>NC_062988.1:10931339-12131339 GCF_023078275.1 Leguminivora glycinivorella
GGTTCGAACCCTCGACCTCCGGATCGAGAAGTCGCAGCTCCTGCCGCTAGGCCACCAACGCTTAATCTAGGCGTACCCACATACATATAAGTTGGTACACATATATCACAGTTTAGGAGGGGACCTTTGCCTTCATTTAATATACATATGGCTATTTTAACTACTGAATTGTTTATAATTTTCGACTGGCCGCTACTTTGTGTTCTAGTTTCAGTCGATTTTGCCGTCCATGTTTGAGTAAGTAAAGATAATAAAGATTATTTCAGTTGTTTTTGATGTGAAAATTCGATTCGAATGAAGCTTCATTCATCATTGTTTCCTCACAAATTTGGCAAAAGAAGTAGTGCTTCTACAGTCTACACTCAATAGCAACACATGGAGTCATCTTTTGTCAAAAATCGAAACTCATTAGACGGGTCCCACACAGAGCGAGGCACGTCCCGATGCCGCGACCGAAGCATTGCTCGCATTTACTCGGCCGAGCAACCTGCAACCATTTCTTTAACAATAAATTATTGTGTTAGAAAAATGTTACAAACTAATACATGCAATTTTAAATTCTAAAATAAAAAGCGGAACATGTCAATAATTAAGATTCAAAAAAATAAAATAAAGTTATAAATAAATCAGCTTAATCTGTACAAGTAAATATTTCCTCAGTGCTGTAGAAGCACCCCTCAATAGGAACATTTTTAAATGCTTACCAAATATTTTATGTTCCGTAATGACTTTCAGGTTTTCAGGTAGTTGGTTAAATATTCTGACCGCTTGATACCTCACACTATGCCTAACTATTTGAAGTTTAGGACAGAAGGAGTATTTAATGTTTTTTGTTCGTGTTTGAAAGCGCAACTCCTGTTCCTCTAAGGATTCAAATTTAGACATGTGTTTTACTAAGTCAGTCAGCATAAAACGAGCACGTATAATGCAGAAGCTGGTAAAATACCTAACCTTGAGAAGTATTCACGACAAGATGTCCATAGTGGTACACGCACATTATTGTTCGAATTGCTCTTTTTTGCCACGTGCTCACGTTTGCCGAGGAAATTACTTTCGACGTGCTTCTCTCTATGTGACCCGGATATTTACGAACTGCACCCTGTAATAATATAGTAATGCTACGTATTTCAGGTGTCAAGTACGGCTGAGTCGACACTGCGCTTGTCAAGCGTTGTCGCTGAGCAGCTTGAGCTGGGGCCGCGCGCGCGCCGCCTCCGCGCGCCTGCGCGCCTGCGCCTGCCGCCGCGCTCGCGCACCGCAGAGTCCACGGCGAGAGATGCGCGCTCGGTATATCACTGGCTATAGTCATAAATCCATACTAATATTATAAATGGGAATGTGTGTGTGTCTGTTTGTTTGTCCGTCTTTCACTGGCAAAACGGAGCGACGAATTTGACGTGATTTCTTAAGTGGAGATAGTTGAAGGGATGGAGACATAGGCTACTTTTTGTCTCTTTCTAACGCGAGCGAAGCTAAAAGAACTCTAAAAAAACGCGTACCCTATCTATTAAATTCCTTACCGGCGAACATTGTTCTTGAACGGAAAAAAACAGTGTTCAAGAATAAACTCCAAAAACATCTCTTGGATATCCTATAGGAATGGCGATGGCCATTACTTCCTACCGGATTGTCAATAGATAATTTTGATTAATATGGCGATATTTTGTTTTGTTGTATTAGCGAGCTCTGACTCCACAGTCAAACTATATAAATAGTTTTGTGGAGCAATATATTAAAATAATGTTTTTGTATCCACATGTATATTAATTGAATAAAATAAATAAAAAATAAAAAAAATATAACAAGATTATACCATCCCATTACACTATTAAAAATGCGACCACCTAAGACCCCGCTTACACTCCACCACACATAGATGACCCAACAAAAAAAATGTCTTGCCCTTAGCTTTCAGATTATACCTTGTAGATGGCGTTAAGTATCACTTTTGATATAGATTTACGGCTCGGAATTGATACTTAATGCCAATCTACAAATAATCGGTGGCAACAAGGCATTTTTTTGTGGCGCCATCTATGTGTGGTGGAAGTGTAAGCGCCGTTAGTAGGCGGTCGCATTTTTTAATGTATGGGATGCAGTATGATCTTATTATATTTAATTTATGCTAGTAGTCTAGCATACAGCATACATGCTATAGTCTAGCTCCGTGTGCGATGTGCACAGACCTATCATTTCGCTTACGCTTAAAGACTGCTGACAGTGTGCGAAAGAGAAGCTGTCTCGCGTATATGAACATCCCATGTAGTGCAAAAACGGCAGACGAAAACGAAAAAAAAGTGACCCTTCAAGCGAGCTGTATATAGAGGATACAGTGGATGATTTTTCGTTTCGATTAAACATTTAAAAAAGCTAATTATTTTTCTTTTTATTTTATATATAAATTAATTTTTGAATTGAATACCAATGACAATTCAAATTGCTCCAAAGTTAGACCAAAACTGGAGGGGACTCTTTTTTTGTCATCCTACTTTTAGTAATACACGTGTGACGTCACAAAAACCGGCCTAGTGCGAGTTGTACTCGCGGTGCAACAGTTCCGTATTTTTTTGCGAATAATCGATTTTTTAACAATTTCTAAAAAAAAAAAAACGAAACAGAAATGAATTTATATGTAATATTCAAACGCGCCTCACATAATTTCAAGAGATTTGGTAACTCCTTTTGCAGCGTCAATGAGTGGAATTCGTAATTTGAGTTTTTTTCTTCTATGAAGTCCGAATTAAGCTTGACTAGGTTTTCCTGTAATCTATAGATCTTTCCATTTGATATACATGTAACACAATACCAGTTCCAAAACTTTGATTTTTAATTTTCACTTTTACCCCCCATAATTGACCCCTATAATTAAAATTCTGAATTACATTTTCGTCTTTGGGTCATAGGTTAACATTATATGTGCCAAAATTTCATGTTAATCTCGGTTCAGTAGTTTTGGACAAAATTGGCTGTGAAGCAGACGGACAGACAGACACGAGTGATCCTATAAGGGTTCCGTTTTTCTTTTGAGGTACGGAACCGTAAGAACCATTTTGACATTATTTTCTGTTTGCAGGCACGGAGTTGGAGAGACATGGCCCCGCCGAGCGTACATCAAAGAGCTTTGATCGCAGAGCTGGAGCAGCAGATAGTTGACGTTTCCGGCGGCAGATGGAGGTCGCCGATAAACAGATGCAGTCCTCGCCGAAATTGCTCACTGAACAAGGTTAGTACTCGCAAGGATAATTTATAATGTGATTTACAATCTTAATACTAAGAATCGTACCGTAAGAAGCGCTGGTGGTTCTAGCGGTAAGAGCGTCCGACTTTCGATCCGGGAGGTCGCGCGTTCGAACCCCGGCTCATACCAATGAGTTTTTCGGAACTTATGTGCGAAATGTGATTTGATATTTGAAACAAATTTGAAAACTTAAGGGCCTAGTTACCCTCCGGGTTGGAAGGCTTCAGATGGCAGTCGCTTTCACGTAAAACTAGTGCCTACGCCAAATCTTGGGATTAGTTGTCAAAGCGGACCCCACGCTCCCATGAGCCGTGGCAAATGCCGGGATAACGCAAGGAGGATGACTAAGAATCGTACCTCGACTTTTAGCGGCACCTACTTAAAATAAGTGAGTGTCTTTTCAAAATGACTTATAAGTCAACAAGGTTTATTTCTCTAGGAAGACATAGATTAACATAACCTCTGTTGACTTATAGAAATAAGTCCTTTTGCAAAGACACTCTTCAAATATATCATAACTACACTGATGATGCCTATATTTTTTTTCTGAGTGTGTATTGACGTGATATCATGATTCATGAATCATGATATTGAAAATAATATTATACACATTAGTGCTTTCGCCATAAGAAGCCTCACGAGTGCGAGCGAGAGTCAGATAGAAATGGATTGTTGTTCCGGATGCTCAGTTAGTAATAGCAAAGAGGATCGAGTATTAAAGAGTTACTGCCTAAAGTAAAATGTGTAATCACAGTGCTTAGACTGCCATCTCTCGACATAGGCTTAAAAACTTTTGAACCTCAGTTTTGACAATTTGGCCCATATTCTTAGCTTGATATGTTTTAAAATGTAAATTATTAATATTAGCGCCATCTAGCCGAGCGTACCCCCAAAGGTGTATCGCCATCTAGCTCACCGTACCTCTTTCTGTATGGTTTTGGGGTACGTTTTTCTTAAACTTTATCTGATTCTATCACATGAAGTTATATAGGTCTTTGGTAATAGTTCTAGTACATTTCTATAATAACAGCCTGGCCACGACATGGCGTGAGCGAGACAAAGCAATGGAACCTACTTGCATTTAATACCTAGACCTTTGTTTATATTTGATACCTTGACTATACCTGTACCTACACTACCTACTCCTAAATTGAGTCTTAATTGCAGCTAAGCTATTGTCATAAAAAACTGCCAACGTTCGGAAACCAGTTTTGTGGTTCTGTAAAAAACTGGCTAATGTCGATATCAACTTCTAGCTGCCCTAAGCACCTGTCTGTCCACAAACAGGTCTACTTTGTAGTAGATGAGAGTTGAATATACACCGTGTTTTTATTGTTTTTCGTTAAATTCGACACGCAGTCAGGTTCATCATCAAAAACCACCCTGTATATCGCTTATCGTTTAATTCGATTTTTTTTCTTTTCATACATAATAAATGGATTAATTAGTGTGAGAGGACTTTAATCATAACATTAATGATTAGTCAATGTCAAGTGTTTGACGGCACATGTTAAAACAAATAACATTAGGAAGTGGTAAGGGATGCCACACACGTGTTCAGTAATTAAATTTATTTTTAATTATTCGATAACCGTAAGAGTTTTTATTTTTAATTGTATTTGACCTAAAGAACCTTCCCTCAAAGAAAAGAGGATCGAGTATTATAGAGAATTACTGTCAAACTAAAAATGTGTAATCACAGTGCATAGACTGCCATCTCTTGACACAGGCTTAAAACTTTTGAACCTCAGTTTTGACAATTTTGGCCCATATTCTTAGCTTGATTTGATATGTTTTAAAATGTCAAATATTAATATTAGCGCCATCTAGCTGAGCGTACCCCAAAGGTGTAATGCCATCTAAGCCGTACCTTTTTCTGTATGATACTGAGGTACGTTTTTTTCTTAGACTTTATCTGTTCTATACGGAGTTATTCTAGTTTAGCTTAGTTCTTTGCCTCAAAAAGTTAACGGAATTCAATAAAAATAAATTTGTCCACAGAACTGAATCTCGGTATAAGGCGCATGCACGAGTCGCTAGTAGCGCTGGCGGGCAGATTGCAGGCCGTTCACACGCAAGTCGAGGCCTCTATGAGCAGTACCCTCAACCTGAGGAAATACGTGCTCAAAGACTCCACCGACGTGTTCGGCTCCGTGTCGGGTGAGTGACGGAGACGGCACTAGTGCCTCGCTCTCTTTATAATATATGTACTTATCACAGACAAGGCTAACCTAGAGGTTATTTTGTCTGTGGCACTTATAAACCAGATATTCGCCCCGGGCCACGAAATGTACGTCATTTGATTTCTGTGTTTGCTTTAATATGTTATCTTTGTAGTGCAATAATATTTTTCTATATTCATAATATTTGTCGACTGTAATCTGTCAATTAGGGCACCACAGACTAAACTATAAGTGCTAACTTTTCAGTGTTGGATACTCTATGGCAGTTCCGACTCAATTATAATAAGCTCATTATAGTTGACTTTAGTTAACTATAATAATTTCAAAATAGAACTTCATACAATTTCTATACTAATTTGCGATACCTGGCAAATTTTCCTGCATCTGAAACACTTTTTTATCTGTCGCGTTATCGGCCAATCAGAGACGGTTATTACAAACAATTGGTTGCTAGGTAATTCGATGTTGATACAACGGTGAACGACTCTATTAACATTAATTTTAACTTGCATGAATGATGATATTTCCGTCCATTGATGATGAAGATGATGACTCGTAGAAAAAAGTATTGTATACAATAGTGATATAATTAAGCTTTTTCACTCTCGTACCGTACTATTAGGCCACTCAGCAAGCTTCGTGGCCTAAACATGGTCCTCGACTGAAAAGCTTTGTATTATATCACGATTATATAATAGTATTTTATGCAATAGGCGTTTAAAGGAGGTCAAAAAAGACGAGTGGCGTTGGGTAACAATTTGAGGCGAAGCCGAAAATTGTTATTGAACGCCACGAGTATTTTTGACTCAGTTAAACACCGTTGCATACAATACTTTTTCTACGACCATGCACTTAGTTTTTAATAGTTTTCTTGAATAACTTTCGTGAAATTCACACTGTTTCCTCTATTTTGACTCAAAGGTTTGCACTGTCAGCTCGGCTGCCCAAAGCCTTCCCGCGCACGCCCGCAGTGTCGTTATAAGGCGTTGCCATGGTTACAGAGCCAAACAATGCATTTTAAGTTTTTTTTCGATACTGCGCGCATGCGCGGAAAGCCGGCGGACGCTGGCTTTGAGGAATAGACCTTTATGTAGGGTTTTAAAGATCTGTGCACGACCCTGTAAATGACGAATAACAGTTCAGGAGTAGAAAAAATACTATTTATCCAGTCCAGTCGACCTGTCATATCTCACTCATACAAGCATGGCACGCGATCACCTACACTAGCTTAGACAGTGTGCGCAGGAACCATTGAGAGAAATAGGTAAGGGGAACTCCATACATCAGTAAATGCAAGTTATTTGTAGTGACATCTAAGCGTCATTCACGCGTCAATCACGTTGTCAAATAGCTTAAATTATCAGTACTACTACTCGACACTAGCTGCCAACAGTGTTGCGTCTGCCAAAATGTAATATTAAAACAGCTTACAACTTGTATTACAAACAGAAGGAATTGAAAACAGAGTACTGATTAGTACTATTGTAATATTAGCTACAAATTGTTGAGCATTAGACTTTTTGTTCGTCGCGACATCTTAGGACAAGTAGCAGTACTGATAATTTACGCTAGTTGTCGCGTGAATGACGCTAGAAGTCACTACAAATAACTTGCATTTACTGATGTATGGAGTCCCTTACTTATTCCTCTATGGTAGGAACGCGCCTCTTTCATAATATGTATATGTGGTCGCCATTGTCAGAGATGCATGGTCATACAGCATCACTTAGAGCCGGTTGCATCAGACCGTCTGTCACCGTTAAAGCGATCGTTAAATTTTATCGTATGGGAAGTTCCATAGACGTCTGCTGCATGACGATGATGTGTGTCAAATGTGGTTGATGCAACTGGCCCTTCATATTTTTCTTTTATTTCAGCCAGTAACAGCCTAGACCAGATCCTGCGCGACGCTGAAGGCACGAGAAAGAAGACCAAGTCAGGATTGAACGACAGCCTAGGTCGCGCCGTGCTTTCGGACCCTAGAGCCGCTTTAGGTATTTATATCATAATAGGCTAGTTTCCTACTAGTCAAATCAGCTTCTTTTTATGAACTGTCAAAACGATTTGCTAATATGGAAATACTGAGGGAGTGACGTGACGGTCAATTCATTTACTTTATTTCTTTACATACATACATACATACAATCACGCCTGTTTCCCAGAGGGGTAGGCAGAGATCACGGATTTCCATTTACTACGATCCTGACAAACCACTTTCGCTTCACACACTTTCATAACGTTTCTCATACACACGCTCGTCGGTTTCGAGTACTTCTGACCTGGCCTTTTTGCAATATTTCCTGTTTAATTTATTCATGGATAGTTGTTTGCAAGATCTGAAAGAGGTTGTGGGTTGAGAATGGAAGGGTTACTGGTCAAATGTCTCCTATATGCCGATGACCTAGTATTACTTGCGTCGTCTGGCCGAGGAGTTACAACTGATGGTAACAAGAGTGCATGCATCCTTCGAGAGGAAAGGAATGAGAAGGAATATCAGTAAGACGAAAGTAATGGTATTTGAAAGAGATGAGATTATGACAGATTGCGAAATTGAGATCGATAATGAAAGTTTGGAACAAGTGAAAGAGTTTGTGGATTTGGGAACGTTGTTTACAAGGGACGGTAAACATGGAAAAGATATTGAAAGGAGAGTGAATGCTGGGAATAGAGTGAATGGAGCACTAAACGCTTTTATGGGCAGCCAGAAAGTGTCGCAAAAAGCACGTCTGGCAGTGCATAGAGGAGTTTTGGTGCCTACACTGGCACCCTGTATGGCAGTGAAAGTTGGGTGTAGGAGAAAAGACTTCAAAGTCAAGTGAATGCCGTGGAAATGAGAGCGTTAAGAAGCTGGCTGATTGTAAAGTTGAGTGATAGGATCCAAAATAGCCTGATAAGAGAGAAGTGTGGAGTGGATGTAGATGTGGTGACAAAGATTGAGATGGGTATGTTAAGGTGGTTTGGGCATGTAGAGAGGATGGATGAGAGGAGATTGACGAAGAAAGTATATGAAAAAGGAGTAGAAGGGTCAGTTGGTAGTGGAAGACCTAGGCGAACTTTTCTTGATCAAATCGGGGGGGGGGGGGATATTTATTTCTTTCTCTTTGACTTATTAAATAGAAATTATGTTTAAAAATAACTACTGTCCATTATTTTCTCCTAATTATGTGGTGCTTTATTTCGTGCACTGTATACAAATATTTTATGTTAAGTATAGGAAACTAGCCTATTGTTGTTCTTATACTTAACTAGGGAACAAACATAACTTGTGACGAAGTGTACAGATTATGATATTCAGGGGTTGTGGGGTGAACGGCAGATCTTTTCAGCCTGGCAAAATCAGGTTTCTTCAGAATCTGGGACTCTTACTACAAGGATCAGAATCACATTGCGGTTTAACAGATTATGCATACAAAACAGTCTTCTATTGATCCAGACGCTTTAGCACAGCTTGCTCTCTCGTCCGCGAGTCCATACTAATAGCCAAAGAGGATGGAGTATTAAAGAGAGTTACTGTCAAAGTAAAATCTGTAATCACAGTGCATAGACTGCCATCTCTCGACACAAGCTTGAAACTTTGACATGTGTTAAAATGTCAAATATAAATATTAGCGCCATCTAACCGAGCGTTCCCCAAAGGTGTAACGCCATCTAGGCCACCGTACCTTTTTCTCTAGGGCTTTGAGGTACGTTTTTTTCTTAGACTTTATCCGTCTATACGGAGTTACATATGTCTTTGCTAATTGCCTTTTTTAGAATTCATATATAGGCTACTAGACTCATATCTAATTTGGCACAATAAATGATTGTCTTCTGTAATATTTGACATAAGAAACCAATATTTAATGATTTTGTGTGTTAAATTTGTACGATGACTACGTATTTTTAATTTAAAAATGTGAGTAATTTTTTTATTTCGGCCACCGAATACGCTGTCGGCCGTGTAGTGACGTCATAGAATTCATGTCAGATTAATGACTCACATAATGACCTTTATGCCTCGTACTTAAAGTGTCAGAAAGTGTTGGTTTCGCACTGAATGACTTCATTCACAGAAAATCTATAGATGACATGGCTGATGTTGTTTTTGTCTTATTACGTAAAAGTATTCTTTAAAAATATTTTTTGCGGTTTATAAGTCATAATAAAATATAGTGATTTATTTTTCGGTTAATTGGACAGTAAGTAATAATGTAAGACAAATGTATATTGTAATGTTCACATGTGCAGGTGCCTCTGTGGCCTATTTGCTGAATTAATGGTTTGAGATTGAAGTCGCGCTTGATGTAGGTACTAAACCGCCTGGCCTATATGAACAATCAACACTGTTTATATCCTTGTTCCAGGTAGCATAGCTCAACTGGCCGGACCCACGCCGTTCAGTTACCTGGGCAACTCTTTTCGCCATTCCCTGGTGACAATAGTGGTGAGTTCTATTGTAATTATACCTGAATTACCTGACTACCTGTGTAGCACCTACCATAAAGACGCACCTTTACTTCACTATAAACATTTTTGAATCGAATCGGTTTATGACAATTATAACGGTTTTTTCCATTTTTCACAAGGTTGCGTTCGGCGCTCGAGGTCACAAACTTGGACTGTTCATATAATATGTTTATAGTTTATATAATACTAGCTTTGCCGGCGGCTTCGCTCTCGATAGAAAGAGACAAAAAGTAGCCTATGTCACTCTCCATCCCTTCAACTATCTCCACTTTAAAAATCACGGCAAATCGTCGCTCCGTTTTTCCGTGAAAGACGGACAAACAAACAGACACACACACTTGTGTCGCTTAACTTCAAAACTGGGTAAATCCATTCTGCTATAAGGTTGATTATCTTTCGGGTCAAATTATATTTTTTATATGTTCAACCTTAAGCCAGGTTTAGACGAGCAAGTTCTTGCTGCAATAAATTGAGCAATAACTTGCGTTTTTGTTTACACTACATGCAATTTTTGTAGCACAAGTTACATCTGCAAGCTGACAAGCAAGTTCTTGCTGGAAGATTTTGCAGGACTGTTTATATTAGCAATAACTTGTGGCAACTTTTGTTGCATCAAATCGTTGGTCTGTTTAGACTACCTGCAATTTTTCTGTCGCAAGTCTTTTTAGAAGTTATTAGCAAGATCTTCCTGGCAAGTTCTTGCATACGTGTTTAAACGGGATAAGTATGTTGGCGATTATACCACAAGTATTTACAAATTAAAAATGCCCGCTCATAGTAAAATGCGTGCATCTGCGGCGATAATAATAGTAGTGGGGAAGAAAACACGGAAGAATCGGAAGGGGGTAAAAGATTGGATTTTAAGACGAGATGTTATAGGAATACAACGCAATTTATTAATCGAACTACGATAAGAAGAACCTTCACGGTATAAAAAAATTGTAAAAACTGGCCAAGAGCGTGTCGGGCCACGCTCAGTGTAGGGTTCCGTAGTTTTCCGTATTTTTCTCAGAAACTACTGAACCTATCAAGTTAAAAACAATTTTTGCTGCCTGCTTTTTGCTGCTAGATTAGCTGCAGCAAAGCTGTTTTAGGGTTCCGTAGTCAACTACCCTTATAGTTTCGCCATGTCTGTCTGTCCGTCCGTCCGTCCGTCCGTCCGCGGATAATCTCAGTAACCGTTAGCACCAAATATGTATATCAATCACGCCAACAAAGTGCAAAAATAAAAATGGAAAAAAATGTTTTATTAGGGTACCCCCTACATGTAAAGTGGGGGCTGATATTTTTTCATACCAACCCCAACATGTGATATATTGTTGGATAGGTATTTAAAAATGAATAAGGGTTTACTCAGATAGTTTTTTGATAATATTAATATTTTCGGAAATAATCGCTCCTAAAGGAAAAAAAAGTGCGTCCCCCCTCTAACTTTTGAACCATATGTTTAAAAAATATGAAAAAATTACAAAAGTAGAACTTCATAAAGACTTTCTAGGAAAATTGTTTTGAACTTGATAGGTTCAGTAGTTTTTGAGAAAAATACGGAAAACTATGGAACCCTACACTGAGCGTGGCCCGACACGCTCTTGGCCAGTTTTTTTTCCTAATTTTGTTTCGATAATCTTTACACTTTGTGTCCCATAATTCTCCATGTTGCTCATAGTGCGATATCAATTTGATGACTTTGTCACGGGTCTAAACTTTTCTATCCGACATGTCAGCAAGAAAACTTTATTCCGTCGACAAAATAAACACAGAAGTTATTGCAGGGATATCTAAAATGTGTTTACACGTTGTACTTGCGGCAAGTGTTGCAAGTTGTAAAACTTGCAAGAAGTCAACTTGCAGCGACTGTTTACACATGGACATTACATTGCAAAAGTATTGTTCTGCAAGTTTTATTGCTCGTCTAAACGTGCAAGTTATACAACCTACGATAATTGCAGAAGTTACTTGCCAAGTCTATTTTTTGATGTTTACACGCAGAGCTTGCAGCAAGCTAGCGAAAGTTGAAAAAATACAGAAGTTAGCTGTTTACACGACGCAAGTCACTCGTGGAAGTCAACTTCTGCAAATTTAATTGCTCGTCTAAACCTGGCTTTAAAGCAGAATGGATTTACCCAAGTTTGAAGTTAAGCGACACACTTTCCCATTTAATAATATTAGTATGGATACATATGTTGCTAGTTCGGCATTTTTTACGCTACACGGTAAAAAAAAACAGTAAGTTAAATTCTCAAGGTTGATTTTACACTGAGAGAAAAAACAACCAGTTTTCATGTTCATTCAACAAGTTTTTTGGTTAAAATAGCGCCTACGTGCTCTTTGGTTCAAACAACAAGTTGGATTTAGTTAAGTGTAACTAGTAGACTCAACAAGTTACTTGTCATTTTAATTTAACGTGAAATCTAATTTGTTGATTCTATAAGTTACTTATGTTGTTTTTACATGATACTGTATCATGTTGTTTCTACGTTAAGTGTAACTTGTAGATTCAACAAGCTACTTATCATGTTGTTTCTACGTTAAGTGTAACTAGTAGATTCAACAAGCTACTTATCATGTTGTTTTTACATGATACTGTATCATGTTGTTTCTACGATAAGTGTAACTTGTAGATTTAACAAGCTACTTACCATGTTGGTTAGTTTAGCTTGTTGAATCTATAATAAGCTTGTTGTTTTATCATGTTGTAGTTACAGTACGTGCTTGTTCTATCAACAGTCAACTTGTTGAATTCGCATTATTGCTTTGTTCTATTTACAGTCAACTTGTAATTTTATCATATTATTGTTACATTAATGCATGCTGCATTCGCATTATGATTGTTGTACAATCAAAATGCGAATGCAGCATGCATGTAATGTAACAATCTAAATATATAAAAGAAGAAGCTGACTGACTGACTGACATATCAACGCACAGCCGAAACCGCTGGTCCTAGAGATCTCAAATTTGGCACGTAGGTTCCTTATATAGTGTAGAGGAGCACTAAGAAAGGATTTTCCAAAATTCACCTCCTAAGGGGGTCAAATGGGGGTTCAAAGTTTGTATGGGGAAACAAGATTAGTTTGACTATTTTATTCGAAACTTCACAGGAAGATTCCTTAAGACATATGACTGAATACGTGTTTCAGGTTTTTTGAAAATTTAACCCCTAAAAGGGTGAAAATGGGGGTGATAAAGTCAAAAAATCAATATGGGTATCGTTTTTATGGTTTATCGGAATCGCTGATCACGATAAATACAACGTTTTTAAAATCTAACGAGGCGGAAGTGAAATACCTTCTCCCCTGTTGTGGTGCAATGGGGTTTAAATATCAAAAAAATATATAAAAGAAAATATTGACTGACTGACTGACATATCAACGCACAGCCGAAACCCCTGGTCCTAGAGATGTCAAATTTGGCACGTAGGTTCCTTATATAGTGTAGAGGAGCACTAAGAAAGGATTTTTCAAAATTCGCCTCCTAAGGGGTTAAATGGGGGTTCAAAGTTTGTATGGGGAAACAATGTTAGTTTCACTGGTTTATTCGAAACTTCACAAGAGGGATCCTAAAAACATATGACTAAAGACGTGTTTCAGGTTTTTTGAAAATTTAACCCCTAAAAGGGTGAAAAGGTGGTGGTAAAGTCAAAAAACTAATATGGGTATCATTTTTAGGGTTTATTGGGTCGCTGATCACGATAAATACAACGTTTTTAAAATCTAACGAGGCGGAAGTGAAATACCTTCTCCCCTGTTGTGGTGCAATGGGGTTTAAATATCAAAAAAATATATAAAAGAAGAAACTGACTGACTGACTGACTGACATATCAACGCACAGCCGAAACTGCTGGTCCTAGAGATTTCAAATTTGGCACATATGTTCCTCATATAGTGTAGAGGAGCATTAAGAAAGGATTTTTCAAAATTCCTCTCCTAAGGGGTGAAATGGGGGTTCAAATTTTGTATGTGGAAACAAGATTAGTTTGATTATTTTATTCGAAACTTCACAGGAAGATTCCCAAAGACATAGACTAAATACATGTTTCAGGATTATTGAAAGTTTAATCCCTAAAAGGGTGAAAAGGGGGTGATAAAGTCAAAAAACAATATGGGTATCGTTTTTATGATTAATCGGGTCGCTGATCACGATAAATACAACGCTTTTAAAATCTAACGAGGCGGAAGTGAAATACCTTCTCCCCTGTTGTAGTGCAATGGGGTTTAAATATCAAAAAATATATAAAAGAAGAAACTGACTGACTGACTAACTGACATATCAACACACAGCCGAAACCGCTGGTCCTAGAGATTTCAAATTTGGCACATAGGTTCCTTATATGGCGTAGAGGAGCACTAAGAAAGGATTTTTCAAAATTCTCCTCTTAAAAGGGTGAAATGGGGGTTCAAAGTTTGTATCAGGAAACAAGTTTAGTTTGACTATTTTATTCGAAACTTCACAGGAGGATTCCTAAAGACATGTTTCAGGTTTTTTGAAAATTTGACCCCTAAAGGGGTGCAAAGGGGGTAAAGTCAAAAACACAATATGGGTATCGTTTTTATGGTTTATCGGGTCGCTGATCACGATAAATATTTAAAATCGAATGAGGTGGAAAAGAAATTTTCTCCCCTGTTGTTGTGCAATGGGGTTAAAATATCCAAAATAGCCATCATAGGTTTAGTTTTTATCTTTACTTCTGGTTCAAGAGATTTCAAATTGACACGGAAGTTCCTTAGAGGAGCACTAAGAAAGGATTTTTCAAAGTTCACCTCCTAGCATGATAATTTGACAGGGGCAAGGACAGGGACAGGGACAGGGACACGGTCAGGGACAGGAACGGGATAGGGTTAGGGTTAGGGATAGGGAAGGGATAGGGGTAGGGGGTAGGGGGTAGGGGGTAGGGGTAGGGGTAGGGGTAGGGAAGGGGTAGGGGTAGGGGTAGGGATAGGGATAGGGATAGGGATAGGGATAGGGATAGGGATAGGGATAGGGATGCGGATGCGGATGCGGATAGGGATAGGGATAGGGGACGGGGATAGGGATAGGGGAGGGACAGGGGCAGGGACGGGACGGGACGGGGACGGGGACGGGGACAAGGATAGAGATAGGGACGGGGATAAGAATAGGGATTGGGGTCGGAATAATCGGTCGGCAATCGATATCTAGGCAGTGTAAAATGCAGGTGGCTCAGTGGGAAGGGATTAGTAAGTATGCATCGGCGAGTATCCTGCATCCGTAATAACTATTACATTCAATGTGCTGTAAGAAGATCGTTGTTTGTTTGCCTTTTATATGTTTACGTTTGCAATAAGTATAAGCAAAATGGAAAAAATTGTAAGCGATAATGCAAGGAAGTACTTTTTACCCTACCGACCATAGCGTCGAGATACTGGCTATGTGGGTTGTATGAAGTTTCCCCAGTATAAATATTTATATAGGTAAAATACATACATATTCGTACCTACTACCTACGCTGTGGTCGCTGTGTAACAATTCTACAATCATTGCAAGAATTTCTTTTAAAACAATAGTAATATGTGTAAGGTACAGTCAGCCAAAAAGTGGTTTACCACTTTTTGATCAATAGAGTCGAAAAGTGGGAAACCACTTTCATGGCTGACCGTACAGCAAATAGATCAGTTACAATGGCCCCCCCAGTCGAGAATTGCCCCGCTTTACCTTAATCGAAATAATCGCGGACAGATGTACCTACAAAGAAACCTACGGATCCAAATGAAAATCTTATTTTTGTAAACTTTTCAATAAGAATACTTTTATTACGCGGGCGAAGCCGCGGGTAAAAGCTAGTAATATGATAAAGTTACAAGTTGACTGTAAATAAGTACACACAAAAAAGAAAACACAGAAAAGATAGAACAAACACAAACTTATCTGACAATAAATACGCGGTGAATAAATATGAAAAATAAAACAAACATTTAAGGTTTCATCTATTAATCAACTTTACTGGACATGGACAAAATTAAATTAACCTAATTACTTATTTGCCGTATATTATGCGCACGTGCCGTATATTATAGAACGCACTTTACATAGAAGCACTTCAGCTTTTTCGGACTCCTTTTGTTCCGGGCATCTTGTGCGGTGATTGCTGCACTCCATACATGGCGCGCGACGGCGTATGTCTAGGTGCCGAACCAGCGCCGTGCCACCATACGGCTATGTCGATGAACGCCCCCAGCACTTCCGCGTCGTGTGACTTCCCGTTGAACCCCGCGGTGCACTTGGAGAAGTTGCCTCCGGTCGCCGCTTACGAGAGGAACATCTCGCTGTTTACAGTGCTGACGTCTACCACCAGACGTTGGAGGCAGCGGCTCCTCCATCTTGTCATTTTCGTCGAGTCCGCTTGTTTCTTCCGGATTCCTATCAGAGTAGATATTCCAGCGCGGCACTAACACTCGCGACGAAACCGTATGTGTTATCATTACAAACGTTTATTTCTATTCTTCTATTCTATTTATTATAATACTTATTTGGTATTAAAAAACAAATAAAATGAGGAACGTCGCGAAAGATGAATTCGTATACTAGCTTGTAGTACAGCGGCAAGCAGACTGTCATGGCGTCACCCCACCGAGCGCGAGCGATTCGTGTGTGCGCCATCTTGCGACGACGTCGAAAAGTCGAGAAGCGTCGTCACGTGACGGTATCATGTAGAATCAACTAGCTTATGCTTAGCTTATTCTGTCTACATGATTGTCTGTTTATTTTAACAACCTGTAGTAATATTGTTTTAACGTAGCATTCAACAAGTTAGGTAATGTAGTTTCAGCAAGACGTACTGTTTGTTTTAACAAGCTGTAATATTGTTTTCCCCTCACTAGCTCAGAAACACGTGTTTTATCCTTTAATACCAGAGGGTAAAAGCGCATTTTATCCACTAGTGGGTAAAGTAATTTGACCTTGAATAAAGTCAAATTAACTGCTTTAAAATTGATAAAAGTAGGTGAATCTAGTAATAAAGATGATTTACCACCTGTGGAACTACTGGAAGCAGTGATAAATGCATTTTTTGCGTTGTAGTTTCCTCGCTATAGTGAGGGGAAAAGTTTTGTGTTACACTCGGGTGCAAATGTATTTTACTTCTCGTGTGCTAAAAAATTCGCAAGTTCAGGATTCTATTCTCGAACCACTCGCTTCGCTCGTGGTTCAACTATAGAATCCTTTCACTTGCTCGTTTTTCAATTTCACACTCGGCGTTAAAATACAACTTTGCCCCCTTGTATAACAAATAACTATTTAACAAGGTAGCATTTAACAAGCTAGGTAATGTAGTTTCAACAAGATGTACTGTTTGTTTTAACAAGCTGTAATATTGTTTTAACAAGCTAGCATAACAAGTTAGGTAATGTAGTTTCAACAAGATGTACTGTTTGTTTTAACAAGCTAGCATTCAATAAGTTAGGTAATGTAGTTTCAACAAGATGTACTGTTTGTTTTAACAAGCTGTAATATTGTTTTAACAAGCTAGCATTCAACAAGTTAGGTAATGTAGTTTCAACAAGATGTACTGTTTGTTTTAACAAGCTGTAATATTGTTTTAACAAGCTAGCATTCAACAAGTTAGGTAATGTAGTTTCAACAAGATGTACTGTTTGTTTTAACAAGCTGTCATATTGTTTTAACAAGGTAGCATTCAACAAGTAAGGCAATGTAATTTCAACAACAAATACTGTTGAAATAACCAAACAATATTGTTAATTTAACATGACACCAGGTTGTAATTTTTACAAGTTTATGTTTTATTTGAATTAACAAGTCGATTTTGTAAAAGTAACATGACACATATTGTTTTAAACGTATGTTTGGCTGATTCAACCAGATATCTTTTAACAAGTTTGACCTTGTTGTTCTTACAAATTCGACTTGTATCATCAATATTGTGATTTATTCCATTTACTAAATTACTTTTGTTTCAAACAGATAAACCCGCAACAAGTCGAACTTGTTAAATTCACAATGCGAATTTCTCTCAGTATAGTGTGTGATAAAAAATAATAGGGTTTAAAATTATCATTGTCTGCCCATTTCCGCCAACCGTAGCTTGAAAAAATAAGGCAGGCAAGAGAGACGAGAAGAGTAGAAATTTAAAAAGTGGCAGCATTGTAGTGTTATCCCATTTTCTCACACATATTGATTTGAAAGGGATGACACTACAATATCTACACTTTACAATGTCTATACTTCATAAGAGGGCATTCAACGAAAACGTCGTAATAATGTAAAATTGATAGTTTTAGTCGGCAAAATGCTACACTTTCCGTCATCTAAAAGACTCATTAAGTTCAGGATTCGATTAGGACATCTTCTTAACTTACATGTTGTG
Organism: Leguminivora glycinivorella; assembly: GCF_023078275.1. Lineage (NCBI taxonomy): Eukaryota > Metazoa > Arthropoda > Insecta > Lepidoptera > Tortricidae > Leguminivora > Leguminivora glycinivorella. The sequence continues at coordinate 10,949,545 of NC_062988.1, forward strand.
AGACTGGATTTTTAAAAACTAACTCACTTAATAAATTATGATTTTTTTTTCTGGTGCATGTTTAGGAAAACCCGCGAAAAGTGCTGACTTAGTCCGTCTAATTTGTAAAATTTGGATAGTTTTGAATGCTTCAAGTGGTAAATTTGTATTATGTATATCCTGTACTACAATCATCTGAGACTACTTCTTTGTTATAAGGCTTTAGAATAGAGTAAATGAGGATATGATGAATCCAATTTGTTTCAGAAATCACCTCAGAATAAGTGTCAATTTCTTCGAAAACTTACGTGTTTTTGAAGTAGTTTTAATATAAAAATAATCTGCAACGCTTACTCAAACAGATTTTATGCAAAAGTTTTCTATTAATTGCAATTTAATATTTTTGATGATTTTTTAAAAATGCCTCCTTATTACCGGTTACGCGCGCTTGCGATGTCAGTACCGCGGCAGAGCTTGTAGAGGCAGGACGTATGTTAGTCCGATCGCGAAGTTATTTTGTCATTGTGTGCGGCACCCGCCGTGTCCAAAACCGCACTTGTGTGCGTGTTTGGCTGTACTGTTGCATGTATACTGCGGCCGAAAACTTTGATCCTTGGGTTGACGACTTTGGTAACTAACTAATTAACTTGACTAATATTTTTAGTAAGTATTATTTATTATTGAATATCATTTGAGGTTACTGACTCGTCTCAACAAAATCTTTGACAGTAGATGGTACTCAGGATCTGATGATGAAGTCAGATGGTAGTCATGAGTTCTCATCAACCAGGTCTTGAAACCATTTCGTGTTTGGGCTCGTTTGATTCGCCTCAACAAGATCTTTGACAAGAGGTGATGGTACCCAGGATCTGATGATGAAGCCGGAAGGTAGTCATGAGTTCGCATCAACCAGGTCTTGAAACCATTTCGTGTTTGGGCTCGTTTGATTTGCCTCAACAAGATCTTTGACAAGAGGTGATGGTACCCAGGATCTGATGATGAAGCCGGAAGGTAGTCATGAGTTCTCATCAACCAGGTCTTGAAACCATTTCGTGTTTGGGCTCGTTTGGTTCGTCTCAACAAGATCTTTGACAAGAGATGGTACCCAGGATCTGATGATGAAGCTGGAAGGTAGTCAAGAGAATTCATCAACCAGGTCTTGAAACCACTCCGTGTTTGGGCTCGTTTGGTTCATCTCAACAAGATCTTTGACAAGAGATGGTACCCAGGATCTGATGGTGAAGCCGGAAGGTAGTCAAGAGTATTCAACAACCAGGTCTTGAAACTCTTCTGTGTTTGGGCTCGTTTGATTCGTCTCAACAAGATCTTTGACAAGAGATGGTACCCAGGATCTGATGATGAAGCTGGAAGGTAGTCAAGAGTATTCCACGACCAGGTCTTGAAACCACTTCGTGTTTGGGTTCGTTTGATTCGTCTCAACAAGATCTTTGACAAGAGATGGTAATCACTCTTTTATACTCTGGCGCATCCACTGTCTCAGTGTGTCAACAGTCAACTAAAGCAGGTAGGCGTAGCGTAGAGTTGTATTTCCTTACAAAAAAACCAATACATAGATGTGGACCTTCCTGTGCTCCATGCAATTAAAACAACATAATATTTAAAAACCGGCCGAGAGCGTGTCGGGTCACGCTCAGTGCCTACACTGAGCGTGGCCCGACACGCTCTCGGCCGGTTTTTAAAGCCGCGTTGGTAAATAGCCGCTCGGCTCTTCCGTAGTTTTCCATATTTTTCAAAAACTATAGAACCTATCAAGTTCAAAACAGTTTTCCTAGAAAGTTTATAAAGTTCTACTTTTGTGATTTTTAAATATTTTTAATATATGGTTAAAAAGTTAGAGGGGGGGGGGGGACACTTTTTTTTTCTTTAGGAGCGATTATTCGCGAAAATATTAATATTATCAAAAAACGATTTCAGTAATTCATTTTTAAATACCTATCCAACAATAAATCATACGTTAGGGTTGAAATGAAAAAAAAATCACTCCTTACTTTACGTGTAGGGGGGGGGTACCCTAATAAAACATTTTTTCCGCTTTTTATTTTTGCACTCTGTCGGCGTGACTGATATACATATTGGTACCAAATTTCAGCTCTCTAGTTCTAACGGTCACTGAGATTATCCGCGGACGGACGGACGGACGGAGGGACAGACAGACAGACATGGCGAAACTATAAGGGTTCCTAGTTGACTACGAAACCCTAAAAACACATTTTAAATATTAAACTTATATTGACCGGGATATAGACCGTGAATATAAGTCTAATGAAAATAACCGTGAATCATTCAAAACTCTTACATTTTAAATATAAAAAAAAACTACTTAAAATTAAAGAAAACCGATCTTAGTTCCATTATATACAGAGTGGGGCCTGTAACAAAGGCAATCAACATTTATTCAGTGACTTTTAAAAATTATGAAGTCTTTAAATTTTTAATTTTTCATACAAAATAAATATTAGCTTCAATGTACGCCATTATTGTTGTCATTGACGTTGTCTGTCACACTTTAGACTTAACAGAATTCGCAATACATTACCTCTTAGAAAAAACTTTCAAGGGTGATAAAAATCAAAATACAAGTTATTTTTAAAAGTCGCGGAACAAATGTTGATCAGTATAAGTGCGTTTTCACATTATCCGATCCGATATCGGATGTCGGACCGATATCCCATACATTACAGGCGCCATCTTGGATTTTTTCTATTGAAATGCTTCCGACATCCGATATCGGATCGGATAGTGTGAAAACGGCTTAAGGAGAATAGCCTAGAGTTCAATTCTTCGCCTTTGTTACAGGCCCCACTCTGTATATGTACCTAGAAAACATCATCATCTTCCTTGCGTTATCCCGGCATTTGCCACGGCTCATGGGAGCCTGCGGTCCACTTTGACAACTAATCCCAAGATTTGGCGTAGGCACTAGTTTTTACGAAAGCGACTGCCATCTGACCTTTCAACCCAAAGGGTAAACTAGACCTTATTGGAATAAGTCCGGTTTCCTCACGATGTTTTCCTTCACCGAAAAGAACCTAGAAAACATATCATATACAAAATAAAATAAAACTAAGAAAACGGATTATATTCATTATACGCGATATAATCTGATTCCATAAATTTATTTCATGAGTAACTATCGCGGTGACAGAAGACAATATTATATACACAATTTATTATATTATAAAAGTTTTTTAATTTATTTCTTCCAAGGCTACACACGTTTTAATAAAAAAAACTGTGATAAGTTTAATAATTAGGTGTGGTTTTTCGGCGGTTCCGGGGCAACCTGCCAAATCCCACACCGGGGCAAACGACGCAACGGAGCCACGCTGTGACGTCATCGCCCAAATCAATTGTTTAATATTATTTTTAATTTTGTTTTCTTTATTTTCTGTGTTTTTTGTTATCTAAGTTTCGTGACGCATTGGTTTTACTGTAAGGTCATGTAAACATGTTTTTACTAATAAATAAATAAATAAATAAATAAATAATTAAACTAAAAGGTCAAGTATTTATGCACGAAATCATGTATGCAAATATGTAATATATATGGTGGTGTTTTTACGCAAGTATCAATAATGGTTAGTCCGCAACGCCACTGACGGCGTGGCGGTACCGACCATGAATGCTATCCCTTTCGCTCTAGCCGCACGTAAGGTTGGTTCGAAGAGGATCGCACGCTATGTCTGTACCGCAGGCTACAATCGTTATGCTTCTGGTTATAGTGTGCGTCTGCACACAGGCGCACGCCAGCGCCGCCGGCGTCGAAATGCGAGCAAGCAGATTTTTTGAAAGCGCTCATAATGTTTACTCTTTTTGGTCAGACTGTACGTAAATTATGTCAATATTAAAAATCATATCTCATTATTTTTGTCTAAGATCACAAAAAAAACACAATGTACAGTCCCCGAGGAGACCCCTGCCATTGAAATTTGTATGCAGTGGGGTCTACTTTTCTCTGCAGCTGACTGTACATACAACAAAAAAAAATTTAACGAGGTTATTACAAGTCATAACACCTCGTGAAAGCGCAGTTATTTTTTCGCTGTTCTCACAGGTCCCACCGTCAATAAACGTCAAGTTTAATTTATACACGGTGTTTCCGGTATCACTCAAAACCTCAGACACCCCAACTGATTTTTATTTTTTAAACTCATCTAGAGTATTCATCTTTTAATCTGATCGTTACTTTTTTTTAAATTGAATTTTTAATTTTCTGTACAGCTCTACTCGACTTTTAGCTCTACACTCAATAAAATAATTGCTAACTACCATAAGACTATTTATTTGTGTACGTTACTGCAACGACATAAGGTTTACCAATAGACAGCTAAGATGTCACTGTAAAACACTTTAAAGCTTTGTCACAGTAAACTTCAAATTGGACAGGTAATCGCAGTAAGAAAATAAACTCAATATTCAAAATGACAAGGTTGTAATTAGGTACGAGTTCAATTTGTTATGACTTATGACTTATGATAAACATTAAGATTAAACTGACAAACAACGTCAAACTAGTAGCGGAAAAAATAATCGTCCAAGTAACCGGCCAGTATTAATACCCCTAAATACAGAAAAAAGGTAAACAACCTCTAGCAATGCGATATACACAATGTTGTATTACGAGTACAATAGAATGGGCACGTAAAAAATAACTAATAATACTAATTTAAATAAAAATATTACCCCATCAAGATATAGCTCAATCGATTCTACTCTCGATTCTGAACAAACTGTTTTCAGGTTTTTAGTGTTAAGTGAAACACGGTGTAGAGGTTTCGCTCGTAACATGAAAACAGGTACTAGGCTGACTTCACAATCACTTACACTTCGTAAGCGTTTTACGAAACGCTCTCTCTCTATCTCTATCGCTCTTCTGTAATGGCACTAATGGCGCGACAAAGTCAGACTTTCGATCACCAGGCCACGTACCGTCAACGACGTCTTCGGCTATGCCGGCGGGTCATAAAATAACTTAAGACGATACGGTAGGGGTCAATTCTCCATACAAACGCTCTCGACTATTTCCTCCCTGGTTTTTGAAGATAGAGCAATGATTTTTTTCAACACAGATTGTTATTATTTTTATCTGTGTCGGACCGTTTTGATTTTTTTGATATTCTGCTTTTTAAAAACTAGAGCCAATCAAAAATTTCCAAAAACGGCCTTTTTCATTGTGGCGCAAAAAAAGGTGTGATACTCAAAGATTGGTAACAATTAACCAAAAAAGCTAAACGGTCCGACATAGATTATTTCATTGTTATTCAGATTTTAAAATTTCGTTCCGATTGATTAAGTTTTGAAGGAGGAAACAGTCGAGAGCGGAACCTCGATTTTCAAGATTTTTTGAAATATCTTTTGACTGACTTGTTCTTAATGGACAATTTTTTTTCGATAAATCTAGTTAATAACACTTGTATATTTTATTAGATTTAGGGCAATTAATTAAAAGACACATGGCGATTTATAAGAGTTGAAATATATTATCGCAATATAGTAAGGCAAGGTGTGCTCCTATTAATAGCTACCAAGGGACTAAAGTACAAACGAAGTCCTTAAGATTAGGAACTATGGGCTGTTGTTTTTTATTCAATAGTTTACATTTATGAAAGAGAAAGTATAACAATATACTTGTTAGAGTAAGATAGATTTAGTTTTGTTAATTCCAACACGCCCCCTCAAAAATAAATCTATGATTAAAATCATTATACAAAACAATAACAGCATCACCCGCCTTTTTCTGGGAAACATTATGGCCAACATTTGTTCAAAGGTAAGGGAAACCCAGTAAAACCTTACCAGCCATGTCATCAACTTATTTCTAAAATACAATCCAACTTGTTTGACATTTCCTACCTATATGGTACCATATCTAAGAACATAGAACACATATGCATATGTGATTTAACACACCAGAATCGATTGATCAGATCGATTCAAGTAAATTATAACTATTATAAGTCAAAACATAGTCGTTTAAATACAACACATTTATAACCACATAAAACCACACATAAATATAAATTTCACAGACACTTATAACGTTTAAGTCTTAATATTAACGCTGACATTTTATACGCTTTAATTTATGTCAACAGGTATATGACATGTATTCATATTGTAATGTTTCATAGGTATAACATTCATACAAACTGTACATCATGAACAAATTAAAAATACACAGTTGTTCTACGGTTAGTTGGAAGAGATCCCTTAAAGGGAATAAGCTCGCCTCTGTACATAACCATTAAAATTATTTACTGTACTGTCTGTACTTCACATAATTTATTCTGTGCAATAAAGTGTTTACTCCTACTACTACATTACCACAGTTTCTTACAACTATACATAATGAAACATATTACTTTCACAATAAAACAACCATTCATAAATCATGACATAAAACTTATTAGTTAAATACGTATCAATTATAAATATCTGGGCGACCGAGCTTCGCTCGGTTCTATTTTAATATATCACGTCTTTAGATAAAAAAAAAACTCTTATAAATACAAAAACAAAAAAAAAGACAAAAAACAAAAACTTAATTTCTGGCCGGGATTCGAAACCCTGACACCTACGATCTATCTGCGTACATTAGACCGACCTCGTGCGACTGAGCTACGCGGAATCGATGCGCGCGCGGCGAAATTAAGGACCATATTTTACGTTTACAAATGCGAAAGAAAAACTCATGAAAACTCGAAAATTCGCGTTTTCCGGGATCTAAGGCTACGCTAGATCGATTTTTCACCCCCGAAAACCCCCACAAAACAAATTTCAGCGAAATCGTTAGAGCGGTTTCCGAGATCGTCGGTATATATAAATAAATAAATAAATAAATAAATAAATAAATAAATAAATATACAAGAATTGCTCGTTTAATAGTATAAGATACGTAGTTTCAGCTTTCACTATTGTCAATTAACTATAGTTATATAAACCACAAGCTGTATATTATTTTCATAATCATTCTGTAAGATTGTACTGGAATACATAAGGTTCACATTTCTATACATTACTCATGTACCATTTTCTCTGACAGGTTCATATCATATGTAGATATATTTTAGAACTAACCTGTCTGTGCTTGTACATGCACATTGTATTAACTACCACCAATTATATATGTATAATAGAATTAGAAACAATCTATTTGATCCTTTATCAATGAACTTAAAAGTTCAGCTTTATCAATGCCACTTTGCTGTTTGACAATTACCGAAAACCACTTCATAGAAGTTTGTCACCCCTATAGAGTGTCCACTGTTCGGCTCACTTATGATTTCCTTATCCGTGAGAATCAACTTGACACTCTTTAGCATAACGAAACGTATCGCCTTGTTTACATTAGCTTAAGTTGGCTAAGAACACCACTTTATTTCTACAAAGTCCTTTGTTCTTCAATTGGAACTCTTTGCATTATTTTACTTCACATTCCAAATGCAAAGATTTGTTTAGCTAAGTATAGTTATTTAAAATGCTACAACAATACGAGTATTGCTTTATTTTACTTATTATTGTGTGTTGCTATATTTTAAATACAATTCTTTTAATTTGACTCTTTATTTATGATTAATAGTTCTTAATGTATGTATATCATTTAAAATGAAATTTATTTAATATTATCACTGTCTGTACCTACTAGATAATGGTTAAAATAGAATTAGGTTTTTATATTTATTTATAACCAAGTGTTAGGTATTAGTTTTGCTGTGTTCTGAGAGGAGGTCATATTTAGCTAACCAAATAAAATATAATTGAAAGACTTATAAGACTCTTTCACTTGCAATTTTCGAGTATAAAATTTGTAGGTAAGTATTTAATCATTATAATACGGAACCCATTTTTTAATGAGTATTAGACAAAGTTGTAAATTTTAAAGATAAATAATATTATGCATTGTTGCATTCCCAGTTGGTCTAATAAAAAATAAGAGAGACGGCTACAAGAATTATATACCTTCTATGATGCAACATCGTGCTATTATTTTCTTACTATCTTTGTGTGAATGACTAGATATTAAAAGAAAAGTAGAGTTATGATTTTTATAAACAATGGTACCTATTTATGCAATTTAGGAAGGTATCTACTTATATTATGTGTTCTGGAAATCTTTTTGCTTTGAAAAAAAAACTATATACCTACTAGTGTAACTGCACATGTATTTCACAAAGAAATATAATTTGTTTAATTTTGTTATATTTAACTACAAGTGCAACGAAAAATGGACTTTATATGTTTAGACTAATTTATATATTATTTTTGATCTAAACTATTTAGTTTTTATTTGTTTAATTTTTGTTTTAACTGTTGAGTTTCGATTGATCTATCTACTCTCAACCACCTAAAATTATAATTATAAATATTTAAATTTAAAATTTGTGCTTGGATATTTTATCTCAAAACTTGTATAAAAGCTGTCGGTAAAACAAACCATCCCGCGTCGTTTCCGACGCGACGCAAAGATACCCATCACACATTGGCCGCGTTTCCACGCTGAACCACGATGGACCATCACACAGTGGCCGCGTTTCCACGCTGAACCACGATGGACATGTCAATTATACAAACACACACACAATAGTTTTAATCATAACACAACAAATCCTGAAGACATTTTTCGAATTTCCATTTCCCTCAAACTCATGTGGCCCAAAAACAGACTTTTCGGAAAACTCCGAATGTCTAACGAAATTCCATTTCCCTCAAACTCATGTGGCCCAAAAACAGACTTTTCGGAAAACCCCGAATGTCTAACGAATTTCCATTTCCCTCAAACTCATGTGGCCCAAAAACAGACTTTTCGGAAAACTCCCGAATGTCTAACGAATTTCCATTTCCCTCAAGACCAGATGGCCGATAGTCAGACTTTTCAGAAAAACTGAATGTCCATATGGAATTCATACAGACTCACATGGTCGATAAACAGACTTTTCAGAAACACTCTGAATGTCATTATGGAATTCATACAGACTCACATGGTTGATAATCAGACTCACATGGTCGATAAACAGACTTTTCAGAAACACTCTGAATGTCATTATGGAATTCATACAGACTCACATGGTTGATAATCAGACTCACATGGTCGATAAACAGACTTTTCAGAAACACTCTGAATGTCATTATGGAATTCAATCAATGACATACTGCGCTATCATTTTTTTTTTTTTTTTTTACACCTTTTTCATATGGCTCAAGACATAACTAAATTATGTTTACAAACACAGAACCATATACCTCGAGGATTTTATATGACCACAAAGATGTATTACAATTATTATACCAGTGCTAATTTAATTCAAAAGAACGAGTTTTCAGTCATGAAGTAACACAACAATAAAATGTTATTTCGTTCTTACATCATTAATATCATAAAGGTACTTATATTTAAGCATAATGCCATTTAAGACAACATAAATATGCATACATACTTACATACAGTCACGCCCGTATCCCATAAAGGGGTAGGCAGAGCACATGAAACTGTAAATGTATAAATATGTGCCACTTTAAATACGTATGTCATCATTCTCAGATACTTTCTTTAGACAATCTGACAAATATAAAAAACTGAGCTCCTTTAATAATAAAATAAAAAAAATACTAATTTATGAGATTTCAAGTATCTATCGGGCGCACCAGTGGGCCAATTCAACAAAACATGTGTTTTGCCCTTACAAGTCAAATGAAGCGTCACTATTCACAACACGTCAAAAATGGGACTTCAACAATAATAAAGGAAATAAGATATTTGACGTGCGTATTTTAACTCCACTGTTGTACTTAATGCTTGTATATTTAAATTTTATAGCATTAGATGTTTCGTATTTGTGTAGTGACCCAAAAATAAAGTACAAATACTAATTAATACGTACTTCCTGTTCAAAAGTCACAATTCTATAATATTAATTGTATTGTTAATTAAAGTGACGACAAGTATTCCAAAACATACTCAGGGAATGTAAAAGAATAATAAATATAATTATACCATACGTACCACACCTTACACTTACTGGTGTGTAAGTCAATACCATGATTCCATCATTGGATATACGCTGACAAGTATGTCAGCATAGGAAGGTGCTGTAAATTCAGGTTTGCTGATTACTTTGACTGTCAGGAAACATATGGTAGACGTAGCCCACGTAGCACTCACGTCGATCAATTATATTACAGTTGTCTCTCGTCATTACCATTAGCGCATTAACGTTGAGCGCTGCGTTGCATAGTTAACTCTCTTTCTTGGTCACAAACATATTCCTTACTCCTTCTCAGATAATGGAACAACTTTCATGTCGTTGTAGTTACTGTATCCAATTGCTATTTTAACTCGTACTCTGATAATATGCCCCTTTTTATGGGATAAGAAGCAAACTAGCGGACGGATCAGTAAGCAGTCACTAATGTTAAGTAATTATTGTCACAGACAGATATATCTGTAATATCACAAATGTTGTAAGTGCGTTGCTGGCAGCGAAAAGAGAAATACTCTGTTATTATTGAAGGTTCGAAGCTTTGGTCCTTAAACACGGCAAACGTCAGTTGAGTCAGCATGTATTTTGTTTTAATTTAACAATAGGTATAATATTGCATCCGTTTTTATCAGTTCGCACACGTTCGTTGAAAACTTGATGATGTACTGTTATTTCTCTTCAGATTTTAAACCCGCGGCAATATAATTTTCTTCTCCTAAGTCGGTATATGTTTTCAAATAGTACATCAAATACTGAACAATGGCTGCCTCAGTTTTATTGCTTTTCAAATCCACCATTATTTTAGGTTTACGACTCCTTTTCCATCAAACACCATTAAAAAACGTAGATAGTTTATTAACTATTGAACTTGTAAGTTCCGCATACTCTTCTTATCACCAATTCACCACTGAAGGGTTAATGTTCCATTTAATATTTACACAACATTGTCCACAAATGAATCTCACAACACTATTTACAAAAATCTAATTAAATGTGTCTGGGCCCATAACCTATTAGATTTAGGGCAATTAATTAAAAGACACATGGCGATTTATAAGAGTTGAAATATATTATCGCAATATAGTAAGGCAAGGTGTGCTCCTATTAATAGCTACCAAGGGACTAAAGTACAAACGAAGTCCTTAAGATTAGGAACTATGGGCTGTTGTTTTTTATTCAATAGTTTACATTTATGAAAGAGAAAGTATAACAATATACTTGTTAGAGTAAGATAGATTTAGTTTTGTTAATTCCAACATATTTAACTAAAATTCCCAAGTTGAAAGGGGGCTCCTTTCCATTTTAGCATTTTCGCTACCGTATCCTCTTAAAAACAGGTCTGCCTGCCTAAACAAGGTCGTTAAATAAAAATTCCATAGCTATGAAATACTAATAATATTATTTACGACTTATGAGCCGTAGCGTGGCGAATGCCTGGGTAACGCAAAGAATTAAGTAGGTAATTTATTTGTATAAAATAGTGTACAGTAGGATGGTCAAAAGGTACAATTTCGTTCAACTATTTTGCCTATAAAAGGCGTGCAAATATTATTTAACAAGAAACATAAATATTATAGTATCTAGTAATCCAGCTTTACAGTAGGAAAAATACAAATATTATCAAATTTAATAATTTACCCATACAATTCTTAAGAAGATGGTGATTTTTTTTTAAATAAAGACAATCACTTAAGGTATGCGCTCAAACAAGTTTTCTAGTGAAGGCAGTTTTGTAAGATTATGTTTTGAAATACCATTATCATTAACATTATCTATGGAAATATAGATTTCTTTCCTTCTAATTGAACTCCAATTTTGTATTTTGTACTGCATGTGTAACAAAGAACCAAAATAACGCGAAAGTTAATAGTCTTCCATAGAAAATGACAAAGTCAGACAGCCGTACATAAACTTACAAGGGGTAGGCAGATCACATGAAACCAATCGAGCATCAGCGCCACTCCTAGTAATTAATGGTGACAGGTTGCACCCACCACAGTCGAATCCATATCCCACTGTCAACTTCTACGACACCCACGGGAAGAAAGGGGGCGGTGAAATTCTTAACTCGTCACCACACGGAGCCAAAATAAACACGGACTATAAAATACCTAGCTAATTGTTTCTACCTTATACTCAATATGCAAAATTATGTACAGTCAAGTTCATAAATAAGTGTACATTTCTTCACCTTAATTCGTAGCAATAAGGTGAAAAAATGTACACATGTTTATGTACCCGACTGTACCTACAACCATGTTTATAAAATAGTTTGAAACATGAGACGCAGATAAAAATAAGTATCTGGTTCAAGTGTGAAAACAATGTAGAACCTGATCCGTTTTGTTCTTACCTATGTTCATCTTCCATCTCTATCTTATATTATTCGAGAAAAGAGGACGGGAGTTATCCGAAAGACGTCAGTCATCGTGCGTCTCGCCCGCGCCAATACAGCTACGGGCAAGCATAAGTGAAATGCACGATATGCAAAATGACATTCCTCAGATGTCCTTATGTTGTCAGCGAGTGAACTCATAACCTGATCCCGTAGCCGAATGGTATTTCTGCGACGCGAAACGCCGCAGAACTGTAGTCTGGCTCTGTCGCGCCAATACGCAAGAGCGACAGAGATAGATAGCCACGAAAGAGATATTGTTGTGAGCGTTTGTGACTTTGTGCATTCTGCCACACCGCACACCTATTGGTCGTCATACTCGTCATTCATTCGTCAGTCTGTTTAGTGCTCTCAGCGGGTACGCACGTACGTCGAGTCAATTCTTGCCAATTTATGTAAAGTGATTTTAAAAGTTTTCTAAAGTGAGCTTCGCAATGAAAGATTTCGCAGGTATGCGTTTAGTTAATATTCAATATACTGCTTTGCGAAATATGTTTAGTTTAATGAGAAACTCACTTAGTATGAAATTGGAAAGTTGGTACGTGCGTCACTTATCGCTTCATTTTATGAGGAACTTACTTTGTAGAAGCAGTATAATATTTAACTGTTGCTATGTTTAACCATTTGTTACTAACATGTAGGTATGACCTAAAATGTTAACTACCTATTGTCATTTTAACACACACAATACAAACCTTATTGAGCTTAGCGTGGGACTCAGTCAATCTGTGTAAAAATGTCCAATATTTATTTTCTAAGTTTTACATTTTTTTTTTTTTAATTAAGGGACGCGTTTTCAGTGGACACATATTGTAAACCATGGAATATTTAAATTAGTTGAAATTAACTGTTAGTCGAATTGGACCCAATGTAGGTACTAACCTACTTTTAAGTGCGGTACTTACATGCAAATCGTCACTACTTTAAAAAAAATTGTATCTACTTCTGTCAATGAAAATAAAAATGTAATAAGTATGTATAGAATGCATATAGACTTATTGCGTTTTAACTTTGAGTTGCAGTGTGAGATACGAGATTTTTTTCAAAGTAGTGACAAAATAACAAAATAAAATATTCGTTGTTACTAACGTTGAATGCTATCTGTACTATAGAATGCAACTAAGGCTATTGCGAGAGTTTAAAAGAAGTAAAATTAAACACATTTCACGAAAAAATTGTACATACCTGTAGGCCTAGATACATACATGATTGCAAAGAGAGTCTGTCGCCGCGAGATAGATGACATGTCTTCTTCTAACTGTATCAATGACATAAGGACGGGTAGTCTATCTCGCGGCGATTTACTTTCGTGGCAATCATGTGCTAACCCTGCTGTAGGCCTTGCACATGATTGCCGCGAGAGTATGTCGCCGCGAGATAGATGACACGTCTTTGTCTAATTGTATTAATGGCATAAGGACGGGTAGTCTATCTCGCGGTGACATACTCTCGCTGCAATCATGTGCTAACCCTGCTGAACTAATGCGTAATTTAACTTTATATTGAATAACCTTTCCTTGCTAAAATATCCCGCTAATATGAATACTATCATTATTATAGTTTATGCTATAAATTAAATTGTAGGCTTCTTCAGATGGTTATAATTTGGTGTATCAAATATTTGGGCCTTACCAATCACACTTGCGATTTGCGAACGAGTTGAAAGCAAAGCGAGCGCATACCTAACTATTTCGTGGCGATCACGCAACGATTTAGCCACATGTAAAGTTGAGGCGTTATAATGCGTTTTCACATTATCCGATCGGATGGCGCCATCTTGGATTTTTTCCATTGAAATCCTTCTGACATCCGATATCGGATCGGATAATGTAAAACGGCCTTATGCTGTACATTATACAATTTTCATACGAGTACGCAACGTATACGTTGCGCGTTCCCGGCGAAATGGTGTCGCGCTCGCAGCGAATTGGTTATGTGCTCGGTGCTCGCGACGAACTCGCTGCTCGTTCGCTTCGCTTTCAACTCGCTCGCAAATCGCAAAGTGTGATAATGCCCTTAGGTGTATAAATTATATTCTATTTCAAATACCAAGGCTCGATAGCATTAGCATTAACGACTCACGGGTTGTTGTGTAACTATTGCACAAGGTAAATTTTCGTAAGATCGTCTATAAATCTCTTTATTTACATGAACATATAGGTATTTACATAATTATATAAGAAACTAAGACTTCGTATAAGATCGTCTTAGTATAGGTAATATCTGGGCAACCGAGCTTCGCTCGGTTCTGTTTCGTATCCTTGACATGTGTCGCCATCTAGTTCAAAAATGAATAGTACCTACATCGAGCGAAAGAATTCTCAGCCTTAACAACACAACTACTCCACACGAGATGGCGCGCATTTCGCCACAAAAACTCAAATAGTGTATTTTTCTATTCGTTTTAGCCTTGACCTGTGTCGCCATCTAGTGTTTGCAATAAATAGTACTTACATCAACCGAAAGAATTCTGTCTTAACAGTACAACTACTGCACACGAGATGGCGCGCGAAGAAAAACGCATGAAAACTCGAAAATTCGCGTTTTCCGGGACCTAAGGATAAGTTAGACCGATTTTTCACCCCCAAAAACCCCCACATAACAAATTTCTGCGAAATCGTTAGAGCGGTTTCCGAGATCGTCAGTGTAAATAAATATATATATAAATAAATAAATAAATAAATATACAAGAATTGCTCGTTTAAAAGTATAAGATTTTTATCCTATTCTGGCCATGGCCCTTTGAATTTGATTTTTGGACTTTTCTTTATATAAATCTTTTTACATTTTTTTTATATTGCCTGTGTGGTGAAAAACATTGTGTGTAACTCGGAGCGTATAAGAATATTGCTAACCTCGAGTTACCAATATTCTTTCGCTCTGCAAATCATTTATTTGATGATTTAACTTACTCGAATTTAACGCGAAGCCGTAGGCAAGAGCTAGTAATTATATGTACTTTTTGACAAATACATATTACTACAATCGGTTAATATCAGTATTACTTGTTGCAGGCAGTTCTTGGCAGCCGGGCACCACCCCGACGGCCGCGCCAGCGATGGCCGCGCCCGCGTTCGCTCCCGCCGACACTGGCGCCTTCCAGCTGCAGAAACCGCCCGGCAAGCGCGGCAAGCAATGATATTGGCGGTAACCGGGGCTCAGCTAGCCCTGTGAAACTTCAAAAATTATGAACTTTACCTACTTCTGACGCGACTACGAACTTTCGCGCATTCGCGTTGCTGCGGGTTCGAATTTTACTTGCAGTAACTGCTCCGGTCAAATCGGCAAGCAATGATATTGGCGGTAGCCGGGGGCCCTGTGAAACTTCAATATAAAATAACTTAAAAAATGATGTACTTCCGACGTGTGACAGCCCAATACAACAAAATTAGAAGGCGCGCCAGCTCCGGTTTCGGCTTCTCTGCTCCGGTCAACGCGGCAAGCAATGATATTTGCAGTAACCGGGGCTCATATAGACTTGTAAAAACTTCTATATAAACTAGCGTAGCTCCTAAATTAAGTACCTAGTGACGCGCAACTACAGCCCAATGTTTAGAATTCGCGCCGCCCCTGGCTTTTAGTTCCGTATCTGCGGCCAACAATGATATTGGCTGTAAACTTACACATTATGAAATTCTGTGAGACGTTATTTATTAATTTAGGCGAAGGGTAATGCGACACTAGCGCCACTTCGAACATGATCTTAAATAAGCTTAAATAAGTTTTTGAGGAGAAATACAAACCAAAAATTGTATAGCGATTTCAAAAATACTAAAGACGTTTTCTAACCAAACCAGCTTTGTGCTACTTTTTACCCCATAGTGTTATTTGTATTGATGTGTTGCTGGAATAAAATATTTATATTCTATTGTAGGCTACTTTGTGGCACTAGTGTCTCATTAACCTGAGCTTTAATGATATGCCTATAAGTGAATGATAATGATATTAGGGGCAGTTAAAAACAGGATAGCTATGCGATGAAATAATTGTAATGATACATTTTTTACGGTAGATATTTAATTATTGTGTTCATAATAAATCTACCAAATAAATAAACGTGGGTTATAACGATTCAAATATTCACAATTTTGTAATAATGTGTTGCCAGTGAAGTTTGTAAAAAAGAAATGTTTTTTATGTAAATGTTGACATTATTTTTTTTTAATTTGATGTTACTCATGTTTAGCCTTCACATGAAGCGGACAGTATCTTGCTCGCAAGATAAACTATCCCTCTCAAATTATGACAGTTAGAAAAAGACAGGTAGCCTATCTTGCGTATAGATACATGTCTTCACTCTTATCTTGCGAATATGATCTTAATGAAGATCTCGTTACAGTACTTATTTGTTATTATATGTACAGTTAACCAATTGGAATTCTATGCCACTGTAGAACTATGTCATAGTGACGTTATAAAACAGATTGTAAGAAATGTCTTACTGCTTCTCATTTTGACATGGTTGTAGTGGCCTAGGGTTCCAATTGGTTGACTGTACATAATTATATCGGTGCTAACTAGCGGTACGCTGAAGTGATGTGTATTATTAAAGTTTAGATACTAACATGTATATATAAACTCAGAGAAACTCTTGTATTAAGACATTGGATATTATGTTCGTATCGAATTTTTTAACTAACAATTTCTATTAATAAACGTCACTTATTCGTGCCCGAGTTAGATACCGCATATACTACTTATGCTAAAAATCTGTACATATTTGAAACTGTAATTTATGTGAATCGGAAATATACAAAATAATTGTTAATTTTATTTTACTGTAGTAGCAGTTTTAGTAATTCTAGTAAAAATACCTCTGAGTCGCCTTATACAGGGTTAATCCCCCGTAGTCGCTGTTTATTAAGGGTCAATGGGTCATTGACATAACCACTGAAAGCATTTCTTTTTTCGTCGGGGCTCTTTCTTGATCCTTGAGCGGTACTCTTTAATAGTTTTGCATAATAAAACATTGTAGCAGGGATCGTCAATTTGATGGTTCCAAAATAATTCTAATATACTATCCTTGATTCCGAGCTTCGTGGTGATTCTGCATGTGACTCCGCTGGTATTCCTAAGCCGTCACGCTCGTGGCGTCGTGGCAGTCGACTGTTTTCATTGTGCTGGAAGCCAAAATAGTTTCATTTTTAGACCTTGATACGAAGTATGGTCATATTTATTTGATTTGTAGTTATTCCCTCGACAGTTATTGGGTTCTTTTGCATTATTTGGTTTTCTTTACATTTTTTATTTCACCAGCAATATGCTAGAATCGGGCTAGAACTAAGGACTTTACAACAGTTGATGAAAGATTATGCCCTAAAAATACCTAAAAACATCGAAATAATTTGTCGCAAGCACTTATACAACCAAGTTGTGATGAAACAATAAAATGTTTTTTTATTAGATTAGTAGATTACATAATATCGCCGAAAGCACTAATACAGTCAGACTTATGATGAAAGAGTGTTTGTTTTAATTTTGATTTTGTAGTGTTGTTTTAAAAGAAAATATTTTTCAACAAAAATAAAAAAAGTTTTTTTAGTAAATGAGACTCGATTACAAAATGGTCCGGCGTTGTATTCATATTCATGTATGATCGATGTTTTTTGTGTTACAAAGTTACAGTTATGGAGTTACTGTTGTAGTAAAACTAAAAAAAAAGTTTTAGTAAATGAAATTCGATTATAAAATGGTCCGGCGTTTTCTGTGTTGTATATAAAGTTACAGTTATGGAGTTAGTAATGTTGTAGTAATATACAGTTTATTAACTCCAAAAAAAAAAGTTTTAGTAAATGAAATTCGATTTTAAAATGGTCCGGCGTTTTCTGTGTTGTATATAAAGCTACAGTTATGGAGTTAGTACTCCACATTACAATATACAGTTTATTAATTCTAGAATCCAACTAGTGAGGCCGTAGTACTGTTGTAGCAAAGCTCCAAAAAAAATACAAGAAAAAGTTTTAGTAAATGAGATTCGATTATAAAATGGTCCGGCGTTTTCTGTGTTGTATATAAAGCTACAGTTATGGAGTTGGAAATGTTGTACTAAAACTCCACAATACAATATACAGTTTATTAACTCTAGAATCCAACTAGTGAGGCCGTAGTACTGTTGTAGCAAAGCTCCAAAAATAAAGTTTTAGTAAATGAGGTTCAATTATAAACTGGACCGGCGTTGTCTGTGTTGTATATAAAGTTACAGTTATGGAGTTAGTAATGTTGTAGTAAAACTCCTCATTACAATATACAGTTTATTAATTCTAGAATCCAACTAGTGAGGCCGTAGTACTGTTGTAGCAAAGCTAAAAAAAAATACAAAAAAAAGTTGTAGTAAATGACTTTCGATTACAAAATGGTCCGGCGTCGTGTTTCATGCATAATGGATGTTTTCTGTTTCGTATATAATGTTAGAGAGGCTAAAAATATTTTTAGTACCTAAACAAGAGTCGATTACCCGGCGTTTTCTGTGTTTTTTTTTTAATATTGGGGGACATCTTACACAGATCAAACCTAGCCCCAAACTAAGCAAAGCTTGTACTATAGGTGCTAGGCGACGATATACATATATGGATAAATACATACTTATATACATATAAAACATCCATGACTCAGGAACAAATATCTGTGCTCAACATTCATCATCATATCTGTGCTCATCATCGGATTCGAACCCAGGACCGCGGCTTAGCAGGCAGGGTCACTACCGACTGAGCCAGACCGGTCGTCAAACGTGTTGTATATAAAGTTACAGTTATGGAGTGAGTAATGTTGTAGTTAAACTCCACAATACAATATACAGTTTATTAATTCTAGAATCCAACTAGCGAGGCTGTAGTATCGTTGTAGCAAAGCTAAAAAAAAATACAAAAAAAAAGTTTTAGTAAATGAGATTCGATTATAAAATGGTCCGGCGTTTTCTGTGTTGTATATAAAGTTAGTAATGTTGTAGTAAAACTCCACACTACAATATACAGTTTATTAATTCTAGGATCCAACTAGTGAGGCCGTAGTACTGTTGTAGCAAAAGCTCCAAAGAAAATACAAAAAAAAAGTTTTAGTAAATGAGATTCGATTATAAAATGGTCCGGCGTTTTCTGTGTTGTATATAAAGCTACAGTTATGGAGTTAGTACTGTTGTAGTAAAACTATACAATACAATATACAGTTTATTAACTCTAGAATCCAACTGGTGAGGCCGTAGTACTGTTGTAGCAAAGCTCCAAAAAAAAAGTTTTAGTAAATGAAATTCGATTATAAAATGGTCCGGCGTTTTCTGTGTTGTATATAAAGCTACAGTTATGGAGTTAGTACTGTTGTAGTAAAACTCCATATTACAATATACAGTTTATTAATTCTAGAATCCAACTAGTGAGGCCGTAGTACTGTTGTAGCAAAGCTCCAAAAAAAAATACAAGAAAAAGTTTTAGTAAATGAGATTCGATTATAAAATGGTCCGGCGTTTTCTGTGTTGTATATAAAGCTACAGTTATGGAGTTGGAAATGTACTAAAACTCCACAATACAATATACAGTTTATTAACTCTAGAATCCAACTAGTGAGGCCGTAGTACTGTTGTAGCAAAGCTCCAAAAAAAAGTTTTAGTAAATGAAATTTAATTATAAAACGGTCCGGCGTTTTCTGTGTTGTATATAAAGTTACAGTTATGGAGTTAGTACTGTTGTAGTAAAACTCCACATTACAATATACAGTTTATCAATTCTAGAGTCCGACTAGTGAGGCCGTAGTACTGTTGTAGCAGAGCTCCAAAAAAAAAGTTTTAGTAAATGAGATTCGATTATAAAATGGTCCGGCGTTTTCTGTGTTGTGTATATAGTTACAGTAATGGAGTGCATTAAGGCATTGGCATTGAAAAGTAAAATATTCAAACAATACTATTCTTAGAATGTGGTTACATTTTTTCCGAGTACTTTAATTATAAGACAGTCCACATCCATATTTAATTCCTTGGCTGTACCTACTTACACAATGATCTAGGTAATAATTATAATACCTAGCCTAAGAATTAAAATAAATACAGAGTATAATAATGATAAAGCAATTACCAAAATTCATCCTCTTCATAATGATAATGGATGCTTAGGACATGATCATTCTCCTCTACTGGTCCATATATTTTTGGTGGTGGTGGTCCAAATATAACAAACACTGTTTCTTGAACCTCCCTGCATCGGCTACGGTGTTGCTGAACGCCGCTGCTCCGGTGTAGGAGGTGGTGCTGACTGCAGGAGCGAGCGGGTGTTGAGGTGTGTATTCTTGCCATTCGCCGTTAGGCAATGATGAAATCATTATAACTTCGCGACGATCGTTATACTTGGTAACCCTTATGCCATTTTTGGAGTACTTAGTACTTACCTAAGATGTTATTTTTTCTTGTTGTGCAAATTGTTTGGTTATTATTTGGGAGTGGAGGTCTTTCAGGTTGTCACAATTCAGTGTCCTTAAATCCTCTATCGGCCATAATTACTGCGTTTAGGGGAATCCACTTATCTCCGTGATGGCTTTATCAGATGTAGGGGAAAGTGGGGTAAAACCGGGACCTTAAGGAAAAAAAATAATAAAAAAATTATTATTAGAAAAATAAACAATATTTAATAGCCTCTGCTTAATTTATTTAATTGACAACATATTTATTAGGTGAGAACACTGTTAGCATTATCACACGTAGAATTACACAATCAACTTCAAATCTCACTATTTTACGTTTTTGCCCCATGGGTAGTCCAAAGCCGGGTATACCCGGTTTTGGAACAGCTGCTATACCCGATATTACCCCGGCAACGATAGCAATGGACCTCGTCAAGATCTTCAAGTTTCATTTTCATTGATTGCTCACTCCAAGATTGTCGTGTTGCAGTTATTTTATAATTTTGCGGCATTCTCTTTAGATCTGTAACAATTATTTAAATTATATGAAATCAAAACACCTGACTCAGTTACTTGTACAAAACCGGGTACTACCCGGTATTACCCCGTACGGTTTTGACCCAAACGCACCTACAAGAAACTAAAAAATCCACTAATCTAAAAAGATGTTGCAATAACAATCAAAGTTATGTTTGTTCAAATGTACAATATACTTAATCGTATAAAAAATACAAATGGTACTTACCTCAACGTACGAAAGATTAGTCTGCTTATGAATTCCATGAAATTTTAGATCAAACACTGCTAAAAACTTTTTTCTCTAATTAGTTTTACACACCGGCACGCACGCCTTCTAACTTTTGTTGAAAAACTAACCAAGATGGCTGACAGCTGTCACCAAAGCACGCGTAAATTTGAATCGATCTAATTAGCCATACTACCACGTCCCGGTTTTACCCCCATACCCGGTTTTGGACTAATCTCCCCTACGTCCTCCATAACCATTTGATATAAGTGGTATATATCCAGCAGGTGTGCAACCAATCAAATATTTCATTGTGTTGCATGATTTGTAATCAGGATCCTTTAGGTTTTTCTATTTCAATCTCGAAACAGTCAATAACGCACTGTACATTTGAATATCTAATTTTAAATGCTAATGGTAAATTATCGGTTAGAAAATTGTATAATTCGATGGAATTATAAAAGTTGTCCATGTACTTAAACTACAAAAACTAAGCCCAATTTTCCATCTAATAGATTTTTAACCTTTTGTTTGTGGGTTTTACCTTCTAGCACATCGTTGGCTTTTCCTCCATACACAATCATTTTCATAACACATCCGGATTGGTCAGTGAGGAGATACAATTTTATGCCGAAGTCTGCCACTCCAAGGTCCGATATTAATCGTTTTTAAGATATTCGCCCGTATGGAATACACACGCTGTAGAAGTTTTTTTCACATACGTATTAATCTTATTTGCAAGCTTTACTCTGCGTGAAATAAGAGATCGAAATACTCAATTTTGACTTAGGGCTTTAGTTATGTGCTCGTGTAGATTATTTTTAATTGTAAGCATTCTATCTGCTATTATTTGATACATACACAATTATATCAATCTTAAAAATATTGATCAAAAAGGTTTTTGTTGAATTTGAGTGAGTTGAATTAAAGGATTTAAAGGTGTAGGTATTAGATAAATTAGAACAGAAGAGAGCGGAAAACTAAGTCTGAATATACCAGACGATTTGTCTTACTTATTTATCAGTTTAAATAAATATTTATGCTCAAAATAATTAAAATTAATTCGCTTACAATATGTTATTAAGTTATTTTTGTTCTTAGCGTGCAGTATTGAACAACAAAGTTGTCAGTCACTTATGCTAAAATTAAGTATACAAAAAACAACTGATACTTTATATAAATATTGACCATTCTTACTGGTTACAAGGTTTCCACGTAAATGTTTATGCTATGTCATCATAAAACTTGAAATTTATGACTCATTGTGCGTCACCAGAGCTGGTGGGTCGGATTTGTATAACAATGGGAACATGTGAATTACAATGTTGCAAAAATATGTTAGAGTTCAGTCAGTCCGATCAACATGGGTTCCTTAAACATACTTAAGAGTGGGTTGATCTGAGTCCTGCGTTGGATTTATTTTTTGTTTCTCCATTTTTTTTATTCATAATTTAGCTTTATTAAAGCTAGAAATATTTCCTAATTTGGACTTAAGTCTCCTCCATTGTTAGCCTCCACTCCTCCTTCGTCTAAAGGTGCCTTGCAAATGTCGTCGCTCTCCAAGGCAGGTGATACGCCTTGTTGTGGAAGTGCTCCAGCTCTCCCTAATAATTGAATATTCTTCGATATGTCTACCTCTGTTACATTTTCTTTTTCCAAATTTTGTTAATTTTTGACAAAAATTAATTAATGTATCCTCAGGCTTTGCGTTAGGAACAGTTCTCAATTGGCAAATCTTGACGTCCATATTCAATGATTCCAATAACTGAACGTTCATCGATATGTCTACCTCTGTTATATTTTATTTTTCCAAATTTTGATTCATGTATGACAAACATTCATTAATGTGTTCGTAGGCTCTCCGTTAAGAACAGATCTCAATCGGCAAATCGTGACTTCGACATTCAATGATTCCTATAACTGAACGTACTTCGATATGTCTACCCCTGTTATATTTTCTTTTTCCAAATTTTGATTCGTGTTTGACAAAAAATTAATAATATGTCCGCAGGCTTACTGTTAGGAACAGATCTCAGTCGGTAAATCTTGACTTCCATATTCAATGATTCCTATAACTAAACTTACTTCGATATGTCTACCTCTGTTATAATTTCTTTTTCCAAATTTTGTTAATTTTTGACAAAAATTAATTAATGTATCCTCAGGCTTTGCGTTAGGAACAGTTCTCAATTGGCAAATCTTGACGTCCATATTCAATGATTCCAATAACTGAACGTTCATCGATATGTCTACCTCTGTTATATTTTCTTTTTCCAAATTTTGATTCATGTATGACAAACATTCATTAATGTGTTCGTAGGCTCTCCGTTAAGAACAGATCTCAATCGGCAAATCGTGACTTCGACATTCAGTGATTCCTATAACTAAACGTACTTCGATATGTCTACCCCTGTTATATTTTCTTTTTCCAAATTTTGATTCATGTATGACAAACATTAATTAATGTGTTCGTAGGCTCTCCGTTAAGAACAGATTTCAGTCGGCAAATCGTGGTTCGATATTCAATAATTCCTATAACTGAACGTACTTCGATATATCTATCTCTGTTATATTTTCTTTTTTCAAATTTTGATTCATTTCTGACAAAAATTAATTAGTGTATCCTCAGACTTTCCGTTAGGAACAGTTCTCAATCGGCAAATCGTGACTTCGATATTCAATGATTCCTATAACTGAACGTACTTCGATATGTCTACCTCTGTTATATTTTCTTTTTCCAAATTTTGATTAATTTCTGACAAAAATTAATTAGTGTATCCTCAGACTTTCCGTTAGGAACAGTTCTCAATTGGCAAATCTTGACATTATTCAATGATTCCAATAACTGAACATTCATCGATGTGTCTACCTCTGTTATATTTTCTTTTTCCAAATTTTGATTCATGTATGACAAACATTAATTAATGTGTTCGTAGGCTCTCCGTTAAGAACAGATCTCAATCGGCAAATCGTGACTTCGACATTCAATGATTCCTATAACTGAACGTACTTCGATATGTCTACCTCTGTTATATGTTCTTTTTCCAAATTTTGATTCATGTATGACAAACATTAATTAATGTGTTCGTAGGCTCTCCGTTAAGAACAGATCTCAATCGGCAAATCGTGATTCGATATTCAATAATTCCTATAACTGAACGTACTTCGATATGTCTACCTCTGTTATATTTTCTTTTTCCAAATTTTGATTAATTTCTGACAAAAATTAATTAGTGTATCCTCAGGCTTTCCGTTAGGAACAGTTCTCAATCGGCAAATCGTGACTTCGACATTCAATGATTCCTATAACTGAACGTACTTCGATATGTCTACCTCTGTTATATTTTCTTTTTCCAAATTTTGATTCATGTATGACAAACATTAATTAATGTGTTCGTAGGCTCTCCGTTAAGAACAGATCTCAATCGGCAAATCGTGATTCGATATTCAATAATTCCTATAACTGAACGTACTTCGATATGTCTACCTCTGTTATATTTTCTTTTTCCAAATTTTGATTAATTTCTGACAAAAATTAATTAGTGTATCCTCAGGCTTTCCGTTAGGAACAGTTCTCAATCGGCAAATCGTGACTTCGATATTCAATGATTCCTATAACTGAACGTACTTCGATATGTCTACCTCTGTTATATTTTCTTTTTCCAAATTTTGATTCATGTATGACAAACATTAATTAATGTGTTCGTAGGCTCTCCGTTAAGAACAGATCTCAATCGGCAAATCGTGACTTCGACATTCAATGATTCCTATAACTGAACGTACGGTTACCCAATGGAACTTAAATATAGACTACAAAAATCCCAAGAGGATGCCAGAAATAATTTAATCAGGTCAAAAAAAAACGGAAAACTAATTACGACAAAAATAGTAATCCAAAAAATTATAGCGTAGGAGATCTAATATTAATAAAAAAGGAAGATAGAGATAAGATGAGCCCAGTATATACGGGTCCGTACACAGTCATCCAAGACCAAGGTCACAACGTTAAAATAATAGCTGCAGGTAAGGAAAATATTGTGCACAAAAACAGAACTAAACCCTACAACTTATAAAAAAAATGTATATATAACTCACCAATTCCACACTTATAATAGCGCACATTAAAGTACAAAACACTAGTTAACAATGAAAGTAAAAAACAAAAAATTTTAGTAACGTCAACAAACTTGGTCTATATAAAAAAAAAACCACACACAACACACACTTAAGCAGCCCATGGGGCCACTAGGTCCAACTCCGCCCAGAGCCAATCTAGTTCAAAGCGCATCCAGGCTACACGCCAGAATAGGCCACTGGGGGACAACTCATGCGTAACCGCATAGAAGGTGTTGCTGTCCGACAATATACATAGATCCGACAACAACACATCCCCCAAGTCACGGGCCGGATGCCGGGGACACAGTAGGGGATGCCCCTCCACGGCATCCAGCCACGCGATATAAGTCACTTCGGGGCCAGAAAAGTCCAGGGTCACCCCGAAAACCCGAACACCATGCCGTACCGCAAAGTCATTAATAACTAAATACACATATTCATAAACATTGGCCACTTCCATAATGAGAAAAAAAAAAATATATATATATATATATATATATATATATATATATATATATATATATATATATATATGTATATATATATATATATAGAAAACAAAAGTTAGCGCAAGTGGGATAACCAACGAAACCACAGCAAGACTGATCCCATAATCTAAAGATACACTTTAGAAATGCAGATATTGCAATTAGAAACCAGGAAAAAACCAATACGATATTCAATAATTCCTATAACTGAACGTACTTCGATATATCTATCTCTGTTATATTTTCTTTTTCCAAATTTTGATTCATTTCTGACAAAAAAATATTAATGTGTCCGCAGGCTTTCCGTTAGGAACAGTTCTCAATCGGCAAATCGTGACTTCGATATTCTATGATTCCTATAACTGAACGTACTTCGATATGTCTACCTCTGTTATATTTTCTTTTTTCAAATTTTGATTCATGCATGACAAACATTAATTAATGTGTTCGTAGGCTCTCCGTTAAGAACAAATCTCAATCGGCAAATCGTGACTTCAACATTCAATGATTCCTATAACTGAACGTACTTCGATATGTCTACCTCTGTTATATTTTCTTTTTCCAAATTTTGATTAATTTCTGATAAAAATTGATTAATGTATCCTCAGGCTTTCCGTTAGGAACAGTTCTCAATTGGTAAATCTTGACGTCCATATTCAATGATTCCAATAACTGAACGATCATCGATATGTCTACCTTTGTTATATTTTCTTTTTCCAAATTTTGACTCATATGGTTATTTTATTACATTGGTTCTGAAATAAGTAGCCTTACATTTTCATTTTTAGAAAATATTGGTATTCCAACTTTACTGTGTTCTCGAATTACATTGGAATGTGGATTATCAATGAATCATGAAAAAGAATTATAATTTATTCTTCTTCCAGGTGATCATGTGCGTGGCCTCACTGTGCGAAACTGATATTGTTGGTGTGCTGATAGTTTCATTTCACTCATCTCAAACCTGAAAACGTTAAATAAAACAAAAACATTAAATATCTCTGTTTTCCTTACTGTTGAAGGTGTTGTTAATCGAAGGAGAAGCGCTAGGGAACTTCTGATTTCTTTTGTAATCGTTTGTCCTAAATATAAGACTTATTTTCTAAGGAATTCAGATTTATCTAACTGAACTTTCTAGTTTGCTTTCTTTTTTAATTTATTTTCATCACTGAATTGGGTATCGTTAAATAGTAGGTACATGCATTTCCAATTATGAAATTACAATAACGTTAATTTTGGACACGTTTGCTTTCTTTAAAGTTTCAAACACTTTCTTAAATGACGTTCAATTTAGGCGAACAGCAAATTTATGGTCAAACAGTATCTATGACCCTCAGATGAAATTGGAAGAGGTCTAACTAAATCTGTATGGATATGCTCAAACCTGTCTACCTTTGGATATTTACCTGGTGTTGATTTGGTATGTCGCGTGACTTTGGCTTTCTGGCATTGAACGCAGGTTTTGGCCCAAAGGCCTACATCTCTGTTCATATCCTTCCAGAAATATCTAGTAGAAATCATCTTACGTGAAACTCGTATACCTGGATGACTTAAATTATGAATATGTCTGAAAACATCGCGATGAAATTGTTCAGGTATGTATGGTCTCGCATTACCTCTTGATATTTCACAGTAGATACTATACGAACAGTCGAGCATCATAATTTTCTTGTAAGTTATCATTCTGTAATAGTATTTTCATTTCATCGTCATTGGGCATTTCATGCTCAGGGCCTTTGCAATCGATTGTTATATTTTGCAAATCTACAGTTTCTATTCGCGACAGCGCGTCAGCGACTACATTATCCTTACCCTGTATGTGCCTAATGTCAGTAGTAAATTCACTTATAAAAAGTAATTGTCTCGTTCGTCGTGGTATCTCTTTGTTATTGTCACTATTCAATTTACTAAAAGCAAATGTTAGTGGTTTATGATTTGTAAAAATAATTAGTTCTCTGCCCTCATGCAGATACCTAAAATGTACAGATAAATAAACAGCTAGTCACTCCTTGTCATACGTACTGTATTTCATTTGTGCTGTAGTCAGTTTCTTAGAAAAATAAGCTAACGGTGTCCACTTACCTTCTATAGATTGTTGTAACACAGCACCAACACACGTGTTGCTAGCATCTGCATATAATGAAATAGGTGCTGTGGGAAGCGGATAAGCTAACATAACCGCTTTCTATAAGCTAAGCTTACATTGTTGGAAAGCCTCGTCAGCTTCCTGTGTCCATACAATAGGTATTCTGCTTCTTAATGGAGTAATGGAGAATGTTAATGGAGTATCTTCGTGATAGAATATGTCAACGTTGTACTTATCTCTTGAGCAGCTTCCCTGCTTGAAGCTTTCGGGTAACACTTGAAGTATGTCAAAATGTTTAACTCAACATCGCTATAGTCCAAATTTTGTTGCTGTGGGCGTCCAGTCTTCTTTTTAAAACTTCCAACGGTCAGTAAATTATTCACAATTCGAGACAAAACTTTTCTAGATGGTAGTTCTCTGTCTGGATACTTCTCGCGATACCACTGCAGAGCTAAAAGCTCTTGTTGCAGACAAAGTAAGCTTCTAATAACTCGAATTGTTCTTGATACGCCATTATGAGATAATTTAATTACGTAAGGGAAGCAACACTACTTAAATAAAATCTGTTGATAAAAATCGTTCGAATTTTAAAATTATTGTCCCGCATTGCAAACAAAGTCAAACGTTCCATTTTTAAACTTCTCTACTGAACGCCTCGGATCATGTAAGAAGGAAATGTGCATAGAGGTATTACCACCATTGAACAATTTTCTTATCGAAGATTTCAACAAGGTACTTAACGATAAATTAGCAAGCGTGTACTTCATACGAAGTCTTTGAGTGTTGGAGAGATAACAGAAATGTTACGTGTCTTTTACTTGTTAAAAGTGAACAGTAACCAAATATTTTTTAGAGAAACTTTATCCTGAATATTAATACTACCGATTAGTATAATAAAATAAGGAGTGTTTATTTTTTTTTAATTTTAGTTGGTTCGAGTCCCGGGCGAAGCAAGCGAGTTTAAAAAAATCTTTTAATGCAGATTTGTTTCTTTTTAAAAATAAAGGAATGTCTCCTTTAAGTAAAATGAGCTAGCTTAAGGATTTAAAGTAGTTTTCCTCCAGGGCCTGAGTTTAATTTCCACACTGTATAATTTTAACTCATGCGTAACCGCGTAAAAGGTATTGCTATCAGACAGTATGCACAGTTCTGAAAACAAAACATCCCGATGCCGGACATGACACAGAAGGGGATGCCCCTCCACGGCATCCAGCCACGCAATGTAACGTACATTCGGGGTCCGAAAAATCCAAAGTCACCCCGAAGACCCCGAACACCGTGCCTTAATCCAAAGTCATACACAATTAAATAAACATATTCAAAAACACAACTTCTATAATAAAAAAAAAGTCAAGTATTAGCACAAGTAGGATAGATTAACCAACGAAACCACGGCAAGACTAATCCCATAATCTAAAGATGTACTTTAGAAATGCAGATATTGCAATTAGAAACCAGGAAAAAACCAATACGTATTGATGACAAGAGCATCTCCATCTTCCTTATTAAAATAAGAAAATAGAGCATTTCTGACGGCGCCGGCGTCGAGCCGTCGCCGGCGAGCTGGAGACTGGGCATATGTTACGCGATGCCGCTACGCTTTGCTATAACAACTCAAGAGAGTACATTTCAAACACAGCAAGCTAATGATGAGGCTATGTACAATTGTACATACTGCATTATAATTTAATGAGTGATATGTTTTAGAAAGATGTCTATGGAATCAAAGTTACGGGCGATCGTAGTTAAAGTATTTTTACTTATCTCTTTCCACGCTTTCACTGCTTTATCCGGCCTGTGCTCCTTTAATAATTCCGTGAGGGTCTCCCATTGCATCTCGTATCCCTGGTTGCCCAGAGATCCGTCGTATTCTCGGTTGGCAAATCGAGGGTTCTGCTCCATATATTCAGCTAAAGCACGCAATTATTTATTTGTTGAACGTCTGAAAAAAAAAACATATTTACACTTGATCAAATCGGCTTCCACAAGTTTCATTCATCATTCATAATTCGTTTAATTTTCGGCAATAACTTGTAGTGACTCAAGAATTGATGTTACGTGCTCAGGTATATTCGTGTGTCAGGAAGCCCCGAATATTTATTTCAGGAATATTTAATCCGAAAGTGCCGATGGTATTATTATTACTCGAGTTTCCTCTGTAAACATTAGCGGTTTGCCCTTCGCTGAAGGACGTAGAATTTATATTTTGGGAGTTCATATGCTACCCTGATTAATTTAATATAAGTTCGCATTTAAGCTGAATGAAAAAAAATATTCACGATATCTATTTATACATTCGCGGTGATAAATGGTTAAATTACAATCTAGTGCACTAGTTTAAACAAAAATGAATACTCGCAGTCATGAAGTTTGAATAACACTTTTTCACACTCACAAATATATAGATATATATAAAATAAAGTTACGTAAAATGACAAAAGAAAATCATAAAATAATTGAAAATAATAGGGGTAAATGTAAAAATCTGATTTATTGAGGAAGGTGAATTTGTAAATACTGTATTTAGATCCTCCCGATCCTATCTTCTCTTTTCTTCGGGTAATTCAGAATTTGTCAAGCATAGAATACTTTTATGTCAAAGTTATTTTTTCAGCAGTATCAATCAGACACGAATTTAAGAGAGCTTGATCCGTTTTTCCTTTAAGTCCTTAAAAGGGCCACTACGAATACAGTAAATAAGATTGTGCAACTCACAGATTTTGCCCAAGGAGTGGATCCTACCGACTGCGCCAAATATGTTTTTGAGGGGCTTCAGGGGAAGCCAGCCGCTCCAATTCATGGATCTGCTACTGGAACTGTTAGCTCGTATAACTACTGCTGGCTCCAGCTCGCAGGAGACGAGTTAGGGTGATCGCGAAATTCAAATTACTGGGGAATGTATACGGTGACAAAATATGAATTTTGGATTAAACTTGGTTTCTAAATTAAACCAACACAAAGTTACACAATTAGTAATGTTACAGTTACAAGTTATGTTCAGCTAGGCGGAGGAAAGAATGATGGCAGGAACTGTCACGTCTCGCATTAACTCGTAACATTTTTGTTATTCTCAAACGTTTTCGTGTCTTTTAATTGGGTAGGGAATGTGACGCCACTCCAGTTTCAACAATCTTTATATTCCACATATTTTCTGACACGAAAGGCATTTTTATCTTAAGGATGAGAGCTGCTCACATTGACACTTGCCATGCCTTTCTCGCAACAATCCAATCGGGTAGATTTATATGATTTATGTACACTTCTTTGCGGGTAATACTCGTTAATGTTTAGATCTAAGTACTTAATTTCCTCCTGGGTCCACTTGCTGTCGCGTTCCTGAAATTCGTCCATTGGCGGAGAACACGTTAAAAAAAGCTTCGAAGTCTATCGCGCCATCCAACATTCCACTTTTCACTTCAATTGATGTCATCGGCATGACAGTTACGGGCCATCGCATACAAGTCCAACAAATGTTTATGCAATAAATTGTGCAACTGGTAACGAATATTACTAATATCAAAACTATCAACTACAATTATAATATTCCACTGGTCAGGGCGGGTGGACTGCCCTGCCCGGAGTCTTCCAAACGAAGGACCCAGGAAACTGATAAAGTTCGGTTGTAAAAGTATGGCATAGAGTTTTAATGGGAAGCGAGACGAGAGAGCGAAGCGAGAGTCCGGCTACGCCTTCACCATGTAGCTAATAATTTATGGGTTTCGGCGAGATACGGTTTGCTGAGGTGTTACTACGAGGGGCGTTCAATAAATTCTCGGTATGAGAATGAAAACAAACAGGTACGAAAAGTCTGATATTTTTTATTTATCAATATACTCCCCCCCTATGTTAATACACTTAAAAGATCGATCAATTATTTTTTTTAATCCCTCAAAAAATATTTTTTATCTTTGGTGAAAAAATGCTCCTCCACTGATGCCTTCAATGCTTCATCATCAGAAAACCGATTTCCACGCAGATCCTTTTTGAGATTGGGGAACAAAAAGAAGTCGCTGGGGGCTAAGTCCGGACTGTACGGTGGATGGGTAATAGTTTCAAACCCACATTCAGCTATAGCTACCTTGGCAATATGAGCAGTATGGACAGGGGCGTTGTCATGCAGAAGCAAAACACCTTTGGTTAACTTTCCTCGCCTCTTTTCTTTGATTGCATCCCTTAATTGACGTAGAAGGTTGGCGTAGTACTGTCCTGCGATATTGACACCTTTTTCTTTATAATCGATTAGTAAAACACCTTCACAATCCCAAAATATTGTGGCCATGACCTTGCCAGCTGAAGGCATGACCTTGAACTTCTTGGGATGAGCTGAACCCTTAATGTGCCACTGCATGGACTCTTGTTTACTCTCTGGGTCATAATGATGAACCCAAGTTTCATCTCCAGTAACAATCTTTTGCAGGACCTCATCAGGATTTTCACCGCACAGGTCAATAAAATCGGAACAACAAGCGGCACGCATATCTTTTTGAAGCCGAGTCAGCATTCGCGGAACCCATCTTGCACTTACTTTTGACATATTAAGATGGTCATGGATAATATCATGTATGGTACCAATAGAAAGATTGGTTACTTTAGCTATTGATTTTATCTTAATTCGCCTATCTTCCAATATAAGTTTTTCCACCTTCTCAATATTTTCTTGTGAAGTGGCGACTACAGGCCGACCAGGCCTAGGGTCATCTTCAATACTCTCCCTTCCACGTTTGAATTCGCTTGACCACTTTTGAATAGTAGATAAAGAAGGAGAAGACTCACGGTAAACACAATCCATCTCCTCTTTTATGGTTTTTTGATTTTTACCCTGTTTAGTAAAGAATTTTATAACAGATCGATGTTCTAATTTCGTCAACATTGATAATTCGCTCATGGTGTGCGTGTTTGTTTGGCAATTGCAGAAAAACAAAAGAAAATCTCGGTTCGAATTATACTTTTTTTTAATGTCAACGAATGAACCTTAGTGGCCAGTAACAAAAGAAATTGTAAAAGAGGTTGTAAGATATCAATACCGACAATATATTGAACGCCCCTCGTAAGTTGCTAAGTAAAAACTGATATTTTATGAGTCACCTTTGTGATACACCCGATCAATGAAATGGGAATTAGAAATTAAAACGTAATAATTAACTAAGATTAGTTAAAGGAAAGCGCGGGTCCCTATAACGGGTTGCGCTTTAAGACATAAATTTGTAAAAATAAATGATCGTGCTCACAAAGACCGTACTCTATTATGTTTTTATGGGTAATATTAATGTCTTCATACAATTATGAATATTAAATAATTAATAATAATGAAACTTTACAATTTTATGTCTTTAATTATCTTTAGCGTGGGACCATATAAGATGGTACCATAACTACCTACTTTCTGTATTTTCTTTGAGATATTGAGCCGTATTCCTGTCGTGCCGTGGGGTGTAAGGGGTTCCATATAACACCTCTCGGAACCCAAGCCAACCTCACCTGCCCGTGGTGCACCCTGCCAAACAGCAAACGAGGCATAACTGGCGACCCACCAACCCGCACTGGACCAGCGTGGTGGGATTAAGGTCCAAACCTCCCCATGTCAGACAACTCCCCGAATAGGCCCCGAGTTAATCACGGGGAGAGGCCTTTGCCCAGCAGTGGGACACATAAACGGGCTATCAAAAAAAAAAAAAAAAAAAAAATTCCTGTCGTGCAATTTACGACGCTCAGATTAACTAGTTGTAACTGGTGTCGTAATTATTTAAAACACTCTCTTCGGTTGTGTTTTAATGCCGCGCCACTTGTTTCGAATTTCCCTTTTCCGTAATGTACTCCAAAAAAGCTCTAGCATAACAAACATAATATTAATTGACAAAGCAACAAATAATATAAATTTAAATAAATATACGTAGGTACAAATGTCGTGGCGAATGGGTTGCTTTCGCGAAGAGCTGGATACTGGAGCAGTGACTGTCTCGTAGATGATAATATATTTAGATGAATAAAACCAACAGAGTATGGTTTAAAGTTATAATGTCCTTATTAAGTTTACAACTGCTCTGAGAGAGGAGAAGACCCGGAATGACAAATGGAGGGACGCAGCCTCCTTATATACTAATTCTTACAATGTGGAGTGGAGGGGCCGGGACTCACCTTCG
Organism: Leguminivora glycinivorella; assembly: GCF_023078275.1. NCBI lineage: Eukaryota > Metazoa > Arthropoda > Insecta > Lepidoptera > Tortricidae > Leguminivora > Leguminivora glycinivorella. The sequence continues at coordinate 10,983,877 of NC_062988.1, forward strand.
AAAGCTCGAGGTCCGCCACTCCAATTTTGTGTTATTTTGTTGAAACTTGTGCACAGGGTGGTTTGTGACGTCACTTGTTCTGGGAGCGCTCCCCTTTTGCGGTAATTTTGAGTTTTTAAACTTGAGTAAACTTTTTGGACGCGTCCGCGGCGGAGGTTGATTTGACACTGACGTTTACAGGTGAGGGAGGTGAGGGAACGGATAATGCCATACATAAAAAATAAAAAGGGATGCGTTCGAGTAGTGTGTGTGAGTTATGATTGTTATGAAACTAATTGGAAAAAAATAATAAATATTCACAATGGCGTAGCCACAATGAGTGATTAAGAACCGCACCACAAGGATGTGTAGTAACACCTTAGAAATATCACGTAATGCCAATAAATTATATATTTTATGACTGTTCCTACGTGTCGTTTGGCTTTTTTTTTCAAATCGAGTAAAAGCTAGCACTGTAACAATAATGTTATGAAAATGTATGTAAAACAATAATGTTTGACACCGGATTAGCAAAATTAACTAGAGCCTTTACGTAATGACTAGGCGACCAATAAGCATGATAAAAGATATTTGGATCTTCATCATCCGCTTCCTGGATAACCAGGAAGCGGATGATGAAGATCGAACGATACGAATCGTATGATACGAATAATCGTATCTTCTATATTTTGTATGAAGGGTGGTCTATTAACTGGCGATCGTTGATATATTACATGATTGTTTAAATTAGATGCGCCTGGTTTCGGCGTCGGTGGTATCTGATGACGGGTAGATGTTGTTTTATCTATTCTATTTAATATAAAGCTACAACCCGACTGACATTTTTCCAAAAATAGCCAGAAGGGGGATTTGAAGGTGGCAGTGTTTGGTGTGGTCGTATAGAGTTTGGTCCTGCGACCCCGGATAGATCAGACCGTCGGTCTACCGGTTCCGGGTAAAAAAATGTTGGACGGTCTGGCCAAACGGCTGGAGTTAGCCGGGGAGTGTTCGACCAAATGTCATAGAGGACCCTGGGCAGTTTTTGACGCCGCCATTTTTTTTTCAAAATAGCCGACTTTTTTTTTGGACGATTTTTCAAGTTTGTCGTAGAGATCTCAAATTTTGGTCATAGAATCTCCAAGCGGCCTTGATTCGAATGAAATAAAAAAAAATTGAAAAGTGCTACAAATGTGGGAAAACTGGCCACTTTTATTTTGTATGGCAACTTTCAAACCGTAAGAGATAGCCGGGGGGTGCTCGACCAAATGTCATACAGGTATCCGAGTAGAAAAAAGTTGCATTAAAAAAAAATCAAAATGGCCGACTTTTTTTTTGAAAATTTTCAAAATGGTCCTAGCGCGCTGAGATTTGGCACACGGGTGGACGGTCGCGCTAAGATTAGTATTCAAAAAGAAAATTTTGAAAAATTCAAAATGGCGGCCTTTGAGGGCCAATTGAAATTTGAATGGAGGTTTTTCTTTTAATTACCATAGCTCCGTAACGGTACAAAGAAGTGAAAAGTGCTCAAACAAATGTTATACAGTCACCCGAGGTCCATCGAATGGCATTAAAAAAAAATCAAAATGGCCGACTTTTTTTTTTTGAAAAATTTCAAAATGGTCCGAGCGCGCTGAAATTTTGCACACGGGTAGACAGCCACCCCAAGATTAGTATACAAAAAGAAAATTTTGAAAAATTCAAAATGGCGCCCTTTGAAGGCCAATTGAAATTTGTATGGAGGTCCTTTTTTTAAATCCCCATACCTCCGTAACGGTAGGGAAAAGGTTAATAGTGCTTGAACTAATGTTGTACAGTTATCTGAGGTCCATCGAATGGCATTTACAAAATTTCAAAATGGCCGACTTTGAAATTTTTTTTTATTTTCGGTCCGAGCGCGTTCAAATTTGGCACGTGGTAAGAACGGGGGCCAAAAATAGAAATGAGAAAAAAAAATTTGGAAAAGTCAAAAACGGTGGCGAGAGGGGACAAAGTCAAATTTCCCTACCAGTTTGTATGGAGGTTTTTTTTTAAATCCCCATAGCTCCGTAACGGTAGGAAAAAGGTTAATAGTGCTTAAACTAATGTTGTACAGTTATCTGAGGTCCATCGAATGGCATTTACAAAATTTCAAAATGGCCGACTTTGAAATTTTTTTTTTTATTTTCGGTCCGAGCGCGTTCAAATTTGGCACGTGGTAAGAGCGGGGGCCAAAAATAGAAATGAGAAAAAAAATTTTTGGAAAAGTCAAAAACGGCGGCGAGAGGGGACAAAGTCAAATTTCCCTACCAGCCTGAGGGAGCGTTCTACAGCCCGACGGTCATTGCTCCGGTCCAAGTTCCGAGCTGCGTACAGACAGTGCTCCCAAGCAAGAAAATATAAGTAAAAGTGTCTAAAAAGCGACACGGCGGGCCGGAGGCCGCAGGCCGGAGGTCCAACTTCCCTACAAATCCTGCAATCCCCACAGTAACTACGCGGAGGGCCGAAGGCCCGGAGCGTGTCTGACAGGCTCCCAAGTACGCGAAGGCCGCAGGCCGAGCTGCGGGCAGAGTGCTCCCAAGCACGCGAAGGCCGCAGGCCGAGCTGCGTGCAGACTGTGCTCCCAAGAAAACAATAACAAAAAGTATCTAAATAAGCGAAGCGGCGGGCCAAAGGCCCGACGCGGAGCTTCGAAACCCAGCGAAGGCCGAAGGCCGAGCTCCGCGTAGGGCCGAAGGCCCGGAGCGTCCCTGATCGGCTCGCCGGCGGACCGGGAAGTTGGAGCTTAAACACGACCCAATAGTAAAAGTGTCTTAGAGAAGCGAAACGACGGGCCGGAGGCCGCAGGCCGCAGGCCAGTCGTGAGCTTCTCAAGACACTTTTACTATTGGGTCGTGTTTAAGCTCCAACTTCCCTACAACCCCCACAGTAACTACGCGGAGGGCCGAAGGCCGGAGCGTGTCTGAAGGCTCCCAAGCACGCGAAGGCCGTAGGCCGAGCTGCGGGCAGAGTGCTCCCAAGCACGCGAAGGCCGCAGGCCGAGCTGCGTACAGACTGTGCTCCCAAGCAAAACAATAACAAAAAGTATCTTAACAAGCGAGGCGGCGGGCCGAAGGCCCGACGCGGAGCTTCGAAACCCAGCGAAGGCCGAAGGCCGAGCTCCGCGTAGGGCCGAAGGCCCGGAGCGTCCCTGATCGACTCGCCGGCGGACCGGGAAGTTGGAGCTTAAACCCGACCCAATAGTAAAAGTGTCTTAGAGAAGCGAAACGACGGGCCGGAGGCCGCAGGCCGCAGGCCCGTCGTGAGCTTCTCAAGACACTTTTACTATTGGGTCGTGTGTAAGCTCCAACTTCCCTACAACCCCCACAGTAACTACGCGGAGGGCCGAAGGCCCGGAGCGTGTCTGACAGGCTCCCAAGCACGCGAGGCCGCAGGCCGAGCTGCGGGCAGAGAGTGCTCCCAAGCACGCAAAGGCTAAAGCAAAAAAGCAAACAAGCAAAGCAAAAAAACAAAAAAGCAAAGCACAAAAACAAAAAGCAAAAGCATAAGCAAAGCACAAAAACAAAAAAGCAAAGCACAAAAACAATAAAGCAAAGCACAAAAGAACACCGCGGGGCCCTCGGGCCCCGCGCACCTTTAAAAAACTAGTTATTACTTGTATGAGCCCGCTGTGCTTGGGCATCATTCGTACCACTCTTTTGTACTTGAAGGGCTTGTTGTAATTACTCGATGGATCTATATGAGTTTTGAAAAGGACTTCTCGATTGAAAATAAGTATTGGGATTTAAAGTGACGGGACCCGAATTTTTTTTTCTAGGGTCTATATTTTTGGACGGGTTAAAATTCTTATTAGTTTGTGTATAAACCTTACTGTTTTTATAGTAATGTTCGTCAGTGGGCCAGTTCTCACGCGTATTTTAAGGCTTCTTCTAGTTTTTTTGGTTGCGTTCAGGTATATTATATAGAAATACGTCTGACGCCGTATGATTGAAAGTTTAGAAAAGAATTGATTTTTTACTGATTGGATTCGTGCACAAAATTCGTTAAACTTTTCTTCATGTTTAATAGTTAAGTGATGTTATTTAGTTTTTAGGTGCTTTTCAGTCCTTTACCAAAGTGCTGAATTAAAGCTGTTTAACTAAAGTCAAATTTTTCCAAATTCCAAATCATTTATTTGTTAAACATAGGTATAATTTGGGCTAAGTAATCATTTTCAATCACTAATTCCGCGGCTTTGTGTGACAGTCTTGAGGTTATTACTTCAAGAATGTACGCGCATCGATATTCCGACCCATTTCGGGAATGTTCTAAAATAAAATCACATTTTCGAAGGAACCGGCTAAGTTGTTGCGATCTCCGTTGTATGTTAGGAATGTTGGGATGATTTTCATCATTTCCCCTAATGATGGTACATGGGCATTTCTTTCATTGTTCGTTTCATGGGCAGTTGGTATACCTAGAGGAGGTGATGATGATACAAATGATGCTGAATATAAGGAGGCATCTGAAATCCCGCTACTCTAGCGTAGAGTGGCATTTCTGGTTGATAAAGTGAATAACTTTCCACCTCATCGAAGCCTTCATATGCTTCATTCAAGGTCTTCAAGAATGCTAAAGAGGATTTTTACGATCCTATTATGAGTGCTAATGGCATGTCTGGTTATTACGTCGAATGACTCAATTTCCTTATAATTTGAATAATATTTATTCATAATGGTGTTATTAAGAAAACTTCGTGAACAATAATTTTAAATTTAGGTCAGCTATTACTATGTATGGTAGGAAATCTCATTTTATGGGTCTTGTTTTTTGTTGGAGGCCCTCAATTGAAAATTTCCGGATATGAACGGTTTAGCGATCGGTGGAGGGTTGCTTTGCGGTATCCCTTTGTATTTTGATATAGCTATTGCAGCTTCACGGGTATCTGGGTACTTTGAACTGAAATATTTATAGGCTCGACTAGGAGACCAACAAGAATGATAAGAGATATTTGGATCTTCATCATCCGCTTCCTGGTTATTCTTATATAGTTTTATTATTACTTGTATGAACCCGCTGTGCTTGGGCATCATTCGTACCACTCTTTTGTACTTGAAAGGGCTTGTAATTACTCGATGGATCTTGGGGTCTATATGAGTTTTGTAAAGGACTTTGAAGTGACAGGACCCGAATATTTTTTTCTAATGTCTATATTTTTGGATGGGTTAGAATTCTTATTAGTTTGTGTATGAACCTTACTGTTTTTATAGTAATGTTCGTAAAAGTAGACGCGTATTTTAAGGCTTCTCCCAAAGATTTCGGTTCTTTAATTTGTATAGCACTTAGAATATTACATGATTGTTTAAATTAGATGCGCCTGGTTTCGGCGTCGGTGGTTTGTTAGGACGGGTAGATGTTGTTTTATTATTACTTGTATGAGCCCGCTGTGCTTGGGTATCATTCGTACCACTCTTTTGTACTTGAAAGGGCTTGTTGTAATTTCTCGATGTGCCTTGTGGTCTATATGAGTTTTGAAAAGGACTTCTCGGTTGAAAATAAGTATTGGGATTTGGAGTGTCGGGACCTCAATATTTTTTTCTAGGGTCTATATTTTTGGATGGGTTAGAATTCTTATTAGTTAGTGTATGAACCTTACTGTTTTTATATTAACGTTCGTCAGTGGGCCAGTTCCCACGCGTATTTAAAAGCTTCTTCTAGGTTTTTTGGTTCTTTTATTTGAATTGCTCTTTAAATGCGTTCAGGTATATTATATAGAAATACGTTTGACGCCGTATGATTATATATATATATTCATTTTTATTGACATAGTGGATTCATCGTATCGCTCGGAAAGTTTAGAAAATAATTGTTTTTTTTACTGATTGGATTCGTGCACAAAATTCGTTTAACTTTTCTCCATGTTTAATAGTTAAGTGCTCTATTTTAGCTTTTAGGGGCTTTTCAGTCCTTTGGTCACCAAAGTGTTAAGCTGTTGAAGTAAAGTCCAATTTTGGGCTAAGTAATCATTTTTACTCACTAATTCCGCGGCGTCTGACAGTCTTGAGGTTATTACTTGAAGAATGTACGCGTTATCGATCTGCCGACCCATTTCGGTAATGTTCTAAAACTAAGTGAGAATCTAAGTGAGCTACTTCCCATACATGTATCTGGTAGTCATCACAGTCACCCTCATGTGATGATAAAGACAATGGTCTATCACATTTCAGGTCTATAATCGCAGGTCCATGCATCTTCCATGATATGAAGCCACCAGCAGTGTCCACTAAAACTTCAGTTCAAGTCTGTTAGATCTGATGCACAACTTGTCCAGTTGACTTACGAAAGATCGAGGGTATCTGCAGTACACCTTCCCATAGTGGTCAGCTGAGCATCCAACTCCAGAATGAGCAAAGTCTCTTGTCTCATCATGATATATCCTCACATCTCCCAACATACCAATCCTAGGCAATGCATCAAATAAGGTTTCATGACAGAAATAATGCCTTGTACCACAGTCAGACACCAGGTAGTAGTCTGACAATTCACCAGTGGATATATCATTCACTTGTTCTAGCACACATCCGGGGGGAACAGAGACATCACCTCCAATTTTCCCCCCATGACTAATAGAATACACCTTATATGAGTTGCCAGTTCACCATAAACCCAAACATCTGGCACCCATTGCCAAAAGAGCAGAAATCAGTGAATCTGATGCAGCTTAAATAAGCTGAATGGTTAGCCTTACCTGGAAATCTATCTCGTAGAGAGTCTGGAAGAGGCACAAATGGCAAAGGGTTTACTGTACATTTTGTGTACTTGTCACAGTTATACTGAAGTGATGGAGTGCACGGTCCTTGTTTAAGCACTTAAAAATGCAAAGCAAACTTACCAGTCTAGGTTTTTCTATAGCGGAGATGCAGCAGTAAATAAGAACTCACAAGCGTAACTTTAAGCACTATAATGTTCCAAAGGCACACACAGGTACATAGCATTAGTATTTACAAGAAAAAGCGTAAGCGAGTGCGATAGTAGTGCAATGCCATTCATCAAAATGCTCCAAAGTCCAGTCATAAGTTGTGAATAATTCAATCAGCTGAGAAACATGATTGACTCCTCCTCGTGAGATAGATACAGTTCCTAATGATATGTCTTCATTGTCCCAAATTGACACACTGTAAGAATGGTGCAACATCGAAGAGTCATAACCTGTGTTCAATTTATACCCTACAGCCCTTTGCATCTTGCATAATAGCAATAAGAAGAAGAACTTGATCAGGTTTATTTTCTTAATCAATTTTGACTCATTGACAAAAGATGGTGATCCATTAATGGTAATGTGTATTCTTTTTCTCCGTTTTCATTCACATGCTCATATACTGTCACAGTGTAATAGAATCCCTTTCTAATTAAAGGTGCATTTACTCCCTTTAGAGGGTAGCCAAAAGTTTACATGGATAAATAAACCTATAGAAGGCAAGTCTAAAATAAGTGACATGCAATATTACGACTCTTCATGTGTGGCAATATTTAATAAACCAGAATATAGATGCGACAACATGTTAATGAAACTAGTAATTAATCGTATTGTAGCCAAAAATAATGTCAATTTTGATAAATTTAAAATTGACAATGTACCTGTTCTAAGATTAAAAACTAAACCACAGACTATCGAGCGTGCCAATATTCATGAGCTTGTGGCCGCTCTCAAGAACAAAGTTCAAGAAATTGAGCCTGAGCATGTTTCTGAAATAAGTAACTTGGAAAATATTTTATGGCATGTTAAAAAAGAGGTAAAAGAGGAGAAACACTTACCAGATATGACTAAACCGCACGATGCATCAGTGCCGACTTTGGAGAACGCGGACAAGTCTGATGAATCGTTAGAATTAGAGTTTTAAACAAGCATGTCTTCACGGTTGTGAGAAGAGGAAAATACTGGCATATTTATCCTATCCGAGTTGTTGGCTATCTTGTTTGTCTAAGCATGATAACTTATGCACCATGTGCATGCAATTAAGGTAAACGTCCCAATGAATGACACTATTAGGAGGGATTTGATACATTTTCTATGAAAACTACTTATTATGTCACCCATACAGATTACTGGTGTATGCATATTTATGAACCAATCCTTCCTTTATGTCAGTGAAACATTACATTGTATAATAGTAATAAGATTTCTTTATAATTTCAGTTTCCCTTGAGACCTGGAATTGTACCAATGGATAACACGCGAAAACTCGTATGTCCCAATATATGACTATGGAAAAAAAAATAGGCTGTCCTAATGTATGACAATGTGATACGGTAATTCCGTAATTATTAGCTGCTGTAGCAACAGCTAGAGTTTGGAGGCATTTTTACTTTTATTTATCTATATCTGTAACCAGTGTATGACACTATACTTTAGACCTAATGAATGACATGTAAATACGTACCTGTCATTCACTCTATATCCATAGTAAAACAGTGTATGACACCCATGTCAGACACTACTCACGTGATATATGCCAATGAATGACGCGGGTGTCATACACTAGTAAAATCTAAAAATTTGTTCCAGTGAATGACATGTCTTTAAAATACTAAAGTAAGGAAAATAAGCTACTTTCAATTTACTAAATCAATTGTTTAATGTATCATCTAACAGTTTATAATGATGTTTTACCAGTAACTTCAAAATCCTGGTTTTTATAAGTCCTGTATCTTGTTTATACCGTTAACCGTTTTCTTATTTTTTTAAATAAACTGTGAAATAGTCATACATTGGGTCAGTGTCATCCATTGGGACGTTTACCTTAATGTCTGATCTAATTATGATGCCTTGCACTGTGTTGCTGTTAGTTATGTAAGTTGTTTGTCGCACTACATTGTTGATCTAAGCATGTTAACCTAATTAAGTTGTTTTTCACACTATATCATATCAACGCTTCTTGCCACCATAGGTTCTTTGCATTCCTGGCGCAGTATTTGTAAGGGTACACTTCGAATTTCATCACCCATTTGCCAGATGTCCCCGGCGACTTCAAGGTAATGCACTCGTCGTTGTCCTGACAGGTTATAGATGACGAGATCCGAGATGTACCCCTCGTCAAAGAGGCTGCTTGGGCAATGTCGTCGAGCAAGCAATTGTAAGCCCTCTCGTCGTCGTCCAGTGAACCCTCGCTGTCCGAATTGCTGTCCCGACGAAAGGTCACTTTCTTTGTAGCATGTTCCACTTGCTCTTCGTCGCTCTCCGATTCCGATAGTTTCCGCTTCAAATTCGTTTCCCGTTTCTTCGAGATAGGCTTCGCTTGAGAGGATATGCTGGCTACCTTGTTGGATGTGTTCCCTTTCCCTTTGTTCAAAGCTTTTAAGGTACTCGATGACTCGACATCGGCACGTGTTGGACGAATAGGCGCAGTCGTGGACAACGTGCATGTGCGTTTCGTGTTCAGAGATGAGCACGAGTCCGCGTCTTGGTCCTCTTGAACTTCTTCGTACTCCGTCACAGTCTTGCTGAAGAGGCTGAAGTACACATCGTCTAAATCGCTCACCGTATCCATCTCCTGGAGACTCGAATATATCATGGACAATCCTTCGTTTAAAGCCCACTCTTCGTACATCTCGAAGGACACTGTCATTGAATCTCCCTCTTGGATCAGCTGTTTGTCCTGTAGGTAAATTATGAATTGTTTCATTTGCTTGGTCAAAGTTTGGGTTATTTTGTAAATGTCGCTTCGGCATTGTTCCATCGCCCATTTTCGAGCGGTTTTTAGGAACTCGTTCATTACAATCACCATAAGTTGACTGTGCCAAAATTGCTTCAGCCAACTGTACAGTTGAGATTGTTTCACTGCTCTCACTTTTTTCACTGTCGTCACTGCTTCTTGCCCTTTTTTGCCTCCTTTTTTCTTCGGTCCGGTTTGAGTCTTCGTCGCCGCTAACATTTTCTTCGGAGTCTCCAGAACAGCTTGAGTATTCGCCGTCATTTCCGCCGGTTCTTGCGCGTTCTGATCTTGTGACCCATCCATAAAGGGTCCCTCTTCGTCCGATAATATTAGCGGACCCTCGCAAGCTTCGGAGACCGTTTTGTTTGTCGAAAACATGTTGTTTGCCATCCTTCGACTTAAACACCAAAGATTTCAAATATTCCAGTTTAAATAAAAATATCAACTGAGATAATAATGACGTCACGAGAGGTGTGCACTGGTCCGCGACTCGCCGCTGAATGATTCTTTAATCGCATCGAGTCTTCATCGACGTTCCTCTGTTGAGGACATCGGTAGCCTTCCCATCCTTTTTCTAGGATTTTTGGCGGTTTCTTCCGCCGCCCACGACAGTGGGCGGGTCTTTTCGTCGCCCTCTTGAGGGCTGTGGATTCAGTGGCGGTTAGCCTTGCCTGGCCTGTGACGGCCTGTCATGGCTGGTTTGCGAACTTCCTCTTGTTATGTGCAGCTACAGGTTGCGGAGTCCTTCAGCCGCTATCATCATCGGACTGCGCTAGGCTCACCAGGTCTCTGGGGAGCAAGCGCTGTCGGCAGCGGTACCAGAAGTCCGGTGGTCTGGTGTGCAGTGGTGCTATCTCTTGAAGATGTGGGTGTCTTGAGATGTCCGCTTGCGCGAACATCTTCTTCGCCAGGTTTCCAATGAAGGCGTCCAGGCCTCGCCATTTCAGTCCCCGTGCAATGTCCTTGTTTCGCACGTAGCGGGGGGCTCGGACTATGGTGCGCAGGGCCGCGTTCTCCTGTGCACGTAGTCTTTTCCTATGTGATTCCGCCACTAGGGCGTACCACGCGGGCGCTGCGTACGTCAGGCGGGATCTGACGTATGTTTTCAGGATCCCCAGCTTCGTGCGGCGGGGGAGGCTGCTCCTGAACACGGGGTTCAGCAAGGTCCTGGCGGTTTTGGCCCTCCGGATCACTGCGTCCACGTGTGGCTTCATGGTTAGGCGCCGATCGATACTGATGCCCAGGTACTGTATCTTCGGCGCCCATTCTATCTCCTTTCCTAGGAGGCGGAGACGAGGCGGGTACTTGTTTGAGTTGCCGGTGAGTAGTGCCTGTGTCTTGCCCACGTTCACAGACAGCTGCAATGTGGGAAGTAATCGAAACGACTAGTTATCTTTAGGACGTTTATTGCAATCCTATATATGGGTGGATACAGCTCTTATATACTAGCATCATAGAGTAGTAATACATAGAGAGTATACAAAGAGTATAAATGTAGACATGTAATAAGGCATAATACTTATAACACTACACCTCCATTCCTTGAGAAAAAAAAAATAGATTACCGTAAAGATAACAGACACAATAATCTATTTTTTTTTTTATTAATATAGAAACATATGTTTTAAAAGTACATTTTTGAATAATTTTATAAAGAAGTTACGAAAATGACTAAACAATCAAAATTACAAAACGTTAAATTGTCAATTCAAATTGATCACAACTATTTTTAGACAAAAGGCCAAATCAATTAAAAAAAAAAATTGTACGCTAGTCTGCTGGAATACCCAGCCATTTTTATAGCGGAGTACATAATTCGCTTCATCTTTGTTAATTAAATTACAATTACTTAATTACAAATTTCTGCTTTGATGAAGAAACGAAATTGCAATACAAAGTTTCTAAATACAAAATAATTTTCAATTAATACGAACGAAATTACATAATACAAGAAAACACACGTGTTATACGAGACACAGAAAATACAATAACACTAATAAAAAAATAAAAAACATTGTCCATGTCTAGGTACCTAGTTGTATCCTCGGAGTATAATACTCTAATCGTGATTCGTGGTGCTTGCAAGCCTTATTTATCATAATGTAGTATACATATCTAACTCATTTCATTTAGGTATACCCTTTTTAGTCTAGAGCCAATTTGGCCACAAGTCGTCTCCTTCACGATTTTCGTCGACATCTCTTCTAAATACCTAAAACAGGTATGGATATGTTCCTCGTTCTCTCCAGATTACGAATTGACCTGTTTTAGTTTAAGGAGGGGGGGACGGGTCGAGAAAAAGGGGGGGAAAGATGGCGACCGACCATCATAGATATTTATTCACATCTCGAGTCCTATGGCACCAATATGTTCGAGCGAGGTGTCATTTGAAAGCTTATTAAACCTACTTTAATTGTTTTCAAATAACTATGCTCATAAAAGTAACGGTTTAGGAAATATTTGAAAATATGTGTTTTTTTATCGCGCATGAATTGCACAAGTACTAGTAAAAAATACGTCTAACTCAATAAACAATAACTTTACCGCAATTGATGTTATTATAAAATTTTCGCGTCTATTCATGCTCTTTCTAAAAATATAAGTTTAATTGGTATATGATTATATATAACCATGTAATTAAGAATTTTGTTTGGCAGGGGTTATCCTACAGGTCGCATAAACGGGCGCTGACCGTAGTAAAGTATTAAATATTTTTGAGGTCTTATTTTACGGATCCATATGTGAGAGGTATCGTTTGAAAGATAATTAAACCTACTATAATTGTTTACACATAACTATAGTATTAAAGGTAGCTGTTTACATAATATTTGAAAATATGTGTTTTTTATCGGGCATGAATCGCACAAGTACTGGTAAAAAAATGCTTCTAAGTCAATAAACAATAACGTTACCGCAATTGATGTTATTATAAAATTTACGCGACTATTCATGAGCTTTCTAAAAATATAAGTTTTATTGGTAAGTGATAATATAACCATGAAATTACGAATTTTGTTTCGTAGTGGTCACTCCGCCGGTCGCATAAAAATGAGCGCTGACCGTAGTAAAGTATTCAATATTTTTAAGTTCTTATTTTACAGATCCATATGTAAGAGGTATCATTTGAAAGAAAATTAAACATACTATAATTATTTTTGAATAACTATAGTTATAAAGGTAGCTGTTTACAAAATATTTGAAAACATGAGTTTTTTTTTCGAGCACGAGTTGCACATATACAGATAAAAAATGCTTCTAACTTAATAAACCATAACTTTACCGCAATTAATGTTATTATAAAATTTACGCGAAATTTCATGCGCTTTCTAAAAATATAAGTTTTATTGATGTATGATAATATATGACCAAGTAATTACGAATTTGGTTTAGCAGGTGTCACTGCGCCCTGTCACGATATTGGGTGCTGACTGACGTCGCCAAATTTTCTACGTTACTCTGATCCTATTTTACTGATAAATTTGTGAGAGGTATCATTTGAAAGCATATTATGCGTACTATCTTTATTTCTAATATTTCATGTCGAAACTGTAGAAGTTTACAAAATATTTGATTAGTAATATGTGTATTTTACTGTGCATGAACAGCATTGGCATTGATAAGACACGCTTCTAGCTCAATAAATTATAGTTTTCCGCAATTGAAATAATAACAAAATAAACGGAAAATGTATGACTTACACAAAAAATAAGTTTGGTTTGTATTGCATAAACAATTAATTTGAATTTGTTCAGCTCACCTACTGCGCACCGTCATATAAATGGATGTCCACCGTCGTTGCCTTTTTTCATGATTTTTCAGATTTTATTTCACTAATCGTATATTCATAATAAATATAATCTATCACGTATCGAATTTACTTACTTGATCAGTAAAATAAAATCTGTAAAATGATGAAAAAATTAAGGCAACGGCGGTGGACATCCGTTTATATGACGATTGATCGTGCGCAGTGGGTATGGTGGACAAATTAACATTAATTGTTTAAGCAAATCTAACAAAACTCGTTTTTTGTAAAGGCCATACATTTTGCGGTTCATTTCGTTATTATATCAATTGCGGAAAAATATAATTTATTGAGCTAGAAGCATGTTTCACTCGTATCAGTGCGAATGCTATTCATACACCGTGTTTCACTTAACACTAAAAACCTGAAAACAGTTTGTTCAGAATCGAGAGTAGAATCAATTGAGCTATATCTTGATGGGGGTAATATTTTTATTTAAATTAGTATTATTAGTTATTTTTTACGTGCCCATTCTATTGTACTCGTAATACAACATTGTGTATATCGCATTGCTAGAGGTCGGTTACCTTTTTTCAGTATTTAGGGGTATTAATACTGGCCGGTTACTTGGATGATTATTTTTTCCGCTACTAGTTTGACGTTGTTTGTCAGTTTAATCTTAATGTTTATCATAAGTCATAACAAATTGAACTCGTACCTAATTACAACCTTGTCAGTTTGAATATTGAGTTTATTTGCTTACTGCTATTACCTGTCCAATTTGAAGTTTACTGTGACAAAGCTTTAAAGTGTTTTACAGTGACATCTTAGCTGTCTATTGGTAAACCTTATGTCGTTGCAGTAACGTACACAAATAAATAGTCTTATGGTTTATGATGGTAGTTAGCAATTATTTTATTGAGTGTAGAGCTAAAAGTCAAGTAGAGCTGTACAGAAAATTAAAAATTCAATCAAAAAAAAAGTAACGATCAGATTAAAAGATGAATACTCTAGATGAGTTTAAAAAAATAAAAATCAGTTGGGGTGTCTGAGGTTTTGAGTGGTACCGGAAACACCGTGTATACAGTAAAAATACACATATTGTCAAATATTTTGTAAACTTCTACAATTACGACTAAAATTATTAAAAAGTAACGATAGTACGCATAATATGCTTTCAAATGATACCCTTCACAAATTGATCGCTAACATAGGATCTGAGAAATACATAAAATTAGGCGACGGTTAGCACCTATTTACGTCACGGGGGTGCAGTGACACCTGCAAACCAAATTCGTAATTACTTGGTTGTATAATAACATACATCAATAAAACTTATATTTTTAGAAAGCATATGAAATGTCCTGTAAATCTTATCATAACATTATTTGCGGTAAAGTTATTGTTTATTGGTCATGCACCAAGATACAATCTTAAAAATTATGAAAACGTTAACGAAAATGGTCATCCATGTATATGACGGTGTGCAGTGAGTATGATGGATAAATTAACATTAATTCTTTATGCAATACTGACAAAACTTATTATTTGAAAAGGTCATACATTTCGCCGTTTATTTTGTTATTAACTATATCAATTGCGGAAAAAAATATAATTCATTGAGCTAGAAGCATGTTTTACTCACATCGGTTCCAATGCATATTTTCAAATATTTTGTTAGCTACTACAGTTATAACTAAAATTATTGAGAACTAATGATAGTACGCATAATATGCTTTCAAAAGATTCCTGTTAAATAAAATAGGATCTGAAAAATATAGAAAATTTGGCGACGGTCAGCATCCATACGTGGCCGGGCGCTGTGGCCCCTACTTAACCATATTTGTAATTACTTGGTTATATAATATCATACACCAATAAAACTTATGTTATTAGAAAGCGCACGAAATTCCGCGTAAATCTCATAGTAACATCAATTCCGGAAAAGTTGTTATATTGTTTATTGATTAAGAACCATTTTTTACCAGTAGGTACTTGTGTGACATGGTCTATAAAACACATATTTTCAAATATTTTCTAAACAGCTACCTTTATGACTATAGTTATTAATAAAAAAATATAGTAGGTTTAATTAGCTTTGAAACGATAGCTCTCGCATATGGATCCGTAAAATAGGACCTCTAAAATATTGAATACTTTACTACGGTCAGCGCCCATTTCTGCGACCGGGCAGAGTGACTTCTGCTAAACTAAATTCGTAATTACATGGTTATATATTATCATATACCAATGAAACTTATATTTTTAGAAAGAGCATAAATAGACGCAAAAATTTTATAATAACATCAATTGCGGTAAAGTTATTGTTTATTGAGTTAGACGCATTTTTTCTAGTACTTGTACAATTCATGCGCGATAAAAAAACACATATTTTAAAATATTTCGTAAACGGTTACTTTTAAAAGTATAGTTATTTAATAGTATTTTATGCAACTGGTGGTTAAAAGAGGTCAAAAAAGGTGAGTGGCGTGGGTAACAATTTGAGGCGAAGCCGAAAATTGTTAATAAAGACGCCACGAGCATTTTTTGACTCAGTTAAACACCGTTGCATACAATACTTTTTCTACGACCAAGCACTTATTTTGAAAGAAAATTATAAATTCAACAAATACCTACTTTCAGTCATCTTAGTTATCTAGGTGGACCGCCTACCATTTTGAATATGCAGTTTGAGTGCAAACATGAAAATAAAACTGTCTATGGTATGGTTCTTTGAAGCCTGGCCACTAAGACGAATCGAGCCGAGTTGAATCGAGTTCTATACATTTGATTGCGATTCGACGCGTCGCCAATGAACGCAGCAGAAAACGAAGGAGTCTCGACTCTGCGAATTGGTTTGTTAAGTTGGTAGCAATGTATTTACTGAACTGTAAAACAGCTATATCGTGCGACTGCTACTAAATGTTTTCAGGGTATAGACTAGATAGACTTGTCCTGACATCTTTTATGTAGGGTTTTAAAGTTCTATGCACGACCTTGTAACTCACGAATAACAGTACGGGAGTAGAAAAAAACAATTAAAGTAGGTTTAATAAGCTTTCAAACGACACCTTGCACGAACAGATTGGTGCCATAGGACTCGAGATGTGAATAAATATCTATGATGGTCGGCCGCCATCTTTCTCCCCCCTTTTTCTCAACCCGTCCCCCCCTTCTTAAACTAAAACAGGGCAATTCGTAATCTGGAGATAACGAGGAACACATCCATACCTGTTTTAGGTATTTAGAAGAGATGTCGACGACTTTTTGTAAAATAGGTCGTTTGGTCCCTGACTATTTCATATTAAACGTCATTGTTAGTACTGTCATTATCATTTTTACAATTTAAATCATTTAATAACTTAAGCATCTAAAGCGTGCAACTCTGGGCAAGGGTACACAACGCATTTATTTACCTGGTCGGCCGACCTTTTATTTATTTATTTATTATTAGCTCAGGATACAAGGATATTTATTTTTAAGCGCGCACATACTACATTTATTCATACTCCCAGGCAGTTCTTTTAACACATCCATACATAATATCATTCCGTGTGTCCAAGGGTCTCCACGATTGATACTCGATCGAATCATGGCCAGACACCAAGGATTCCGTGCCTGCCTTGTATCCTGGCATACCCTTGCTATACCATTTCGATCAAAGGTGCCTCTCGGGCCACCGAAGATGCGATAGGTATTTATTCATTTTAATAAAATAAAAATAAACAATATTTATACATTCCCATTCTTTCCAATTAAAATACCCATTCAAAGTCACAACAAAATACTCAAACTTAGAAAACTTTAATATATGTAAGAATGTCAACAACTCCTAGCTGATCAGGCTAGGTGTCCTGTGAAAAGCTTAGATATATAAGTTTTCCCAGCAACTATACTAAAACGCCATTCAAAGTCAATCAAATCCTTACTTGCCATTTATACATACCTTTACCCTACAAAAAAAAATAACCGTACACATACAATACTCAACTTTTACGCACCTTCTAGCCATAAAATCCAACATTAACTATAACATAACACATACAACACAAAACAATTCAACAATTAACAATTCATAATCTGTGCATAACATTCTCATATCATATTTTAGTAAGTAAT
Organism: Leguminivora glycinivorella; assembly: GCF_023078275.1. Taxonomy (NCBI): domain Eukaryota; kingdom Metazoa; phylum Arthropoda; class Insecta; order Lepidoptera; family Tortricidae; genus Leguminivora; species Leguminivora glycinivorella. Next base: position 11,001,388 of record NC_062988.1, read on the forward strand.
TATTTATCATCATGTAGTGTGATTGTGGCCTGTCACACTACAAAATGATGTATTTCCATATTATTAAGTGTCACATCCGTAAAAAATGTCAATTCCAGGTAACATCTTATTTTTATTATATATCTTAAACCAAATTAAAATAATTCTAAACTGAATACAATGTAAATCTAATTAATTAATTATTATTATTCCCAGTATTTATGTTAGTATTATTATTATTATTATTATCTTCGTATAATTATGTGGTTAAAAGTCTGTCGCGTGAATGTTTATACCTACATTTAAAAATCGGTATAATGTTCTAATACTATTTTAATTAACAATGAAATTCAAATGATTTAAAACGGTGCACAAATACTATGTAATTTGAGATGTAATAACAGACGGGCGCATGCCGATCCCTTTAAGGAGTGCACGCGCCGCCGTCATGTGCCATATTTGTAAGAGATAAAATTATGTCACGAAAATAACTATAATATGAAGTTAAATAAAGTAATACAAATCAATTAGGTATCAATATGAAATAATACATTTATCTATAAAATGTAGTTTAGAAAAATAAAATTAGACCAATATTTTAACCATAATTAAACAATTTATACTATGTACCTATATTTATACGATTTTAATATTTAAATTCAAACGTACACAATTATTATTATAAGGTCCAATTAGCAAATAAAATACCTATTTACTGTTAACCATGTCTTTTACACGGCACGTCACTAAATACACCATGTCACTTTATTGTTCACGACTCACGATGCAACCAATCTATCAATCACCAATTCACCATTACCTACTACATATCAGTCATATCACTTTAGCACATTCTCGGACCTCCCTGGCACCATCGAAGGCCAAGGACACCATCAACTCCCTGCTGCAACCGTATTTATACTCGTACTTTAAATTGATTTTTATTTTTAACAGTCCAAATCAATTTCCGTTCCAGCCATTTAATTATTACAAAATTTTCACTTGGTAGTAATATATTCAGTCACTGATTTTTTTTTTTTACTTTACACGTTGTGTTTTTCAGTCCACGATAAATTTTTCCTTAACTACCCGTACTTATATTTTCACTCACCAACATCACTATTCACGTATCAAAAGTTTCAGCAGTCCGTCACACTTATTGTTTTATACTTAAAAAGTTCAATAAGTCAAAATAATAATTTGCGCACTATTATATAATACTGGCGGCCTCGGCGCGCCGCCAGTGCAGCGCAAGGCCGCACTGGCAGGATCGCCATGCAATGTGGGAAGTAATCGAAACGACTAGTTATCTTTAGGACGTTTATTGCAATCCTATATATGGGTGGATACAGCTCTTATATACTAGCATCATAGAGTAGTAATCCATAGAGAGTATACAAAGAGTATAAATGTAGACATGTAATAAGGCATAATACTTATAACACTACACAGCCTCCACCTGGATAGCCAGTCAGGGAGGGCGTCAAGTGAGCGTTGGATCTTCTTCGCCGCTTGTTTTGGGTTCATCGACGCTGCGAAGAGAGCCGCGTCGTCGGCGTAGAGACCCAGCTTGACGCCAGAGGCGACTGGGAGGTCGTCTGTGTAGAGGGCGTAACAGGCCGGCGACAGCACACTTCCCTGGGGCACGCCCGCGTGAATCGGGTATTCCCCAGAGACGGCGTTCTCGACTGCTACCATGAAGCGGCGATTTGTCAGGAAGGAGGCCACCACCTGAACAATTCGCCTGGGTGCTTCGGTCTTCGACAGCTTGTAGATCAGCCCCTCGTGCCACACTCTGTCGAAGGCCTTCTCCATGTCGAGGCAGACGGCTGCGGTGTACTCCTTCCTGTTCATGGTCTCTGTCATGAGGTGCATGACTCTGGTAAGTTGTAGCGTCGTCGAGTGTCCGTCTCTGAACCCGAATTGCTCGGGGCGCGGCTCTATGTAGGGCTGGAGTCTGCCCAGCAGGAGTCGCTCGAACACTTTTGAAAGGGTGCTCAGGAGGGTGATCGGGCGGTAGCTCTCCGGTCTTCCTCTGTCTTTTCCAAGTTTGGGCAGCATGATGACCCGACCAAGCTTCCACGGGGTCGGGTAGTGTCCCGAGCGCATGATCCCGTTGAACAGGCGCGTCACCGCCACAACAGAGTGTTGCGGCAGGTGTCTGAGCGCCATGTTCGGGATCTCGTCGGGGCCCGGGGCTTTCCTGGGTTTGCAGCGCTGGAGAGCGCGCTGCACTTGGCCGGGTGAGAAGAAGACCGGGTTTTCTTCTGCTGTCAGCGGTTGCTGGAGGTACCTCTCCAGGTGTTCGGCGACTTCTTGGGCGTGTAGGTGGTCTTAATGATTCTTTAACTGGCTTCCCCTCCCTTTTATATCGGGGCCAGTACATAGCCGCCGCCTCCGCCTCACCTAACCTCGATCAACTGCTACATACGTACATGCTACGCTGGAAGCGTTAAGCTTATGTTAACGTTAATGTAGCAGTTGACATATTGTTGATCTAAGTATGATAACCTAACTAAGTTCATCTAGTAATTCGTACATTGCAGTAATGTGGTCTTGTTGGTCTTCCAAGTCTTCTTGGTTTTCATCCATAATGTCCTCCAAGTGGTTGAGCCATTGTTTGTGCCCGTAATCCTGGGTTATGTTGAATCTTTTCACATAGTTTATCAATTAAAAGGACAATTTAAAAATTTGGGTATAGTAAAGAATGGAGGATATGATGAAAAGGACGAACAACAAAGAAAAGAAGTGATTGAAACAGCAACTGAAGCAAAACCAAAAGAAACTGCAACAACAACAACAGCAGCATAAGTACAAAGTCAAGTAGAAACACCACCTACAAATACAATGACACCTACAACAACAACAACAACAGCAACACCGACACAAATAGAAGTTCCAGAAAAGAAACCAGAACAAGCACCACAAACAAGACGATTATTAGAAGTAGAAGAAGAGCCTGAAGTAAAAGAAGCATGGGAAGAAGAGTTTGAAAAAACACTTACAAGTTCAAAAACAGGAGCTAAATACGAGATTAATTGGGAGAAAAATGAATATAGACAAGTGGAAGGACCAGTATCGCATTGGACAGCACCCTCAATTAAGGGACAACTTCAAATATTATATAAAGGTCATTATTACACTTTTCAATTGTATACAAAAGTGGCACCACCTAGTAAACATGAATGTATCAAAGTGTCACAAATGCCAAAATCAAGGATACAAATACAAAAACAACGACCAGGAAATAATAAATTTATTACAGATTTTGCAGAAGTATGGCATGCATTATTACGTAATTTACCACATAGTGACGCATCACACATATATAATTCATTGTTATACAGAGAAGCTACTAAACGATATGGTTAAATCGCATTGCGTTTTATTTAAAATTATCAGCACTATACATGGAAACATTACTGGAATTACACAAATCACAACAATAAAATAAACGAAACACTTCAGTAGCATCGCGATCACAAAAATCTATTATACGATAAAATGTATAACTACTACACATGGAAGAAATACAACGCATACAAAATGCACGGCGACTGGTAACAAAACCAGGTTCCATATGAAACGGTACATAAAACTTCAGAATTAACATGACACGCTTGTCCTTGATAGCAGCTAGACGCTTATAAAAATCAGCCACACATTCATCATATGGCTCCTTGCGAGATTTGGGAAAATTGGAAACTTTCTCATAGAACGCTTCTTCCCAGTAGAACGGTTCAGAAGTATCTGATCCAATGGTTTCTTAGGATAGAACTGCGCCTAAGGGTACGTTTGAAGCAATTCTTTCATAAAGTCTGGAAACTGGGGAAACAACTAACAGTGGGGCATTGATTAACAAAGACTTACATGTTTCGAGGGATTTAAGAAATTCTTCACTAATGTGAAATTTTACATTTTTCTTTAATAATAGGGTAATGGGTTTCGTTATTTTTGCAAAATCTTTTATAAAGCGTCTGTAGTATAAGAAAGTTTTTATTTCTTTCTCGTTTTTCGGGAAAGGATATTCTGAAACAACTTTTATTTTATCATCCTTTGGTTTAAGACATTTGGTAATGGTGTGACCTAAGTACATATAAAACACTTTTTCTCTCAAAAATTCTGACTTATCTAACTGAACCTTTAAATTGGCTTTTCGTAAAACATTGAATTATTTTTTCTTAATTTTGCTACATGTTCGTCAAGTGTACCTACTTAAGAAAATTATAATATTGTCTAAGTATACAAGACACTGGGATACTTTTAAACCTCTTAATATATTATCCGTTGCTCGTTGGAATGTTGCCGGGGCTATCTTTAATCCGAAAGGCATTCGACTAAATTCGTAGTGCCCGAACTCGAAAGGTACATTAGGGTTTGTTACATTGTTTGTTCTCGAGGCTCGCACTTGAAAATTTTGCCTTTCGTTAGGCTGATAAGGACTCGAACTTTCACTATTCATACGGTGCAAGTTCGTGTTCGCGTTGAAATTGTTTCTTGGGAAATTAGGATTCGAATAAGTCGTTGATGGACTAGGATTTGCCATCGTTTGACGATTACTTGCTTGGTTCGGCCTAGTCTGGTTCTGGTTGTTCGTTTGGAAACGATTTTGATAAGGTATATTATGGTTCACGAGCCATTTCTGGTAATTATGAGGTTTTTGCCAATGAGGACGAGAAAAGCTCTGGCTATTCGAAGTTTGGAAATTAGTATTCTATGTTGGTGAACTTTATTCTGCGGTTTTTTCGGGGATTCTGTTTATCACCAGCAAAGTTAGTTATACCATAATCGCCTTTTAAAAATAAGCTTAAAGTTCGTTTGTCGCCGTTAAAAATAGGGATAAGTTTTAAAATTTCGTTTGGAATTAAAGTAAGCACTGGAACTGGAACTAACGTTTCCAGGGTTATTTTTAATTGATTAAAATCAACATTACTATTTCCGATTTAACCTTGCTAGTCGTTGGGTTTACTTTTTCAGCTACTTCGGGCATTTTAGGGGATTCGGTATTAGTACTCAAGATAAAAATTAGGTGAAACAAGAAAATTTAAATAATTTGAACTTGGCACAATAATTAAAAATATTCGCTTTGGACGATCATGCGCAAGCAATGTGCAAATAAGTCCGCTAGTTTTTCTACAATAACTTGCCAAGAGTCAATTATTGCTCTTAATACAATTCTTATATTTATTTCTGGGATATTTATTCCAAGTGTTGCCGTGCTATTTGGATTATTTTGAGATATATTAGATCCTTCTCTAGAGGTCGACGTCTAATTTATGTTTTGCGAATTCATGAAACACTTTCGCTTTTATAGGCTGATAAAAACATTCGCGATTTATTTTATATGTTACCTAGGATTTTGTTTCAAAATTAGCTATTTAGATATTATCACTCGGCTTGAAGGTGCTACAGAAATTGTAAAAATCTGTAATTTTATTTCTATATTTAATTATTCTAGTGCACTAGTTCACGCTGTGTACTCGCAAGAATGATTATATCAATCAAGATTAAGTTAAAACTTTATCCCAAACACATGCAATAAATATAAAAAAATATATTTAAGAAATTATATAAAATAGGCTACAGTCGAGTTCATAAATATGTGTACATTTTTTCATCTTATTGCAACGAATTAAGGTGAAGAAATGTACACATATTTATGAACTCGTCTGTTCATAAATAAATTTGATAAGGGGTTTTTTCAGGAATCTACAGAGAGGATAGGATCCTGCCGATCCTTGTTGCCGAAATTGTTGGATAAACAAAAATTCTGGCATCGCCTCTATTTTTTCTAATCTTAATCGGTTTCTCACCCGCCGTCTGCGTCTCAAGTTTACTTCGGCATAATGAGCCGCCCGCAATAATCTTAACGCGTGCATCGTGTGGTGCTTCGAACGACAGTATCTGCAAGGGAATAGCTGACGCTGACAAACGAAACCTCAACGAAATGTAACGATATCTACACTCGCGATCAAAAAAATCGACTCAAACGAATTTTTAATTTCATCGTTTAATATCTCCGGAACCAATCGTGAGACCAAAAAAGTAACTGTACCATTTTAGAGCTTACAGTGTAAGCTTTCGATACGAGCATGTTTTTCTGGCGAAAAATTTCAGTTCATGAAAAACAAGCGATCATACCAAGGAGGTGTAAAATTTGGGTGCAAAAATGACCTTGACAACGAAAGAAAAAACATTTTCATGAAAGAATTACAATTTATTTTTATCTTTAATACCTGGTGTTACCACCAAAAACCTTTTTCACACATGCCATGCGTCTCTTCATTGACCTTATCAGCTTCCTGATGGTGTCCTGGGGGCATGCTTCCCACTCTTCGACCAAAGCTTCTTTCAGGGCCAAAATTGTCTCCGGAGCCGGATCGCGAGCTCGAACTTTGCGTTTTAGGTAATCCCACAAGTGTTCAATAGGATTTAAATCGGGACTGAGAGGTGGCCACTTCAGAGTCGGGATGCCAACTGCGTCAAGGTACTCTTTTGTGACGCGGGCGGTATGACAAGGGGCATTATCTTGCATCAAATGGAACCCCTCGTCAAAGAACCCGGCGTAGGGGACGACATGGTCTTGCAGGATGTCGGTGATGTACCTGTCTGCATTCAAACCACCGCCTCGACCCCCGCCATCAACAAAAACCAGCTCGGTCCGCCCCTCCATGGAAATCCCAGCCCAAATCATCACGGAACCTCCACCGTAGGCGACTGTTTCAGCGAAGCAACACTGGGCGAATCTCTCTCCATGTCTTCGATACACTCGTCCTCTTCTGTCGCTGCCATGGAGACACATTCTGCACTCATCGCTGAAGAGTACGCGGCTCCATTGGTCGTAGGTCGCCACGAATTCCTTCCGAGCGTCCCGATGTCTCTGAGTCAGTTTGGGCCCAGTAGCAGGTCTTCTTGGGGTAAGGTTGGCTTCCTTGAGTCTTCGACGAACTGTTGGGGTGCTAACAGGCACAACCCGGTTCCGCATCAGGTCTCGCTGGATGGCAACAGCGGTACGGTGGCGATTACGAAGACTGGAGGTGACGATAAAGCGGTCTTCTCTCTCCGTTGTGCACCGCTGACGGCCAGATCCTGGTTTCCGTTTCAAGGTTCCAAACCGACGAAACCGACGGTAAACTCTGGAGACAGCCGACTGGCTTAAATTTAGCTGCTCAGCAACAGAACGCTGCGAGAATCCTCGATTCACCAAGGCGACGACTTCGGCGGCTTCAGCTTCGGTGGTATCCATTGTTCCAAGGTGATTTCAGTGAAAGATTGCGTGGAGATGTGTACTGGTCAATTTCTGATAAGCGACTGATAAGAAATAACCGGTTACATCGGTTTTTATTGGTCTCAAGGGTGCACAACTTGTGCGTATCTCAACGATGCAAAATGCCATTTTGTACAAAAACTGTAAAAACCTAAAAACTACGCAAGCGAAATCCTTGTCTTTTACTGTTTTTTGTAGCTGAATAAATTTGTAATAAAATTGCATTCAAAGTTTTATTAAAACATTTCCCGCTTTCCGGGAAAATTACCAAAAGTAAAAAATGTTGCTTGAGTCGATTTTTTTGATCGCGAGTACTTGTACTGTCAGATTTGACTTTGGCTAGACTAATGTATGAGACTTGGCCATTTCTCTCGCGTAACTCGCGTTGCGATCGCGTTTCGTTTCGATCTTTGCATTTCGGCTGGCTCATTTCTGCTTTAGGTATCTGTCATTCCCATACATTTTATAAAGAAAAGGCAACCAGTGCTGCCATCTCGCGGCGACAACGATTTTGATACTTTCGTTAGCGTTAGCGTTTCGTTTTCGTACTACGAAATGCCATTCGGCTACGCACCCTGAACTTAGCACGTTAGTTCTCCTCAATAGCACTAAGTATCATATTTCTATTTCCTATACAATCTTCGATATCAAACTTTGATTTATTTTGTTGAATAATGTCATAGATTGAATTATTGTCGTATGACTCACCATCGACCCAATCCCCAGACAACAAATCCCAAGTTATTATTATGAATCTAATATATAATAGGTACTTGTTATTTGCCAATTCCTTTGATTGAGCGTCTTGCTTATTTTTTGATCCGCTTAGGTCAAATAACAGTTTGTTTATGATCTTCTCTACCCTACCATTACATAATATAAATATTTTACTAGTTAACGATATTAATTTATTATTTTTAAAGTACTCCTTAATTATAGCACCAGCCTGTATAACTGAATGCACCGATCGTTCAGTTACATATTTATTATCATTGGCCACATTATGGTGCACCAACTTATAATTAACTAACTGAATATATTCCACAGCCAAAAGAGTAATAAACCTAATATTCTCTACATTACAAACATTAGGTAATTCTCTTTTTGACCGACCCGAATACTCTACCATTAGATTAAACGTATTTTTAACATGAATAATATTATTTTGTTAATGTTTTCTATTAACACTAAGTTCATAGCCAGATGAAGTCAAGTCGTCAATCATGGAAACGTATATTTTACTTTGACTCAAGTGCTTTAGACGGTTTTTACTTTGCCTACGTCTGACTGTCAACTATTTAGTTAATGTATCTATTTTCTTTTGAAACATCTTATCCCTTATTTCAGTTTTTACGGCTTTAATTTGTTCCCTAAGTTTATCTTTTTCTACTGTGTTTTTTGATTTTAATTCAGTAGTTAAGACTAGCAAATTCCGCAAATCTGTTTTTTTTCTTCCGACGCTCTCCAAATAATGTCCTATCTGTTCGTCGCTTTCTTTAGCTTATACACTTTACATTTCTCTTAAGAATTTTACTAGACTTGTCGTGTTTTTTCTTTAGTTCGGCACCCGTGTACTCTTTCCTTAATAGTGCTGATTTCAGCTTCCCTCTCAGAGACCTGCTATTTTATCATATTCTGAATCAATAAAATCTACAAGTGTAGGTGACTCTGGGCCAATTGGTTAATAAACTCTGCACTCTTCAAATCTACTTGCGTCAATAGCGAAACATGATCTTTTTTCTAATCTCTTTCTCTTTTTTCGAATCATTATAAAGTACTTAAAAGACAAAAAGATTTTCGTAAAGGGAGCAGAAAAAGTTCAATGGGTTAAGCAATTGTCCCCTGGATGTACTGTGTTAGATTTAGGTGAAAAAGAACAATGTACTTTTAAACATTTGTATGAAAAATATTGTATTGAGAGTTGTGCATATAATTGTGTACACCACAAAAAAATATGTGCTTTAAAAAATGCAATTTGTATAAAAAAATGGTATTTAGACAATGTAAAATTTAAGTTTTGAAATGAATGAAATTGTATTACGCTTAGTTTTAGATTTGAATTTAATAGTTAATTTTAATTGTTCTTAGATTTAGGTTTTAATTGTATTTTAATCAAATATAGAATTGGTATTACTCAAACAGTTGTTGTATTTTATCAACCACCCTGCGACGTCCCTCTGTTGCACCATCCACGAAAGCACACATCACCATAGCGCTATTAGTAATATCGATCATTTGGTAGTATGAACTTCGATATTGAGTGTGCGTTGTCGTGCATGACACTGTCTGTAAACTATGAATGAAACAACAAAATATTTTATCAAATTTATTTCAACTCCACATCGAAAATAATTAGTAATTAACACTATATCCACACAGTTTTTTCGATATTTTATTTATAACACTCTCCGTGCTATCGATAATTTCGTCAAAACCATCGTCTGCTACGTATTGGGCGCTTAACAACAAATCTTCGCACTCCGTCTCTTCTTTGTAGTCATTTTGCAAGTTAATGATCTGGATTTTAATTAACCTGCTACCCTTTCCCGGCTTTTTATTGATCACAAATGATGATGGCTGCCCATGGCTGCGTTTTTGCACCTTGTTTTGAATTTTGTGTTGTCGCTTTTTAGGTTTGGCATTCATCACCTTGTTTACTAGATCGTCATTAACATCGTCATCATATGGGTTCTGAGCAAACACTTGGGACAAAATTAGAGGAGAACTTTCTTCTACGTGTTCCATTTTCCTGTAACAAAAGAAATAAAAAAATAAATAATATTTCTAGCCTGAAGCTACGCAAAGCTTCTACTCACTGAAATAAAGGAAAAAAACATCTGTTGCAATGTGTGCTAAAATATCTCACAAAAATACATTTCCAACATAGTCAACGTTTAAATCTTATAAAAATAACTGAAACTTACCAGTAAATATCAGCAGAGAAGCTATGCGAATTGTTAGGGTCCTTCACTGTATTCGTCGTTATAGTCTGCGAATCCGTAAATGAACCACCTAATTAGTGCGGTTGTTTATATATGTGGAGTGCAGGACTGCGCTCGTTGACCGGCGTAGAAGCTTGTAGACGCGCTGACAGGAACCTCGTACCAATTACCATGCTACCAATACTAAGGCTACCAGGGTTACCAGGGCTACCAGGGTTAGTAAGGTAAAGACATGTTAAGATGTTATGCTCGTGAGCGTAGTGAGCGGAATGAGGGAGCGGAGGCGGCGTGGGTGCTTATGTAACAGCGCGCCCCTCCATGCCGTGTAGCTCCGCCCCTTTCACTTCGCGCGCTACACATCGCGAATGTATTTATTAATCCAAATAACCAATCATGATACAGTGTTAGTTTTTATGATTAACTTATTCTATATTATTAAAATTAGTAGCATGCAAGGGTAGTTTTATTAGTACATGCTAAGACACACAAAAGACAATACAACAGGCACAAAAATACAACACAAAAGCAAATAAAACACGACAAAGAATAAAAATAGAGACATAACTTAACCTATATCGACAATCTCCCCGCGTGTGCTAACACCGTCTGAGTGGACAGAGCATATGGGAATAAGCCTGGAAACTGGGCGACGTACTTCTCCTGCGCGGGTACGAACTATGGCTACTCTTACGTGGCCATCAGGGCCGGGAAAGAGTTGTGTGATTACACCTCTAGGCCAAGTTCCGCGGGGCATAGAGCCGTCTGCCACTATCACTATGTCTCCTTCGTGTAGCTTGTGCACCTGCTGATGAGCGCTCGACCGAGGGAGTAAGCTGGGCCGGTATTCCTTTATCCAGCGCCTCCAAAAGTGATCGGCCAAGTTCTGAGCTGTTTTCCATGACGATAGGGTCAACACGGAGTCGGTGAACACGCCTAGCGGCGACAGGGCGCTCGAACGGCCGATGAGAAAGTGGTTCGGCGTCAGAGCTTCGTCGTCGAGGTCTGGGTTCACTGGCGTCAGCGGTCTCGAGTTGACTATATGCTCGGCTTCTAGCAACAGCGTGTGCAGAACTTCTTCATGAGGAGCTCTTTCTTTCAGTGTCACTTTTAAAGCGGTCTTAACACTGCCCACCAGGCGCTCCCACGCGCCGCCTGCTGAGGGGTTTCCAGGTGGAATCTTCTTCCAGGTCATCTCGCGTTCGGACAGGAAGGGCTTCAGGCTGTCAGGCAGTGTTCTCTTAGCTTCCGCTAGTTCTCTCTCGGCGCCGTAAAAGTTAGTGGCGTTGTCCGAGTACAGAACTGTAGGCGCGCCGCGTCGAGCTATCATTCTTCTTAGTGATAGTATCATGGAGGATGCCGATAAGGAGGCGGCAAGCTCTAGATGTACAGCTCGAGTTGTGAGGCAAGTGAACAACACTCCCCATCTCTTTTCGCGGCGGCGGCCTATTGTAATATTCATCGGGCCGAACAAATCGACGGCGGCGGCAGTGAATGGCGGTTGATTCGCCTGGAGCCTCTCTGCTGGTAAGTCGCCTACGGGAACTTTGAGGGTAGTCCCTTTATAGGTCCGACACCATTGGCACTTGTTTGTAATATATCGTATTGTGCCGCGCAGCCCGATAATATAATATCTCTGTTTCAGCTCGTTAATGACGGTTGAGTGGTTGCCGTGATTGTACAGAGCATGAAAATGATATATCAGCAAATTCGTGAAATCTTCCTTCGCGTGCAGCACTGGGATGTGGACGTCTTTGTCGATCCTCGCGTTCAGAGTGATGATCCCGTTTTTATCCAGCTTCACAGCGACCTTGTGCAGCGGTGATTTCTTAGGTAGCGCGCGCCCAGTTTCCAGCAACTTAATTTCCTCCGGGAATGACGCGTGCTGACTCCGACGAATGAGCAATATCTCCGCCAGTCTGATATGTTCATTGTTCATTTCTGTTTCCGTTTTCTTTTTGAGCAATAAGGCTTTGAAAGCCTCAGCGGCAACCAGAACGAGAGCAGTGACTCTAACTAAACGTTTAAAACGCGGAAACCTATTTATATCTGGTAGGTAGTCGAACGTTTTCCTAGTAACGCCTAGCGAGCAAACTACTTTCGCTGCGCGCTCTTCGCCCGTGTCTGCGACAGGCGCGAGCGTTTTTTCTACCGGCCAATAAGACTCGCTTTTCCGTATGAATTCTGGCCCAACGAACCACCGGTGGTCGGCCCCAAAATGCGCCGGGACGCCCCGAGTGGCGTCGTCCGCTACGTTAGCGGCACTAGGCACCCATCGCCAGTTAGCGGGGGTGGTAGTGTTTTCTATCTCAGCTAACCTATGAGCGACGTACGTCTTATATTTACGCGGGTCTGAGCGAATCCAAGCGAGTGCCGTCTTCGAGTCTGACCAAAAATATTTTTCCTTAATTACGTAGTCCGACTCTTTTATTATCGTATCTGCTAGACGCGTGGCTAGCACACAGCTCTGTAATTCCATTCGTGGAATGCTAACTACGCGAAGAGGCGCGACGCGGGCCTTTGCGGCTACTAACGCGGACGTACGCTCTCCCTCGGGCGTTATGCTAACCAGATACACGGCCGCGGCGTATATTTTTTCACTAGCGTCGCAAAATACATGCATGTGCGCTTCGCGGTTGTACGCGGGTACGTGTCTAGGAATTTCGAGCTGTTTTAACTGCTGTACGTTTTCTATAAACGAACGCCAGGCGGGCGCGAGCGTAACGGGAATGGGCGTGTCCCAACCGATCCCAGTGCGCCATATCTCTTGCATTAACGCTTTACCTAGCACTGATATGGGGCTAATGTAACCTATGGGGTCGAATATGGACATCGCACTACTCGTGACCTGCCTTTTTGTGGGTAATTCGCGGCCGTCGAGTACGTTTTCGGGCGTGTTCCTAAAATTCACGTTAAACCCTAACGTATCGCGTTTATGATTCCACTTTAAGCCTAGCGTGCGTTCGCTATCGCTAGCGCCTATGACCGTAGTCTCCTCCTTACTGTTGACTACGTCCGCGATCACCTCCGGATGATTTGACGCGAAACCTCGAAGTTCAAACGACGCGCGCATGTTCAGTTCGTAAACATCGTTCACAACGCGCCTAGCTTCCTGTTCGCTCATGTCGAGTGCTATCAACATGTCATCCATATACGTATTTTTAATCGTTTTCTCCGCAGCGATCGGAAACTCTGCACTATGTTCTTTCGCGTTTTCGTTTTTTACATACAGCGCGGTGGTAGGTGACGACGCTGAGCCGAATATTAGCCTTTTCATTCTATATTCCTGCGGCGGTCCGTCGCGGTCCTCCCCCTAAAAACGAAACGTAAAGCGTCCCGATCCTGTTCCATAATCTCGATCTGGAGAAACATTTCTTTAACGTCCGCTATTACCGCGATTTTTCCCTCGCGGAAGCGAACCAATACTCCGAATAGCGACTCTAACAAGTCTGGCCCGGCCAGTAACGCGCTATTTAATGACCTGCCGTAGGCCATAGCCGCTGCGTCCCAAACTAGACGCATTTTTCCACGTTGCGGATGAAAAACCGGGAAATGCGCGAGATACCATGCCCGGGGCGAGTCGGGGGCGGGGGCGAGTCCATTTTCTCCGCGTAGCCTTTCTCTAGCAAATTGTTCATGTGCTTCGAATACTCGGCTTTAAGATTCGCGTCGCGGTCTAATTTTCGTTCTAAACTATATAACCGTTTTAACGCCTGCGCGCGATTGTCTGGGAGAGTTTCGTCATCGCTCCGCCATAATAGTCCCGCTCGATACCTATTCTCCCCGGTATCTTTTCGCACGTTGCCCTTAAAATATCTAACGCGCGTTGATCCGGGTCGGCCCTAGGCAGCTGTTTTGACACACCTAACGCCTCGATATCGAAATGCTGCTTCATTAATTCGACGGCTTCGTCGTCCGCGGTCTTAGGCCTAGCGTGCCCTACAAAATGTACCGCGGCGCGGGTCGTCTTATCTGGTCCGTGCAAAACCCAGCCTAATCGCGTGAGACTAGCTACGGGAAGATGTGGCGGTCCGCTAATAATCTGCCGCGTGATAATTAGATGCCAATTATCCTGTCCTATCAAAATAGTAGGCTTCGCGGGCGGATACCACAGCTCGTCTGCGATTTCCTTCAAGTGATCGCACTTGTCGACCGTACTACGCGGAACGCATTGCACGCCTACTCCGAACGTACTAATCGTAACGGCCTCCATGATTTCCATATGACGACTACAAAAGCCTCGAATAGCGACCTGCATAGTATACGAATCTTGATCGCTCACTACACCGCCTACGCCCGTGATGTCGAGAGGTTGACCTCTGACCCGTGGTGCGATTTTATCAGCGGTTTCGTGTAAAATTAACGTCATTTCCGCGCCTTCGTCTAGTAGCGCGAGGGTTTGCACTGTGCCTAACGGCCCAGATACCTCTACAGGAATGACTTTTAAATACGTGTGCGCGCACGAGATAGTATTAATTGCTCCCGTCCTATTACTACCGTTCGCGGGGGCGACCGCGCTCAGTCCGTGTAGTAACTTATGATGACCCGCTTCGCATTGGTTTACACCACACGCGACGTATTTGCATTTAACAGGTCGACGGTGAGTCAAGTCTAAACACCTAAAGCAGAGCTTCGAGCTCCTAACTAATTCCCAACGTTCTGCCACCGAGGCCGCGATAAGCTTAGGGCACGACACGTTTTTGTGCTCATTACTAGCGCATATGGCGCAAGCGTGACTTTGCGCGACGGAGGTGGAGTTGTACGTCTTAGGCTTCGATGAAGCGACCACGGGTTTTTTTTTATGTTCGCGGTGCTTCACTTGAGCTACTATAGGCGGATTTACTTTAGCATGACTTTTTCTATCGTACGTACGCGGACGTGCGTCGCGAGATTCTTCCGAACCGGTACTGATATCGCGCGTGTATTCGGGGGCTCGACGCCCAGATGCCCTAGGCTCGTGCTCATATAAAACCGTATGCACGGCGGTTCTCAGTTTATGCGTCGGTTTACGGATAATGCGCTTCGCGGCTATGCTAATCTCGTTTAAAAACTCAGAGACCGCGACGAGGTCTGGGGAACTGGGATTAGCACGTCTGTATTTCGACCACTCATATCGCACTATTAAACTTAATTTATCAACTATTTTATTGACCAATTCCGGCGCGTGTAGATACTTGTCCTGCCCGAGTGATTTTATTGTAGCCACGGCGTTTGCTACGTGCGCTGCGAACGACGCAATGTTACTATTGTCTTCTGCCAAACGTGGCATACGTTTAACACTATGCAATTCGGTTAACACTATTTCGTCCGGATCGCCGAACTGACGCTCTAACGCGTCCATTATCACTCGCGGGTCTTGAACAGTATACATAATCGATTTCACTGCCGTTCGTGCGTCTCCTTTGAGAGCACGCCTAATCCTACTCACGTTGTTTACGTCACTGAACATAGGCGAAGTGTCGTTGAATTCCGCGCGGAAAGCTATCCATTCTGTTACGTTGCCGTCGAAGCTAGGCAACTCAGGAGGTTTGTGGACTATCGGCGCGAAATGACTACCGTACGGTTTAGGACGCTCGGGCTTAACTTCCATTTTGCTAGTCGGCGCGGGAATGACATTCTCGGTTTTCGCGAGCTCCGTATGCCTAGCCTGTCGTTCTACCCAACTCTTGGTGCGCTCGTGAGCAGCCGACGAAACGCTCGCACAGTCAGATTGCGCTTCACATTGCGCAATCTGCAACTTAATCTGTGCGGTTTCGTTCTGCCTCTGAGCAACAACCAAGGCGGCTTTACGAACTTCGAGCTCGGCCATTAGAACTGCTAACTTACTATCCCTTTGCGACGCGGCGCAACTACCTTTCGCGGACGCGGCGCGACTACCTTTCGCGGACGCGGCGCGACTACCTTTCGCGGGCGCGGCGCGGCTTTTACTCGCGATTGGTTGCCCGACCAATGTGCCTTCACGACTCCTAACCGTGTGGTCGAATTCTACGGATTCGCTATCACTGACTACACGCTCTTCGTCTGGGTTGCCGCCGGTGCCTTTGCTCCACGTATTTGTCTCCGCCGAGGTGGTGAGACCCGACGACGGAGTCGGATTTGACGACGCGGGGGCAGCCGTGCCCGGTTTATTGCGGGGACGAAGGTTTCTTCCTGCTTCGGACATCTTTTTCTTCTCGTACTCTTGCTGTCTTCTTTTTAGCACACGCGGGGGTCCCTAACTATCACTGACCTACCTATCGCCTATGTGCGGACGCTACAGAACGCAGCGTCGACACCCCTAAGCGTAGATCCCACGATGCGCCGAATCTCCCGTAATGGCGAGGTGCAATGCCTATTACGTTCGAAAGCGGCGTGATGACGTCACCATGTGACGCATGCAACTAAAGTTGCCAGGATACGTGAGCGGAGGACGAGCCTACAACGCAGCACGATCCGACCAGCAAGCTGGTAAAGGTAAGGTGAGGATACTGAGCCGAGGTGGGACAACCTCAAGGCGTCAGCGCGTACTTGTTTCTTTTTTCTGATCCGGCTCGAAGGACCACGATGTGGAGTGCAGGACTGCGCTCGTTGACCGGCGTAGAAGCTTGTAGACGCGCTGACAGGAACCTCGTACCAATTACCATGCTACCAATACCAAGGCTACCAGGGTTACCAGGGCTACCAGGGTTAGTAAGGTAAAGACATGTTAAGATGTTATGCTCGTGAGCGTAGTGAGCGGAATGAGGGAGCGGAGGCGGCGTGGGTGCTTATGTAACAGCGCGCCCCTCCATGCCGTGTAGCTCCGCCCCTTTCACTTCGCGCGCTACACATCGCGAATGTATTTATTAATCCAAATAACCAATCATGATACAGTGTTAGTTTTTATGATTAACTTATTCTATATTATTAAAATTAGTAGCATGCAAGGGTAGTTTTATTAGTACATGCTAAGACACACAAAAGACAATACAACAGGCACAAAAATACAACACAAAAGCAAATAAAACACGACAAAGAATAAAAATAGAGACATAACTTAACCTATATGCGACAATATACTTAAATAAATTTCAATATTTGCAAGCGCATCAATGAACTATGGCACGTGTTAAATATGCTTTATTCATAATATCATGTTACATCTACTACGTTTGAAAATTTGTTAAGCAATTAAAAGTTGCAGGTTGTAACTTGTTTTTATGAAATACTGTTTATTAAAATGTACAGTCAAGTCTAATAATATGAATATGCATCGTAACTAGTTAGAAAATAAAAATAAATGTACATACTATATTGTTTAGACTTGGTACTAAACAATACGGTTTACGGTTAAAATAGGTTTTTAATTGAAAAACATAAAATTCTTAGTACATATTTATTTTCATAAATCACAATTATACAGGAATAACGAAAAGTTTATAAAATAATATAGTTTAACAAACATTTAAAGTCAAACAGTAATGAAATAATGCGATGGGAACATAAAATAGCTAACATTTGATTACAGTTAATATTAACTTATTAAGGGCCAGTTGCATCAACCACATTTGACAGACACATCATCGTCACGTCGCACAGGTCTATGGAACTTCCCATACAATAAAATTTAACGAATGCTTTAACGGTGACAGACGGCTTGGTGCAACCGGCCCTAAGACATCTTAAGATCATACAATAATACATTATTTCCTAATAATCATACTAACCATGAACAGTGAAAGCTGTTTAGGAATTTAAATATTAAGTATCGTAGTGTGTCCCCATGCTCGTGTAGATACTTTATCAGCAGATATCAATCGTTTGTCATCCAGTGGCGTAGCGTGCCATCTCGGCGCCTGGGGCGGGAGACCCGTTTTGCCGCCCCCATTCTATAGGTGCTTAATTAAAATTAAATTTCACAGGCAATGAGGTATCTTTTATTCAAGGTAAAATAGTATGAGCGGTTTTACAAGCGGATTCTACGGGCCTTATGAGCAGCGAAGTCAGAAATAACTTTGTCAAAATCAATATTAGCAGCCAATTCTTGTTCAATCGACAATATAGCCAAATTTGATAGTCTAGCGGTGCTCATAGTAGATCTGAGGTAATTTTTTATTAGCTTCAACTTCGAGAAACTTCTCTCACAACTTGCAACACTAATCGCTAAAGTCAAATATATACGAATCAAGACGACTATATTTGGAACCGAAATTCCGAGATTTAGTTTTTGAATGAACTGGAGGAGCTCCAGTGGTCCTTTACCACTTATATTTTCGTCTGATTCAGAACAGGCAACAAACTGCTGGAGTCGCTTCCGCTCCATCTGAAACTCGTCCCTGTCGATGTCTTCTAATACATGGGAAAGATCACACTCGAACTCGCTGTCCAAAAGTTTTGCTGGCATCAAAAATCCGAACTTGTCCGATATTTCTTGAAGTTGCTGGAATCGAGTCGTCATTTCTTGAATGATCTTGTCGAATGATGCGAACACCTCTCGTCGGATTTCCTGCTCGTGAGACAAAGCTGCATCTTCAGAAGATTCATCGCCATGCATGCGTTTTTTCCTGCGAATTCTTCTCGTTTTGAGTTCGATTCCGAGTTTTTCGCAGACAGTCTTAGCAAAGTCAATTGCTTCTTGCACGAAACGGTTTCTACTTTCCATTAAAAGGGTTTTCAAAGCGCAGAGCTTCTGAGCACACCTATCCACACTAAGTCCTCTTTGTTGCAGGTAAATCTGTGCGTCATCTACTTCAGGTAGCATTGCAGCCCAAAAGCCAAGAAAAGTTAGGAAGTTAAATGACTGCATGGCTGTCAGGAGAAGACTGGCTCCCGATCTTGTTTCGAAAGTTTGAGATGAATCTGTTAATTGTTCCAGTACCTCAAGAACTACCTCAAACTTATTTTTAAGCATCTTGACAGCTACATGTCTAGCGCTCCAGCGCGTTTTAGTGACTCGTTTCACTGCTTGACCTGTGACGGCAACCAAAGCGTTCCATCGAGCAGTTGATGCAGAAAAGAAGGCAAATAGCTTCTCCAGAGTTCCAAAAAACGTCACGGAATCCACTGATTCAGAAGCAGCGTGTACCC
Organism: Leguminivora glycinivorella; assembly: GCF_023078275.1. Taxonomy (NCBI): domain Eukaryota; kingdom Metazoa; phylum Arthropoda; class Insecta; order Lepidoptera; family Tortricidae; genus Leguminivora; species Leguminivora glycinivorella. The sequence goes on from NC_062988.1 coordinate 11,020,618, forward strand.
CAGCCAAGTTTAGTGAGTGGTTTGTGCATGCAACGAATATAGCTTTCGGATTCAGTGCTTTAATCCGGGCTTGAACTCCATTGTGGATCCCTGACATGGTGGCAGCATTGTCATAAGCCTGTCCTCTCAAATTCTGTATGTCCAGTCCGTCTGATGTTATCTTCGCGATTATATCGTTGCTGAGATCTTCTGCATTTTTTCCTTTTGGTTCGAAGAAATCAATGAAAGATTCTACCACGGCGACTTTTTCTCCTTCGATATGCACGTATCGCAGAACTTGGCTCATTTGGTCATTGTGGGAGATGTCTGGTGTACTGTCGAAGATTACGCAATAATATTTAGCTTGTTGTATACGACGGATAATGGTGGATCGAACTTGCTGTCCCAGTAAGTTAATAAATTCATTCTGGGTTTCTGGAGATAGATACGAAACTGAAACCCTAGCTCCCAGCTTTATCTTTGTCAGGTGTTCCATTAAAAGAGGGTCGTATTTAGCTAGGAGGTGCACTAACTCCAAAAAGTTCCCGCGATTGCCACTATCATCTCCTCGAATGTCTTCTCGATGTCCTCTGAAGGCCAGATTCTGTTTGGCTAAGAACTGGATAATATTCAGCAACCTGTACAGTACATCTCTCCACTTTTTCTCCTCACTTTCGAAAACTTCTTGTTGTTTCTGATCAATGGTTGCTTTACAGTTTAGGCGAACTTCCAACTCCTTCCATTTCAAGAAGCTCTGTTCATGGCCCAGGCTATTTTCATGGTCTCCGATTCTTGGATTTAGCTTCCACCATTTGTTAAATCCTTCTTCAGATGCGAAGTTCGAGCCGGAATTGCCGAACAGCTTGCAAGAAAAACAATACAAGGATTGCTTCAAAGGCGAGTACACCATCCATGTTCGGAGAACCTTTTCGCCGTTAGATAATGGTTTGTAGAACCACTCTTTGGTTAGTTTTCGGGTACCGCCTTTAGTTGAAGACCCTGGGCGAACAACATCAGCAAATTTAGAATCGATGTACTGTACTGAGTCAGATCCGCGACGTACTAGAAGCGTTCTGACTTCGTCGGTCATAGGAGAAGGCCAGCAACCTACATCGTCGAGATTCACATCTTTGACTTCGGCAGGAGCAGAAGGCACGATTTCAATTATGTCTTCTTTGGCAACATTCACTTTTTCTGCAGGCTTATGACTAGATGCTTGAGGTACTTCTGGTGATTCGACTGCGTGTTGACCCTGCTCTTTGGTGGAACCAGAACTTTTTCCAACTGCGACGGCAGGCACGTCTTTTTCTTGTGCCTGTAAAATAAATGTATTTTCATGAATATTGGCCGGAGGACACTTTCGAATTTCAAATAACTATTTTATCTATCAAAAACAAAAGTGAATTTGGTAACAGCACGGTTTGCCGGACTTAAAGGAAAATTTACAAACAAAATTGATTTTGTAGGCAGCTACCTTTTTTACAGTTTTCCGGTAAAAACTGACTGAGTATGTCATAATATAGATGTTATTAAAAGATAAAATTACGAGAAATTTGATAAAATCGTTCGCGCCATTTTTGAGCTAAATGAAAAACTATGTTTTATTTGTATGACAGGTACCAATAAATAATCAAGTTATCCAAAAAAATATTCATAGATATTTACGAAAAATCCCCTTATGTAAAATTTCATCCAAATTTGGTTCAGCGGCTTAGGCTGACAATTAAAAACAGACACACATACATACATACACATTTTGATTTTTTTACTTTTTCGGAGTCAGTTAGTGATAATGATATAGAACCTTACAACCTTGCAATTAATTGCGAGTAACCCATACATGTTATGTCTAAAATAACTGGAGTAATTCTAGGCCACGCACGATTCTAAATGGAGGAATCATATACTTACACTGGAATCACTTTCGCTGCTGCAGGATGTCATCGAAGACGTTAATGTGGCTTTCGAACCAGAACTGGAACTGAAATACTTCAGTAATGCACCTTGAGACTTCTTCGCATCTGCATCTTTCTTAGCCTTTTTTTTGCGGAATTCCGCACCGCTTTCTTTGACTCTTTTCATTTTCAAAAACTAGTTCAAAGATTGGGTAGGTAAAGTTCTAAATGTTTAGTTTTAAAAGCTTTAACAGTATTTAAAAGATCGAAACACAATATAAATGGCTTTCGTTCCGTATCCAAAACTCTCGCGAAACAAATATACGAGTAATGCGTGATTGCGTGACGGTACTTCACAATGCACTAAAACAAACAAAGTTCAGTACAATGTTCAATGAGTGCGAAAGAAAGAGAGGCATCGAATGGACACGGGCCGACGCGTGAAACAAAAGATCTCAAGTCAACTCGACTCGCACGCGCCCGGCAGCGCCGCGCGGCATGATGCGATGTTGTCGTTCGTATGTAGTGGTCTCAACTCGCTTCACCGGCGACATTTTGCCGCCCCCGCGGGCTGCCGCCCGGGGCGGGCCGCCCCCTCCGCCCCACCCACGCTACGCCACTGTTGTCATCATTAGATGTTATAGCAATTTTATTAACACTTTGTGTGTAAATAAAATATTTTTCTTTTTAATAACATCACCTTGAAATAATGATTGCTCATAATCAAACACGTCTAATTCCTTTATAACTGCCTTTTTTACGCCTTTAGCTTTTTTTATGATATCATCGTTAGTTTTAATACAGTAAAGTTTAGATCGAAGTCCCACAAATTCAATTATGTATTTCTCACCCATTTCATCCTTGAAAAGTCCTGGTACTTTTTTGTTCTGAATTGGTAAATTATGCTCATTGTCAAAGTTTAAGTTGCTAGTGTCAAAATAAGGTAAAAGATAAGTTTTTAGATCTCTGTAATAGTTCTTGGTTTGTATAATATGATAAATGAAACTATCCGTATCCATATAGCACATCTGTAATCGATTTTACGCAATATAGTACGCAAACGCAGCAGGCGTGTGATGTTGCAAAAAATCTGTGTTGACAGTGGTATGAGTAGTTTACAATCAACGTCACATTGACATTCACCCGTTCGCTGTAATAGTGACTCAAAATCAGCATATATTACAAACGGCATATTTTGCTTACGTTCATAATTTTTAAATTTAATAACTGCACCCTTTTCAGGTAGTACAATGACTGTTCCACTACACAAGTGATTATCTAGTTGTTCTTCTTTCGAGAAAAATACTAAACACGTTTCACAGAAGTATAATTTTGCATGCTGAGCAGTGACTTGACTCCTAAATAGTCGACACAAGTCCTTGGTCAAACAGTAATGTGAACTGATTCCGTTTTCTAATAACAGCAGGTGAATAGTTTTTATTTTTCAAATAGCTGTTACTTTCTGACTTATAAAGTGGGCCTACTATTTTACTATTTTTCAACCCAAAAACAATAAATTGAAGGGTTGGATTGTTTTTTTCAAATATTCTGATTTCATCAAATGTAACCGGGAAAGACAATCCTTGAGTGTTTAGTACGTTATTAAAATCAGGATAGGAAGTTAACCTTTCAGGATGTTTTTTAGCGGGGAATAAAGCCGCAGTTACGCACCATGCAAAACAACATTGATCTTTATTCTGTATGTTAAGACACGCTTTTTTATTTTGTATAACTTTTGGCAGTTCGATAAAGCTTGAACCGCGCAACGGTTGAAACTTATTTATATTAATTTCCAAGTGAGAATTATTTAAAAAAGCCCATCCGCTATCACGCTCCTCGAATTCCTCGACCTTTTTTTAAAAACAATTTATAACTTCTGTGTAATAACGTTCGAAATCTAAATTTTGGTACAAAATCTTATTTTTCGTACCAAAAGATTTCATAGATTGAGTGTTATTCTTAAACAACATAAATATTCCATATAATTCTAAGTTTACTTTTATGCAGGTATGTACCTGAAGTGATTTTTTTTAATAGAGTACTGATTTTGTCACGAATCGAGTTCATAAATATGTCAATAGAACTTGTAACTTGGTTATTTTCCGCCGAAATTCGATAAGTTGCGATGCGATTACGAAAAGCTGACTGAATCATTACCACACCATCACAGATATCTTGAATGCAATTATTTTTAGTTTTATGTTCGTTACTATGGAGATGACCTACCCATGATTTTTTTTCTACAGATGTGCTACACGATACACAAAAAGGCATTATGTGAAACAAAAGTTAAAAAATACTAGAATTAAACTATAATTTCAGCGGTTTAAAGGCTCAACCAACTGTTTCTACTTTGTATAACATGTAACCAATAGTTGATTCAGTTTTTAGCCAAGTGATTTATCAAAATAATAATTAATTTAATAATTTTAATAATTAATTACCTAATTTTTCCTACAATAAAAGGAAGCCTCACTATCCTTAAAAACTTCAAATGCAGTACTAAGAAGTGATTGACACTGCTCCCACTCTACAGACTTTTCTTCACACTGCAGCTTGATAGCTACCAAGGCCTTTTTGTAACGCTCTAAAGCATCTGCCTCTTTTTGATGATCCTCTATTTTATACACCTTGAGATCGATAAAGAAGTCACCAGTAGGCCTAGCACATGATGGCCGCTGGAGTATGTCGCCGCGAGATAGATGCCACGTCTTCTTCTAACTGTATGAATGACATAAGGACGGGTAGTCTATCTCGCGGCGACATACTCCCGCGGCCATCATGTGCTAGGCCTACAGGGTGCGTAGCCGAATGGCACAAACGCTCACGAAACGCTCACGAAACGAAACGCTAGTAGATATCTATCCCTATCGCTCTTGCGTATTGGCGCGACAGAGCCGGACTATGTTTCGTTTTCGTTTGGCGTTGGAGAAATGCCATTCGGCTACGGGGCCTGGTCTGACTACGGTGCGACGCGATGTACCGGAAGACACGCGGCTTGAGAACGATGACGTAGTAGTCACTCGCTCGGATGAAATGGATGCAATTTTCTCTTCATCACGAATGATTTGAAATAGATCCGTTCCGCTCTTCTTGCTAGCGCTGTGAACAAAAGTAATAGTTTAACTTATGTTAATTTTGAAGAAGTATGTGCACTACGAAACCTGCATTAAAAAATAGATATAGGATGTATGTGACAGTCTTACACAAAATACATAAATGTAACTAACTACCTTGAAGTTTTTTTGCGCTTCGATGGTCCAGCAGGTTCAACAGCATTGGCCTTTCGGGAACTTGCAGCAGGAAGCGTGACTCGTTCAGGCTCGCGGCTAAATGAAATAAAAAAAATGGCTCGTGATATCCTTAGTAATAACAATATAAACATTCAGTGAGAAATAGCTACCTTAAAGAATGCGTACGTCGCTTGTTATCCTTTGATGACTTTTTTATCGGCTGCGGCGATAGGCTTCGTGAGCGGTACGACAGCTCTGAGTCGGACCTAAAAAACACTGTTAGTTAATTTTTCGTTAAAAAATTTAGATCTAAAGATTAAAATTAAGACATTAAATAAATCAATACTCACATGATAAATTGATGTAGCAACACTTCAGCAGAGCAAGGCGTAAATATAGTGATAGCACGGTCGCGCGCTAATGACAGGAATAATTGTATGGTCTAATACCTCCGGTATTTAACCAAAAAAAAATACCGAGTTGACTGTTTCGTTTCTTTTATTTTATGTTTCAACTACGAAAATAAGTCGCCCCATTTTGTGTGCTATATTATCACGCGTTAACACCAAAAATAATTAATGTACATTCGCACTTGTTTCGTTTTTAAATTAGCGGATTTTGTTTTGCTAAAAAGCACATTTTCATCGAAAAACAAGTATCAAATTATATTACGAAATTTAGGTTTATATTAGCTAACGTACACTATTTTACAACGACAGCAGAACGTGGATACGATTTAAAAAAAATATAATCATGAATTAGAAGTAACGAATAGTGATGAAACAATTGATTTAGTACACCCGAAAAAGTTGATTTCGTGTATTCATTCACAAAGTCAATTTTATTGTTAGACAGATCAATTACGGTTTTGCTCGACGTACCAAACCGCTATATGTAAAAAACTTGATCAACTACTTACCAGAAAGGGAGCATTCCATTCTAAACAAGCGTGATTTATATATTTATTCAGCTGATAAAATCAATGGTGCGAGTAGCATGTTTAGTATTTCTTTGATACAATATAATTGCTTTTGAACTCTTACCTACAGTCATATCCATATCAATTATATTGTTAAGTAAAGTGCATCGATTATTGTAGGTTGTCAGTGTATGTGTAATCAGCAAATGACACAGAGTAGGATGAATACCAGAGGTTTTCTACTGAAAAACTATACAATGAAGTAAACAATAGAAATACGCTTGTTGATTGATTAGCCTAATGTAATTTGTAACGTAAATCAAAATGTTCGCCTTTTTAATTTGTTAGATGCTAAATAAAAGTAAAAAAAGCAAACGCTTGTTAGTTTAATGTAAAATTTATTAAATAAACTCGATTGAATATTAGTATCTAATAAATTAACTTTTCACTTTTATCGTGCAGAAAAGTCAGCAAACAAATCACTTACATAATATTAAGTTGAAAATAATTTATTTCGAATTAAACGAATCTCTGTTACACTTCTTACTCTGTAATATTTTATACTACGTAAACAGTAATTGCACTCCATGTTCGCAGATAAGTATTCAGGTAGACAACGCACGTTGTACTTTTGAATGCAGTTGATCCTATTGGATCAAATATCTTATTTTGCTAAATACTATGTTGCATATTCTAAGTTCTCACAACTTCTTGTGTCATTCATTACAGGCTACAGCACCCCTATTCACATATATACCTATGAAACTTATGACTAAAAATAAAATGTATCTTTAATTTTCAATGAGTAAGACTGATTTTGCATTAACATATTTTTACGATTTGACTGTTTTACACCATACTACTGAGTAGGTAATCACAGTCTTATATAAATAAACTTTAATACGATTAAACTAAGATTGAAACTGATTCACACATAAACAAAATCCAATTGAATCGTCACATCTACGTCACACAAGCAATGTTGTTTGAAATATAAAACCGTATAACATCAATATTATGCATTTCAAATTAAACCTAACACTCCTTATTTTATGGTTTGTCTTCGAATCATATATTTTCCATGTTCTGCATCGCGCTTTAGAAAGTTTTTAGATTATTTCATATAAGTAAAGGTTTTCGCGATGTAGTTGTCGGAGAAGTTGTAGCTATACGACCGCTAGTTCACAACGACTCCTAGCACTTAACGGCATCAAAGAGCTTGGCCCACTCTGCGATGTTGACTTGCTAACGTGGCAACGTATTACTGACGTTCGTTCTCAGCAATTGGCGAATTTCGGTATGATGCAAACCCTACGTGGCGACGTATTACCGGAGCGAGTAGCAACATGTGAATTCCTGTATGACGCAACTACAGCGGACGGTAGTACCATGCACCTCACCTTGTCAAAGAGTCTGGCTAGCTCTGCGATAAGGTGTGTGTGTGTGTCAAACGCCACACAACGATAGTTAGTCTAAAGATCCGTTCCTAACGTGTAATTGTGTGTGTCCCTCTGGGAACAGGGGGACAGACGTGTCTCGTCTCTTACCACTTAACGGCATCAAAGAGCCTGGCCCACTCTGCGATGTTGACTTGGTAACGTGACTTGACCCGTTGCGTTAAGCTTTTGCTTTTTTATGCGCAAAACATGTCATAAGTCAGAATTCTAAAAAAGTCGGAAATTAATTCGGTGTATCAACAGAATGTCGATCAAGTTGAACGCATTACGGAACGAAGTCCGTTCGATAATTAAGTGTAAAACGCGTTCCGATCGTAGGCAATTTAGTGTTGATAACGCAAAACGCGATTATGAACGAAAGAACGGAACGGAGTCTCGTTCTATAATTAAGAAGTGAAACGCGTTCCGTTCGATGATGTGTTTTATACAATAAGTAACCGATCGACCGACCGATCGATCTGGAAATTAACAAGGTGAGTTTCAAACGTTAGCGGTGTATAATCTGAATGACGATCCAATTGAACGCATTACAATTTCATCAACGTTGGCTGCGACGTTTGTAATGGCTTCGTTCAACTACATCCAACCACGGATCGGAATATTGGGCGCTCTACCTCCCGAACCGGAGCGGAGCGGTATTTAAATAAAATAGTTCTAAGATTATAATTATTAAGCAGGCGTGCCAGGAGCGAGCGAGCGTTGATTGTCACCTTCCCGTAGCATCAACGCAAACAGCAGCACTCATTTTTATTTATTGGGCACGCTGCAACACCAAGGCGTAAGCGAGCGAAGCCTTGGTGGGGCAGCGTGCCCAATAAATACCTACTTTTCATTTATTCCTCTATGACAGGTTTTTCCATCATGGTATTTCTTAATAATTTATTTTTGTTCTGATTCGTCGGTTAATACAGTAACTCGTTTAGTGCATTCTATAAATGGTACATTTGTTTTATCACATAAGTTAGCAGTTGTTTGATAGAAAATATCTTTTAATTGCGGTGAATTAAAATAAATGAAATATTTTTTACTTGGATTTAGATTATTTTTAATAAAAGTTTCAATCATTTTAGCATCTAATGGTAAGAAAACTTCTAAACACTTTCCTTTATTCACGATTTTAGTTTCATTTTTATACCAATGAGTAAATAAAATTTGATTTGGTTTTACGTCTACAGCCTCATATAATTTTGGAATAATTTAATCATTGCTATCCTCAATTTCATCTATGTCATCTTCGTTTTCATTTTCTGAAGCACTTAAAGTTGTTTCCGAAATATTATCAGAGTCATCTGGTATATCGATAATGTTACTATTCGAACTTGAACTTGGAGCCTCCTGTGTATTTAAGGCGTTTACCTCTATTTTCGATAAAGCGTCCGCATTAGTATTTTGTTTGCCCTGTTTATAAATTATCTCGAAGTCATATTCCTGTAATCGGAGTCTCCATCGAGTTAATTTACTATTAGGTTCTTTTAACGAGTACAGCCATGCTAATGGTCTGTGATCCGTGTAAATTTGGAACTTTTTACCGTAGAGATAAGGTCTAAAATGCCTTACTCCCCAAAGTATAGCAAGAAGTTCTTTTTCAATCGTACTATATCTTTGTTCGGTTGAGTTCAAGCTTCGGCTAGCATAAGCTATAGGCTTATCATTACCAATATTTCCTTGAGATAACACTGCGCCTAATGCTGAGTTAGAAGCATCAGTCGTTAAAATAAATGGCTTCGTAAAATCTGGATATTGTAAGATTGGTGCATTTGTTAACAGCGTCTTACATGTCTCAAAAGCGTCTATGAATTCTTTAGTGACTTCCACTTTTTGATTCTTTTTTAACATTTGAGTCATTGGTTTAGTAATTTTAGCAAAATCAGGTATAAACTTTCTATAGTATCCGACTAATCCTAAGAAACTTTTTATTTGTTTCCCGGTTGTAGGAAGAGGGTATTTTAATACTGCACTAATTTTATCCTCATTTGGCTTAAGGCCTTCTTTTGTAATTTTATGACCTAGATACAATACTTCTTTTCTAAGGAATTCTGATTTATCTAACTGCACCTTTAAATTGGCTTTTCTTAACGTTGCAAATACTTTCTTTAGTCTTGATATATGTTCTGGAAATGTTGAGGAAAATATTATAATGTCATCGAGATATATTAGACAATGAGTGCCCTGTATTCCTTTGAGAATGTTGTCCATAGCTCTCTGGAATGTAGCAGGGGCTGTTTTTAAACCAAAAGGCATTCTTTTAAATTCAAAATGCCCGTTAACTGTGGAAAACGCACCTTTGGGCTGGTCTTCTGGGTTGACCTCTATTTGGTGGTATCCAGAAGCCAAGTCTAATGTCGAAAAATAGGAACTATTACCTAATTTATCGAAAATATCTTCTATATTCGGTATGGGATACTTATCGTCAATGGTAATCTCATTAAGTTTTCTATAGTCGATCACCATTCTATATTTTACTTCGTTAGAAGCATCCATTTTCTTCGGAATAATATGAACAGGAGCACTCCACGGAGAAAATGATGGAGTAATTATATTAGCTTTAAGTAATTTATCCACCTGCTTCTTAATCTCTGCGGTTTGACTAGGAGACTGACGATACGGCTTTAAATGGGCGTATCATCTTTTGTCCTAATATGGTGCTTAATTTGGTGCGTGAACGTTAACGGAATATCTTCATGGAAGAATATGTCCTTATATTCTTGACACAAAGCTATTATCGCTTTACGCTCCTCCTCATTCATATGATCCGTTCTTAATTTCTTTAAATTTTGCATGAGCAATTCTTCCTTATTCGGTTCTTCTTGTATATAATGACATAGTATATTACTATCTAATTCTTTAACGGAAAATGGTAAATATATATCGATAACCATTTCTTTGTCACCCGTATTTCGAACAGTAGTTTGAGCAAACCCATTACTACATTGTAATAGAGCGCAAGGCATTGCAAGACCTTCCGTAAAATCGACTTGGTCGATTATTCCTTCACCCTGTGCTAAGGTTGGAATAACGACTCTTTGTTCACTACGCGGTTGCACCGTTATAGTTAGTAGCGGAACTTTTATTGACTTGGTTTGAGATAATTTTATTGGTATAGTAGCCTTATTAGTTATTGAAATATCGTTTTCCAAGTCAATTTTAGAATTTAATCTTTTTAATAAATCCATTCCTAATAAGCCATCATAACAGTCGTTAATGTCAAAGACATAAAATTTATGTTTGATTTCGCCCTCGTTGAATAACTTAAATAGCGGTATTTTTACGACTGTGTCATGCGTGCTTACGGCATGTGTAGTAACAACATTGAATGACTCAGTTTCCTTGTACTGAAAGTAAAATTTATTGCTTATTGTGTTACTAAGAAAACAGCGCGAACTTCCCGTGTCTATTAATAATTTTATTTTTTGATCAGGGATTATAATATAAGGCAAATATTCACTTTTTATGGTTTCTTTGCCTCTATTGAGGCCTTGACTCGAAAATTTGGTTGATCCTCATCAAATGAGTTAAAATGAACACCGGGGATGCCATTATAATCTGGATTTGCCCATCTCCTATCTAACTGGCCAGGGTTTGGCTCGTTGTACACTACCTCAGGGGTAGGCACTGAACTTACCATAGCACTTGGGGGATGTGGGGGACAACGTCTAAAATAGAGTTGATTAGATGGAGCATACCAAGTAGGACAGACTTTATGTTGGTTTAGTTTAACATTACTTACGCCTGGTTTCGGCGTTGGAGGTTTAGTAGGGCGCGGAGTATAGGTCGGTTTATTATAACTTGACCTTGGGTTCTGAGAACCCTGCGCATGGTTTGTCTGCGCTTGAGGCGACTTGTTGTGACTGTTATTATTCGATGGTTGGGATTGGTCGGATTTATAGTAACTTTGAAAATTCTGCCTCGGGGTGTAATTAGCATTATTTCCTGAGGTAGACGTACTTGGACCAGGATTATTTTTCTTAAAATCCTTTTGCTGTGAGGTTCCTGGCTTTTTGATTTGAGAATTAATTTTCCTATTTTTGTAGTAATGCTCATCGAAGTGAGCCTGTTCGAGGGCGTATTTAAGCGCTTCTTCGAGAGTTTTAGGCTCTTTTATTTGTATTGCTCTTAATATTCTTTCCGGAATATTATAGAGAAATACATCTAGCGCGGTATTGTTATATATCGTCATTTTAATTTGTAAAGCGGATGCGTCACTTTGCTCCGCTATTTTTGCTAACAATTGGTTTTTAATTGATTGAATCCTAGCACAGAATTCATTTAATTTCTCACCACTTTTTATAGTAAGATTTTCTAATTCGGTCTTTAAATGTTTTTCTGTCCTTTGATCACCGTAATGTTGAATTAGGAGCTGCTTTAACATAGTCCAATTTTGGGCTAAGTAATCATTTTTACTCACTAATTCAGCTGCTTTTTCTATTAGTCTAGACGTAATTACTTCTAGTATGTACGAGTACCGCTCATCAGACCCACTTCGGTACTGTTGTAGCACGAAATCGCATTTTCTTAAGAACCTGCTTAATTGACGTGGGTCGCCGTTGTAGGTCGGAATGATTTTCATCATTTCGCCTAACGTTGGCATTTGCGGATTTCGACCGCTTGTATCTTGTACTACAGGAATGCCTAGAGGAGGCATCCTCGAATTTACTTGATACACTGGTGCATATACGTGAGGTGCGTCTGAGCGATAGGGAGAATATGATGATGGTTCGGCTTCATCAGAACCACCTTCCTCATATCTATCGTTTCATAGATTTAAGTTTTCCTGCATTCTATTAGTCAGGTCGTCTTCCTGATACCTCTGCTGAGCCTGCTCTTGGGATTGAGCTTGGGCCTCAACCTGAGCTGGAACCTGGGCTTGTGCCTGATTCATGTTATCAGCGGCCTGAGCTAACAGATCCATCTACAAATTTACGGTGAAAGGAGAGAAAAATTAAATTTAAAAATCTATTTGTTCAATCTTAATGGCGAATTGACCTAAAGAGGTTAAATAGATTATTTTACAGGTAAATAAAGAATATGCACTATTAATATTACTTAATTGTGTTAACGTGCAAAGACGAGTTCTCAAATCGTGTACTACTTTTATAAGAACTGTAGTACACGGTGTTATCTATAAGCGTAAAATATGTCCCCTTGGGCATAAAATTTTAAGCTTTATAAAATACAAAACACACACACAATAAAATTTCTAAAACACATAAAATATTAATACTTTATGCGGTAATATCCGTTTGTTGAACTATATAATCATTTAAGGTCAATGATATAAAAATATAGTATGAATAATAATTAACCTACGGAGCTCCTATATTAAAATTTTAACAAATAAAAGAAACAAGTAGGGGGGGGGGGGTTGTTAAGGAAGGAACGGTGTCTTCTGAGTGAGTACTTTCGATTTCACCTTCTGGATCCTCCCGATCCCTCAGCTTTCTCTCAGTAATCAAGCTGTGGCCACTTACTTCACTGCATCAGGTCACCTGGTAGTTCTTCGGAAAATCCTACCGACTGCGCCACAAATAGCGTCGTGACAGGGTGTGCCACGAGGAACTTGGAAGATGATGCGCTGAACTGACTTGGTGGTTTTGGATATCACAGAATTGACAACATTTCATATTTTTGAGTACAACTTTTTATTGTTTGGTTTGAAAGAACTCAATACTAAAAGATACACGTATTTTTTTATTTTTCCAAAAACTGCTATTTTAATGAGAAAATCCCTTCTTATTACTACTTCGAGCAGAAAGAGCGTAAGTTACAAACGTCAAGACAACAGCTTCGTGACGTCACATGTGTTGTTTCATACACCTAAGAAAACGACAAAATCATTTCTAAAAAAAAAGTTTTAACAGTCAGCTCAAACAGTTCGGTATGTCTGACTGTCAAGTGACTCAAGTGTCACTGTCAACCAATAGTTAATGACTACGAACCATAGACTAAGCCATGAAATTTTTAATATCTTTGCTACGAAGAGTGATAAGTGTTACTGTCAAACTCAAGTGAAATACCAACTGGAAGATATTTTTGTTATAGTGGCAGCTCTAAATCAGCTATTTGACGTCACTTCCCCTTTAAGCTATTTTTAAGATTTTTTATACTAAAAATACGGAAAAAAAATTAAAAAAATTATTTATGTGATCTACAAGCGTATATCTCGAAATGGTTTTCGATTTAGGGACATTGAAAATTTTGAAACGTTGTCAATTGAAACTAGTAGTAATTTTATAATTACTATATATTTAAGAAATGTTAGTTTAGGATTTACAACTGAACTGAGAGAGGAGCAAGCCCGGAATGAATCATGGAGGGACGCAGCCTCCTTTTATACCGAAAGTACAATAGGTCATTTTAGAAATTTGCAAATTAACATACATTTCTTTAGAAGTCGTACATTGTACGGCCTAGGCCATAATAAGAGAAGTATTTGACGACCGGTCTGGCGCAGTCGGTAGTGACCCTGCCTGCTACGCCGCGGTCCCGGGTTCGAATCCCGGTAAGGGCATTTATTTGTGTGATGAGCACAGATATTTGTTCCTGAGTCATGGATATTTTCTATGTATATAAGTATTTATATATTATATAATATATCGTTATCTGAGTACCCACAACACAAGCCTTCTTGAGCTTACCGTGGGCCTCAGTCAATCTGTGTAAGAATGTCCTATATATATTTATTTATTTATTTAATTAGTGACCTGATTACTTCTGGAGTGGATCTGTTGGATATAAGAATGGCTTGACCCATTTTACTAAATGCATCAATTAATGTTAAATAGAGATTTCCTTCAATTTTAAAAAGATCTATAAACAATTCCTCAAAGGGTTTTTGTTGGGTTTGAATGACTTGTATAAGCGGATTTAAAGGTTTTCTATCGTATTTCATTCTTTTGCAAACATCACAGCTATTAATGACACTAGCAATTATTTCCTTCATTTTAGGGAAATAATAACGTCTTTTTAATTTATTATTAGTTTCGTTTACTCCTCTATGACAGGTTTTTCCTTCATGATATTTAAGAATTATCTCTTTTTGTTCTGTTTCATCTCGTAAAACAGTTAGTTAGTCTTTGCGTACATTCAGTGAATGGTACGGAACTTTTATCAAATAAATTTGCTACGGTTTCATTGAATGCATTCCTTATTTTAGGTGAGTTAAAATATACGAAATATTTTTTACTTGGATCTAAATGTATTTTAATAAATGATTCTATCGTTTTCGATTCTAAGGGTAAGAATACTTCCATAATTTTAGGCTTACTAAGTATTCTTATTTCATCTCTATACCAATTTGTCAATATAATTTGATTATTTTTTATATCAATTGCTTCATGTAATACAGGAATTACATAATGGTTATTAGAGTTGTTTGATATGTCTTCATATTCTGTGTCATCTTCGTTTTCGGATGCGGTCAATGTCGTTTCTGAGATGTCATCTGGTATATCAACACTAACGTTTGGATTGGAAGTTGATGGTATATTTTGGTAATTAGGGTTATTATTATCAGTATCGGTAATATCTAAAATATTCAATTGAATTCTCGATAAAGCGTCAGCATTTGAGGTTTGTTTCCCTTGCTTATATATTGTCTCAAAATCATACTCCTGGAGTCATAGTCTCCATCTAGTTAATTTACTATTGGGTTCCTTCAGAGAATACAACCATGCAAGGGGTCTATGGTCCGTATATATTTGGAATTTCTTTCCGTAGAGATAAGGTCTAAAGTGCCTTACTCCCCATAGTACAGCTAATAACTCCTTTTCAATGGTACTCTATCTCTGTTCGGCGGCATTCAGGGTTCGGCTAGCGTAAGCTATAGGCTTATCGCTGCCTATTGGACCTTGAGATAATACAGCGCCTAAAGCTGCGCTAATGCGTCAGTCGTTAAATTAAATGGTTTATTGAAATCTGGATATTGTAAGACTGGTGCATTCGTTAATAATGTTTTACAAGTTTCGAAAGCATCAGTAAATTCTTTAGTGGTTTCGATTTTTTGTCCCTTTTTTAACATTTGTGTCATAGGTTTTGTTAATTTTGCGAAATCTGGAATAAATTTTCTATAATATCCTACTAATCCGAGAAAACTTTTAATTTCTTTAGCTGTTCGTGGGAGAGGATATTTTAGAACTGCTTTTATTTTGTCATTATTAGGTTTTAGTCCATCTTTTGTTATATTATGTCCTAGGTATAGAACTTCCTTTCTAAGAAATTCTGACTTGTCTAACTGTACTTTTAAGTTAGCTTTTCTTAAGGTTTCAAAAACTTTCTTTAGTCTCGTTAAGTGTTCTTGAAACGTTGCCGAAAATATGATTATATCATCTAAGTATATAAGACAATGGGTACCATGGAGTCCTCGAAGGATGTTATCCATGGCTCTTTGAAAAGTAGCAGGAGCCGTTTTTAATCCAAAGGGCATCCGCTTAAATTCAAAGTGTCCGTTGTTTGTACTGAATTTAGGCTGATCTTCAGGGTTTACCTCTATTTGGTGGTACCCTGAGGCTAAGTCTAAAGTTGAGAAATATGTGCTGTTTCCTAGTTTATTGGTCAATAATGCCTTCTCCTTGACTCAGTGTAGTTGGGATTATGACCCTTTGTTCAGTACGTGGTTGGACCGTTATAGTTAGTATGGGGATTTTCTTTCGCTTCCTTACAAGCTAATTGTAACCTATACTTAAGTTCTAGGTAATAATTATCTGGGTTATACAAAGGTTCAACGTCACAGACAATTCGGCAAGGCATATGACTCCTTTTACCAAAAACCAATTCATAAGGCGTGTACTTGGTGATAGAATGTACGGTATTGTTATAGGTAAAGCACCAAAACGGTAACCAATGACTCCAAGCTTCTGGATGCTTTTCGCTCTGTATGCGCAGATAAGCGCCCAAATGCTTGTGTGAGTTTTCTAAAGAGCCTACAGTTTGATGATGATAAGCTGTGGAATTCGTTTTTTCTATTTCTAATAACTTACATATTTCTGTCATTGTAGATGACATAAACTCGGTTCCTCTATCTGATACTATTGTTTTGGGTATCCCAAATCTTAAAATAAAGTTCTTAACTAAGGCTTTAGCTACACTAACTGTATCTTTACTTTGTAAAGGATACGCTTCAATGAATTTACTTAAATCGCATTGAACAGTTAAAATATAGGAATTATTATCTATATCTCTATCAATAGGACCTACGATATCTAGAAATATTCTTTCAAATGCACTTGATGTCGTAGTGGTTATAACCATTGGTTGTTTTATATTTCGAGAATATTTCATTTTTTGACATTTGTCACACTTACTAATAAATTGTTTAAGTACGTCATTTTCGAGTTCTGGCCAGTAAAAATTTCTCTTTATATTATTTATCATTCTCCGTACACCTGCATGCCCCGCGGTTGGCAGCAAATGATAGTCATTTAAAATCAATTTCATTTCCTTTTTATCATAAATTCTTTTTACGCCTCTTAAAACACATATTCGCGGACCGGTCCACGTTTTAACTCTTCTTACTTCATTTATTACTTCTTTTATGAATAACGCGTTATTATCATCTTTAATTATACATATTTTGTTGACATTTATTTTATTACAAAAATCACTTAATTTCTTCACAAATTCTGCTCGAGTAAAATGTGATTTGAAATCAAGGTTAATGTATAACATATTAATACTTGAGGCATACGCAAAACACTCGGTTTCAGCTATAATTTTCTTCTCACGCTTTACTTCCTTTATTTTTTTACCATCTACAAGTCTCATCTCCACCGAACCACACGGAATCCGTAATATCTCCACGACTCTTGATTGATCAGTCCAATTGTCAATGGGTTTACTAGGGCTTTGAGTGGCGGTTGAGTCCTTACTTTGATTTAGACGTTTAGTTTGCGCTCTTGTTAATACGGATACTACTTCATTATTAAGCTCTTTCAACTCGTCTGATGTGATACATACTCTTGATAAAGCATCTGCTACTACATTATCTTTTCCTTTTACGTACGCAATTTTAAAATCATACTCTTCCAGAATTAATCTGAATTTTAATAATCTATTTGAAGGGTCTTTCATTCCAAACAGGTATACTAAAGGTTTATGGTCTGTCATTACTGTGAACCTTCTTCTAAATAAATAAGGTCTAAAATACTTTATTGACCACACTATCGCAGTCAATTCTTTTTGAATAGTGGGGTAATTTCTTTCCGCCTTGTTTAAGGGTCTGCTAGCATATGCTATTGGTTTCATATCACTGTTACAAAGAACAGATCCTACGGCAACACCTGATGCATCTGTTTGAAGTATAAATTCGTTATCTTCACTGAAATTTGGAAATTGTAGTATTGGTGGTGACATTATTGCAGATTTTAAAAGTTTGAAAGACTCTTCACAATCCATTGTCCAATTGAAATTTACATTTTTCCGACACAAATTATTTAGTGGTACTGTAATAAAAGCAAAGTTGGGTATGAATTTACGATAATAATTACAAAATGCAACAAAGCGACGTACTTCGTCTGACGTCATTGGTGTTGGGTACTTTTGAATTGCTGAAATCTTATGTGGGTCTGGCAAAATTCCCTTTGATGAAACTACATGTCCAAGGTATAACATTTCTGTTTTTAGAAATTGACATTTGTTTGGATTTAATTTTAAATTGACTTTTTTCAGCCTTTCAAAGACATCGATTAAGTTTTTATTGTAAATTTCTAAATTTCTTCCAAAAACAATAAGATCATCTAGATAAACAAAACATTTGTCATATGTCAAACCAGACATTGCAACAGTCATAACCCTGGAAAATGCATTAGGTGAAATACGGAGTCCCATGGGTAAACGTTTCATGGAATATTGGCCTGAACTTGTCGTGAAAGCTGTTAGTTTTCGCGATTCTGGTGTCAATGCTACCTGATAATAAGATTGACTCAAATCTAAATGTGAAAAATATACGGAACCTGATAAGGAATCTAATATATCGCAAATATTTGGCAATGGGAATTTATCTTCCTCAATAGTGTTATTTAACTTTCTGTAATCATTTCCTGGATCTACTTTTTTAGGTACCAAAAGAATGGGGCTAGACCACTCACTGCTGGTCTCCTCAATAATATCATCCTGTAGCATTTGACGAACTTGCTTATCTATCTCCGGTTGTAAACTTTTTGGTAACCTATACGGTTTTACATATGTAGGAGAAGCATTCGGTTTCAATTGTATTGATTGTTCGTAAACATTTGTAGTCGTAAGCTTATCGCCCGGTAAGTAAAATATGTCCGCATACTTTGCGCAAATGGACTCTATCGTGTCACGTTCTTGGGAATGTAAATGATCAAGTTTCAACTGGGATAATAAAGTTTTTGCTCTTCCCACGCTGTTATTCTCTGATTTAAAATTGCATATATAATATTCACTTAAGAAACACAATTCAGGTTTGAATATAGATAACTCTACCGTTTTTTCGCTAACGTTCAAAATTTTAATCGGAATTACACTATTATTAGGTGTAACTATCAAACTTGCTAAAATAAAATAATGTATAGATTCACATCGCGGTGGCAGAGTTAAAAAGTTAATCGAAATCTTTGGTTGGCTGTACATTGGCAATGTATGTTGAGAGTGCAAGTTTTTAAAAGTAATGGTAGAAGTTTCTAAGTCTATATGGGATTGAAATGCATTTAAGAAATCTAGTCCTAAAATACCATTGGTTTTACATGGTAGATTGTCAAATACGTAAAATTTATGTGAGAAAGTGATGTTATCCTGTGTTGTTAACGTCAGAATAACATAACCTTCTGAATAAACTTTTCCACCCAAGCCATTTACAACAATATTGTCGTTATATATTTGAACATATTGAGAAGATAACGCACGTTTATCTATAGCACATAATGATGCGCCTGTGTCTATAAGCCATGAACACTTCTTAGTTCCCAATTTCAAAAGAATATATTTCGTGTCGCTATCGAAAGTAAATACATGATGTTTAATATTAGTCTCGAAAAAACTGACTCCTTCCTGTTTCATTATTTTCTGCTGTTGGTAAGGGAGTATCTACTCCTGGTTGTTGTGCGGTGTACACTTGACCTTGGTTACCTCTGGGGCAACGATTATTATATCGATTTGACCTTAAGCCGAACCTCCTGGGAAAACCACTAGTGTTGGTCCGTCCCCTGTTGTATCTAGGGTAGTAAGAGCTACTCCCACGATTGTATGAATAACCTTGGTTACGAGGATAATATCCGCGTGATCTATAATTGGAATTCGCTCTGGCTATATCGCCTCTATAATGTGAAACTCTATTTGGCTTACCTCTGTAGCTGAGAACCACGTTTGACGATGAGGGCTGTGCCAGCTCCTCGTCTTCGGCAGCACGTGCTGCATCCTTTAAAGATGAGTAATCGCGAGCTGCGATTATAGTGCTCAGGCGTCTATTTCTAAGCCCATCTGCAAACTTTTTGATAGCAAGTTTTTCATTTATGGGACTTAAAATCTCAAAGGCTTGTGTGTTACAATTCGCCTGTGAAATTGTAAGATCCACAAACAGTTGTTCAATTTTATCTGCATATTCAGAAATTGTCAACTCTTTTTGAGAGATGCTGTTGAGTTGCGTTAGTAATGAATTAGGTGATTTTCTCGTTAATAATTTTTGTTTCATATCAGTAATCAGTTCCTCGCAACTGGAATAAGTTTTTTTTAATTTCAATTTAGCGGATTTCGAAAGTCGCGTTTTGAGAACGAAGTTTATAAGCATATTTTTGTTAGTAGCATCTTTCAAATAAGAGTTGTACATTTCGACACTATCAATTATTTTTTCTGTAGTTTCTTCCGTACCGTCCATTACCATCACCAAGCTAGTTGCCGTTTTTATTTCAAAGTTATCCATTTTTACGTCTTTGTTTATAACTGACTCACAAGTAATATAACTTTTTATTTTGGCATAAACTGCCTCAATTTTCTCTATAATAGGATCTAAATTGTAATCCGAAAATTCACTAGAGGTACATTTTACATTACATAGTACTTATCTGCTAAAGCTATCTTATTTTCAACTAAATCCTTACTTGTTTCTCTTTTTGCACCAAGTTTTCGTAAGCTTACTTGAATTTCAGAGATTTTTGTGTATATTACTTCTAATTCACATGCCATTAGATTTACGTTACATTACTAGAACGACATCTTATAACTATTTTACTTAATACATTTTAGGATTTTGAATGTCTCGTTTTATAGAAAACATGTAAAAAAAACCGATCGGGAATCACGAATATGAACACGAACACTCATTAACACTATTACTTAAATCACTCACTGTTGTAGTAGGATGATGGCCATCTTCGACGAAAGGACTCCATAAAACTAACCTTGATCGTCCGCTCAAACCGTGTCCTCTTGTGGTGCCGTCGGTTTCCGCCCGGATATACGCATTGCAGTGCGGCGTATAAATTCGGCGCTTATAGTTCGCCGTATCCACTGCTGTTGTTGCTTCTTATATTTCTTGTATAAAATCAGCAAGGCTGCCAAACCAATTGCTGCCAGAAGGACGCCCACCAAAATGTTATTGAGCGCCAAGCCGCCGTGAAGGTCACTGTCGCTCTCGGAGGCCGTATTTTTCCCAGCCCCCGCAGTCTGCGCTATAATCACCTCCTTGTCCTCAGTTTTGGAGTAACTTTTCCCCATTTTGATTGGTGTACCGCAACACAAAATAAACAATGTCTAAATAAAGTTCTACGCTCACACGGGCACGGGAATAACTGTTTGCGCTTAGTGGCGGTGACCGGTGACTGTCCGAGTCCCAGCAATGCACTGTCCTGTCTCGCACTCATAATTCAAGGTGATAACGTCCTATTATAAATTAATTATAAGAGAGCACAGTTGCACTGCCTACGTGACCGAAATTGTCCCGTCAGCGGTTACGCGGCAAACAAAGGCGTCAAGTAGCAGGATCGCCATGAGGTGTGGTGCGGGGAGTAGTAAATAGGAATACGTGTGAATCGTGTTAAAGACTATTTATTACTGAATAAACCACAATACAGTGAATGATATACTTACAGCTAGGGTTGTCACATATAACTATAACTAGGGTCTCCACCTCATATCGCTGCTTCCCTGGGGTTTAAACGAGAGCAAAAGTTCCTATATACTCGACTGGGTGATAAATAGGAATGATAAGTAACATTGTCGTCTGTGTCCTCGTTGTCATACTGGTTTTCTTGGTTATTAACCATATTATGCATGAAGGATGGTCTGAAAGTTTGGTGGTTTGGACGTGTCCAGTGATGATTCACATTAGATGTGCTCGGTTTCGACGACGATGGTTTATGTTTTGGGGTAAATGCAGGTTTATTTGTAGTCTGATTTGCCCTATTCTTTTGATCTTGATTATTGGACGAATGTTGCGGTTTCTGAAACCTGTTTTGACTATTAAAGTTTTGATGACCCTGGGGTCTATAGTGAAAGTTATTTCTTGGCGTGGCATTATTAAATGATGTACCAGCATTAAAATTAGTTTTACGCGCGTGTATATTATCATTATTGTTATTCGTGTTGGGTTTAATTGTGCGCCTATTTTTGTAATAGTGCTCGTCAAAATGAGCTTGTTCAAGTGCTAGCTTTAAAGCATCTTCTAAAGATTGCGGCTCTTTTATTTGGATCGTTCTTAAAATTCTCTCTGGTATATTATACAAAAATACATCTAGTGCAGTTTGATTGTAAATGGTCATTTTTATTTGCATAGTAGCATGATCGTATCGTACTCCTAATTTAGCAAATAATTGATTTTTTACCGATTGAATCCTTGCGCAAAAGTCATTTAATTTTTCTCCTTGCTTTATTTGTAAAGTTTCTAACTCTGTCTTTAAATGTTTTTCTGTCCGTTGGTCTCCGAAATGTTGTATTAGAAGGTTTTTCAATAAAGTCCAATTTTGAGCAAGATGGTCATTTTCTGACACTAACTCGGCGGCTTTTTCCACCATTCGTGAAGTTATAACTTCTAAGATATACTTAAAGCGTTCTTCCAAAAAAATTGAGTCTCCGTAGGATTGTTGTAAGACAAAGTCACATTTCCGCAAGAACCTATTCAACTGTCTAATAGGATCTCCATTATATGTGGGAATAATTTTAACCATTTCCCCTATGGTTGGCATAGTGGGATTCCTAGATTGTGTATTTTCGGCGGACCGCTGTGGATCCACGCAGACCATGGTCCCGTCGGAAGTATGGTGTTGAGCTCCACCGACAGGAGCAACTGGAACTCGGCCGCGGGGTCAACGGGGCATAGTAACGGGTGCCCAATCTCAGCCTCAAACACACTAATGAACTCCTCACGCCATCCCCATTAGTGCGCAGGGTTGTCATCAGCAGCCCAACCCCATTTGTCATAGCAAACGAATACGACAATTGGTACAAGTACCACAAGCAGGAGTCAATAATAGTTACGTCAGCCATGGCGAAAAGTAAGATAATTAATAAATAACCCATCACATTTACCATTATATAAAAGAGAAATAATCCCTGATTCAATACAAAATGAACCCAGATCATCAAATGACACCACCCAAATAAGGCATAACTCACAACAAACGTATTGTTAGATAACAAATATCATGTTAAATGTTACTATCTATTAATAAGAAATAATGTATCTCTTAACCATGAAAGGTGATCTAAATGCCATTAAGATAAGTTAAGAACACCCAAGTAGCAATAAGAAAACACTTTGTAAGCAAACAATGTATTCAGCTAGCTTTAAGATCTATTTTCATATATATTAACCAAATGTGTAACCAATAGAATTAAGAACTAAGATTTATTTTAATATGTTAAACAAAAATGTATAATCAATAGAATTAAGTACATAAACGTAAGTCAAAAATAGTTTAAGTAATGAACTATTTTTGTCTTGAAAAAAAAAGGGGAAAGCTGTAGTGAGGTCACAGTCATAGCAGCGTCATACACTATCACATCTTAAATTGATAACCTTTAATAGAGAACATTAGATTAACAATAAGATAATAAAGTATCAAGTACCAATTAACCTTTGAAATATGAGCACATAGTATCATGGAATAGATACCATGATAACTCCCACATTAATAGATAATTAGATAATATCCTACTATATAAACACGATGTATCTTCAGTCAAATATACAGAGTTAACCACAGTCTTGTCTTATTACTTACCTCCGGTACCTCATACATTTTAGGCACACCTAGAGGAGGCATTTGATGTAATGGGCAGTGGTATTCAACTCTAGCGAAGCCTGATGGTAAGTCAGGTCGGTAGGGCGAATATCTTCCTACATCATCAGTACCATCCTCGTAACTAGTCTCATTTTCTATATTTAAAGCATTTGGCTACAGTTCTAAGTTTATTCGTTTAATGTTGAAACCTAATCCAAGTCTTATTATGCTCTTCTCCTTGTCCAAGAGGGTTTAACACTGTAGTCCGCCCATGGTGTCGCGCCAATCACTTTTTTGAAAGCTAAAAATTTAAAGAAAGAAAAAACACCTCTCGTTTGACAGTTGGTTGACAAGTCATAACGTCTCAATTAATAAATATTTGACTGATCCATTTACTTATCAGGAGCTTCATTCTGCGTTGTTTTCTAGAAGAGATACATCATTTGGTCTTGATGGTATTCCATACATTTTATTAAAAAAACTAACCTCAAATTGCCTTAACATTCTTCTAAATATACTGAATCGTTTGTGGAAGGAAAATTCTATACCTGACGAATGGAAGACAGATTGTTTGGTTCCTGTTTTAAAGCCTAATAAAGACAAGCTATTGCCCGATTCATATCGACCCATAGCTCTCACGTCCTGCGTCGGTAAGATATTTGAACAACTTCTAAAACAACGTCTAGAGTTCTTTGTAGAGCAAAATTGTCTTTTACCTTGCAATCAATTTGGTTTTCGCAGAGGGCGGTCTTCTCGTGAAAGCATTTGTCAGCTTTTACTTGATGCTCAGGATAGTTTATCCAAAAATCAGTATTGTTTGTCTGTTTTCTTTGATATCGCCGGTGCCTTCAATAGTGTCAATATTTCTGTTCTTTGCAATGAGCTGTCAATATTAGGAATTCCTGGAAAAATAATAAATTGGATACAAGCATTTTTGAGCAATAGAAAAGTATTTGTTAAATTTAATAAGCATTTATATGGTCCAAGATATTCGTCGTTAGGTGTCTGTCAAGGAGGGATTCTATCCCCATTAATTTTTATTTTATATATTAGGCAATTAAATGTTATTTTGGGACCAAATGTACAAAATTTACAATTTGCAGATGATTTAGTAGTTTATGCGTCAGGAACTGATATAAACTTACTAGCTGCTACGTTAAATGAGGCACTTGTAAATTTAAATCAGTACTTTTCATACCTCAATTTAAATGTTAATCAAGCTAAGTCTAAAGTTTTTGTTTTTGGTCGTAAATGCTCTGCTTTACCTAATATTTTATACAATAGTATTCCACTGCCTATATCATTAGACATAAAATTTTTAGGTGTTACTTTCACTCCAAAACTCTCATGGACAAAATACATTAATAGTATAACAACTAAAGCAAACAAAGCATATAACGTACTAAAATCTATCTGTGGCACTACGTGGGGAGCAGATCCCAAAACACTGTTAATGTTATACAAATCTCTTGTCCGTAGTCACTTTGAATATGGTTTCCTTTGTTTTGCTGGAGATAGCAAATTAGTTAATACTTTGGATAAAATACAAAACAAATGTATGCGTACATTACTAGGTGCCTTTAAAACTAGTCCCATTGGTGCTTTGCAAATTGAATCAAATCTTCCACCTCTTGCTGTCAGATTTCGTTATTTGAAGGAAAGATTTATCTTAAAGCTTTACAGTTTGCCAAAGAATTTGCTTCTTACCAACTTGATCGCTTCTCAGTCTGCTTTATTTCAGAAAAAAATGTTTGTTTTACAAGATTTTTCTTGTTTTTATCACTCCCTTCTAGATTTTCATATATATCTAAATGATGATGTTCTTCCCTGTTACGCAGGTACATTTCAAAGTAAATATTCGGCAATGAATATAATCATTGACTCAAATCTGACTTCTAAGGAGGAAGTTTATTTATTATTCTCAGAATGGACTAATTATAAATTTATTTATACTGATGGGTCCAAAAATAATGATGCTGTGTCCTTTGCAATTTATCAAACTGAAAGTAATAAGGGAGTGGGGTTCAAAATTAATAAATATTCTAGTATATTCACTGCTGAAGCAACAGCCATCCTTTTTGCTCTGAAACATATTAAAGAGAAAAATCAACTTGACAAAAACTGGATAATCGCTAGTGATAGCATGAGTGTCTTAAAAAGTCTTAGTAATAACAAAATTAATGCTAGCACTAACTATCTAATTTTTGCTATTAAAGAATTATGGTGGGAATTATCTTTAATTAACATTGATGTTAAATTTGTCTGGATACCATCGCATATAGGAGTTGAAGGAAATGAAAATGCAGACTTTTTAGCAAGGACTATTGTTAATGTATCTTATCCTGCGTCGTCTAGTTCTGTCAGCAGGGATTTGAATGTGGCATTACCATATTCGGATGTAATTTCCAACCTAAAAAAGCGCATGGCTAGTCATTGGGGAAAACTTTGGTACTACTGTACAGAAGTAGAAAATAAAGCACATACATATTCACTACTAGATGTCTCTGTTAATAGTAAACCTTGGTTTTGCAAACTCAAAAAATTTGTCCATAGAAAATTTTACTCTACAATATGGGTCTGGCAAAATTCCCTTTGATGAAACTACATGTCCAAGGTATAACATTTCTGTTTTTAGAAATTGACATTTGTTTGGATTTAATTTTAAATTGACTTTTTTCAGCCTTTCAAAGACATCGATTAAGTTTTTATTGTAAATTTCTAAATTTCTTCCAAAAACAATAAGATCATCTAGATAAACAAAACATTTGTCATATGTCAAACCAGACATTGCAACAGTCATAACCCTGGAAAATGCATTAGGTGAAATACGGAGTCCCATGGGTAAACGTTTCATGGAATATTGGCCTGAACTTGTCGTGAAAGCTGTTAGTTTTCGCGATTCTGGTGTCAATGCTACCTGATAATAAGATTGACTCAAATCTAAATGTGAAAAATATACGGAACCTGATAAGGAATCTAATATATCGCAAATATTTGGCAATGGGAATTTATCTTCCTCAATAGTGTTATTTAACTTTCTGTAATCAATTACTAAACGCCATCCCTTTTTTCCTGTTTGATCTACTTTTTTAGGTACCAAAAGAATGGGGCTAGACCACTCACTGCTGGTCTCCTCAATAATATCATCCTGTAGCATTTGACGAACTTGCTTATCTATCTCCGGTTGTAAACTTTTTGGTAACCTATACGGTTTTACATATGTAGGAGAAGCATTCGGTTTCAATTGTATTGATTGTTCGTAAACATTTGTAGTCGTAAGCTTATCGCCCGGTAAGTAAAATATGTCCGCATACTTTGCGCAAATGGACTCTATCGTGTCACGTTCTTGGGAATGTAAATGATCAAGTTTCAACTGGGATAATAAAGTTTTTGCTCTTCCCACGCTGTTATTCTCTGATTTAAAATTGCATATATAATATTCACTTAAGAAACACAATTCAGGTTTGAATATAGATAACTCTACCGTTTTTTCGCTAACGTTCAAAATTTTAATCGGAATTACACTATTATTAGGTGTAACTATCAAACTTGCTAAAAAAATATCTTCTTGTAATTGCTTCGGCAAAACAACACAGTCATCAGTCATATTTTTATCTATCTGTATATAATGTATAGATTCACATCGCGGTGGCAGAGTTAAAAAGTTAATCGAAATCTTTGGTTGGCTGTACATTGGCAATGTATGTTGAGAGTGCAAGTTTTTAAAAGTAATGGTAGAAGTTTCTAAGTCTATATGGGATTGAAATGCATTTAAGAAATCTAGTCCTAAAATACCATTGGTTTTACATGGTAGATTGTCAAATACGTAAAATTTATGTGAGAAAGTGATGTTATCCTGTGTTGTTAACGTCAGAATAACATAACCTTCTGAATAAACTTTTCCACCCAAGCCATTTACAACAATATTGTCGTTATATATTTGAACATATTGAGAAGATAACGCACGTTTATCTATAGCACATAATGATGCGCCTGTGTCTATAAGCCATGAACACTTCTTAGTTCCCAATTTCAAAAGAATATATTTCGTGTCGCTATCGAAAGTAAATACATGATGTTTAATATTAGTCTCGAAAAAACTGACTCCTTCCTGTTTCATTATTTTCTGCTGTTGGTAAGGGAGTATCTACTCCTGGTTGTTGTGCGGTGTACACTTGACCTTGGTTACCTCTGGGGCAACGATTATTATATCGATTTGACCTTAAGCCGAACCTCCTGGGAAAACCACTAGTGTTGGTCCGTCCCCTGTTGTATCTAGGGTAGTAAGAGCTACTCCCACGATTGTATGAATAACCTTGGTTACGAGGATAATATCCGCGTGATCTATAATTGGAATTCGCTCTGGCTATATCGCCTCTATAATGTGAAACTCTATTTGGCTTACCTCTGTAGCTGAGAACCACGTTTGACGATGAGGGCTGTGCCAGCTCCTCGTCTTCGGCAGCACGTGCTGCATCCTTTAAAGATGAGTAATCGCGAGCTGCGATTATAGTGCTCAGGCGTCTATTTCTAAGCCCATCTGCAAACTTTTTGATAGCAAGTTTTTCATTTATGGGACTTAAAATCTCAAAGGCTTGTGTGTTACAATTCGCCTGTGAAATTGTAAGATCCACAAACAGTTGTTCAATTTTATCTGCATATTCAGAAATTGTCGACTCTTTTTGAGAGATGCTGTTGAGTTGCGTTAGTAATGAATTAGGTGATTTTCTCGTTAATAATTTTTGTTTCATATCAGTAATCAGTTCCTCGCAACTGGAATAAGTTTTTTTTAATTTCAATTTAGCGGATTTCGAAAGTCGCGTTTTGAGAACGAAGTTTATAAGCATATTTTTGTTAGTAGCATCTTTCAAATAAGAGTTGTACATTTCGACACTATCAATTATTTTTTCTGTAGTTTCTTCCGTACCGTCCATTACCATCACCAAGCTAGTTGCCGTTTTTATTTCAAAGTTATCCATTTTTACGTCTTTGTTTATAACTGACTCACAAGTAATATAACTTTTTATTTTGGCATAAACTGCCTCAATTTTCTCTATAATAGGATCTAAATTGTAATCCGAAAATTCACTAGAGGTACATTTTACATTACATAGTACTTATCTGCTAAAGCTATCTTATTTTCAACTAAATCCTTACTTGTTTCTCTTTTTGCACCAAGTTTTCGTAAGCTTACTTGAATTTCAGAGATTTTTGTGTATATTACTTCTAATTCACATGCCATTAGATTTACGTTACATTACTAGAACGACATCTTATAACTATTTTACTTAATACATTTTAGGATTTTGAATGTCTCGTTTTATAGAAAACATGTAAAAAAAACCGATCGGGAATCACGAATATGAACACGAACACTCATTAACACTATTACTTAAATCACTCACTGTTGTAGTAGGATGATGGCCATCTTCGACGAAAGGACTCCATAAAACTAACCTTGATCGTCCGCTCAAACCGTGTCCTCTTGTGGTGCCGTCGGTTTCCGCCCGGATATACGCATTGCAGTGCGGCGTATAAATTCGGCGCTTATAGTTCGCCGTATCCACTGCTGTTGTTGCTTCTTATATTTCTTGTATAAAATCAGCAAGGCTGCCAAACCAATTGCTGCCAGAAGGACGCCCACCAAAATGTTATTGAGCGCCAAGCCGCCGTGAAGGTCACTGTCGCTCTCGGAGGCCGTATTTTTCCCAGCCCCCGCAGTCTGCGCTATAATCACCTCCTTGTCCTCAGTTTTGGAGTAACTTTTCCCCATTTTGATTGGTGTACCGCAACACAAAATAAACAATGTCTAAATAAAGTTCTACGCTCACACGGGCACGGGAATAACTGTTTGCGCTTAGTGGCGGTGACCGGTGACTGTCCGAGTCCCAGCAATGCACTGTCCTGTCTCGCACTCATAATTCAAGGTGATAACGTCCTATTATAAATTAATTATAAGAGAGCACAGTTGCACTGCCTACGTGACCGAAATTGTCCCGTCAGCGGTTACGCGGCAAACAAAGGCGTCAAGTAGCAGGATCGCCATGAGGTGTGGTGCGGGGAGTAGTAAATAGGAATACGTGTGAATCGTGTTAAAGACTATTTATTACTGAATAAACCACAATACAGTGAATGATATACTTACAGCTAGGGTTGTCACATATAACTATAACTAGGGTCTCCACCTCATATCGCTGCTTCCCTGGGGTTTAAACGAGAGCAAAAGTTCCTATATACTCGACTGGGTGATAAATAGGAATGATAAGTAACATTGTCGTCTGTGTCCTCGTTGTCATACTGGTTTTCTTGGTTATTAACCATATTATGCATGAAGGATGGTCTGAAAGTTTGGTGGTTTGGACGTGTCCAGTGATGATTCACATTAGATGTGCTCGGTTTCGACGACGATGGTTTATGTTTTGGGGTAAATGCAGGTTTATTTGTAGTCTGATTTGCCCTATTCTTTTGATCTTGATTATTGGACGAATGTTGCGGTTTCTGAAACCTGTTTTGACTATTAAAGTTTTGATGACCCTGGGGTCTATAGTGAAAGTTATTTCTTGGCGTGGCATTATTAAATGATGTACCAGCATTAAAATTAGTTTTACGCGCGTGTATATTATCATTATTGTTATTCGTGTTGGGTTTAATTGTGCGCCTATTTTTGTAATAGTGCTCGTCAAAATGAGCTTGTTCAAGTGCTAGCTTTAAAGCATCTTCTAAAGATTGCGGCTCTTTTATTTGGATCGTTCTTAAAATTCTCTCTGGTATATTATACAAAAATACATCTAGTGCAGTTTGATTGTAAATGGTCATTTTTATTTGCATAGTAGCATGATCGTATCGTACTCCTAATTTAGCAAATAATTGATTTTTTACCGATTGAATCCTTGCGCAAAAGTCATTTAATTTTTCTCCTTGCTTTATTTGTAAAGTTTCTAACTCTGTCTTTAAATGTTTTTCTGTCCGTTGGTCTCCGAAATGTTGTATTAGAAGGTTTTTCAATAAAGTCCAATTTTGAGCAAGATGGTCATTTTCTGACACTAACTCGGCGGCTTTTTCCACCATTCGTGAAGTTATAACTTCTAAGATATACTTAAAGCGTTCTTCCAAAAAAATTGAGTCTCCGTAGGATTGTTGTAAGACAAAGTCACATTTCCGCAAGAACCTATTCAACTGTCTAATAGGATCTCCATTATATGTGGGAATAATTTTAACCATTTCCCCTATGGTTGGCATAGTGGGATTCCTAGATTGTGTATTTTCGGCGGACCGCTGTGGATCCACGCAGACCATGGTCCCGTCGGGAAGTATGGTGTTGAGCTCCACCGACAGGAGCAACTGGAACTCGGCCGCGGGGTCAACGGGGCATAGTAACGGGTGCCCAATCTCAGCCTCAAACACACTAATGAACTCCCTCACGCCATCCCCATTAGTGCGCAGGGTTGTCATCAGCAGCCCAACCCCATTTGTCATAGCAAACGAATACGACAATTGGTACAAGTACCACAAGCAGGAGTCAATAATAGTTACGTCAGCCATGGCGAAAAGTAAGATAATTAATAAATAACCCATCACATTTACCATTATATAAAAGAGAAATAATCCCTGATTCAATACAAAATGAAACCCAGATCATCAAATGACACCACCCAAATAAGGCATAACTCACAACAAACGTATTGTTAGATAACAAATATCATGTTAAATGTTACTATCTATTAATAAGAAATAATGTATCTCTTAACCATGAAAGGTGATCTAAATGCCATTAAGATAAGTTAAGAACACCCAAGTAGCAATAAGAAAACACTTTGTAAGCAAACAATGTATTCAGCTAGCTTTAAGATCTATTTTCATATATATTAACCAAATGTGTAACCAATAGAATTAAGAACTAAGATTTATTTTAATATGTTAAACAAAAATGTATAATCAATAGAATTAAGTACATAAACGTAAGTCAAAAATAGTTTAAGTAATGAACTATTTTTGTCTTGAAAAAAAAAGGGGAAAGCTGTAGTGAGGTCACAGTCATAGCAGCGTCATACACTCACACATCTTAAATTGATAACCTTTAGAGAACATTAGATTAACAATAAGATAATAAAGTATCAAGTACCAATTAACCTTTGAAATATGAGCACATAGTATCATGGAATAGATACCATGATAACTCCCACATTAATAGATAATTAGATAATATCCTACTATATAAACACGATGTATCTTCAGTCAAATATACAGAGTTAACCACAGTCTTGTCTTATTACTTACCTCCGGTACCTCATACATTTTAGGCACACCTAGAGGAGGCATTTGATGTAATGGGCAGTGGTATTCAACTCTAGCGAAGCCTGATGGTAAGTCAGGTCGGTAGGGCGAATATCTTCCTACATCATCAGTACCATCCTCGTAACTAGTCTCATTTTCTATATTTAAAGCATTTGGCTACAGTTCTAAGTTTATTCGTTTAATGTTGAAACCTAATCCAAGTCTTATTATGCTCTTCTCCTTGTCCAAGAGGGTTTAACACTGTAGTCCGCCCATGGTGTCGCGCCAATCACTTTTTTGAAAGCTAAAAATTTAAAGAAAGAAAAAACACCTCTCGTTTGACAGTTGGTTGACAAGTCATAACGTCTCAATTAATAAATATTTGACTGATCCATTTACTTATCAGGAGCTTCATTCTGCGTTGTTTTCTAGAAGAGATACATCATTTGGTCTTGATGGTATTCCATACATTTTATTAAAAAAACTAACCTCAAATTGCCTTAACATTCTTCTAAATATACTGAATCGTTTGTGGAAGGAAAATTCTATACCTGACGAATGGAAGACAGATTGTTTGGTTCCTGTTTTAAAGCCTAATAAAGACAAGCTATTGCCCGATTCATATCGACCCATAGCTCTCACGTCCTGCGTCGGTAAGATATTTGAACAACTTCTAAAACAACGTCTAGAGTTCTTTGTAGAGCAAAATTGTCTTTTACCTTGCAATCAATTTGGTTTTCGCAGAGGGCGGTCTTCTCGTGAAAGCATTTGTCAGCTTTTACTTGATGCTCAGGATAGTTTATCCAAAAATCAGTATTGTTTGTCTGTTTTCTTTGATATCGCCGGTGCCTTCAATAGTGTCAATATTTCTGTTCTTTGCAATGAGCTGTCAATATTAGGAATTCCTGGAAAAATAATAAATTGGATACAAGCATTTTTGAGCAATAGAAAAGTATTTGTTAAATTTAATAAGCATTTATATGGTCCAAGATATTCGTCGTTAGGTGTCTGTCAAGGAGGGATTCTATCCCCATTAATTTTTATTTTATATATTAGGCAATTAAATGTTATTTTGGGACCAAATGTACAAAATTTACAATTTGCAGATGATTTAGTAGTTTATGCGTCAGGAACTGATATAAACTTACTAGCTGCTACGTTAAATGAGGCACTTGTAAATTTAAATCAGTACTTTTCATACCTCAATTTAAATGTTAATCAAGCTAAGTCTAAAGTTTTTGTTTTTGGTCGTAAATGCTCTGCTTTACCTAATATTTTATACAATAGTATTCCACTGCCTATATCATTAGACATAAAATTTTTAGGTGTTACTTTCACTCCAAAACTCTCATGGACAAAATACATTAATAGTATAACAACTAAAGCAAACAAAGCATATAACGTACTAAAATCTATCTGTGGCACTACGTGGGAGCAGATCCCAAAACACTGTTAATGTTATACAAATCTCTTGTCCGTAGTCACTTTGAATATGGTTTCCTTTGTTTTGCTGGAGATAGCAAATTAGTTAATACTTTGGATAAAATACAAAACAAATGTATGCGTACATTACTAGGTGCCTTTAAAACTAGTCCCATTGGTGCTTTGCAAATTGAATCAAATCTTCCACCTCTTGCTGTCAGATTTCGTTATTTGAAGGAAAGATTTATCTTAAAGCTTTACAGTTTGCCAAAGAATTTGCTTCTTACCAACTTGATCGCTTCTCAGTCTGCTTTATTTCAGAAAAAAATGTTTGTTTTACAAGATTTTTCTTGTTTTTATCACTCCCTTCTAGATTTTCATATATATCTAAATGATGATGTTCTTCCCTGTTACGCAGGTACATTTCAAAGTAAATATTCGGCAATGAATATAATCATTGACTCAAATCTGACTTCTAAGGAGGAAGTTTATTTATTATTCTCAGAATGGACTAATTATAAATTTATTTATACTGATGGGTCCAAAAATAATGATGCTGTGTCCTTTGCAATTTATCAAACTGAAAGTAATAAGGGAGTGGGGTTCAAAATTAATAAATATTCTAGTATATTCACTGCTGAAGCAACAGCCATCCTTTTTGCTCTGAAACATATTAAAGAGAAAAATCAACTTGACAAAAACTGGATAATCGCTAGTGATAGCATGAGTGTCTTAAAAAGTCTTAGTAATAACAAAATTAATGCTAGCACTAACTATCTAATTTTTGCTATTAAAGAATTATGGTGGGAATTATCTTTAATTAACATTGATGTTAAATTTGTCTGGATACCATCGCATATAGGAGTTGAAGGAAATGAAAATGCAGACTTTTTAGCAAGGACTATTGTTAATGTATCTTATCCTGCGTCGTCTAGTTCTGTCAGCAGGGATTTGAATGTGGCATTACCATATTCGGATGTAATTTCCAACCTAAAAAAGCGCATGGCTAGTCATTGGGGAAAACTTTGGTACTACTGTACAGAAGTAGAAAATAAAGCACATACATATTCACTACTAGATGTCTCTGTTAATAGTAAACCTTGGTTTTGCAAACTCAAAAAATTTGTCCATAGAAAATTTTACTCTACAATAACCCGAATGCGCATTGGCCATTATTGTTTAAATTACCATCTTCATCGTAAAAATATAGTTCCCTCTCCTTTTTGTGATCGCTGTCAAATGCAAGAACCTCAGTCTTTGGACCACATCATTTTTATTTGCCCGTCCTTCGGCATACAGCGCCTTGTGCTGATGGATGAGCTACTTAATATCTATGGGGCACCTAATTTAATCCCGTCTTCAGTAACGGATTTATTAAAGGAGGCTAAAACTTATATTTCTTTGTATAAATTTGTATATAATACTGTAAATATGTTGTAAATAAGTACTCTTTAATTAAATTAATATTCTTAACGGATTTGACTAAATACCTGGAAGAGACGCATTATGCATTTTATTGACTTATTATCGTACTTACTGGATTTGACATAATATTGGAAGGAAGACTTATGAAATTCAAAACAAGATGAATAAGAAAGGCTATGACGAAACAACTGAAAGAGACGAATTTTTTATTGAGACAACTGAAGACATGCTTACTGGATTTGATACATGATATTAAAAGGAAGACTAATGAAATTAAAACAAGAAGAATAAAGGAAAATAGAAATACTTCACTCAAGACGAGGCGGTATGGCCTATGGTCCTAGCCTGTCCAGAAGGACGAAGAAAAAAAAAAATAAATAACGTCTCAAGTGCGCGCGTTAATCACTGCGCCTCTCGTTAATTTTATCTAAAATATTGTGTTTTCTTATGAAATTGTGATTATTTATCAATTTCAGTCGATATGTTAAATGTGTTACATATGAAAATAGTGTATATGCCGTATATTAGTGAATTTAGTGCGTATAACATGCAACACAAGGTTCCTAGCTCCGACAAATACGGATAGTTTGTAGTTATTGGTAAACAATTATCCAGCAATGAAGGTATGTTTTTACATCATATTTAATAATAAGGACTACTATACGAATTCCGTATTAATAGTAAATTGATTATACTCGTATTACAATAGTTGCAATAACGAATGATAGACTGAATGATAAACTCAAGAAATTATCTCCAGAACCTGAACCTATAGAAACGGAAACGACGCCGCCGAGGGAGACAAATCAGGATGAAGAAACTTCGCCTGATAATAAGGACTTGGATGCTGGTATGTGTAATTAACCATCTAACTGTTCTGTGTATTTGTTCACATCTACTATTCCTTTAAAACACTTGGGTTTATAAATTTATGACAGATAGACATATTACTATCTCAAAATTAGCGCTACCACACAGCGGGTAGACATATTACTATCTCAAAATTAGCGCTACCACACAGCAGGTAGACATATTACTAATTCAAAATTAGCGCTACCACACAGCGGGTAGACATATTACTATCTCAAAATTTAGTGCTACCACACAGCGGGTAGACATTCTCTGACCAAAAAAGATAAAATTTTAGTTTTTGGGGTGCCCCTCCAGTACTGCATAATTGACATAGTTGTCCTTTCTTACTGTAAAGGCTGCCACACACCGCAAAGCGGGACGGGAGCGGGACGGGCGCGGGTCGCTAGCGCCGCGGTAGGCGCGCGTGACACGCGCGCTGGCTGCGCGGTGAGGCACACACTGACAATGCCCGAATGTCGGCGCGACGGACCCGCGCGGGTCCCGCGGCGGGAGCCGCGCGGGTCACGCGGCGGGAGCCGCGCGGGTCACGCGGCGTGACCCGCGCGGGTCCCGCGGCGGGAGCGCCGCGGGCCCGTCGCGCACTTAGGCGTATCAAAGAGCGCGCCGCCACAGGAACATTACACTGGAACACAGTGGCGTACGTGGCAACGCGGCAGTTCATTTTAAGATGTCGTACGAATCGGACTCGGACGAAGAAGACTTTTTATTACTTTTGGCTCTCAGCCGTAAAAAGAGAATATGGGTTCACGATATAAACAAAAAACGGGAACAGTATGGTGAATATCACCGTCTATGCAGGGAGCTCGAAAGTGACGACGATCGTTTTTTTAGTTATTTCCGCATGTCCAAGAATAGTTACGAAGAATTGCATCAACTTTTGGAGCTGCAAATATCAAAAAAAAACACTAATTACAGAGCTTCTATAACATCACGACAAAGGCTTGCGATTTGCATTCGGTAAGTGTCGTCATACAATGTGATTCATATTG
This sequence comes from Leguminivora glycinivorella, assembly GCF_023078275.1. Taxonomy (NCBI): domain Eukaryota; kingdom Metazoa; phylum Arthropoda; class Insecta; order Lepidoptera; family Tortricidae; genus Leguminivora; species Leguminivora glycinivorella. The sequence continues at coordinate 11,057,256 of NC_062988.1, forward strand.
TTTTATATGTAAGTACCTACTTGCGCAAAATAAGATACCCATGTATAATAAAAATGGAACGTAACGACTGCATACACCGTTCCATTTCCTTTGAAACTAGTCTCTCGCCGACATTTGGTAGATAAATAGCTGTAATAAATACACAGTATATATCTGTGTCTATAATGCCTCTATCAGGATTTGAACCTAGGACTTCTGCTTAGCAGGCAAGGTATTATAGCTACCTAGGCAAGGTAAGTACTAGCCTGCCAACTAGGCTGGGAGGCCGTTCCACAGGATTTCCAAAAAACAGAAAACAGATATTTATAATCTTATTTATTAGGTATAAAAACTAAACATTTATGGCGATGCCAACATTTTAAGAAATTACACAAATAGGTACCTATTTGGTTCCACTTACACTTTACTAATCATATTGTAACTCCTAATTAACCAACAAAAATAAAACTTAAAAACATCTCAAACAAAACACAAATAAAATTCGTTTTAGCAATAAACACTATGTATAGTGTAACAGTGACGAGGAACACGTAGATAATTATTTATTTTGTTTATCTTAAGCCAAAACTCCATATTAATTGTACTTACTTAAGTGTATGTAAATGAGTTAACATATTAATAGACACTCAACGTAAAAATCACAGATTGATCTTATTAGGTATAAATTTATTTATTCTATACCTACGTTACTACTGGTACTAACTCGATAATTTATAAACGTCACTTAAACCTATATTAGTTACTAAGTATATTGTTTGTTCTTTCAGTTATTTAGACATTTATGATTGTGAGAAAAAGTCAAAGCATATTTTAACTTATATGTTTGAATAACGTTTATGAATAAACGGTTAATTGTATTGTACTCGTATAAGGAATATTGTATCAAACCAGGTAATTTTCAGCTCGCTATGGTGACAGTAGGTATGTCTTACGAATGTTTAAGTACGATTAGCCATAATTACAGATTATTTTAATTAAATATTAATCATTTTGTACCTGCAGTACTCATGCAAAATCACTAAAATCAGTCTTATATCTAAAGATTAAGTACTTTGTACTCATTTAAACTCAGGCGAATTTCACTTATTATTTCGCGTACACTTACTTCTATTAATTTCCTGACGTTTCTAGCAGCATGCCGTACGCTCGTTGTCGCAGGCAGGCAGCCTATCTGCCACCATGAGCGTTACGACACGCAGGAAACGTCAGAAAATTAATAAAAGTAAGTGGACGCGAATACACCCCGTTAAATGTAGGTACGAGCACTTTACCCAAAACAATCAGTCTTTTTTTGATAATTTGGTAGGTAATATTATAGGTAAAGGGCTATAGATTAGTATAAATTCGCGATCGCGAGTTCGTTGATTCAGTGTCTTCGGTAGACTCTTCTTGTAAATCCTCAGAAATCATTGAATACGAAGGCAACATAACTTGAGTCATTTGATTAGCTGAGATCGCTTGGTTAGCTGCTTCATCTAACTCAGTTTCAGCAAACAATTGTGCCAATTTAATTTTCAAAGCTGCTTGCTTATGCAAAGGAAAGGTTTTGAAAGAACTTGCATAGCTTAAAAATAAATGATCTACTCCATCATGCACCTCTCTCTTTTTGTTTTTAAGATAGTCTAATGCTTTGTCGATATCAGACTGTCTTTGATGGCGAAGGGCCGTCGGGGGTGGTGGGGGCGGGGGAGGTGATGGGCTGCTTAAATTTGAATGTACGAAGCCACTGCCTGAGGCAATCTCTGTGTCGCTAGAGAGTGCCCTTATAAGTCTAGGAGTGGGTTCCATAGAGGAATCCAACTCCAACTCATCGACCTCTTCATTAGAGCTTTGGTTTTGGTTTGTGACGCCAATTTCTTCGGTATCCTGCTGTGGTTGAGATTGTTCAACTACTGCCGTCATATTCGATGCTGTTGGACGAGGCTTTAACGTGTCATCTAGAAATCCTAGTTGGTCGCTCCACATGTAATAATAATTTTTTCGACCCGCTCCTGTTGTTCCTTGAACGTTTTTTTTGTGCTTGACGTATCCGTCTCGTAGAGTTTTCCATTTACTTCTCACGACATTTCCTATAATGAACAATACAAGTTACTTTTACTGCACATAGTGTAGGAAAAGTAAAATGTTTACTAACGTTTTACTACTTTATACCTAGTTAAACAGTTGTCTCAGATAAGATGATTATATATATACACCGTGCTCCCGAATAACCCGAAAGATTTTAACAGCGATCATATTTAGAGACTAAAACGTCTTACAATTTTTTCTGGATTCGGCCTAGTTTCAAAAATAATGCTGTTTTTTTACAAAAAAAATGTTTGCTATAACTCAGTACAGAACGTAATTTAGATTTTCATTTTGTCTATGCTGTTTATCGCATAAACCAATGAAGTAATGCATTTTCAATGCGAGACGAGAAGAAGAGAAAGAAAAATATATTAATAGCTCGGTACCCCGTAGTTAAATTCCAAAGCTAAGAATTACGAAATATGCGCCAAAAGCTCTTTTATCAAACTGTTATTATTAAAAAGCGATTCAGCAGATAAGCTTATGGAATTTATTTTGTCACTTTCAGAAGTGGTCGTGAAATCGAAAATGTTTTTTCTTTAAATAGAGTAGATATTCGGGTTTGCCTTGTATAATCGTCTCGCATTTAAAATGCATTGCTTGATTGATTTATGCATTTATAAAAGCAGAATAATATTTTGAGTGAAATCGAACACTGTGCCTATCGTGTAGGTACCTTACCAGGTTATTTTTGTATGAAAAAGTCTAACCGTTGGCGTCGCTCTGTGAGTTCATCAAGTTAATTCATAGGTAACTTAATCATATTTAAATTATTGGGCGGAATTGATCGAAATGTCATAAAAATACAACTTATTTTTGTTTGAATGAATATCTCGGAACATAGGACGATAAACAGGTGCGCGGCGCACGCACCGGCCTCGGCCGGCACAGGCGGCATTTATCAAAGGCGTCAAAGCAAAGCAAAACACCGCCACGCGTTGCCCCTGGTGGTTTTACGACAAACCAATCTGCACTTAGCGGTTTAGACAATAAGTATCATAACAGTTTAAACTTTACTCTAAGGCACTAGTTTTTGGTATTAATTTAATGCAACACAGAGCATCTAAATAAACAAAACTATTATGAATGAACATGATCCATAATTTACGTAACTTATACTACGTCATAGTAGATGTTACCTAGTTAAAAAACCAATAAAAGGTGTTTTGTTTAGTTTAATTTTATTTTAGTGTAAGATAATTTTGTATTAACTTTGTACTGTGTTATCATAATACTCGTACATATTACGCGCAGGTGACTCCTCTGGAGTTGCAGGCGTCCATAGGCTGCGGTAACTGCTTACCATCAGGCGGGCCGTATGCTTGTTTGCTACCGTCGTAGTATAAAAAAAATATATTAAATTTTTGTACTTAAATGTTATTCAGTTTTAAATAAAATACTCTACAGTTTTTAGAGACATTTTAGATACCCGATATAAAAGGTGACATTATTTATTTTGAAATAAATGTTGGAAATGTTGATTACTTAACTACCTATTCTATATTTGCTTCAGGTATTTGTCAACTGGAGATTCTTTCCAAACCATAGCATTTTCTTTTCGAGTCGGAAGCAGTACGGTATCCCTAATAGTTCGAGAAGTATGTAAAGCAATTTGGGACACACTTCAACCAATTTATATCCCTGCGCCAACAGAAGCAATTTGGAAGCAGTCGGAAACAGGGTATCGAGAATTATGGGGTTTCCCTAATTGCCCAGGCAGTATTGATGGCAAGCATGTAAGAATAGAATGTCCAAGTAACAGCGGGTCGCAGTACTATTGTTACAAATCATACTTCTCGATTGTTTTGCTTGCCATCGTCGACCCGCATTATAAGTTTTTGGTAGTAGACATCGGGAGCTATGGGCGACAAAGTGACAGCGGAATATTCGAAAACACGGTTCTGTATAAAGAGTGTGTCGCAGGAAAATACATTTTGCCGCCAAAACCGCTGCCAGGCACCAATGATCCTGTGCCACACGTATTGATAGGAGATGAGGGGTTCGGCCTGAAACCGTTTCTGATGAGACCTTTCCCGAAGACGGCGGCATTACACGACGAACGAAAAAAAAATTTAACTACAGATTGTGCCGTGCGCGACGTACGGTCGAGAACGCCTTCGGCTTGTTGTCTGAAAAATGGCGTGTATTTCATCGACCCATCTCGTGCAACGTCGAAACAGCAACCGACGTTGTAAAAGCGGCGTGTTGCTTGCATAATTACGTCAGAGTAAAGGACAGCAATACATACGGTTTTAATGCCCACAATGAAGAAAATGCATTACGGGCATTAAGACCGACAAACCAACGCGCGCAAACAGAAGCATTTCTAATTAGAGAAAAGTTTGTGACTTATTTTAATAATAATCATTAAATACAATAAATATCGGCACTCGTTTTTTAATTTTACTTTCCATATCAAAAGCATTAGAACGCTAAATTGAACCGTATTACAGTACTGTTAGAGTGTAAATTACACTGAAGAATTTTCAACATTACTTCAAGCGGTTTTTTACCACTTCAAGTAAAAAATTCTTCAGTGTAATATGCACTCAAATAAATGAATACGAAAATATCATTACTTACCTGGTAGGTTTACTTCGATACCAATATTTTCCCACAATCTCTTTTTGTAAACTGTGTTCCTGTACCATTTATCTTGTAAATCATACAAGCATCTGTGCCTACGGACGGATTCTATAATTTTTTCGGAAACGTCCATTTTTATTGCCATCAGCCAGCGCACTCGGCGCGCGCGCGCATGTCCCGCCCCGCGCACGTCCCGCTCCGCTCACGACCTGTTGTGATTGGGCGGGTTAGCGCGGGACGGGCGCGGCGCGGAGCGGGGCGTGCGCGGAGCGTCGGTGTGTGGCACCGTATTTGATTCAGTGTTATACAGCGCGGCGCTCGCGCCCCGCGCCCGTCCCGCTCCCGTCCCGCTTTGCGGTGTGTGGCAGCCTTAAGCAAGTGCTAACATATAATGGTTAGACAAGTTCTTTATTTTGCCCTGTCACTCAACAACAATAATTGATTGTTTCCTTCTGAAATATTACAGAGGATGTGTTACCAGAAGATTTCCTGGTTGCTCTGGGCACAGAGGGTGAAGAGTGTGAAGAAAGAGGCCCAGAGTTAAGAAGCGAACTGGCAAGCAGATGGTCAAAGATCATGGCATCTGGTCTGGGTAAAGAAACAAGAGACAAAATTTTACAAAAATACCCAGCCCCTGTTAACTTTCAGAAGGACGCCCCTAAAATTAATCCTGAGATTATGGCAACCTTATCTGAAGTTTCTCAAAAAAGGGATAACAGGATGGTATATAGGCAGAACCTAACTATAAAAGCCATGACTGCCTTGGGTAAAACACTCACAAGTGTTCTGAAGGGGAATATTAACTCAAACACTATTATTGAAGAAGTAAATGACGCAGCAAAAATACTGGCAGAAATATTTTTTGAAGATTCCAGTTCCAGGAAGTTCTTTGCTCTAGCAGGAGCAAACTCTACAGTAAGAGAGGCAGTTAAGGACACAAAACCAGATGACTTCCTGTTTGGCAAAGATTGTACAGAAAAAATAAAGGCAGCACAAACTATTAAAAAGACAGGATCACAGATCAAGAACACTGAAGCAACCAATAATACAAAACCGACCACAAAACAGACTCAGAATAAAAGACAGGAAAACTGGAGGGGCCCGCCACAGCAGTACCAGCGAGGACGTGGCGGGCATCGACAAGCCCCAAGGAAACAACACCACCCGCCGCCTCACCAGCCTCATCGCCAGCGTCACCATCACCATCACCGGAGCCGCCACCACTACCGTCGATAGATCAGGTACATGCAGGAAAAATAAAACATTTTTTAAATAATTGGTCAGAGATTACCGATGACGCCACTATACTAAATTGGGTCCAAGGCTACGAAATACCTTTCATGAACACACCACCCTCATATAGTACACCACCTCAACAGTGGTCTAAAAAAGAAACTATATTGATCAATCAAGAAATTAATAAGCTTATGAGTTTGGGCGCTGTATCTATTTGCACTTATGATAAATCTCAATTCACATCCCCAATATTCCTGGTTCCAAAACCTAATGGATCTTACAGATTTATTTTAAATCTTAAAAAGTTAAATGAATATATTAATATAGAACATTTTAAGCTGGAGGATATAAGAACTGCATGCAAACTCATGACTAGAGACTGTTATATGGCGAACCTTGACCTTAGTGAAGCTTATTTTTCGGTACCCATCTCTAATAACTCGAATAAGTATTTAAGATTTGAATTTAATGGACGGTTATATCAATTCAATGCCTTACCATATGGTCTATGTACAGCCCCATTTGTGTTTACAAAAATAATTAAGCCAATAAGTACTTATCTCAGAAGCAATAATGTAACAGTAACATGTTATCTAGATGATATTTTAATCTTTGGAAATTACGAAAAAGCTTGTAATGATAACTTGACATTAACATGTAGACTTCTTCAAGACCTAAGTTTTGTAATCAATTTTGAAAAAAGTACCCTTATTCCAAAGAAAGAATGCTAATTTTTAGGCTTTATTTTAGACTCCGCCAATATGACATTAGGCGTTCCTCAACAAAAACAGCTTTCATTGTTAGAAAAAATTCACTGGTGGTGTAAAAATATACATATACCTAATCCAATTAGACAACATAACTTTACTCTAGAAATTCATACAGATTCATCACTTACCGGCTGGGGTGCTGTAAGCGAAGGAAAAAAGGCATCTGGTTCTTGGTCACATAAAGAAAAAGAAAATCATATTAACTTCCTAGAATTAAAAGCGGCTTTCTTAGGTCTGAAATGTTATACTAAGGACTTACAAAGGTGTGAAATCCTATTAAGAGTTGATAATACCACAGCAGTATCATACATTAACAAATCTGGTGGAATACAATTCCCACATCTCAATAGTATTACTAGGGAAATATGGCAATATTGTGAAAAAAGAAAAATATGGATTTTTGCTTCTTACATTAATACTAAAGATAATGTTGAAGCCGATATAGAGTCAAGACGAGTAAATATAGAGTGGGAACTGTGCAAAAAGGCATTCCATCAAATAGTAAACAGATTTGGTACACCGGAAGTAGACTTGTTTGCATCACGAATTAATACTAAATGTCAAAAATTCATCTCTTGGAAATGTGACCCTGAAGCTATGACAGTAGATGCTTTCACCGTTAATTGGGGAAATATATTCTTTTATGCCTTTCCACCCTTCTCTCTAGTCTTAAAATGTGTTCAAAAAATTAAAAACGACAAAGCTACTGGTATATTGGTATTTCCATACTGGCCTTCTCAACCGTGGTTTCCATTAATGAATAACCTAGTAATAGGAAACCTTATATTTTTTGAACCTAACAAAACCCTATTAACATCTCCTTACAGAGAGACACACCCTCTCCACCACCAGCTTACCCTGGCTGCAGGGCTGTTGTCAGCGAGGCATACATGAGGCGAGGTACTCCAGCTTCAGCAATGACTATCATGCTGAATTCGCTGTCACTCAACACTATGAGACAATACGACTCTCCTCTTAAACAGTGGTGGAAGTTTTGTAATACACATAAGTTAGACCCATATCAAACATCTATCCCATATATACTAAAATTTTTAAGTGAACATTTTGAACAGGGTGCATCATATGGCACCTTAAATTCCGCTAGATCCGCACTATCTCTAGTATTAGGCCCTAAAGTAGGTAGTGATGACAGGGTCAAACGAATGATGAAAGGAATCTACAGGTCGAAACCTCCAAAACCGAAGTATAATGTTACTTGGGACCCTTCAATAGTATTAAACTACTTATCTACCTTACCTTCAATAAATGTTCACTTAGAAATATTAACAAGATAATTAGTTACGCTGCTAGCTCTAGCTACTGGTCACACAGTACAAACTCTATCACTGATTTCTCTTAATAATGTTAAATTCTCAAATAATGCGGTTTCCATTTTCATCCCAGACTTAATAAAAACATCTAAAAAAGGTAGTCTTCAGCCATTGTTACAACTTCCATTTTATGAAACTAAAATAGAAATATGCCCTGTCAGAACATTAAAGTCATACATAGATGTTACAAAACCCTTAAGAGGCAATCATGAGAGACTAATATTGACTTTTAAAAAGCCGCACCTTCCAGCTTCTACACAAACCATAAGTCGTTGGATTAAAAAGACATTACAAGAAGCTGGGATTGATGTAAATATATTCACAGCACATTCCACAAGGCACTCATCTACTTCAGCTGCTCTGAGATCTGGGTTGAACATTGACCAAATTCAAAAAACAGCTGGGTGGTCCGAAAGTTCAGCCACCTTTGCTAGACATTATAATAGACCAGTCACCCAAACTTTAAGTTTTAGCCAAGCAGTTTTAGACTGTACTAATGAATAGTTTTTATACTGTGTTAATTTTAAGTTTAATGTTATTAATTTAGAAGTATAATTTTATGTTGTTTTCTTTGAGAGTTCAAATAAATGTTATTTCAAATTTTATATAACTGTGCTTGATATTTACTCACAACCCTACCTTTAAACATCTACAGTGTTAAACCCTCTTGGACAAGGAGAAGAGCATAATTAGGTGATCAAACGAACTTACCTTAAGTGAAGTTCGATCACAATTATGCGAAGCTCCTTGTCCAAGAGGGCAGTCCCAAAACCCACCCGGAATCCTTACGTATTCCCCCCTTAATTTTAGGGTTGTTCATAAATTACTATAACATCTTTAAACTATATGACTTGTCAACCAACTGTCAAACGAGAGGTGTTTTTTCTTTCTTTAAATTTTTAGCTTTCAAAAAAGTGATTGGCGCGACACCATGGGCGGACTACAGTGTTAAACCCTCTTGGACAAGGAGCTTCGCATAATTGTGATCGAACTTTCACTTAAGGTAAGTTCGTTTGATCACCTAATTGTACGTCACTGTTTCGCGAAAGCGAATAAGGCTTGGGCTAGGTTCCGACTGGAAATCTAAGCACGCACGATTGTTGCAGCCCTTTCTTCTACCTTAAAATTTAAGAAGAACTTTGCTGAACGTCGCTGCTTATACTACTCAGCGCTGGAACATCTTCAGCTTGGTTTCTGTACAACTCGCGCAGTGGCACCCGCGGACAGACCACGTTATGCGGCTCGACGAAGACCAGCCTAAGGAACGTTGAGGCCAGTGACGATCTTTTACTTGTAAATACCTACTCGCGTACTGACAGATAGTACCCACTTTATTGTATATATTAGTTTTTATATTATATTGTTTACTGCAAGAACCTTCGTTTAATTTCTCCGCTGCTAGTCGGCTACAAACTATACGTTTGAATTAGGCATGCCTAACAACATATACTTCCTTCTGTCTGTTGTGAACAAGTCTGCGAACTGCTTATCTGCTTCCTGTGCTTGCGCAATTTCTCCGAAATCGCTGACCACAGGGCAAGCTATTCTTTCTACACGTGATAGCGCGTCAGCAACTATGTTCTGTGAACCGGTGTTCTATTTCGCTTGTAAATTCGCTTATAAACATTAGCTGTCTCGCTCGCCTAGGCGTCTCTTTCGCTGAACCTACTTTCGTTAACGCTACTGTGAGGGGCTTATGGTCTGTATACACTATCAATCTCCGGCCCTCTACCAGATTCCTGAAATGTACTATAGCCATGCATATTGCTCTCAATTCCCTATTATACGTACTGTATTTCTTTTGAGCCTCTGAAAACGCTTTTGAAAAATAGCCAAGAGGTCTCCATATATTATTTACTCGTTGTTGTAACACGCCACCCGCGTAAGTTCCAGACGCGTGTCATAAGAGCTAGCGGAACGTCCGGTACCGGAAATGACAATGTAACGGCGCTTTTAAGGCTTTCCTTAATCTGTTCGAACGCAGTCACTGCCTCGGCGTCCCACTCAACTTTTGTCTGGTCTTTTTTCTTTGAATTATGCAAAAACTTATTTAAACGACTCTGTGGATGTACAGACAATTATCGAAAATCGCCATCTTTGACTGCTCCCCTGCTCCCAAATGCAATTTTTTCACTGTACGAACTATTGGTTCGTAGACATTGGACTCTTGTTAGTTACTTAAAATAATAATTATAAAAATATACTCATTAGTTCTTAATCTACAGTGGTTTAAACTGAACTCCAAAATGAAGCATTTTCGTAAATTTTCAAAAAAATTCTTAGAGAAAGTGTAAGAAAAGTTATAGTATGCTATGTATTCGTAAACTACTCAATAATCCTTTTCTTTTGATACCCTACACGGTATGATTTGATGATTTCTTTTTTTTTGTATGCAATTTTTAATTGGCGGGGTGGGGGGACGGGGACCACAAAACTGCTTGGCAACATCTGTTTATATGATGTCTGGGACCTATACAATATATATCAGAAGTCAGAATGAGGTGAGCTATTTTTGCAAACGAACATCCTCTTGGAGCCTCATCTATACATTTCATTGTTTCAGTTCAAAGTGCAAAATCTCGTTGGAAACAGCTACGGGACAGCCATCACGAAGCCCTTAAGAGGCAGAAAACAAAAAAAAAGCGGACAGTCTCCACGAAAAATACGCGCATGGAAGTATCAAAAGTTAATGAAATACCTTTTGCCGTACATGTCAAATAGAGAGAGGGAGTCAAGTTTGGAGAATACTATTCTATCACAAAATGCAGATGATTCAAATTCTCAAAATTCCAATAAAGAAAACGCTGATTTAAGTCATCGAAGTGAAACAGCGTCAAATTCACATATTTCAACAAATTCAACAGATGAAACAGCGTCAACGTTACATATTTCAACAAATTCAACACAGCCGTCATCATCAAAAAAGAAAAAAGGAGATGATTTATCATGCATATTGAATAGACATCTGGAAAATCAGGAAAATTTTCGAAAAGAAAGACAAAAATTAAAAGAATTCTTAAAACCAACGGATCACGATGATATTGATTTGTTCTTTCTTTCAATGACAAAAACATATAAAAAACTACCTGATTATCTGCAAGTCCCTTAAAAAAGGAAACTTTTCAACACTATATCCGAAGCTGAAAAATCTTACGTAATGTCATGGTATAATCCAAAGGTGAGACAGGGCGATCCAATATCTCCAAAGCTATTTATTGCAGTGCTGGAAACAATAATGAGAAAACTGAACTGGACTCAAATGGGAATAAGAATAAATGGTAAATACACACCACCTCAGATTCGCTGACGACATCCTGCTTGTCTCTGAACGGTTCTCGGAAATAGACTACATGATACAAACCTTACAGATAGCTAGCAGAGAGACAGGGCTTGAAATCAATTTCAATAAAACAAAAATCATGACAAATAGTAGCAAAATCCCACTTATTATCGAAGGTATTGAAATAGAGTACGTAAAGGAATTTATATACCTTGGAAAACAAATATCTTTTGATAAAAGCAACTATGAACACGAAGTGGAGAGAAGAACAAAGATTACGTGGAATAAATTTTGGAGTCATAAACAAGTACTCAAGAGTAAAACTTTACCAATCACCTTTAAAAAGAAGATAATGGATTCTTGTCTGCTTCCGTCTCTCACATATGGCGCACAAACTTGGAAATTCTCAAATTATGTAAAGAAAAAATAACAACTTGTCAGAGAAGCATGGAACGCAGTATCACAAACATAAAGAAAATACAAAAAATTAGACACACATATAAGAGAGAAAACAAATGTTATAGACGCACTGAGACGAGTTTCCACTCAAACGGCTGCCTTGCAATCATATTATGCATTTTTTCAGTCAAATATGATTTTTGGACTAGCAATTTGGGGAAATTGTGTAGACATACAAAGATTGTTTATACTTCAAAAGAGATGTGTTCGTATTTTGAGTGGATTAATGTCAAATCGTGAATCATGTAGAGAATCTTTTAAGAAATTAGGTATACCTACTCTGACATCACTGTATATTATGGAGCTATGCAAGATTGTAAGGCGATATCCTAGTACATATCCGCCGAAAACAAACTTTAATAGCGAAAGGCTCAACAAGATATTTGCCCATGACGTCCAGGCTCCTGTGAGCAAATCAGCATTGTTCATGAGATGCCACAGGCAGGTAGCGGCAGGGGTTTACAATGCCTTACATCGATAGAAATAAAGTCTCTTTTCATCCACTAAATTCCTCAATCGTCTAAAAAAATATCTTATCGAACTGTGTCCATATAGTCTTAAAGAGTACTTTCAGCTTGTAAAATAAAATAAAATGTATTGCATGTTAGATCACCTTTAAAAAGAAGATAATGGATTCTTGTCTGCTTCCGTCTCTCACATATGGCGCACAAACTTGGAAATTCTCAAATTATGTAAAGAAAAAATAACAACTTGTCAGAGAAGCATGGAACGCAGTATCACAAACATAAAGAAAATACAAAAAATTAGACACACACATATAAGAGAGAAAACAAATGTGGCATAGACGCACTAGATTACGCAAGAAAGTTAAAGTGGAAGTGGGCAGGCCATGTCGCAAGGATGGCAGACAAGAGATGGACGAAACAAATAACTCTATGGCCCGGACCAATGGGCAAACGCAGAGATGGAAGGCCTTGCATGCGGTGGTCTGAGGACATTATAAAAATTGCTGGCCCAAATTGGACTCTACCAGCGCAAGACAGATCCAACTGGCACTCTCTGGAGGAGGCCTTTACCCGAGAAGGGGTTCTTGCTACGTAGAAATAGGAATATACTTAGTTTTAGATTTATTATTAAATTGGAATTTATAAAAATAATGACATGACATATTAACAATTTTTATTCTAAGTAATGCATGTATATTCTTTTAAATGACACTGTATTGACATTCCGTTGATTGATGAGCAAGAAATAAAAGGCTTTTTTATTTTTTATTTTATTTATTTATTTATAATCCAAATGGTGGTTATAATGGTGGTTATTCTACGAGCTCTGGTTGCAATACAAATAACTTGATAGGCCGGATGCACAGACCATTAAACCTAAAGACGTAGCTTTAAACAATTATTTCATTAAAACGTAGTCTGCCAAAAACACAGGGGTGCGGGCGGCGTAACATGCACTCAATAAGATGTGATTGGTTGTTCCAAGGTCAAGTAATAGGTGACAGCCGATCGCTAGTGCTGCCCACTAACCAAACTCAATAAATATCGATAATATGAACTGAGACTAGGCTTACCACATTTTATCGACAAAGCATCTGTCATTTTAAAATGTAAATAATATTAGTAAGTGATTCAAATAAATAAAACAACAAAAAAAGTTTTCATTATATTTATTATTAAATATAAGTAAATCTATGTTTTCATAACTACTGACCTTTAAAATGTATGAGCTTGGTATAAACTCGTCTAATTTGATTCTGACTTTTTTGCTTTTTTTTTGTTAAGTAAGCCAATCGCACGTTTGTATATTTTTCTATGACCAATTTAGTTAAATCGACTACATGGTTCGTGCCTTCGTAATCGAATTGGTGCCTCGATAAATCGGGAAACAAATCTTCATTAGCAAATGCGTGCAAGGTTTTCGTTACAAGGAATGCGGCTCTTCGATCGGGTTTGATAGTTTTATAATTATCATTACTTTTTATTATGACCTCACATCGTCGACAGATTGTGATTACCATTTCAGATGGATATATTAATCCACCTATATCTTTTGCAAATATAAGGGAATTTCTTTTTGCTTTGAATGATATTAAACCTTGAACACATTTGCTGCATTTTATTTTTTTGTAAAGTGAACGCGCCACAAATCCTGAAATATATTCTATTATATTTTCAGCAAACATGGACAACGATGCTTCCTGAACTGCAATTGCCAAGTCATCCTCATCATCATCATTAATATTTAATGTATTATTTTTTCAGATTGTCAGATTGATTCGATCAAGTGAAGAACAATTTAAAATTGATATGTTCTCTAACGGTATACAATTTCCTGTGGCAGACTGCTGTAGTTCAGTGTGAATTAACATTTTTTTGTAAATGCCTTCAAACTGACGAGGAGTAGGATTGTCGTTACAACCACCAGCTGATCGTACGTTGCAGAAAAACAGCTCTATGTGATCCTGGGACACTTTATGTAGCGGCAAGTAGGTCATGGGGCAAGCTTCATTTTCTATTAATCCTCTAAATAGTATTTTTGTACTTTCAATGCAAACGCAGAGTCCAACAAATCCCGTATAGCGGCGAGATTTTACTAATTTAACGTTTTTTTCCGGTTTTTGAGACGTTTCATGAACACTAAGTGCCAGTAAATACTGTTTTACCTCATCCATTCTCCTACAAACATCCAAATAGTTTTCTTTATTCATTGCTCGTTTGAAGCCATAACTGTGAGTTTTAGAATCCAAGATGTCAAAGATGTCGTTTATGTTCATTAAAAAATTTACAGTTCCATTGACATCTTGGAATTCTTTAATTTTCAATTCTTTGTTACAAAAGTCCAGAGCAGTTGCTACACTTCTACTAAAAATCTGTGTCGCCAATTTGACTTTCATAACATTTTTTTGAAAATTTATATGAGCTGAACGGAGTTTATTTGCCATATGAAATGACTCGCTTTCTTGCAACTCATGCAATTGCTCGATATGTTTCCACTTGATAGCATTATTTTGACCGTCTTTTAATACGCCGTAAAATTGGAAACTATTTCTTAGAAGCTTGACCATATGCACCGGATCTAAAAATATTACAATTTCATCGGCGTCTACTTTGAATGTTGTCTTGAGGTTGTTAAGATCTAAACAACACCCTAGTTTTTTGACTGTCGATGTATTTGTAGGACAGCCATCAAATGTCAAGGCCTTTACTTCAAAGTTTACCTCTTTACATAAACGAACGGCTTGTGCTATCAACGTTGCTTTTTGATCAGCATTCAGTTTGTTAGCCAAAAAGTAGCCAATTGGTAACTTAAATGAAGCGTTAAATGGCACGACCAAAAAAACCAAAGCTTCGGAACATTCGTCTGTGCAGTCGGTATCTAATTCGCCTCCAAAGTCAACATATCCATAATTCGATACCTCTGGGTTCAATTGGCGTAAAGGACATTTTGGCGAAAATGAGTTATATATACAGTTTTGTTCAGAATTTCAAGCGCTATCGATCTGTGTAGTTAAAATTTCGATATCTCTTAAAAAGTTGCCTTTACGACCAAGATTTTCTACTATGGACTTGCAAAAATAGCTTTTCTGAAGGGGCGTAAATATCAAGTCATTAATTATAAATTATTATTTGTGTCGTAAAGGAAATCACAAATAAAAATATAGTCGTAAGTCACCTTGATATATATTGTTGCCCTTTAAGCCCTTACTTTTTAAGGATCACTTTCTATAGTAGTGTGGTAAAGTTGGGCGTAAAGGACAAGTTTTTTTGTTCTTCGTCCTTTACGACTAGCACTAAAAATATTTTATCCGCAACTGTAATCGATATCTTTGGGTTCAATTGTCGTAAAGGACATATAATGCAGGTTTCCAAGAGAAAGATAAACCCACTTTTTTGTTTTTTTGACGTATATTTGTGACGTGTATAAGAAAAATATGCAGATTACGAGTATCTTTAACCTAGTGTAGCAACCGTAGTGATAAACTAAACGGTTTAGAAGATAGATGGTTGTAAAGGACACGTCAAAATGCTATTAACGTCCTTTACACCCATGATTTGATAGGGTCGTAAATGACGGTCTTAGATGATTTTTATACAAAACCGGGGCGTAATTGTAACCGAAATGGTACAAATGTTGTGCTAAGTTTACAATTAAAAACTGGAAAAATGTGTCAAAACGTACTTAATATGGCATAGAATAGCTACATTAGTTTAATGCAGTGTATTATTTATCTAAGCTATCTTAGCAACAAAAAAGAACAAGACTATTTTATTTATATCCAGTTTTGTAATAAAGAAACATTATTTGCTTAAAAACTATCTACTAATACTTTGGCAACAAACTCAAAGTTATTTTTTTAGTATTCGCCGCTGTTGAATAGTCAGTAGGGTACGCATTCAGCCTTTAATTCTAGCAGGGAAACGCTTTCGTAGTATTATTATACTGCGACGAGATGTAGGTAATTAAAAAAAACGCTATGGTAATCAGGGTATGTACCCAAATGCACAAACGCTCACGATAATATCTATTTCGTAGCTATATATCTTTATCGCTCTTGCGTATTGCACCAGACTGCATTTTTGTCGGCGTCTGGCGTCGACGATTGCCATTCAGCTACGCCGCCAGTAAACTTTAACAGTAGACTATACTAACATTTAGTGCGACAATAACAGGTGCGTTTCGCTAGCGAATGAGCGTTAGCGTTTGGTGACTTGGCTATGTACCCAGGTACTTAAAGCATTGACTATAATATTTCTAGGATTGAACTCATAATTAAGATTATTCTTATTTAACAGGTTAAAGACTAAATAACAATCTTCTGTTTTAAAATTATCAAAAATATGAATCAACATAGTAGGTAGTCTTGACTACAGTTACTATTATTTATTAGTTGGTCACACTCACAGTTTGTATACGCGTCCTAACTTGCGTTTATAAATAGGTACTTAACTCTTAGTTATTCTTAGAACTTCTTTCTACTTTAGACTTAAAATTACTGTCGTATTAATATAGTCTACTGTTCACAGTTGCTGATTAAAGTTTACTTGATTACCATTATGTTTTTTATATTTACTTAAACTACGAAAGCGTTTCCCTGCTAGAATTAAATACTGAATGCGTAACTTATTGAGACAGCGGCGAGTACTAAAATAATAATTTTCCAAAATACTAGATAGTTTTTAAGCAAATGTTGTTTCTTTATTGCAAAACTGGATATAAAATAGTCTTGTTCTTTGTCTTTGCTAAATATTTAGATAAATATACACTGTAACACTATTGTGGCTATTCTATGCCATATTAACTACGCTTTGATACATTTTTCAAGTTTCTCAATTGTAAACTAAGCTAAAAACAGTTGCCATTTGTACCATTCCGGTTACATTTACGCCCCGAATTTATATAAAAATCATCTAAGACCGTCATTTACGACCCTATCAACTCTAATTGTTCAAAAAAATCGTGGGTGTAAAGGACGTTCATAGCATTTTGACATGTCCTTTACAACCATCTAACTTCTAAACCGTTTAGTTTATCACTACAGGTGCTACACTAGGTTAAGGATACTAAAAATCTACATATTTTTCTATATAAATCACAAATATAGGTCAAAAAACAAAAAAGATATAAACATTTTTCTAAAAAAAAAGTTGTTTTTTGCTTCTCCTGAAAACCTGCATTTTGTCCTTTACGCCAATTGAACCCAAAGGTATCGATATGTCCTTTCATTCTGCGGATTGTAATCAATATCATCATTGTTAATTTTCATTTCATCGAAAATCAGTGTTCCGAACAATTTTTGCTTTAATTGTTCAGATTTCATTTTAAGGGCATTAAAGGCTTCTTTGGTGAAACCAGGGCGACCATCGACAGTTTGATACCACTTCGATAATGTTTTTGGATGCGGCAAACACGTATTAAAAGTTTTTCGAACGTATTGATAGGCTTTAGCCGAATAAAAATTTAATGTAGGTAAGTGCAAACGATCGCAGTTGAGGAGAATATTTTGTTCGACTTATTTTGCCCGACTTTGAATTTCCTACTTGACGTTTCAGGATTTCTGAACTCTGTACTCCGATATGTTCCAAGATAGATGTATGTTCGTCAGTGACTAACTGTTTATCCTGTAGTTCCTTTAGAAGCGATTTCAATGAGATAATCTTTTTTTTACGTGCGGTACTTTGTAAACGTTTTACTTTAATTTTCGACTGTTTAAGTTTTTGCGAAAGGTCAGCTATAGTTATGCGAAGACGCTTTTTTCGAGGAGTACTGAAATTCGAAATTGTTTCTAAACAGTCTTCAGTGTTCTGGTTTGGTCGAATGTTGCAGCTTATAGTAGTTTGATTCGATGTGGAAGAAAATGCATAATCCGTTGTTGCTTGTACAATGGTCTGCAAATATGAAAGTTTAGGTTTATAAGTACTTATAAGTAACATTTTACAGATTAAAAACTGAATAAAGAGTGGCTTGGAACCTTACCTCTGTCAAAGGCATAGGTAGCACAGCCGCTTCTACTTCCATGTTCATTGTAACGGAGCTTTGATATTGCGATGCTTCATGACATATCTAGAAAAAAATAAAGTAATTTATAAAGATAGAATTTAGAGTTAATTTTCAGTTTTGATGTTTTGATATTTCAATTTTCACTTTAACTGGAAATTTATAAAATGAAAATAAGCGAATTTTTGAACTTAGTCAGAACCAACACTACGTGAACCAAGTACGATGTATATAAGGACTGACAAAATCTATAATGTGTCGCGTAACTTTAAAAGAATGAGCCTGCTGTACCTTATTTCAATATGGGAGGGGTCTCCGTACCATTAATTTCGTCTCCGTACCAAAAATAGACCTGTGGATAGTACAGTAGCACCATCTACAAACCTACCGCGCGTAACTTTCGGGTTAAACTTAGATGGCACTACTATAAATAACACACAGAGGTTTTAGTATCATACTAAATTAATGGTGCAGATACCTTTCTCATATTGAAACAAGTTACAGCAGGATCATTCCTATAGAGATACGCGAAGAAACATAGACATTGTCAGTCCTTATATTAATGGTCCTTGACGTGAACGTACCTCTGCTGTTGGTAAGGTCTGTGTCACTTTTGCAACTTCGGAAAATGTATTTGGACTTTGAGCAACCGTTCCGTCCCCAGGTATCTAGAAGTATAAAAAATATGTTTAAATCATATTTGTTGATCTACTACACTAAATCTAGTAGAGTGCATTTGCACCAAAGTAAAATAAAACATACACTCTGGTAAATTTACTTACCACTGTTGGAAGGTGCAGCGTAGGAACGGCATTTGTAGATAAAATTCGCCTATTCCCTTTCGTTAATTTAAAATATTCTGACTTAAAGTGCCGAGAACATACAACACTGCTTGGAGAAGGAAACCAATCATCTGATCGTTTTGTGGCATTAATCCATATTTCTTTCATGTTTGGGCATTTAGGAAACCTAAAACAAGGGATACACGTGTAAACATGCTTTGAATGATTTTAAATACCTATTATCTAGAATCTAAATCGATATATACTTTGGTTCTAAAATATTTTACCTAACCTACCTACTGAGTAAGCAAACGTATGGTTATTAGGTAAGATTATTTATTACTTGTTGTTAACTTCCGAGTAAATATTTAACTAGTGAGTGCCCATTACATCATGTGCATAAACTGATACTTATACTTCAATAATAATAAACATAAAACCGGAATTTATTTCAGAAGAAAATATGTTTTATTTTATCCATCGATAGTAAACAAACACATACTATGGACATCACTAGTTCGGGCTAAGTAATGCCACGAAATGATAGACAAGGAAGGAGCGATATACCGTGTAAGGTATTAGAGAGAGACGTTCACAAAAGACATCAACGAGTGCCGAACCAAAAAAACTAATAAATATTTTGTAATTTTATTGAAATTTGCTTACCTGTGAAACGAAATACGATCTTTTTGCACACCAGATGTTTTTGTGTTCTTTCCACATAATTTTACACAGCAATAATGCATTTTTCCCGTCTTCAATCATGTGAAAACTTTAATTAAATAACAATGTCACACGCGTGCAGTTTGCGCGAGCGCCGTACTAGACTGAAGTTAGGAACGGCGGCGTGGTCGTAACATAGAGTGAATTCACCGTATGCGTGACAGAAGGGGTCGCCCGGGAATACTACGTCTTTAGGTTTAATGGTCTGTGGCCGGATGGAAACACCGGCGTTACAAGTGGAATCTGAATTGACTAATAACGTGGTAGGCCAGATGGAAACACCGTCGGAATCTGAAGCTACTAGCATGCTGCTAGAACCAACACCACTGGGTTCAGAAAAAAAACACTTCCCGTGAAGAATATAATTGATTACATCTTCTATTATAAAAATGTTTATTTTTTGTACTAATTACTACGATTTAATAAAAACAAACGAATTTTAAAAAAATAAAACGTTTTTACTTACTTCAAACATATCGCGAATCTTTCCTTAGCTGAGATACAGTCTCTGAAGTGAGTGTCATTCTTCTTGATAATATTCTCAATTAAATTGAATAATATTTCAAAGGTATTTCTAGACACCCGATAAGAATTTTCAAATGTTTCATCATCAGCCGTCGCAAAAAAAGTAAAAAAATTCTCCATGTTGTCGATGAAATTTTATATGGTTACGTATCTAAAATCTGTGACGTCTACTGTGTGTCAAAAGAGCAGAAATAAATTTTATATTCTCTGCCTCCATTTCTTCATCGCAAATTGATAAATATAAAAGTATTTTTCTCCGCTGATCCATGCTACACATCTATCTACTGAGACTGTCCAGTGACTACTGCGCTCGCGTCCGTCCGTCTCGCACCGCTCAGCCTCTGTCACCTCCTCGTTACACATCCTCGCGCCGCTTAGCTACCTCGCAAATCTTTGGTGGAAACAATCACACCGTTACACCTCCTCGTTACGTGGTGGAAACGCAGCCTAAACCAACGCGGAGAGGCGGCGTCGGATGGCGAACGGACCATCTGTCGCGCGCAGCGCGAGTCGCCATGTAACGATCGGTATGTATCAACACTAGTAATTGTCAATCTATATTTTGGAGTGTAGCAACACTATTGGTTTGACTAACTTTTATGTTGGTACTGTGGTGCAGCGATGGCGCGAGAGGCGGGCGTAGCACGGACACGAATGAAAAGGTTGGCAGTAGTCGTGGTCGAAAGACAAGTGCGGAGCTTCGAGCTTCGAGGAGGCATGCACCCCAATAGAATACGGTAGGAGCTACACACTTCTAGGAGGCCTACGCCCAATTGAGAACACGGGTGAGTGTTTTGTTATATGGTATAATTGTCGACCTATAAAGTGCATGATAGTGGAAAGATGATGAGACCGTTATAGTAAAACGTTCTTTCTACTGGTGGTAGCCCAATCTTGCAGTGCACAGCACATATGGTGGTCAAGGACATTGGGTTACTATGAGTGTGTCCGGAAACACACAGGGCACGGTCGACTGAGTTGGAGCAACCGTGGCGAGACTATGGGGAAGTTGGAGGTCTCCGGGGGGCCACAGGCCCCCCGTCCGGCTTAGTGACTAATATGGCTAGAGTCTGGTGACTCTAGCCATATTAGTCACTCCGGTCTATACAGGGTTGGCCCCTTGATTAAGCAAATGTCAAGTTGCCAAAGCTACAACTACCCAAATTTGAAGGGAATCAACTCGGGTGGCTGGAATTCTGGGACAGATTTGTCTCAAATGTGGACAGCCAGCCTATGGCCGATGCTGATAAGTTGACATATTTATTGAGTTGCTATTGAGTTGCTTGGAAGGAAAGGCATTAGAAGCGGTGGCAGGGCTAAGGATCACAAACCATAATTACACCGTAGCAGTCAATGCTTTAAAGTCAAGGTATGGGTCGACTGACTCTCTGATAGATGCACACTACACTGCTATTGCTACTCTAGGCCGGGCAGAATATACAGCAGCTGGTTGTAGGCACACCTTGGATGAAGTCGAACGTCATTTGCGAGTCCTGGAGTTGCTTGGCGAAAATATTACCGGAAACCATCTCAGAGCTACTATACTTTCAAAGTTTCCTCAACAAGTGTTACATCAGTATCACCTTATGCCACTCTAAAAAAATAATACGATGGCATCGGTAAGGGAAGTTTTGTTAGGTATAGTGACAGCAATGGAGAAGGCTCAGACAGGACCAATGGAACTAGAAGTTAAGGAGGCTATCACCACAGGAGCTCTACATACTAGAAGTGAGGTTAGTCAGAAACACCGTAGCCTTAAGAGGAAGGCAGGTACTACTGTTAGCAGAGTTCCGAAGAAGAAGACTAGACTGCCATGTATATTCTGCAAAATGAGCAACCACACTAGCATGGAGTGCCGTAAATATAAGGATGTGGAGTCACGGAAAAAACAAGTGACAGACAGATGCCACAACTGTCTGAGGAGGAACCACAAAGCTGAACAATGCCGTAAGCGGATTACATGCTACAGCTGTGGAGAAGGTCACTTGCAACTCTTTTGCCCAAAGGCAACAAATGGTGAGTTAGTTTCTTTGGATATGAAACATGCTGTTACATGCTATATAGCAAATAAATTTAATTATTTACAGACAGCCGTGGCACAAGTGATCAACCCCAACAATCAAACAAGAAAAATTAAGTGCAGACTGGTGTTGGATGGTGGCTCACAAAGAAGCTATGTTACGGCGAATATTGCATCCAGGTTACAGCTGACACCTGATAATGAAGACCGACTGCTAGTGTTCACGTTTGGGGCTACGGATCCAAAAGAAATGCCCAGCCCATCCGTAGATATTTTGTTGCAAACCAAGCGTGGCATTGAAAAACAGATACATGTCAATATAGTACCTCATATCACAGGAAAATTGCCAGTAGCAAAATTTGACCACTCAATAGTGGACTTAGTGGCCGATGATGACTCTACTGGTGAAAACATAGATATACTGATTGGCAATAATTATTGTGAAGGCTTCAGACGGCAAGACAAAATAGAATTGAAAGATAACTTATATCTAATTGACACTGACTTTGGTTGGCTGTACTCTGGAGATGTAAATCAAGAATGCAATGCAAAACAAGAGAACATTTTAACTGTAACTACTTACTGCCACTGTCACAATTCAAGCTGCCCTTATTTCACGGAACCTGATTTACCTCTCAGGAATGTTGATGTCAAGTTTTTATGGTCTATGGAGTGTATTGGAATAACTGATTCTCCTAAAGCCACACGACAAGATGAAGCAGTGAAACACTTTAATGACACAGTGCAGTATAAAAACGGACGTTATGAAGTTACCTGGCCTTGGATTGAGTACCCACCATAGCTACCTAACAATTTTGGTATGGCTTTTGGAAGTCTTAAGAGTCTGGTCAACAGGTTGGATCTGACAGCACTCCAAGAGTATGACGAAATCCTCAGGGAACAGCTTAAAGATAATGTCATAGAAGTTGTTGAACCCCATAGTACGGAAGCTGAACACCCTGTACATCATTTGGCGCATCATATGGTAAAATCCACAGATAAGAAACGTGGGCGTATAGTTTTTGATGCCTCAATGAAGGGATAGATAGATAGATAGATAGAATAGAAGGGAATAGGCAAGAAAAGCTTAAACGAATGTCTTTACAGTGGACCTTCCATGCTAGAGGATCTCACGGCACTTCTTCTGAAGTTCAGGACGAAGAAGATAGCCATTATAGCCGATGTAGAAAAAGCATTCCTACAGGTTGGCCTTCAGGAGAAGGACCGTGATGTAATAAGGTTTCTATGGGTTAAAGATATCACGAAGGAACCAACAGAGGACAACTTGTTATATCTCCTATTTTGCAGAGTACCATTTGGTATTATCTCAAGCCCATTCCTCTTAACAGCAACTATCAGGTATCATATGGCACAGACAGATGGAAGCTTGCTGAAAGAGATCGCCGGTAACTGCTATGTGGACAACTTGGTAACTGGAGCCAACTCTGTTAAGGAAGCACAGGAGATATATGAAAAGACACGTGAAACCTTTGGACAGATCTCCATGAACATACGGGACTGGTTGTCAAACAATAAAGAATTCCTTAATCTTGTGCCAACGGAACAACAAGCCAAACAGGAGGATTTGGTCAAGATACTTGGATTGTCCTGGAACGTGGAAAAGGACACGTTGAAATTGAAAATAACTGACCAACAACTTGACATGGATGCACCCGTTAACATTAAGAGGAAAGTACTCAGTACTCTAGCGCGAATTTATGATCCGTGTGGCTTCATATGTCCATTAACCCTGCCTTTGAAAATCTTGTTTCGGAGTATCTGTGAACAAAAACACAAATGGGACACCACCCTACAAGAAGACTTGACACAGTCTGTGCAAAATGCGTTGAAGGAACTGAAGACTGCTCACATACACTTGGAATTGCCTAGATGTGTGACAAATGGCGTTGCAGAGTCTGAAGCAACATATCAATTAAATTGCTTTTCAGATGCGTCAAAGGCTGGATACGCAGCAGTCATATACCTGACATCAAGAAGCGAGCATGGCACATCAGTCTCATTCTTAATGGGAAAATCAAGGATAGCCAAACCTGATGACGCAAGTGAGTTACACATTCCAAAACTGGAGCTCATGGGTTTGCTGATAGCAAGTAGACTCTTAAAATATGTGAGGGAGAACCTATCTCTTCCAATAAGCAAAGAAATGTTGTGGAGTGACAGTTTGGTTGTACATGGATGGATGCGGTCTAACAAACTGTTACCGCCTTTTGTGTCAAACAGAGTTGGAGAGATCAGGAAAAACCAGATGCAAGCAGAGTTGTACTATGTCAATATCAAAATGAATCCAGCAGATGTAGCCACAAGACCTGAGCGATGGAATCAGTGTAAGGAACTCTGGTTCAACGGCCCCACATTTCTGAGAGAAGATGAATCAATGTGGCCAGCAGACAGGTACTATATGAACCATATGACACAATCAGTCCTTTCTGTTCGGGAGGGCCTGGACCAGGACGAACACACCACCAGTCCAGAAGCTGATGATGGTCCAGGGAACCAACGCACAGATCCCGAGCCTAGTGATAGTGACATCCTTCAGATGGAGATTGAGGAAGAAGTTGATCTGTCAGCAAACGAGGAGTTGAGCAATGACCTGACAGATGTCAACTCAAGACAAGAAACTCAAAGTCCATCTAACTCAGTTGAAGACACAGTAGCGCAGATCAAAAAACTGCAAAAACTTCATTTTGCCGATGAGATTGCAGGAAAGAAAACCCACTTGACCAGGAATCTCGGATTGTTTCTGGATGTGGATGGTGTACTAAGATGTCAGGGACGGATGGTAAACACCACATGGAATTACGACATGAAACATTCTATTTTGCTGGCCAGAGATGAATTTACGACAAGGGTGATCAAGAACACTCATGAAGCTAATTACCATGTTGGCGCTACACATACGCTTAGCCTCATAAGGGAAAAATACTGGATCACTCAAGGAAAACGTCAAGTGGAACGAGTCATCTCAAGATGTCAACAATGCGTAAGACATGGAGGCGGCCCTTATCGTTTGTCAACAGCACCAGACCTACCCAAAGAGAGGGTGAACTACAGCACCCCATTCACCTACTGCGGAGTAGATTATTTTGGGCCACTATATGTGAACACGGAAAATGGCAAACAAAAGCGTTGGGTTGCTCTTTTTACTTGTCTCGCTGTCCGAGCTATCCATTTTGAGGTCGTCAACGACCTAACGGCAGAAGAATGTCACCTTGCACTTAGACGGTTTGCTGTCTCTAGAAATACACCAAAGAGACTATATTCAGACAATGCCACTTGTTTTAAGCTTACTTCAGAAGTCGTTGGGAAACCCTACTGTATTGAAAGGGGTATACAGTGGAGATTCATACCGCAGCTGGCCCCATGGCATGGTGGTTTCTATGAGCGACTCATAGGTGTTGTCAAGCATTCTCTAAAGAGCACCCTGGAAAAACACCTTCTTGGAGACAGTAAGCTGTTAACAGTTCTGAAAGAAATAGAGGCTGTCGTTAACTCAAGGCCACTCACAAAGGTTGGAACTGAGGTGATACATTATATTGAGGCCGGCTGATTTGCTGAGTCTGGGAAAATGCCTAACGTTGACTCCCGCCGCAAACAGTGTGTGTACAGTGGAAGGTTCCAAACTTCAAGCCAATTTAATTGAAAGCTGGAAAAGAGGCCTGATAATTCTGGAAGAATTTAAAAAATTGTTCATGGCACAATACTTAATAAACCTGAGAGAGAGGTATCACAACTCTCCTAAACAACCAAGAGTTGTTTCTAGTTGTGAACCCAAAATTGGAGATATTGTGCAAGTAAAATCCGATTTAAAGAACCGTGAATTGTGGAAGGTTGGGAAGATAGCGGAGCTCATAACAAGTGTTGACGGTGAAAATAGAGTCGCTAAGGTTAAAGTGGGGGACTCTGTAATGACTCGGTCTGTGGGTCATCTGTACCCATTAGAAACTGAACAGAACCGCTCTGCTCAAGCAACACCCGAGGAGGAAGCAACAGCACCTCTGGATGCACCAATTGAGTACTTGGACTTGGAGACTGCCACAATCCGCGGAGATGGCATGCGATCACCATTACCAACTGATCCAATACCTGTGAATGATGCCGGTGAAGTATCTCCTAGGATGGACTGTAATGAGGCATCAAATGCAGAGGAAGTTCTTCCCAACCCTGACAATATGCCAGAAACCAGGGCCGTGTTTTATAAAGTTACAAGTTACAGGTTACAAGTGTACAGGCTACAGGTACCTGTAATGCACTGTGCACGATTACAGGTGTTTTATAAATACACACAAAAGTTTACAATTGTAATGGACCACGGTAAATCTCGATTACAAGTGACATCTACAGGTGTGGCGGACATCACTATTTAAAAAAAAACATCTTGTAAAGAAGACGAGACGGTTATATTCACAAAATTTTATTAAGGGAATTACTACTTTCAAAATATCGAAAGAGGACAAGGCGTCCACTCGGATGGCCGAGGTAGGATGCCTGAGTAGGTTCGCACTGTCGCGGGTGCCGCGGTAGTACCAGGGAGCTCTGTCCGTCACGGATGGCCGCGGTGGACTGAATGCCGGGCGCTGCGACGGCTGTCTTTTATAGGGGCGCGGCGTGTGAGTGTGTGCCGCCTCGACGCTCCGTTAGGTGTGTGCGTGAGTTGTTTGTGATTCCCGGCGCGGGCGCGTTGCTAGAGTCTTAGGCACTACATCCTCCCCTCTGGATCCGATGGCGGCCCGACGAGGATACAGTATTATGGCTTCCTTCGGCCTCGAGTTGTCTGGTCACGGGCGCGGAGGCAGCAGTCTTCCGTGGGCGTCCTCGTTTGCGTATTGCCTGTACAGGTTTTGGCAGGTCATCATTTGGACCGTGATAGGGTTCCAGAGCTGATGCATGGTATATCCCCAAATCAGTATCAAGATTGTCGGGTGCGACAAGCTGGTAAGACGATGGACCGTGTTGTTTACCGACAGCATATGGTCCGTCTCGACGTGGTGCGAATTTTGCGCTTATTCCTTGGGCTGCTCGGCTGATGGGATGAGTTTTTACCAACACCAGGGAGCCTGCGGGGTATGGTATCCCGCGTCTTCGAGCTTTATCCCCGTAATCTTTCCTGGACTCTTCCTTCTCTTCTTGTATCTCTCGTGCTCTTTTTAGCGTTTCTGACAAGAGAATCAATTTTGGAGTGATCTCTGCAACAAAATTATCATTGAGGATGATTTCTCTCAGATCGTTAGATGTATCATCAGCCGTTCTAAGTTCGCGTCCAAAGGTTAAGTAAGCCGGAGTATATCCGGTAGAGGTCTGTTGAGCCGTATTCATGGCGAAACGGATTATTGGAAGTTTCTCGGCCCATTTACTGTGATCATCTTGCACTAGAATGCTGAGCTGAGTTTTCAGATCACGATTTCTTCTTTCGACCGGATTCGCCTCCGGGTGATATACCGGAGTAAAATTGTGTTTGATACCGAGGCAGTAGACGACTTGCTGCATCACGGAGCTCACAAATTGAGGGCCATTATCGCTAATTAATCTCCGTGGCATGCCATATCTCAGAAAGATCTCATTTATTAAGGTGGTTGCACACGCTTCGGCAGTCGCTGTTTTTAGGGCAAACAATTCAACCCATCTGCTCGCTATGTCTTCCACTATAAATATACATGTTTCCCCATTGGGAGTGGGGGTAGTGGCCCGAAGAGATCAAATGAAAGAGCTTCAAACCTTTTCGCGGTTGCGGTAGTCTGAAGTAATCCGGCGGGTTTCATATTAGAGGGCTTAAACCGCTGACACTGGATACAATTTCGGACGTAACTATCAATATACTTGCGCATTCCTTTCCAGTAGTAGCGCTGCGATATTCTTTGGAATGTTTTGTCAGATCCGTAATGTCCTGAAGTCGGTTCGTCGTGATAGACAGCCAAGAGGTTAGCCCATTCGTGCTCAGGGACTACTAGTTGGGCAGTTTCAGCATCTGAACTGGGATTGTGCCGATAGAGTATGGCGTTATTCGTCAGATAGCCCTTGTTGCTCCAATACGCTGCGTTTTCATACTGTGTTGGGTCTTCCATAGAGGCGATTATTTTACGTAAGAATGGATCTTTTAGTTGCTCGTCCCTGATATCCTTTGGGTCTCGGGTAGGCATGTCTACAGCGATAGAACACACGCCACACGTTTCACTCGTTTGCTCACCACAGGTTGGCCTTGATAATGTATCAGCTACTACATTAGTCTTGCCGGGGACATACTTGATTGTAATGTCAAAAGCCTGTATCTGTAATGCCCATCTGGCCAGTCTGCCCGTCGGTGATTTAAGCTGCATTAACCAACGTAAGGCCTGGTGATCGGTGACGACGGTAATGGGTAATCCTTCTATGTAGCCACGGTATTTCTGCAGGGCCCATACTACAGCCAACGCTTCCTTCTCTGTGGTTGAATAATTGCGTTCCGGAGAAGTGAGTAGTCAGTCGACTACTCACTTCGAAGCGAAGAATATGTGGTAGAGTATGCTAGTCAGCATACTCTACCACATATTCTTCGCTTCCCTCCCCCTGGACTAAAGCCGCTCCGAGCGCGTAGTTACTGGCATCAGTCTTCAGTATGTAGGGCTTAGTGTGGTCAGCTTGACGTAATATTGGGGAGGAAGTCAACCTATGCTTCAGTTCCGTAAAGGCATTTTCCTGCTCTTCAGTCCAGGTCCAAACAGCTGACTTCTTTGTCAGTCTGGTGAGTGGTTCAGCCACAGTTGCAAAGTTTTCTATAAAACGTCGATACCATGAACATGTCTGTAGAAATGTGACCAGGTGTGTCAAGTTCTTTGGAGATGGCAGATTAGTAATGGTGGTAACTTTCTCAGGATCAGCTTTTAGGCCTTCAGGTGTGATCAAGTGCCCTAAATACTTGATTGAAGAAGCGAAGAATCTGCACTTATCCTTGTTGATAGTGAGATTATATTCTCTCATTCGCTGGAATATTTTCCTGAGGTCTGCCAAGTGAGTTTGAAATGTCGTGGAGAAGACTATTAGATCGTCTAAGTACCCAAGCATCTTGATTCCTTCTAGGCTCACTCTGAACCTGTCTATCATCCTTTGGAACGTGGCAGGCGCGTTACGCAGGCCAAATGGCATACGTATATATCTATATATACCAAAGGGCGTTATGAAGCTTGTCTTGTCTCTATCCGCTTCCGCGACCAACACTTGCCAGTATCCAGCCTTTAGGTCTAGGGCACTCATGTATGGCGTAGGCTTGGCTTCATGGAGTAAGTCATCGATGCGGGGTATAGGATATGAATCAGGTACAGTTATAGCATTCAAGCGCCGGTAATCCACGCAGATCCTGACTTCGCCATTCTTTTTGGGTACCATGACAACTGGTGAGGCCCAATGAGATGAACATGGTTCTATGATACCTCCTTGAAGCATTTTATCTATTTCAGCTTTAAGGATTTCTCTTCGTGGTGGAGACAATCTGTAAGGTGGTGAAGCTATAGGAGGGTGATCTTTTGTGATGATACGATGTTCCACGTCGACTACAGCTTCGCCCTTTGAAGTAAAGACGTCTTCGTATTCCAGTAGAAGGTCCTCGAATGCCTTTTTCTGGTTTTCAGGTAAGTCTTCAGGTATGTGTACATCGACGGCGTCAATTCCGACGTCCCAGTCAAGCTCTCCATCAAACAAGCCTTGCTCACGTAGCGTTTGTTTGTGCATCACGAATCATGTAGTCCAGATCTGGGGAGCTGGCCTCGTAGAACCGTGACTTCTTGGGTGACGGGGATTTTATGGGAATCAAGTTCCAATCAGGTGTTCTCGGGGCTATAATGGTCCTTTCTACGGGTGTTTCGGTTGTCATCATAAAGCCTGATACCTCTGTTCCCTTATCTGCTGGCTCTGGTAATGATGGTGATGAACACGACGGCAAGGATGGTGAAGCGCAAACGTTTCCTGGCAGCGTAGATGATGAATTCCAGGTCAAAACGGATACAGGTGATTGCATTTGGAACTCTTCCATTGAAGGCTGTTTGAAGGTGGCAAACCCCTCGTCGTATAGGTCGTAGTCCTCTTCTGGCCGCTCAATGAAGGACATCGTGAATTGAGGTAAGTTGATCAGTATCCCTGCATCTTGGATGTAGCCAACGCCAAGTAAGGTTTGGTTCTTTTTGCAACCGGGCAAAACGACGAAAGTGGTGTACGTTGTTTTCCCATAAAGTTCCACGGGGGCTCTGACTATTTCAACGTTCTGACGCTTGCCAATGCCGTCCGCGAGAGTTATCTTCATTCTCTGTTGCTGGAAGACGTACCCCTTCTTTCGTAACTTCGTGGCCAGTTGGTATGACGCAACGCTAGACTTGGCGCAGCAGTCGAGCTTAGCGCACTCTTCGATATCGCCGATCTTCGTAAACACCATAGGTCGGGGCCTTACATCCAGCTGAATATCGATGGAACATGCACCAGTTTCCACCGGCCTCTTTTTGTTGCAGGTGGAGCACTTGAATCTCACCACTCCCGGGGCTCCGCAGCCATAGCAGTAGAATCGGGGCTGCGAAGGTGATGGAGCCTGAGTCACCGCTTCCTGTTTCGGTACAGCCATCGCTCCAAGTGCCTTTTGTCTCCGCCTGCACGACGCCATGTCATGTCCTATAGCACGGCAGAATTCACAGCGCTCTTTTCCCCGAGCGAATCTTTCACGCTTCGATTCGCTCGCACTGGTAGTCAGAGGTTCATTTCGCTCCTTCATTATGTTTTCTGCGGCTCTTGCCAGCTGTACCAGGTTATCAAAAGAGCTGACGGCTGACCTAGGTACGGCAGACCTCATATCCAGGCGAAGAAGTCCATACACCATGTCCAGCTGACGGATCTCGGGTATCTTCGGGGTTGGCAGTTGGGCGAACAAGACTCGCTTCTGAGCCACAAACGTTTCTGTGAGCATAGATTTAGATTGTTCGTTGCTCATTATTTCCCGTAGTAGCTGGTAAGCTTCCTTTCTGGGCGCAAATGCAGCGTGCAGCCTCTCCTTAAAGCCTTCCCAGGTCTCGACTTCGTGTTTGATGCCTTGCCACCAGATGCCTGCTTCTCCCACCAGGATTAAGGGTAACCCCATTATTGCCTCTTTCTCCGGGATCTTCTCCACCATTATATATGTGTCTACTGCCGAAAGGAACCTTGTCACCACACCAACATCCTTGGTTCCATCATAATGGTGAATGCAGCTTGCTAATGTGGAGTGGCGTGATGATGACGATGACGACAGTGTAGAAATCAGCCGAGTAAACTGGTCTTCGCTAAAGGACGCCATAGTTTCTTTTTTTGTTTTTACGTATCTTGTTGTGACACGCCCTGCCTTCGTGACGAATCTTGCGCGTGGAGGAACGTGCCGCTCGTTGGACGCCAGTGTAAAGAAGACGAGACGGTTATATTCACAAAATTTTATTAAGGGAATTACTACTTTCAAAATATCGAAAGAGGACAAGGCGTCCACTCGGATGGCCGAGGTAGGATGCCTGAGTAGGTTCGCACTGTCGCGGGTGCCGCGGTAGTACCAGGGAGCTCTGTCCGTCACGGATGGCCGCGGTGGACTGAATGCCGGGCGCTGCGACGGCTGTCTTTTATAGGGGCGCGGCGTGTGAGTGTGTGCCGCCTCGACGCTCCGTTAGGTGTGTGCGTGAGTTGTTTGTGATTCCCGGCGCGGGCGCGTTGCTAGAGTCTTAGGCACTACAATCTGTCATAAAAACTCGTTCTACTGTCGGGACTTTGAAGCTTTGTCTGTTTATTTAAAAAGTTTAATTTAATTTATTGCATCTTTATTGGAACTATGGCCAGAAATGAAGCCATAATTGAGTGGTTGAGAGCGGTTTTCAGTAGTAAAGAAGTACTTTTCGGGCCGTTTTCAGGTAAAGCACGATTATTTACAAATTGTACTGTTTTACCAATGTTCAATGGAGAGGATCATTACATAGTATCGGTATATATGCGACTTCAAAGATTCACTGCGTATCGAAAATTATGCTTAGTAGTATTTTATACCATTATGTGAACGCACAATACATAATATAATGTTTTATAAAATGACCGCGCCACTTCTCCCCTATGCAACTTGTAGCTCTGCCATCTGAGGGGATATGATAAAAAGTTATTAAAGTGCCTGTTATATACTTTTGAGTCTTTTCTGTGGACACAAAATGAATATCCTCTAAAAGTCAAACGAGTGAACGCATCCATAATTTTTCACGGATGGCAACTCCGTTTTACTGTCAGAATTAGTCTGCAAAGGTTGTTAAAAGCGCACTCGCATATTTTTTTATAAAAAAAATAATTAAACTGCAAAAGGTTTGATATAGAATATCAGTGCGACTTTTCTGTGATACGTGTATATCGGTAAGTAATATAATGAAAAATATTTCTTTTATAATTGCTATATGTTTTGAGGAGCAATAATTGTAGGCCTCATAGCTGCTAACGAATTTTGATATTTGGGAAAATTTAAAATTATTAGTAATAAATCTCATCTGTGGCCATCTCTACTGTGGTCAAGGTGTCCACAGAAGAGACAGAATGTCCACAGTCCACAGAAGAGATTTTTTATTAAATTCTGTGCTAAAATTATAGTTATGTGCTTTTTTAACGGCAATAAATCTAAAATGCGACTTTGTTTTAGTGAAAAAACAATGCCACGGAGCACAAGAGAAGTTCTTTCGGAGGAAGAAAAGAAAAAGCGGCGCAAAGAACAAAAAAAGTTAAGTATGCAACGAGCCAGAGCAAAAATGAGTAAAGCTGATCTTGAAACACGACGAAAAGATGACAGTGAGAGATATCAAAAGAAAAAAACCAGAGGGTTTGATAAAAACAATAAAAGACTTTACGCCTAGGCAGCAAAGGCAAATGCGAAAAGATTGGAAAGAAAAAGCAGCTAAAGCAAGACAGAAAAAAAAGAACATGAAAGTTGCTGTTAATTTTACGCAGAACAAAACACAACCCGCGAGTCCTTCGACCTCACGTGTCAATGTTGGCAAAGTAGTGCGCTTACGGAACCTGCGCAGACTTAAGATTGAACGTGATAAGCTAAAATATGAAGTGAAATCATTAAAATCTACTCTAGCAAAATATAGGATGCGACTTAGTAGAAATTCTAAAAAACTGACTAAAGCATTATCTACAGTGCCTAAGGATACAATGCAAATACGCTCACAAGTCAGATTCAGTAGTCGGCGAAGCATTACCTAAAAAAGTTCGACGCAAAACCTTCTTGTTTGACACTGATTCAGATGATTAGTTTTAATTACGCCTAAAACTTTGTTTTTTTGAAAAAAAAAATAGTACATTACATCAGAGGCCGGGAAAATGAGGATTTCCGGCCAAGTGGGTATATACGGCCGAGCGAGCGTGCGAGCGAGGCCGGATAGGGATACGAGGCCGAGAATCCGTTTTCACGCCGAGGCATGTATAGTGCTTTTCTCAAACATACAATGAAATAAAAAAAATGCTCTAAAGGACAATATTTTATAAAAAAAAGTTACTTTGCAGGCCTAGGCCTGAAAAATAATATGAAATCCCTTTACAGTCCTCTCGAGTTGTTGCGCCCAAAAAGCGATACTTCCCAGCCCATTTTAAGGAACGTAAAGACAATATTTCATTGCATGTTTGAGAAAAAAATATTTACAGAACATAATGTTCCTAGTTTGATAATCATGTGCAAATATTAGGAGAAACACCTAGTTTTTTATAACAATTTAGATAAGAATGTTGATTTGATCTCTTATTTTATATGGCCACAGAGGGGGATGTCCCATTTGTCCCCTCTGTGATTTGTTAAGAAAAATATTATGTTGTTATCAATAATGCACAAATTATATTTTTTTGTGTCTGAAAACTTTATTTGCGATGATTGTTATAATACCTAAGCTTTGATATCGCAGAGCACATGTTTTAATGTACCAAATAATCTTCTTTTTTAGCTTCTGTGGACAGCTTGATCTCTTCCGTTTCACGTCTACAGAAGAAGATGTCACTATGTGGTCATTTTGGAATACTATTTTTATTTCAGATTTAAGTACTGATACTTATGAGGATGTATCTTGCGTTAGACACAATCATAACACCAAGCAGGTTTATTTTATCTTTTATTTCGCAATTTAAAGCTTCTTTTTGTAATGTTTTGCTATATTTTGTATTTTCTGTAGACAATTTGATATCTCCTGTAGAACTGTCTTCAGAAAAGACATTTTTTTTGTTTTTATTTAGCTACATTTTAGGAGACATATTGTCATAGCATTAATCTACCCAGTACATAGTACGATTTAATATATGTCAGCTTGATATACGACCTCCTTTTCTTTATATACACATAACCGTTGTTATCTTCTGTAGACAAAATTGTCTTCGCTGTGGACGTGCAAAATTAATAAAAGCTAATTAAAAGCGCATAAATGAAGACTGATCTGTGTCTATATTTTTATTTAAATGCTTATTATGTTCTTTAATATTAAACTAAATTTGATTATGATCTGAGGACTTTTACGCGTTTACACGTTTTTCAATACAGGTGAGCCTCCGAAGTTTCGACCTGGCATTGAACCACTTCTCGCACTAGTGCGTAAAAAAACACCATCTGTACTGAAGAGATCATTATGTAATTTTAGTTTTAAGGCGATATATTTCCGTAGACGCTGCGCGCACTCGTTTTTTGAAGCCGTTAAAAACATCGGAAAACGCAATGGTGCAAACGAAAACGCAAATCTGAAAACGATATATGTTAAATTTCAGGATCTGGTGAGTATGTTATGGAGTTGAACAACATGAATGTTACAACTTCGCTCGATAGAAAATGACTCCAAAGTTACCTCTTCTCTTAACAATAAATCGTTCCCATGGCTATGATAAGAATTTTTTTGACTTGTTTTTTACTTCAATATATAGGTAATAAGATTATCTAGACGAATCTGATGAGTTTGTTCCGGTAGCGTCATTAAAATAATATAATATTTACCAAATACTACCAAATCCGCAAAGGAAATATGGAACAACTATGAACCCAATTTTAAGACCTGTTACTAATCCTGTTTTTGCAAACAAAAATTTTGTTTGAAAATTGTTTTGAAATTGAAAACATTTTCGATGGCACTTATAGCCTCTTCAGTCGCGCGGCGGCGCTTTCAGAGGATGGACCTGTGTTAGTTTTCTCCGCGTGGTCACGTGTCATTGAAGTAATGGGGAACAAAGCTTTGAGGAGGCAGAAAAAATAATTGCGTGCTAGAAAACAAATAAATAAAGAAAATTCTAATCAAAGCCCGTGAAAAGGTAAGAAAATTATAATTTATATATACACGTAAGTATTTCATTTTCATATGATGTTATCAAGTGACATTTACGATATCTAAACATCATAGATTTTAG
Organism: Leguminivora glycinivorella; assembly: GCF_023078275.1. Taxonomy (NCBI): domain Eukaryota; kingdom Metazoa; phylum Arthropoda; class Insecta; order Lepidoptera; family Tortricidae; genus Leguminivora; species Leguminivora glycinivorella. Next base: position 11,092,898 of record NC_062988.1, read on the forward strand.
AAACCCCTAGATGACGGGTCTGTGACGTCATTACAGCACAACTTTTCCACTTAGAAAATATATGACTGATGTCCAGCTAGTGAGCAAACTTAAGCAAAATTTTCATAAAAATATTGAATTGTTCGAAAGAAAAGGCGGCGGTAGGTACAGTACTGATTGAAGATCAGGTACGGTAGGTATTTCTGTCTTTCAAAATTTGGTATAAGGTTAATTAGATCGTGCTACCCTCCGTCTATATTTTTTCTGTGTCTATGCCAGACATGTGGCCAGCCTGACAGAAATTTTGTTTGACAACTAACGCCATTTTTCCACAATAGTTAAAAGATTTCAGTATTTTAACTTGTCAATAAATTTTGATGAAAGTCCATAATCATACATTGATAAAGCTGGACAATTTTTTTTATTTTTATTTGGTGGGTATGATTACGGTACTTGATATTTAAAGATATTTGTCTAATTTGCAAGATTATATGAATCCTTCAACAAGCTGTCTGACTCTTTTGACAATAGTTGATACTTGATATGAATATTACTTGAGAATTCAAGGTAGGCATAGAATGGTATTGATAATTTATCCTGTGCTGGGTTGTATTCCATTTGGAGGTACGGTAGTGGCGGTAGTGCCCCCGCCAACACGAGTCAAGCGAAGAGAAAAGCTATTTTCTTGAAGCATTTTGTCGTTCTTCTGAATCCTCGAATTTTGGGTCTGGTTTAAACCAGATAAATATAATTGTCAGGATATATGATATCAATAGGAACTTTATTAAATAGACAAAGTTTCAATTGCATAGTTTTCATACTTTAGATTTTATTCATATCTTAATATAAATAGCACAGATTTCATCAGTGACTGGCTGAGTGACTTCATCATGTTTGAAGTTGTAGGTTCATAAACAACAAGAATAAAATTCGAATCTTTGGCATATATACAGCTTAAAGGCTTTCAATATGAAAAAGAAAAAGCGTTATTTATTCACGACTGACAAATTTTATGTGTCTTTTTAAACAACAGTGACATGACATAATATCTTTTTACATAAAGTCTATGGTCAAAGAAGCTGATGGTTACTGTGTTCTGTTAACAATAGGTTTTTAAGTGATTTTAATTATATTTTTTTAAATGACCTTCGCGTTTTCATTCTAACACATACGTACGTTTAGATTAGTATTGTTGTTGGTCTCGGAAACGCCAGAGATCGCCGCGAGCCGCAACAAATCATCGCCAGTCGCTGTCGAAGAAGCAATACGAAATGCTTTATTCGCTAATCCAAGCATTAGTACTAGGCGCCTGGCCCTGCAATTCACGACGTAGACTGGCGTCCAAGGTTCGTCATGTCAACTTGGATCCTGGCTAAAATACGAGAAAATCCTGAATGTAAGAACAATACTGTGGAATTGTGGATGGATGAAGCTACATTTACGAGAGACGGCATTACAAATTATTGCAATTTGCACCGATGGTGTCCCATGGGCGAGAATCCCAAATTGAAACGACCCTCTGGTTTTCACGTGAGGTTCTCAGTGAATGTTTGGGCGGCTCTCATTGACATGTTGGTTGGGCCAATAATACTGCCGAGAATCTAGAACGGAGCAAGGGATTATGGGGACCTAGGCAGGAGATGATTTAAACGCCGATACCAGTAGAATAATGAACATTTATTTTAATAACTTATCGCTATATATACAATTTTCATATTAAGGAAAACGCGCGATGGCATGTCATCTATCTCGCTCTTATAGTGAATATACAGAATGGGTAGTTGGCAAAACTGCGTTTTCGGATTACCCGTCTGCATCGACTCTCGGCAGCAAGAGTGGCACGTCCGATATTCCGTCTCACTCCAACGGCAACGTAAATATGCGCGCGGCGCCCGCGCTTCAGTTCAGTTGTCTCCGGCCGCCGATGCGAACGCATGTCCCATAGGATGATTTGCCGGACCTGCTGGAAGACGTGCCACTCGCATTACGCCGAAGGATGTTTCTGCAGATGGATTACGCGCTAGATGTGAGGGCATTCTTGAACCATGTCTATCCAAATCAATGGATTAGTCGGCAAGGTCCTGTAGGTTGGCCGCTACTGTCGCCCAATATGACGCCCTTGATTATGTTTTGTAGGGCACAATGAAACAGCGCGTCTACATTACCCCTATTCACGGATTTACAAGAACGCGTAATGAACTGTGCGAATGACATCTGAAATGATCCCGCAATGTTACAGAGGGCCGCACAGTCAAACTGTGTAAACAGTTTTGGGGGACATTGTATTTACATTTAAGTTTCTATGTAAGATGTTTTTATTAAATAAATAAATAAAAAAAATTCTCAACGGCCAGCTTTGTGTCTTCAACAACGTGGTGGCCATTTTGAGAACTTAATGCAATTTATTAAAATTTGATTTATTTACAATGTCTTGTGTTTTAATGAACTAAAGACTTTCTACTTTCAAACCCTCGGTAGCATTTACGGTAACTGTCAGATTACGGTCTCTACCTGCGCCTATGTTGCACTCGCCCATTGCGCACTTCTTGATAAGGCCATTGTTTGACCGCTGATAACAAATGTTATCAGTGATACAGCAGTACCAAGAAAGTGTGAAAGTGATACACTAGGAATTTATTCAATGTTTACATGAGAACTGTTATTGACCGACTAACTTACAAAACGTAAACATATCAAAAAATCGGTTGCTATACCAAATACAAATTATGACAGTATCGAATATCTCATTATCATTATATTCAATAGACTTTGCCATATGGAAGTTTAGGCTAGGCTAAGCAGCATTTTGAGTCAGTTTAATTGCCTAAAAGCTATAGAAACGGAGACCTTCGCAGCCGGGGCAGATAACAAAAATACGGAGGCCAAACCACAGGCGATAATTATTAAATGGCGTAGCGGACAGCCACATAGAGTACATAAATGCGAGAACACAGCATTCAAAATGATGCAATAGTTAGAGAACAAATTTATGAAGAAAGGAACGAGAAGCAAATTATTTTTGAGGCGTCTACTTAATGACAGTAAATACAAAGAGGGCACGCCCATGTTAGATCACTTCGTATCTGTAAAAAATATTCAATCAGTTAAAGGATGCAGATGCAAAAATTCCATTCCTAACCTCACTGTGGACATTGTCAAAGACTCCTAGGCGAAGAGGACAAAAGAAACCATAACTTGCCACGAGTGCCTGAATGCAATAAATCAGCTTTTTTATGTTTTAGCTGTGGAAAAGAAGAACACAATCAACTGTGTCAGAAACTGCAAAGTACTGCCAGGCGAAAGATTTGGTATCCCAGCACCGAATTCTGCTAGCCGCCATTAGTATTAACTGTTCGATCCAGCGCAGCAAGTGGCGACCAAAATGTTACAGATGGGTGAAATGGAAGGAATTAGTGTAAATGGATGTTGGTTAGAAATGGCTGAATATATTAGAAGTATGGCAAAAAATGTATTTGGGGAAACAAAAGGGAAGCGTATGATTAATAAAGAAATATGGTGATGGAATGAAAGTGTTCAAGAAGTGTTAAGAGAAAAGAAAAAAAGCGTTTAAAAAATGGCAGATGGTTGAGGATAATAATGAAACATTAAAAGAAAGTAAGAAAGAGGTATATAAATAATGTAAGAAAAGAGCAAAGAAGGCAGTTGCAATTCAGATTTATGCCCGGTCGAGGTACGACAGATGCCATTTTCGCCTTACGCCAATTGTGCGAAAAGTACAGGCGCGCGCATAAAAATCTGCACATGGTTTTTGTCGACCTGGAAAAGGCTAACGATCGGGTTCCCCGTGAGGTTTTGTGGTGGGCCTTGAAAGAGAAAGATGTGCCTGGGAAGTATGTAGAACTAATTCGTGCTATGTACAGATCGTCTTGTACGCTGTAACTAAACCCGCCTCCCTCACTCACTTATTTACTTACTTACTTGACTAACCAACGGTATGGCTAACAAGGGGGGTTAGCCATGCCGTTATAAAAACCCCTTTAATTTGGCCTCGTAATCGTCTAGTGTGTTGAACCAAGCAAGTCTACTAACTCCTTGAAGCTTTTGACTTTTCATCAATGGAGGCTCGCATGCCACTGGTCCCTATAACAAACTAATCCTTTTATTCCAAAGATAGCTTGTTTCCCTAATCAACTTGATATCATTTACCTGGTAAAACCAGTTAGCAAGACTTAGTGTCCGTCCGTCCGTCGCTACACCAAAAGATCAGAAATTGCTACCATAATTATAAATTACACCCAAATAAATTAAGTAAGAAGAGATTTTATAAATTTAAGATAGTAAACACCACATTTAAACCATAAAAATATACGCCGATCAACTGTACTTCAAGACCAATCGTAAAAGAACCCTACTTTCATGGAAATAGTGTGTGACTCTACCCTAATCCTATTCGTTTCCCTACTCTAGCTTACCTGAAACACTTACCATAGATCTTGTTCCGAATATGCACAAATGTATCCCTACTAGAAGCTGTACAGTTCAGCCAGCGAAGCTGAGATAAGCAACCTATAGGGTTGTGTTGGTTAGATACCCCCCTCTGCTCTGTCCGCAGGCTAGGGTAGCAGAGAATAGATCGCCCTATCTGTGTATATATCCAGTATTCCAGAACACACCAGCACCAGCCGCATGGGAGACCCAGCTGAGATCAAGCCTTTTATTTAGGTATGGATCGATAACAACAGAAATCCCCAGCGACCAACACCAGCATGAACCAGAGCACCGAGTAAATAATTATATTTAATACAAGACCCCAGCCTCAAATACTGCCAATTTCAGTGAGTATGGATTACTCCAAATGTCTTTCGTCAATCATGAAAGTCCTCACTTCCATCTAACAGCATCAGCAGCATCTATAATACTTACAAAATGCGTATTTTCTCACTGGTCTCAAAGAGTCCAAACTCTTTGAGACCAGTGAGAAAATACGCATTTTGTAAGTATTATATAAATAAGGCGCCCAAGCCTCCACTTGGAACAAAAAGACTCCTAAACGCCTTATGTTTAACAACCGCAAGGTATAAAGTGCTTAGCCGGACAACAGTCTGTTACAAACAATGATCTGGCTTATAATTTTCATAAATTAACCCCATAGAAAATTACTAAATTCAATTTTACTGACCAACTACGTAGGATGCCCTGAAAATTTCGGGAATCGAATACTTAAGAACGTATATTTGACATGTGTTATACCTCTTTGTTACAAGCATAGTCTCATTATCCGAAAACACTGTCCACTTAGAAAAAACAATGTTCGATTTTCAATTGTTTTTTAAAGTCGTTGAGTCGCTGTTGAAAATGGAGCTGTCCCGCGAAAGTTTTAGAGCAATGATTTATTATGACTTTAAAAGTGGATCAACACAACAACAATGTGGAGACCGATTGGCTACTGCTTTTAGTAGTGAAGCATCTTCGTAGACGACAATATACAGGTGGTATTCGAAATTTCAACGTGGCCGTGTTTCTCTTGCGGATGACGTACGTGAGGGTCGACCGAAAATTGCCGTTACCGATCAAAACATCGATGTTGTTCGCCAACTGATAAGGGAAGATAGGCATGTTACATATCGGAAAATTCGGGAGGCTTTAGGCATTGGAATGAGTCAGGTACAAGTTATTTTACAGCAAGAGTTAGGCGTGAGGAAATTATTTTCCCGGTGGATTCCTCACTTGTTATCTGACGACCAGAAAACGGTCCGTGTCAATTGGTGCCACAAAACCTTAAAAAGATTTAATGGAGGAAGCTCAAATGCCGTTTTTAGTATTGTGTCAGGTGACGAGTCATGGATTTACGCATACGAGCCTGAATCCAAAAACCAATCTCGAGTATGGGTTTATGAAGACGAGCCGAAGCCGACAAAAGTTGTTCGTTCGATCTCACGATAAAAAAAATGGTAGCTACGTTTGTCTCCAAATCGGGTCACGTGGCGACTATTGCACTTGAAGATCGAAGAACTGGTTTCAGAGAATGAAAAAGTGCATTAAACACAAAGGAGAATACTTTGAAAAGCAATAAAAGTACTATTATTTCATTCAAATGCGTATTTTTTCCAATTCCCGAAACTTTCAGGGCAACCTACGTAAACAAACGAGTGAAGTTTCCTTCACTTACTCCCTATAAAACCAAGAACAGACTTATCTCCAAGTACCAGCCATACATCGACCCAGTCTTTGTATTGCTTGACCTATCTATGATTTTAGACTACATAGATTATAGTTCGTTATCAAAGCATAAGAGGTGCCCATAGTAATTTTCATTACCTAGGCCACACTGACCGAGCACTCCGAGCAGCTTGGTTCACGTCGCGAGGCTGCTCGGTCACTGTGGATTTATTCCATGACTATTATCGGTCCTGTTTTATCAGTTTTTATATACATTTATATTTTTTCAGCCGGAAGAGGATTTAGCAAACTATGCTAATTGGAAAAGTGGGTGTGCACGAGCCAGACTAAAAAGTAGAGTTCCAGTCTTAAAAATATTTGTGAAAGTCAGTTAGAACCGCCACAAATAGAAGACACCGCAATCGAGCAACCACAACCACATGCCCCAACATAACAAAATAAGGGTACTTTGTGTGTACCAGAATATCGGAACAAGTTCAACCAGATTAAAACACTCATTTTGGATAAATTTGTATATACAAACATGACAACTCAAGTGAAAAATCAATCAGAAAAAGAAGAACCTTCGAGGATAACTTATCTGTAGTAAGAGACCTACTACCAAGTTCTGACTTCTCGGGACATGGGAGCTCTTCAGAATCAGAAGTGAACCCTGAAAGTGACATTAACAGTACCAACAGTGGGAGAAACTTTATACTGTCTTTGATTGAAAATAGTCTGGAATGGAAAAGGTATCCCAAAATCATGTTGGTGGATTATAGAATGGCTTGAAAAACGCTGTAAAATGCTATCATTAAACATCATTAATTCATTATAGTGTTGTGCAAGATAATTATATAGTACATTACGATATACAAGTGGATAAAAAAGGAAGTTCGAATCATGTGGCGATAAATTAAAACACGACCGAAGGGAGTTATTAGGGATTACCTACGTCATTCAGAGTGATGATGATGATGTATTCCTGTTATCCCTTTACTAGGGACATAGGGCTCTAAGAAGAATCTTCCACTTTTCACGATCCTGGGCGACTGCTTCCAAATCCTTCCAGCCTAGTCCAATTGCGCCAGCCTCCTTCTCCACTGACCGCCTCCAATTCAATTCAATTCAATTCAAAATATCTTTATTCATGTAGGCCTAGTTACAAGCTCTTATGAATAGTTCATTACATATATATTATGATCTTAATCTAACCTAATTATCAGAGCGCATAATAATATTGAGTCTATAATATACAACGTAGTAAAAGACCGTCCCGACCGTCTACTGCCAGGTGATTGCCAGATGCCAGCAGAGACCCTGCTTGGACAGGTGGTTGTCTGCTCTGCGTAGCACGTGCCCTATCCATCGCCACTTCCGTGGGCGTTTTAGTTTTATTTGTATAAAAATTGTATTAAAATACTTCTTCTTGTTTCTGATTAAAAGGCTATCCATATCATTAAAAGCAACTTTACTAATAAGGTCAGTTATAAGCAAGAGCCATTCCTACAAATAAGACCAATATAAGCTTGGTAATAAAACTAATAAATAAGTAGAGGTCTTCACCTAAGGGAACCCCTTACAAATGAAATTTAGTAAACGCAAAATAACATTAAAAACAAAATAACAGGCTTTTTCTTTTTTTTTTATGTATTTCTTTCCCATCACGGAACAATGGTATTCCGGACCTTTGGGAGGCGTGCGCGGGGCCGAAGCCAACGCGTAGAGGACCTTTCGACACTTTAATGAAATGTAAGGGGTACACCGAGCGAATGTTGCCCTTGCTCGTACCATGGGACACACGCAGAGGCAACACCCGCCAGGGTGTAAGTAAGGACTATTTGAGAGTTAATGGAATCTAAAATGAACTGGTTTATTTTGATGAAAGTGATGGAATAAATACTGGGCTATGGATAAAAAACCGGACACCTGCCTAATAAAACGGTATCCAATTTTATTTCCGGCAGACGGTGACTCGTCCCCACAAGATGAGCCCCCACAAAAAGCGACATCCAAGATGGCTCAAGGGCAACACCGGTGTGAGAACTCAAGGGTGTCGAGAGGAGTACACCGCTTTCTGCCACTTGCTTCTTCTTCTTTTTGTTTCACAGCCACTGTACCAATTCGCGTCTTATGCAAATTTTCACTTCCACCCCTGGGGCATGTAGCCCTAACGACTCCACTCTGGACGGCCAGTCAAGGCAAGCCAGAGAGTACTGTCCCGCCCACCAGCCTTATGGGTAACAGAACTCCCCAGGAGCACTCGGGTACGTGGGGTCGCTGTTCCCCAACAGCTCGCCACAAGCTGCCCTGCGTTGACTGATTGCACTGGTAAAACCAATGGGCGATGGGGTCGTCACATCCCTACGCCTATTATTAATGTATTTATTATTATTATAAATAAATAATAAAAAATCATTTCAACACCTATCAAGTCAATATTATGTTAGTTTCTAATTAAAATACCGAATTTGCAAGATCACCTACACTGTCAAGATCAGCTGTGTCTGTTATTGTCCTTTTAAATTTATTGTGGATAGAAAAGGAGCTCTATGGGTGTTTTTTGAGAAGACCACGGCGCAAAAAACCAGTGACAATGTTATCCCGCACCAATTTCCGGTAGCAGTGGCTCAAAACTTTTGTTTTGTTTGCCGGCTGCCCCACCACGATCACGATACAACGGCGGTCATTGCAGCAAGCAAACAACGGCAGCAGCGACATATACATATCACTTCGATGGCTAAGATTCCTGTTAACTACTGCAGCTAATCGGTGTTTAAGTGTTAGTGTTTTTGAGTGGCCTTGTGTTTTATACGTATTTCGTTTTACTCAGCGGAGGGTATGGCTATTTATTTTTCTTCACGTCAAGCCGCAGAATACCGCCGCCTCCGGCTAGATATCAAATCACGAAGTTACACTTGGCCTAACTTTTCGTCATCTACGTAATCGTCGCCGTGGACTAGTGGCTTCAGCGCTTGGTGAAATCGGTGTTGTGCTCATAGCGATTGCTAGTTCGAGACCTCGTTTCGGCATGGACGTTTAATAATGAACTTTTTGCTTTTTTTTTTTCCTGATCTTGGTTCATATGGTTTAAATTAATTTTTTTTTTTTTTTTTTTTTTTTTTTTTTTTTTTTTTTAATGTTAATAGTTATTTGATAGTAGTGGATGTTTTTATTTTTTCAAATGTTTATATATAGTTTAGCATAGTTTTCCTCAATTCAAATTGTCTTTTCTTTTATTGAATTATTATTTTGAAATTGGACATGTTGTAATTTAATGTTTTTTTATTTTATTTTATTGTAGTGCTTTCTGTTTGACATGTTTTGTTTGGTTTTGCTGTTGTGTGTATATGCTATTTATTTTATTTGACAGTGCGCTTTATTTGTTATATTTTATACATTCGCAAGTAAGTGGGTATGGCTGACTCTTTGTTAATTTCGTGTCCCCATTGCCCTAATTCATCAAAAACTTTTACAGAACATGGGCTCAAAGTTCATATAGGGAAGAAGCACAAAGAGTTGCGTCGTTCAGTGTCACCGCGACCCCTATCGGTGTCGCAGCACAATGCCCAGTCCGTGTCTCCTCGAACACAAACCGTCGATGCCAGCGCTTCGACTTCGGGTTTGGATGGCCTAGCTACCCTGAAGCAGTCAGTGCGAGTGTTACGGCATATTCCTAGGGGTGCGCGTAATCTGGCTGCGGGAAAATTGTGTGACCTTATAGACCGGTGTCTTGATACTAATGGTGCGTCTGATTGGTTTTCTTTGCTGTCATTCGCCTATTCTGCCTTTAAGACTCCTGATGCTGCGGGCGCTGGTAATTTGACAACTAAGGTCAAAAAAAATATTGACTCTGTGCCTTTAGTTCTGCAGGTGATGGGGAGGCGGTCACAGAGATGGGGGGCCAGCCCTCTCTGGTTAAGACGGTCGAGTCCAAGGTTTTTGAAGGTGACCTCAGAGGCGCAGTTCGGGTGTTGATGTCGGACGATAGCGTGGCGCCTTCGGGTCCGGAGACACTTGCCGCTTTACGGTCAAAACACCCGTTCCCGTCCAGGCCTCTCTCATTGCCGCAGGAGCCTGATAATTCTATTACTGCATATTCCGTGAAGCCGGAAGACGTAGCACACGCACTGAGCTCCTTTAGTAGCAGTTCAGCTGCCGGGCTGGACGGTATCCGGCCGGCACATTTGAAGGAACTCACTTCTGGTTCTGCGGGGGACAATGGTCTACGGCTCCTTGAAAGCTTAACTAAGCTGTGTAATTTTTTGCTTAGTGGCCAGCTAAATGTAGCCGTCTGTCCCTATATGTATGGTGGTTCGCTGTGTGCATTGTCCAAAAAGGATGGGGGTATAAGGCCAATTGCGATCGGCAGCACCTTTAGGCGATTGACGGCAAAGCTTGGGTGCCGTGCGGTGAGAGAGGAGATGGCATCTTATCTTCGGCCGTGTCAGTTGGGATTTGGCATAAAAATGGGCTGCGAAGCAGCCATTCACGCAACCAGGACTTTCTCTGCAGACCCCGACAACGTTGATAGCGTAATTGTCAAGCTAGACATAAAAAATGCTTTTAATTCAATTGAGCGGGATGTTATGCTATCGGAAGTTAGGGATAGGGTGCCTTCTCTTTACCCTTTCCTCTTCCAAGTCTACTCGTCGCCTTCTTTCCTATGTTACAATGGTTCCCCTATCCTTTCACAGGTCGGTGCTCAGCAGGGGGATCCGCTCGGTCCGCTTGTGTTCAGTTTGGGAATACAGAAAGTGATTTCGGAGCTTCATTCTCCCTTGAACATATGGTATCTGGATGACGGTACTCTGGGAGGTGAGCCTGAGGTCGTGAAGCAGGATCTGATTGCACTCCTTCCACGCTTTCAACAATTGGGTCTGGAGGTAAACGCGGACAAGTGCGAGTTCTTCCCGTGTGGGCCCGTTTCCCGTGCTTCCTTCCCAGTTTTTAGTGACCTGCTTCCGGGTCTCAAGGAGGTGTCGGCTGGGACTTTTACTCTTTTGGGGTCCCCTATTTTTGAGGAGGCCATTCCCAATGCGTTTGAGGTACGAAGGCAGCTTCTTTTATCCGCTAGGGGTAGATTGAAGAAGTTGTCGGCGCACGTGGCCCTTGTCCTGCTTCGGATTTGCTTCGCGGTTCCCAAGCTGACGTACTTTTTGCGGACCGTTCCGGCTTGGCTTCGCCCTGAAGAACTGGACTCATTTGACGTCGTCTTGAGGGAGGCTGTAGAGTCCTTGCTTAACGTCTCCCTTAATCCTGACCAATGGGACTTGGCGTCCTTGCCAATCCGGAGTGGTGGGCTGGGTATCCGGCGCGCGCGGGACGTGTGTCTTCCGGCGTTCTTGGCATCGGCGGGTGCGGTCGGAGGTCTGGTTTCCCAAATTTTGGGAAAGGATATTAGCAGCGTAACCATACCGTACTCTGCCGCTGCTTTGGAGGCTTGGACCACTCTTAATCCGGGTATGCCGGTGCCTGAAAGGCCGGAATCCCAACGATTATGGGACGATGTTGGGGTGAAGAGGATTTTTGAGGGCCTGTTGGGTCGGTCTGTGGGTGTGGATAGGGCAAGGCTTCTTGCGGGGTCGAGACCGGAGTCAGGGGCGTGGTTGCAGGCGCTTCCTTCCCCTCATTTTGGCACGCTTCTCGACAATGATTCGTTGCGGGTGGCTGTTGCTCTTCGCTTGGGTTGCGATGTTTGTGTGCCCCATTTATGCATTTGCGGCACCATGGTGGAGAGCAATGGTCACCACGCTTTGAGTTGTTGTCGATGTGCTGGAAGGTTTCCTCGCCATCATGCCCTAAACGACTTAATTCGAAGGGCGCTCGTTTCAGCAAATGTGCCTTGTGTACTCGAGCCTCCGGGGCTTAGTCGGTCGGATGGCAAGAGGCCGGATGGATTGACCTTAGTGCCGTGGGAGAGAGGAAAGTGCCTGCTATGGGACGCCACATGCGTCAGCACTTTTGCTGCTTCCCATGTCACTCGCACGGTGAATTTAGCGGGGGCAGCTGCTGAGACGGCTGCTATTAAAAAACGCGAAAAATATTCGTGCTTGGGGGGTTACTTGTTTGTTCCACTCGCGGTGGAGACCACTGGGTGTTGGTGCTCGGAGGCTCAGGCCTTCTTTTTGGAGATCGGGAGTCGGCTGAGGGAGAGGGGGCTTGATCCCCGCTCCGGGTCATTCCTGGTGCAGAGGTTATCGATCGCGGTCCAGCGCGGAAATGCAGCTAGCGTCTTGGGAACCTTTGCACCTGGAATGACTCGTGGTGGGTTGTTTGACGGATGATGCGGTAAAATGTGTTTGTTAAATATAATTTATTCTACCATTTTTAGTTTTAGGGTTATGTATTTAGGTTTTTAGATTTAATTAAGTTTTATTTTAAGGCTATTTCTATTTGTACCTACTTATTTTCTGTAATAATTGTAAAACTTTAATTTGACATTAAAATACACAGAAGGTACGCATGAGCGTTTGCGTGGCGCCCGTTCCGCGTTTTACGAAGTGCGTCCCTTCTGTGTATTTTACGCCTTAGTTATGTAGGCGACTGATGACAGAGGCGGCCGGAGTTGCTCAATAGTTTGTTTTCTCTATGAGAATAGAGATAAATCAAAATCAAAATAATTTATTCAGCAAATAGACAACAGGGGCACTTTTACACGTCACATGTACATATTTAGAAAAATATGTGTTGCGATTAGGGATATAGAGGTATACCGACTATTGATTTGGCCGACTAGTTGCCGACTACAAATGCGGCCGGATCGGCTTTCCCGACTAGTCGGTATATACATCCCTAGTTGCGATATAATATTTGCTTGTCACCAACAGTTTGGAGATGCTGTATCTGACCATATCTAATATTTTGTATGATCCTAAAATGACTTTATCGTGTCACTAAGTGTTAGCGTTTCGGAGGTAAGAACATATGACTAATGAAATAAAACTATGGAAACGGATTAAATCGCGTATAATGAATTTTTTCTACTCCCGAACTGTTATTCGTCATTTACAGGGTCGTGCACAGATCTTTAAAACCCTACATAAAGGTCTATTCCCCAAAGCCAGCGTCCGCCGGCTTTCCGCGCATGCGCGCAGTATCGAAAAAACTGAAAACGCATTGTTTGGCTCTGTAACCATGGCAACGCCTTATAACGACACTGCGGGCGTGCGCGGGAAGGCTTTGGGCAGCCGAGCTGACAGTGCAAACCTTTGAGTCAAAATAGAGGAAACAGTGTGAATTTCACGAAAGTTATTCAAGAAAACTATTAAAAACTAGTGCATAGTCGTAGAAAAAGTATTGTATGCAACGGTGTTTAACTGAGTCAAAAAATACTCGTGGCGTCTCAATAACAATTTTCGGCTTCGCCTCAAATTGTTACCCAACGCCACTCGTCTTTTTTGACCTCCTTTAAACGCCTGTTGCATAAAATACTATAAAATACATCCCGACGTTTCGAACTCTTTACAGCGTTCGTGGTCAACGGGTGACTGAGGAAAAATTAAAATGTGCAAAAGCTACCCACTTACAAGAAATATTAACGAACCATGACCACACATAATATAGATTTCTAAGGCATAAAATGTCATATAAGGCATATATAAGGCATGTCATGGATAAAGTCAATCATGCTATAAAGTTTGACAAGCCTCTGGTTCTCGCTAAGGAGAAGCGATATATACCCAGAATGTTGCGAGAGGCCATTGAGATCAAGAAATATCCAAACTTTAATAGAGAGGATGGCTTTACTTTACCACCGGCTTGGGATCCAGTAGTACATCTGATAATGGAACAAGCACGACGTAGGCTGTGAGGCATTTGTGTTGTATGGTGTTGGACATTTGCAGTTTGTTTCTTTGTCAATTTTGTGTAGATTAATTGGTTAATTATTTTTTAACAGAGTAATGGTAAATTTTTTGAATATTGTATAACTAGCTTTATTAATAGTGTGTGAACCTGCCTTAGAAATCTATATTATTTGTGGTCATGGTTCGTTAATATTTCTTGTAAGTGGGTAGCTTTTGCACATTTTAATTTTTCCTCAGTCACCCGTTGACCACGAACGCTGTAAAGAGTTCGAAACGTCGGGATGTATTTTAAATTCATTATACGCGATTTAATCCGTTTCCATAGTTTTATTTCATGAGTAACTATCGCGGTAACCGAAGACAATATTAACATATGACTATCCTAGTTAGAAGGGCAAGGTCTTTGTACCTAATAATACAGAATAAATTAAATAATATAAAAAAGGTTTAATGCAAGTAAGTAGAGGAGGCATGTGCCCAGCAGTAGGACTAGGTTAGGTTATTTCTAATATGAATATAAAAGTAAAATACGAAACTACTTACGAAATAATACGAAACAATATAAATACATTAGGGCATTTCTCAGAGCGTTTCAACTTTTTTGATTTCGGTGGCAGCATTATTACCTGAACCCCGTAAGCGTAGCATGAGTTTTCTTTGTTTCTGGTAGAAATCCGCGACTTCTATTTAAATTGACAAAATTTCATGTGACTTTCACTGGAATCACTTAAAAATGCTACCACCGAAATCAAAAAAAAAATTAACGCTCTGAGAAATGCCCATTATATTATGTATTTATATTGTTGTGTACCGCATGCAGCGGGGCAAGGCTCAAGCTGTCGGTGGTTAGAGCTGCAGAGAGAGGAACCGTCGGACTATTTGCGCTGGACGTGTCCAAGATCACCACCTTTTGCATCTGACCCTTGATCCAACCATAGCGAAAGTCTCTCAAGATGTTGGTCGAGACTCTTCGCTATGAGACCGTTCGCTGAAACACAGTCTCAGTTAACTTGGGCCGAGTCCAGTAACATCGGACCGATGTGACTGACGGCTCTTCGGTCCGGTTGATCAGCCACATGATGAAACAAACGGAGTGTTTACATCCTCCTTCTCTTGCAGCACAATTTTCACATTTGACATATAAAATGATATCCTCGGCTTCACTGATTCGTGCAAGCACTGAATACAGTTTGGAATGAACGTTATGTTTGGGTGTGACCCTACACCTGACTAAACATATGACCTCTCCTCACTTCTACGTATCCAATCGCAGTCTCTACGTAGGTGTCTCGGGTAGAAAGAAGGGTTTTTGTTCCGCGAACGACCGCAGAGTTAAAGCTATCGCTTTAGCACATAAATTGCATGAGCATTATATTATCTACTCGTGGCAGATTGCAAGAATCTGCCACCGCGTAGCCCTCCGTAACTTTCATTAATGAGTTTAATCTCTGTAAAAATTGAACTCAAACGTATAAATTGACAAATACTTGTACAGACATAAACAATAAAATACCTATGTCAATACACAGTCAGTGTCAAACCGCTACTTTCTTCTGATGACGGGCGGAATACAGGCACAGAAATACTTCTAATCTGCCTAAAACTTGGTTTAGTCAAGTTATTTTGAATTTTCTCAAGAATAACTGAATCTAAAAATCCAATTTATTTTTATATGTACTCAGCAAGCCCTAATCTACAAATAGACTTAAATTTTTAACCATTGTAAAAAAATGAAATGTTGTCAATTCCACCACAAGTCTAAGTTCAACTGTACGACGATATTATCCCCGCACAATCAAACAGAGATACAATTTCAAAGTTTACAATCACCCAGAATAATTTCCAAGTAAATACAAACAGAGAAACAATAGTAGAATAACTTCACTCACCAGTATAATACACGAAAGCCAGGGACACTGTTAGTCTTGTAGATATTGTGAGAATGCCCCGCGTCGGCTCGCCTCGACCCTTTTATAGCCTTTAATCCAGACATAACGCGGACTGCGGACGTTTTGCGGACACAATTCAGACATAATGCGGACTGCGGACGTTTTACGGACGCAATACAAACATAATGCGGACTGCGGACATAATACGAATATAATACAGACATAATTCGGACTGCTTTGTTTACTAAGCCGTGCGCCCAATACATTTAAGTTAACGTACATGTTCTCTCAGCAAATAAATGTTTACCTATCAGTAGTAACACCTGCATGCTTGCACGTGTTTTAAAGAGAGATGGAGATATCTTTTATAGATCCTACAACGTAATGAAACATTTTATATCGTGGTAAATATAAAAAGGCAAATAATACTTTCTTAAAGTGCTCATGTAACAACTTGGTGTCATTAATTTAATTGCAGTTCTGACATCTTCTAATTTGAAGTGTTCAATGGCAATGAAATTGTTAAGGTTTTTTAAAATTTAATATAAATCTATAATCTCCATTAGATTTTGGCACACAAAATAATTTAGACAGATATTGGTCTTCACAAGGTGAACATTTTACAATTGCACCCTTTGTTAGCAGTTCAGAAATAAGTTTATTGAGTATTTTACTGTCAAAATCAGAAAAATTATCATTTTTAGGAATAATTGATTGTGAAGGCATAGATAAAAATGGGATTTTGTACCCAGCTATCCAGGACAAGACCCTTGGGTCATTGGTGATGTTCTGTCATTGCACCAAAAAATATTTAAGTCGACCACAGTAACTTGTACCAACCTGATCACTTAACGGCGGCTGTTGTAGTGATGATGAGTGCTGACTTCGACGCTTCTGCTGTTGGTGCTGGTGTTTCGCAGAAGAGGTGGTGTTGCTTGGTTTGCGTTAGTGCTGTTTCTGAATCCGGGCTCTCGGTCTGTAAGTCTTGTTGGCTGGGCCCTTGAAGTTTAAATTATTTGCTGCTTTCTTGGGTCTTTCTGTACTCTTTAAATCCTTGCTTGTTTGTTCAATGGCTTTTGAAGCCTTTCATTTTTCGGCTAAGTTTTCTCCGAAAAGCCATTGGTTCACGTCGCAGTCCTTTAAAGTCTCACGTGCTGTCTTGTTGTCGAGACCTGAAGTTATAAACAAAACAAGTCGCACAAGAGACGACCAGAGACTTCGTTACCAGCAACACACAGTCGCCTTAATCGCTTTGATTGATTTCGTTTGCTTTGTATTTGACGCTTTTTTGCTTTTATCTAATTGCATCTGTATGATTCTCTTATTTTTTGATATGACAGGCGATTTTTTAACATTGCTTGTCAATTTCTTTATTTTTGAGTCTTTTTTTACATTTATTGGGTCTCCTTTCTTGCTAGTAGTTTTTTATTTTTTGTTGTTATTTCTGAGTCTACTAAATTGGTCTGTTGCAGTTCACTATACCTATCTACTGTGAGTGGGCTTGTTGCATCGCCGTGCTGTGATTGAGTACTTGTATTTATATCTTAGGCGATATGTACTTTTTTGTTTTTTGCTGGCGGTGGGGTCCTAGGATGCTCCAAATTAAGCTTTTTTAAGAGGTCAATCTGTTTTTCTTGTTTTTTTAGGCATTCTGTAAGTCTTTTAGTTTCAGTGTTTAAATTGTCAATTTCTGTGTGAGCTGATTCTAATTCTATTTGAAGCGATTTTAATTTGTTCTTCATGTCTTCAAGATTCTCGTCTTTCTCAATATTTGGTAAACTTAGCATACTCGTATCATACATTGTGGCGTTGAGCAAAGAATTATTCGACAATTCGCCTGTATGCGAATTGGCTCGGGCTCTCCGTGGTCGTGTATTCACGTTTTCCATTTTATAAGTTTATATCGATATTCACTTAATCGATTTATGACATTAATCGATTATTTTAGTAGTATTGGGTTTCTGAACGCATCTTACAGGTGGCAACACAGGTTTGACTGTCATACACGTCAGTGTCAGTTATGACCAATCAGCTGATCGGGAATCGCGAACTGCTCACGCGTTCGTGTTTAATCGTAATGATAACGGTGTTTCCTTGTGGTTTTAAATGTAAACAAATGTTCAACGGTTAAAATGAGTATCTTACCGGTGTCATATTTCGGCGATTTCGTCCATATTAGTGCAGTTTTATCGATTTTGTTATGAGGCGTAAGTATATCCTTCGAATGCTGTTCACACGATTAGCACTAAAACAACTTTCTCAATAGTTACACAAAATAATCTTCGGAGCTCCTGCTGATAATGTTTATCTGGCGAGTGTTGCCCGAATAAATTTATCAAAGGCACATGCCACTATTAGCTCACACAAATATAATTGAAATATGCAATTCTTCTTACCTGTTGTACCTCCTTTTTTCCGCCATTTTCAATTTTTGTCGCTTCAATCGCTGCATCGGGATCTCCGGGGAGGTCATCTCTAGTCTCAATGACAATCAATGGAGACCTGCTTCAGCTTCTCGACGCCGTAGGCGGAGATGGTGACCCCGAATATGAGGCGGACCTGGGGGGTTACCATGACGTACTAAAGACGTTCAGTTTAGGTTGAGAGAAAGGGACACAGCTATAGCAGTTACATAGCTCCGTCCCTCTCTCTCAACCTAAACTGAACGGCTTTAGCACGTCATGGTAATCCCCCTGGAGTACGTTTCGGATCTTGAACTAGATCTTGTAAAATAGCGTGGTCCATACCTTGATATCGCGATCTTTCTTCTATCTTCCTCTCCAGTCTTCTTATTTTCTCTTCTAATTCTTCGATCAAATGACTTTCTACCTTCGTAGCTATTTTTCTTCGACGCATAATTACTATTTTTGATAGATAAAACTCGAATTAATTAATTCTTATTCGTGACGCGTAATGGCCGTTGGCTGCATGAAAGCGACAATGAACTGAAACAAATTCCCAAACACTAGGGAAAATCCGTCAACTGACGCGTCTTTTTAATAATGGGCTCCTGTTTTGTGCTCACTAGGTGGCGCCACTGTTGAGTAAGGTCAGGAGTATAGTATTATTATAGGCCTATCATCAACTGTCTGAAATAAAAGCTTTTTTATTTTACTTTAGTTACATATTTGTTTTATAGCCATTGAACGACCAATTTAGCTAATACCTTAATATGCTCAACAATCCAACAGCATGATTACCATCATGCTGTTATTTTGCCTTTATTGATTGGAACCGTGCTTAACATTTTCAAATAAAAATACAGAGTAAAAATCCAACAACTTTAATAATGAAATCGTATAAGATTATGGTGTATTCAACACACGCTAAGACTTACACACACCAGATAATAGAATAGAATAGAATAGAATAGAATAGTTTATTGTTAAAAGAAATTAATACAATCGTACATTATTTGTCCCGTGGCCCCACACTAGGCTAAGCCTGTCACGTGGCAGCCAAAATAAGGTGAACATAACATTTTGGTATTCTAGTAATATTAAAATTATGCGTTAACAATAAGATAGTTGTGTGTGACTGTGTGCGAGTGTGGGTGTGTGTGTCTGTGTATATGAGTGTGTGTGTGTGTGTGTGTGTGTGTGTGTGTGTGTGCGCGTGTGTGTGTGTGTGTGTGTGTGTGTGTGTGTGTGTGTGTGTGTGTGTGTGTGTGTGTGTGTGTGTGTGTGTGTACATTTGTGAGCGGTCAGGTGATGACTTTCAGCAGCATTTCAATTTGCCTATAGTTAAGATCTTTTAACCAGTTCTTAATTACATGTTTAGCTTCTAGAGGGGACTTTTTAGATATGTTACATGCTTTAACTACAGAGTTATAAATATGTGGATGGAGAAAGTTAGGGAAACGTCTAGCGAACACTGTTTTTGTGGTGGGAATAGGAATTTTAAAGGTTCTATTACGGATTAATGAGGTGTATTCTTCAGAATAGAAATAGAAACGTACTTAACTAATTAATGTTATTCCCTCCGAATTAATACAAGTCACACTGCTTGTGACCCGCACGCGTGCTCGCTCACGTCACACAAGCGATGAAACGGAAATGCTTACCTTCGAATGCAGTAGGAAGGGCATGTCTAATCTAATACATCTGATGTGCAATGCCTTTACATATAATAATTTTAGTACCTTTTTTTTTACCTTTTATTTAGGACTAGTCTCAGTCCCCAGAGTTGAAAAACAATTCAAATAACCAAACAAAAACAAAAGAATATTGCTCCTTTGCTTGCAGTAGGAAGCAAACGTCTAATGGCCGCTGTACACATGGGCCCAGCGGTTGGGCCAACTCTTGGACCCGCCCCTTAGCCAAGATCACAGTCGCTGTTTACACATTGATGAACCAATCACTTTTGGCTTTGGCTCTTCATAAAAGATGGACGTAGAATGGAAAAGGTAATTTACGTTGGCAGCAAAATTTAATTAATACGTAAATAATAAAGTCGTAATAAAATTAAATCATCTGAAATATAAACAATTTTTTGAGTATAGGTACTGATAAGCACATTTATCTTTTTAAGCAATACATTTAAACATTTGCCAGGGTATTTTATTTCCTTAAATCAACACTATTATTGGCATAAATTGACTTATTATTTTCGTAAATCTTTTACTACTGTCCTCTCTGACGGATGACGACCAACTGAATGAGGCGCCAACGTGTGAACACAGTTGGCCATGTGCGCCAAGATCCTTTGATGTGTGGACAAAAAACCGACACCAGTCGGTTGGCCGCCAAGCACTGGCGCCAACTGCCAATATACGGCCAAGTAGCCTCTACACGCTTGGCCAAGGGGCGGGTCCAAGGGTTGGGCCCATGTGTACAGCAGCCATAATACAACTGTGCGTCTACCACGAGTTGACAACGGCGGTACTCGTTAGTGACTGTGTAAACTCGCTCGCAATCGCAATGCCTCTCGCTCATACTGATTTACCGGTGCCAGCGAGATGCACTGTGAGCGAGTCCACGCAGTCGCTAACGAGCATCACCGTTGTCAACTCGTGGTAAACGTACTAGTTTGTAATGCTTACATATAACAGTTTTAATACTGATCATCAATAAGGACTAAATGAATCTCACTCTTTGAGTATAATTATAAATAAAATAAAAAAACAACAACAAATTTAAAAACAAACTTGCTACTCTGCAAATTAAAGAATGATTGAAATCACGCATGATAGTCACTATGGTATACGTTAACAAAAGTAAACTTCATCATCTGAATGACATAAAAAGAAAGCGTTTTTTTGTTGAGTCATTAGCTAATAGAACTTGAGAGGTGAGACTTTCACTATTGAGAGGTGCGGAACATCATCGCGATCTATTTTTCTCTGTGTTTTAAATACTAGCTTTGGTTTCTTTACCGTTTTGAGAAATTTAACACTGTAAGTTGGATATTCTTTTGGTTCCGTCGTCGTCGCATGATTTTTTTCTATAATTCAACATAATAAATCGATTTGTATTTGTTGCCATAATATCTGACTAACACATAGTCATCAACACAGAATACGGGGTTTTTGAAGTTTCTTCTTTGTCTATGTTTTCATTATCAGTCTCATTGTTCACTTTTACATCAGTCTTATCATCTTATGTGTACTTAAATTAAAATCATTAGTGTTGTTTGAATCTTTAGTTTCTTTGGGAGACAACATCGGTTCTACAATTAAGCTGAAATCGTTGTTAGACTCATTGTCAGATTCAATTTGTGCCAAGTCTGAATCACTATGAGAACTCATTGTTCCGGAGACACTGGTGGAACTGGATGAACGAGTGTCATATTTCTTTATATATTTTCTGTCTTGGTTGGTTCGCTTCGACTTTATATATTTTTTCATAACTTTGCTTCTCTTTGTAAACTTGGCCTTTTTAATTTTATTTCTAGATTGTTTGTCTTCTTTTAATGTCAATTCTAATTCTTCCTCGTAATTTTTTTCAATACCCTTATTTTCACCTTCTGTCTCTATCACGGGTGGCAATTTATTTTCTTTCACTTTGCTTTTCTTTCCTATACCCTTATTTTTAATTTTATTTTCATCGCCTCGTTCTGGCTTAGATGGCACTACATTTTCCTTACCATTTCTCGTCTTGCCAATCATAAGTGTCGCAGCGAATGTATTTATGACTTTTCTGTTTCCCTTTAAGGTCTGAACTCCTGAAGGCCCTGGTTGTGCTAATAAGCTATCCTCTCTTTTTACAACTGGTTTTCTGACTACAACCTCTTGTAGGATTTTTATTTCGCTGGAATCCGGTGTTTTATCTTGTAAGTATGCAGGTAGATTATCATTATCTGTGGCTATGAATGCTTGTGCTTGAGATCATATTTTAGTAATTTGACTTAGCAGAGTCACATTGCGTTCTTCTCGGTTTTGACTGTTTGAGTTACAAACATTCACTCCTTTATCAACTTTCGGTAAACTCGATTTGATGTCCTTCTCGTTACGTTGCTATTGAGTTTTGTTTTCGTGTTTTATATTTTTAATCTGTTTATTTATTTTTGATTGTACTACGTCGGCGTGAGTAATAAACTTCTGCACCTAGCACAATTTTGCATCGTTTTTGTTTCGTAGACATGTCACCGCGCTTAATTTCTTCTAACAGCAGTTGTACAAATGTAGTTTGATTTTCTTCTCTTGTAACTTGTTTTGTTGTCTTAGGGCTTGAATTTGTGTTGGTTATATTGTAACAATAGAAATTTAATTCCCTTTAATTAAGTAATAACTAACAGAATGCAAGGCGTAGGTTACGCCTTCTACTGCCCTCTGTCGGGAATAGGCAGGAAGTCATCGACCGTAAGGTGTCAGATATTGGATTGGCCTTCCTCGCCATCTAGCGTTGGGTTAGCTGCACTCTTGTAGTCCGTCTTGGGCTTACGTGGATCAAAGTTGCCGTTTTAGAAAAATAGAAGTAAAATAGTCATCGGTCTTTTCCTTTTCCTTTTATTCGTAACCAGCCTCAATTATGGGCGTTTTCTGTAATATTCGTAGGTTGTTTTTGCCACAGCTGGATGTTTATTAAGAGATTTAGAAAAAAATGAAACTAAGGGCTTGTGATCTGATTCCACAATCTCTTGTCCATATACATATTGATGGAACAGTACATGCAAATAAAATTGCCAAGCTTTCTTTTTCAATCTGACTGTACATTTGTTCAGTCTGTGTCAATGCCCTAGATCCATAAGCTACTGGTTTATTATTTTGTAACATTACACAGCCTAAGCCGTCTTTTGATGCATCTACACTTAAAGTTACAAGGCTGTCTATGTCAAAATATGCTAACACTGGTGGTTTACATATCAGTTCTTTCAGTCTGTCATAAGCTTTCTGTTGTGAGTCTGCCCAAATAAATGGTACATCCTTTTTATTTAATTGTCTCAAAGGTGCTGTCTCTTCAGATACATTTGGTATAGGTAAATTTTGAAACATTGATAGCACTAGACAGAGAAGATTGGAAAAAGAGGGGAGAGGCCTTTGCCCAGCAGTGGGACACAGTAGGCTCTGAATAATAATAATTAATCATGCCCAAAAAACGCAATAATTATTTTTGACTACTAGGTTCTTTCATTTCTTTAATTGCTCTGATTTTGTCTGTATCTAATTTAATGCCATCTGTTGTGAGAATATGACCTAGGTATCTTACCTCTTGTTTCTTAAATTGACATTTATTTTTATTGAATCTAATGCCATATTCTCTCGCTCTGTCAAACACTTGCTTTAAAATGTTGTCATGTTCAGTCTCTGTCTTAGCGTGTATCAATATGTCATCAATGTAAACTTCAACGTTAGGCATACTACCTAATATGCTGCTAAATACTCTCTGAAAGACTTCTGGGCTCGAAGCCAAACCAAATGGTAGTCTAGTATAATAATACCTTCCATAAGGGGTATTAAAAGTTATCAACTCTCGACTGTCTTTCGAAAACTTATCAGCACTGACACATGTTCATGGTCTCCCTCTAGCTGACGACACGTTGGATACGCCCGTCGCCATTGATGTACTGGTGGGTGCAACTATATTTCCACATTTGGCTGCCGCACATCGTCAAAAGCGAAGTGGACTATATGCCACCAGCTATACAGACGGTACTGGGATATATTTTAATGGGTTCGGTGCCTGCTTTACAGCCACCGCGTAAATATACTTCAGCTTGTTGTACTTCCGTGGATTCCATGGACCACCTCCTCAAAAAGTTCTGGGAACTTGAGGAAGTATCCGCTCCGCCCGCTCAAAGCCAGGATGACTTTGAATGCGAGGAATATTTCCGCGCCACCACTACGCGCGACGCTAGTGGTAGATATACTGTGGCATTGCCTTTCCGAGATGACGTGTTCAAGCTCGGAGAGTCGCATTCGGCTGCTAAGAGGCGCTTTCTTTGTCTTGAAAGAAAGCTAGAGTCATCGAGTGTGTTACGTGCCGCCTATGACGATATAATTCGTGAATACGTCAGTAAGGGTTATATATCGGACGTGACTAACTCTCTCAACGCGAACACCTCTTCAGCCCTCGCATACATAATTCCTCATCATGCTGTCGTGCGTGAGGATAAGACCACTACCAAAGTTCGTATGGTCCTGGACTCGAGTAGCAAGACAACTACAGCCTGTCGCTGAATGATGTCTTGCACTAGGGCCCAATCTTCAAGGGGATTTATTTTCAATCCTCTTGAACTTTCGCTTATTCAAAATAGCGCTTTCAGCCGATTGTCGCCAAATGTTTTTACAGATTGGTGTTCGCGAATCGGACCGCCAGTTTCAACGAATCTTATATAGATTCCGCCCGGCGATCCCATTTCGACATGAATTTAACCGTGTGTGTTTTGGTATGAAGTCGAGCCCATATCACGCGCTCCGCGTCGTTCTGATTGCAGACGACGGAAATAAGTTTCCAATGGCAGCAGCGATCGCATCGTCCTGCACATACATGGATGACGTATGCTTCAGCATTATGTCAGATGATTCGCAACAGCAGGATGAATCTGTTGCTATCGCTGTAAGGAGCTTATTGACCTATTCAAATGCGGTCAATTTGATCTTGTCAAATGGACCTGCAACTCAGAGACCGTGCTACGTGAGATACCTGCTTCTCATATGGCTTCCGTAGACTTGGAAATAGACCCAGGAGTCTCGCAAAAGGTCCTTGGCTTGTGTTGGTGCGATTATTTCCATTTCAAGGTGACAGAGCCAGATCCAACGTGCACTAAAAGGACAATCTTGTCTGCAGTGGCTCGCCTATGGGATAACGTCGGCTTAGTAGCTCCAGTTGTCCTTTACGCAAAACTCCTTACAGGAGCTTTGGTTGATCAAATGCGACTGGGATGAGACTCCCTCGACCCATATTGTAAATTTATGGGAACGATTTTGTTCTGAGTTGCCAAAATTGAATGAAATTCATATACCGCGTCATCTCGGGGTAGTACAAGGTTGTACTATAAACCTCTTAGGCTTCGGTGATGCTTCCGAGCGGGCATATGGAGGTGTAGTTTATCTTCAGGTCATAAACGGGAATGAAGTGACAGTTCGATTGGTGTGTTCCAGTCGAGGTCTCTCCCTTGAAGACAGTCTCTGGGCGAGATTAGAGCTGTGTGCTGCTGTCCTCTGGCAAAGCTCATGCGGAAGGTGCAAGATAATTTCGAGCCCCGTTACAACATTAACGAGATCTACGCCTTTACTGACTCGAAAGTTGCGCTCTGCTGGATTCAGTCATCACCACACCGCTGGCAAACATTCGTTGCCAATCGCGTTGTTAAGATAATTGAAGCTGTAGCCAGCTGCTTCCATCATGGCGGGCTTAGAAAATCCCGCGGATTGCTTGTCGCGTGGCCTGACGCCTGCTAAGCTTGTGGATCATCCTTTGTGGTTTACAGGACCGGCTTGGGCATCCAAGCATCCATCAGAATGGCTTTAAGGGAGCTCGATCGAGAGTCCATCGGAGAAGTGCCGGAGCTAAGCCTCTGCACAGATGTGTCAGAGTCACCACTTTATTCCCTCGCGCAGCGAATATCGTCGTGGTCTCGATTACTGCGCATCGTCGTATACGTGTACCGCATCCTTAATCCGAAACCGCTCCCCACGGCCCTTACCCGATCCGACTTAGAGTTTGCTGAAGGCAAAATTCTCTCATCGTTGCAAAACGAACATTTTTGTGACGATATTGAGAAAATTAAGAGCAAGAAATATTGCTCACCTGCTTTACAAAAGCTCAAACCGTTCTTAGACAAAGACGGTCTAATTCGTGTTGGAGGCAGGTTGACAAATACAGACTTGCAGTATTCTCAGAAGCACCCAATTGTGCTCCCACGACGTGATCATGTAGTCAATATGATCGTTGACTACGTTCACAGAAAGCATTTGCATGCTGGTCCCGAGTCAATGATGACTATACTTAGGCTTCAGTATTGGATTCTGTCGGCTCGTCGTGTCATTCGCGACCGCATTGCCAAATGCAACACTTGTTTCAGAGCGAATCCACAATCGTCTTTTCCGCTCATGGCAGACTTACCGGGCTGTCGCGTGAATCAAGTGGATAAACCGTTTACGCATACAGGGTGTGATTATGCAGGCCCTCTGCAATATACGCCTACTCGTGGCAGAGGAGTGAAGAGTCGCAAGGCTTGGTTATGTATTTTCACTTGCCTCACTACGCGCTGTCTTCACATTGAGATAGCGACGGAATTGAGTACCGCCAACTTCATGGCTGCATTAAAGCGCTTTTTGGCACGCCGTGGTCCCGTCCAATGCATGTATTCGGACAATGGAACCAATTTCGTTGGCGCCAATTCTTATATGCGTGACCTCTACAAGTTCTTGGATGCTCATCGTCCACTTATAGAGATGGAACTAGCGGAGAACCGCATTGATTGGAAGTTCATCCCTCCTGCTTCTGCTCATTTTGGAGGCGCATGGGAGTCTATGGTGAAAATAGTAAAAAATCACCTTTTCAAGGTGATCGGTACGCAAATACTGACGTACGAAGAACTTCTAACGACGCTTGCTCAGATAGAAGCGCTCGTTAATTCCCGGCCTCTAACAGCCTTGAGCAGTGACCCCGCTGAGCCATCAGCTCTTACTCCTGCTCATTTTCTCCATACTGCTCCACTGTTGTCGTTACCTACTCCATTGGTCGAGTCAGGTAACTTACGTGAACGACATGCCCTCCTAGATAGGATAGTGCAGTCTTTCTGGCAACGATGGCGAGCAGAGTATCTGCATCAGTTGCAATCTCGAGCTAAATGGACAACGCCATCAGTTCCCATCGCAATTGGCACAGTAGTCGTCATTAAAGTAGATAATGCGCCGCCATTCTCATGGCCATTGGGTGTTGTAGACGCAGTGCATCCTTCAAAGGACGGCTCAACCCGCGTTGTTACTGTCAGGACAAGTAAAGGAAGTTTCGTCCGTCCTGTCGTGCGGTTGTGTCCTTTGCCTAACCAGTAATGGAATGGGTATTATGTTAGAATAATATTATTTTTTTCGCTATTATTTTACTCGAAGAAAAGGGTCATTATTTATTTATTTTATTTAGTGCTTCTTTCCTTTAAAGGAACCCTTTAAAGCCGGGGAGAAATGTTCGCGCCCTTTTCATTCATTATCATTCATATCGTCCATCCCGCTCGCTCTTCCTTATGATGCTCCCCATCAATCTCCATAATTTTATTTTCCGTTTTGTTTTATTTTATTACAATAGTTCGTTAGGAACTTCGTATCCGCAGGTCCTTCAACAGTTGTCATGTTCAGTCTCTGTCTTAGCGTGTATCAATATGTCATCAATGTAAACTTGAAAGCATACTACCTAATATGCTGCTAAATACTCTCTGAAAGACTTCTGGGCTCGAAGCCAAACCAAATGGTAGTCTAGTATAATAATACCTTCCATAAGGGGTATTAAAAGTTATCAACTCTCGACTGTCTTTCGACAAAACTTATTTGGAAAAAACCTTTATTTGCGTCTAGTGTGCTAAAATATTGTGTAACTTCCTTTCAATTTAACTGTAATCTCTTTTATTGTTGGAATTTGGATGTGCTCTCTCTGAATTTGTGTATTTAAATACTGAGGATCTAAACATATACGCAATGATTTGTCAGGTTTTCTAGTCATAACTAGTGAACTGACAAACTCTGTGGGTGTCTGCACTTTAGAAATTATTCCTTTTCTCTCTAAACCTATCCAACTCCTTTTTTAAATCAGTCATTAACCTAAAAGGCACATGTCTACATGGCTCAATTTTACCAGTCGCACCCTTTTTCAATTTAATTTTATACTCATAATCTTTAATTTTTCCTATCCCCTTAAACAATTCTTCATAATCTTTTAACTCAATTTTTCTTGACACAACATCAACTTTTCTTTCAACTAAGCCTAACTCATCTACTAAAGGCAATCCTAGTACAGGCACATAATCATATTTGCTTACTTGGAAAGTTTATGACACATTCCTTATTTAATATTTTACACTTCAAATTCAATTCACCTACAGTAGGTATATTATCTTGGCTATAATTTGTTAATTAACAATTTGTTTTTTTTTCAAATTGCAATATGTTCATTTTGTGGCATATTGATTGGGGTATAAAATTGCACCCAGCACCTGTATCAAGTTTAAATTTAAAATCTTTATTTTCATTCACAAAATGCACATTTTCATACCAACTACCTTTTTATTTGTTATTGCTAACCATTGAAATGTGAATTTCTTGAGAATCACTGTCACTAGTGTCTTCAGGTTCTGTTGTCGGTCCATAGTGAGCCCTAACAGCATGTATCTTGTCCCAATGACATTTCTTACTAAAATGTCCTAATTTGCCACATTTTGAACAGGTTTTGCCGTATGCCGGACACTTATTTTTATTATGATTGTATCGGTGTATCCACATCTGGAACACTCCGCATGCTTTCTACTGAAACTGCCTGGTTTGCTGCCACTGGCTCCAGCTCGCTGATTATTTCTTGTTCCATAACTGGCTCCTGTTTGCTACTTCTTTTCTTCTTATTGTTTTGTTCTTTATAGCTTGCACTTCTGTTTTAGTTGTCTGGACATTTAATTGCTTAACTTGATCATTTGCCAGCTCCGACGCTTTACATATATTCACCGCTTTTTGCAGATTTAAATCTGGCTCTCTCAATAGTCTGTCAGTTAATTTCTTATTAATGACTCCTGCCGGCGTATTATGCTTCCAATTTTATCACTTATCCACGTGGATAAAGTAGCCGTCACGCTTTGGCAAGTATGTCAGTGTGATAGCGACAGATGTCTTATCCACGTGGATAAGTGATAAAATTGGAAGCATGATACGCCGGCTGATACTATCTTATCTCTGATTAACCTTTCTTCTAATGTACCAAAGTGGTATTCTTTTGCCAACTTTTTGAATTCTGTTAGATAGGTATCAAAATTCTCACCTTCAAGCTGGTTTCTCGAGAATTTACACTTTCATTCTTCATAGGAATAAAATGATTTTCAAATGCTTTCACAACATCATTATAGGACGCTGATTCTTTCAGATCCAAAGTATTATATATATCTATGCATGTTTCACCCATGCATTGCAGCAACAAAGCTACCAGTATTGCCTGATCCATTTTATCCGCTCCACTTGCTTTTTTGTATAGCTCGAATCTTGTTCCCATTTTTGAAAATCTTGATTATTAAGTTTCTCTGGGGGTTTTAATCCTAAGACGCCATCATCCGCCATTTTCACGTTTCTGATTTATCTTCTTTTTTCTTATTTATTGAATTCTTCATTTATTTTGACTTTTCACTGTTGTTCATTGCTTTCTTAGCCTTCTCAGCCGCAGCGCCATGTAATATTCGTAGGTTTTAAGTATGAATATTTAATTAAATACGGAGCTTATAGAATCAACATTATTTTATTAGTCACCATTACGATCAAGTCTCATAGACAATCTAGTTTTTATAAAGGCCGCTACACACTGACCAACTCCATATATAACATTTTCTTTATTTTCCGCGTTACCCGCGAAGTGATTGGTTTAAATTTCTTTAATTGGCTCAATTTTCGTTGAACGTCCGGTATGTGCTGTTCGCGGCGCGAGCCGATTTAGGCTTGGCAACACTAGTTCTGTCAAAATGGCGAGAGACCGGAATTCTTTTTGCCAGAGAGAGAATTGCGAGGGGATCTTTAGCCCAAGTCAAAATCGGGCGCAATCGCCCGTTTGAGTGAGTTTTAATAGTTATTCTGTTGTGTATTTTCTTATAGTTCGATAGTTTCTAACGAAGCGTTGCATATTTTCCAGCCCCGGAATCGGTCGCTAATAAAACCATGTTCCGATTAGGGAATGCAGAACCGGTACCAGTCCCAGAACCGGGACTGAGATTTCCGGTACTGGGAAAGAACCGGGAAATCCCGGTTCTTCGGTACTTTTCGGTACTGAGGGATAAAACATAAAATGGAAGTCGTCGATAAGTTTTGCTACCTTAGGTCGACCGTATCCAACAATCTCTCGCTTGATGCAGAGATTGTTGGATACGTATTGGCCAAGCGGCGACCATGTTCGGGAGGCTACGTTCAAGAGTATGGTGTAACAAACATCTCATTAATGTTTTATTATTATTAAGAGCCTGCGATGTCCCACTGCTAGGCAAAGGCTTGCCCCCGTTTTTTCCATTCCTCCCGGTTTTGTGCAGTCCTCGGCCATTCATTCATAAAGGAGTCCAACTTGTTCCGCCATCGCATACGTGGTCTGCCGGGTCCCCGTTTTGGCCTGGGCTGCCACTCTGTGGTAATCTTGGCCCATAGCTCATTCGACATTCGGCAGACATGACCGGCCCAGTCCCACTTCAGCTTTGCCGCTTTTCGAACTACGTCGACTATTTTTGTTTTGGAGCGCAGCGTGGTGTCCCATGTCCATGAGTTTTCGCTTAAGTGACAGTGGCAAATCGCCTTTCATGAGATGTTTTATGGACCAATAACTTCTCCAGGCGTTTTCAGTCCGTCTTTCGACTTCTTTCTCTTGACGCGCCTGGAAAGAAATTAGTTGGCCCAAGTAGATGGACTATGCAACTGATTCTCCGTTTATCTCAATCCTACATGCGGTGCTATTATTGGTCATGAACTTGGTCTTCGACATGTTCATCTGAAGTTCAACCTCGAGGCTTGCGTCACTGAGGTCTTGAAGCATTGATCGTAGTTCGGAGGCAGTTGAGGAGAACAGAACAATGTCGTCGGCAAATCGAAGATTAGCCTTCTATTCCCGACGATAAAGCCCCGATCTTCCCAACTTGGCATAAGCTTCTGGAAGACTTGTTCAAGTGTGCTGGTAAACAGTGTTGGTGATAACGGATCTCCTTGCTTGACTCCTTTTTGAATAGAAAATGAGGAACCTGAGGACTGTAGTTTTATGGCGGCTGTACTATTTTGATAAATGGTGGTTATGAGCTGAATGTAACTGGGATCTATATCTTGATTGCGTAAAGCTGTGAAAATGGAATTGTGATGAAGACTGTCGAAAGCTTTAGAGTAATCGACAAATGCGATGTTGATGTTGGAAGCTTTCTTCTAAATCAGGCACAGGCTGTGGGTGTGTGGGAGATTCGGAGTAAAGGGTTTTGTAGAATTTGGTGGCTATTGTTAGAATTTTATTCCGGTCGCCTATTAGAACCAAAATTATAGTATACCAGACTGCGTTCTAAGCATACTTTCGAAACCTGGACGACATGTGCAAGAAATCATTACAGAACTAATTCTAACATTAGCAAAGTTAGTTTGGTTTACCCTCTAAGTATAACCGACACCGAGGTCCCGATCATAGCCGATGAATGAATACCGAGCGGGACGAGTCTAACGCGTTTGAAACTATTTTCATTACATTTGTACAGCATTCAATGGATATTCCGTCGTTTACGTTCAAATTTTTGAAGTGATTAAATGCGTTTTAGTGTGTAATCTTTGTCCATTTTTCAGTACCGAAAAGTACCGAAGAACCGGGATTTTATAAATCAGTACCGGTACCCAAAGAATTCAAAAATCCCGGGATTTCCCGGTACTTTTGGTACCGGGAATTCCCGGGAGCATTCCCTAGTTCCGATGGTAATAGGCGACACCCAGCGTGTCCGGGTATTGAAATAAGTGCAAAACTGCTCTCCGCTCGCCTTTTGTCCACCGACGGTAAGTTGTACATTCTTTAAACCTTGTAGGGAGTCAAATTGTCACTTAGGTTATGTGTAATTCCAAATTAGTAGTAGGTCGTTTCACAGAACGCGTTGACGTTCGAATTCGAATTCCGGGGCAATTCCCCTGTCCTGCGTGCGGACCCGGCCACTCTCACGGCCAGTGTCTTTAGAATTTTACTTACAGTATGGTATAAACTTTTCAGGGTTCACGCCGCGTCGCCTAATCCTAACTGTATTAATGACATAAGGCCGGTCGCGAGCATCATGCTTCCCGCGCGTCGTTAATCCTCGGTAACCTGTGTTCCGGTAACCTACAGGCGGCAAGCTGACGCTGCCGCCATCCACACCATCACTGAGGCGGCTGACGTGGCTGACGTGGCAGTCGTGGTGGTTTGCTACGTTTGAGGTTAGACCTTTCCAATCACTCTTAACTACATCATCGAACCGGCATATGGTTCTGGCGCCCTCCGTGTTACTGTACCTTTTATTTTAATATCAGCCGTACACCGTTTCTACCCGTAGTTTTAACTCAGAGTTCGCTGATCCACATTTGTTCCCTTAAATAATTTAAAACCTTAGTCTCA
The DNA here is from genome assembly GCF_023078275.1 of Leguminivora glycinivorella. Lineage (NCBI taxonomy): Eukaryota > Metazoa > Arthropoda > Insecta > Lepidoptera > Tortricidae > Leguminivora > Leguminivora glycinivorella. Next base: position 11,125,412 of record NC_062988.1, read on the forward strand.
TGTTCAAGTGTAGCTAGCCCTCGGCTCTGTAAACTTAGTAAATTAGAGAGTAATTTCATAATATAAGGCAAGGCTCAGTGGAGTCCTTTGTAGTAGATTAATTAATAGTGAAATAAATACCTTTTGCCCTTAAGAGTTGTTTCAATTTTAAATCTTGTTTGCTAGCTTAATAAACCCCCAATTATAAATATTGTAACAATATAATTATTTTTTGTCCTCAGTCAGGTTTAACGGGTGTAAGTTTTCATGTTATGATTGATAAAAGTCAACACAATTGACACTAGCTTTGGCGGCTGATTGTTCGAGTTACTTGTCGCTGAGTACTGCTCCGGATCTATTTCTGTCACTATTGATTTTGTAAGTTCTTTCCAGCGAGCCAGCTTTAATGTCAAATTGCGACTCAGAAAAGCTGGAATATATCCTTTTGATCCAAACGCAATCGGTGAGTCGAAATTTAATAATAAAATTAATACATGAAATAAAACTATCGAAACGGATTAAATCGCGTATAATGAATTTAAAATACATCCCACCCAAATGCCATCCCAAATCCATTGGGGATGTATATTAAATTCATTATACGCGATTTAATCCGTTTCCATAGTTTTATTTCATGAATAACTATCGCGGTAACCGAAGACAATATTAAAATTAATACAATATTTATATTATATGTATAATAATAAACTATTATATTTATGAGTGAATCTATCATTACAGGTCACACAAAGAACAAGGTTTGGCAAGATACCCAGGTCTTGTCATAAGCCTTTTTGGAGGGACTTACAACTGGACTACGAGCTCTGACTGGAAAGGGAAGGCGGTTAATTATTAGCCACATTGACAGCGAGGAAGATTTTGTGGAGGGAGGGCTGTTATTGTTTGAGTCAAAAAAAAAAGTGCTGATTATCACAACGAAATTAATGCAAAACATTTTGAAGAGTGGCTGGCTAGCATTTTGCCGAAGCTGAAACCAAACTCTGTCCTTGTTATAGACAACGCACCATACCACTCAAGAAAATTGGAAAACGGGCCCATAACTAGAGGGGCATCGAGTGTGATGACAATATGTTAACGAAAAGCCAAAATGTGAGAAACTGGCAGTTGATGAATTAGCAGCCGCTCAGAATATAACAATTTTAAGACTCCCTCCCTACCACTGCGAATTAAACCCAATCGAGTTGGTGTGGGCCCAAATAAAGGGGCATGTGGCATCAAATAATAAAACTGTAATGTGGTAATTAAACTTCTGCATCATCAGCATCAAGCCAAACAATAAGTTTCCTGCCCGGCATGACCACGCCGCCGCCACAACCTTTCACCTTTAAAGCTACCGACTGGGAAAATTGGATCATCCGTTTTGAACAATATCGTGAAACAACTCGTTTGAAGATGCTACCAAGCGAGACACAGGTAAACTCATTACTATACATCATGGGTGCTCAAGCCAATAACGTCATCACTTCGATGAAACTGAGCGAAAGCGACATGAAATCTTACGATATCGTCAAAGCCAAATTTGAATCCTACTACTCAGCCCGAAAAACTAAAATGTATAGTAGAGCAAGATTCAACCAACGCATTCAAAATGAAAACGAATGTATAGACGACTTCATAACAGACTTACATAATATAGCAAAAAAATGTGAGTTTGGAACACTCGAAGAGGAACTTATACGCGATCGTATCGTCGCCGGCATGAGGGACACGGAGCTCTCGAAGGCTCTTCAAAACCTTGAAGAAGAACCAAAGCTGGAAACTGTAATCAACAGAGTCAGACATGCGGAGATCGTAGAAGCCAATAGAGCTACACTTAACCCAACAACACAGACCCCAGAAGTAAATTTCATTAATAAAAGGGTGAGTGCTAAAAAGCCTATAAAACAAACGGGAACCTCCGAATCCTGCAGAAAATGTGGACGAACACCGAAACACAAATTCGCAGACTGCGAAGCTACTAATTCGACCTGCAAAGGCTGTGGACTAAAGGGACACTGGCTGGCTGTATGCAAAAAGAAAAAAGAAGGCAAGAAGGAATATAAAACTGTCAACGAAGTAACAGAAGAAGATTTTTTCTTTGGAAGCATAGAAACTTCAGAAAAGATCATCGACTCAGTAAATTCTGCACCACGAGCAGCCCGCTCCAAACCCAAATATGCCACTATATTTGTAAATAGCCAAAAAGTGAAATTTAAAGTTGATACAGGAGCATCAGAGACCGTCATAAGTCCTGAACTGCGCATTAAGCTACAACTGCCTCAGCCAATTGTAATAGAGGAAAAATTGTTAGGCCCTTGCAAAATAACACTCCCCTCAAGAGGTGTATGCCGCAACATTAAATTGACATGGCAGGGCAAAAGTATGCTCACAGATGTGTATGTGCTTGCCGACCAACACACACCATTACTTGGTCTTACAGAGTGTGACAATTTTGGCATTGTGAAATGGCATCCTAAAATCGAAATTATGCAAATATCCAACCAGATACTACCTGAAGAGGAATTCCAAGAACTCTTTACTGGACTAGGTGTCATGAAAGGCCAATACTGCATAAAATTGAAAGAAAACGCCAAACCATATGCTGTTACTACTCCACGGCATATCTCCATACCAATAAGACCAAAAGTAGAAAAAGCACTGCAAATCCTTCAAGACATGGGAGTAATTGAACCTATAACTCATCCAACAGAATGGTGCGCTCCAATGGTACCTGTCCCGGACAAAAATGACGACACCAGTGTACGTGTTACAGTCGACTATACAGAACTGAATAAAAGCGTCATGAGGGAATACCATCCCTTGCCAACCGTGGAAGAGTGTCTTGCACAACTTGCTGGATCCAAATACTTTTCAAAAATAGATGCTGTAAAAAGTTATTTCCAAGTTGAACTTACTGAAGATTCTAAAGATCTAACTACTTTCATCACCCCCTTTGGAAGATATAGATTCAATAGAATGCCAATGGGCATGAATTCATCAAGTGAGATTTTTCAACGAAAAATGGCAACAATACTAGCAGGAATCAAAGGTTGTATAAATCATGTAGATGACACCTTAATACATGGGAAAACTGTACAAGAACATGATGAAAACCTCAAGCAAGTCCTTAAAGCCTTACAGAGAGGAGGAGTAACCTTAAACAAAAAAAAATGTATATTCAGAACTAACGAATGCACATTCCTGGGTTATAAAGTAACAAATAACGGAATACAACCCCTACAGGATAAAGTAAAAGCAATAAATAAACTTCCAATACCTGAAGACTTAACTGCATTAAGAAGCTTCATGGGAGCCGTAAATCAACATCTCAGATTCCTACCAAACATAGCAGATGTGACAAAACCTCTTCGTGACCTGCTAAAAAAGGATTCCTCGAGAGAATGGAATGCAGAACACACTAAGGCATTTCAAGAAATCAAAAAGTTGTTAACTACAGCCCCTCAGTTAGCACACTATGACCCAAATTTAGAAACCAGAGTCTCGGCAGATGCATCACAATATGGAATGGGTGCAGTGATTGAACAAAAACATGGAGATGTTTGGAAACCAGTTCACTTTTGGTCATCTGCATTCACACCTACTCAGCAGAGATATGCAATGATTGAAAAGGAGGCATGTGCAACAACTATGGCATGCGAACGCTTCAAACTCTACCTACAAGGTTTACCAACATTCACTCTGAGATCTGACCACAAACCCCTACTTGCCATATTAGGATCAAAACCTATAGCAGACCTGCCTACAAGACTTCAAAGGTTCAGAATGAGAATGACTCCATTCAACTATAAAATAGAACATGTCCCAGGAAAATACATGTACACAGCTGATATGCTATCTAGAGCCCCACTTCCAACTGAAGAAGAAGACAAAGACATTCTTGAGAGAAGTGATAAGCTTGACGAGACAACATTCCTGAGCATTCACAAAGAATTGCCTTTCTCTGATGATCGTCTTAAAAAAATAAAAGAAGCTCAACAAGAAGATGAAATATGCAAGAAACTATATACATATATAATGCATGGATGGCCTAATTATAAAAATATTGAAGAAGAAATAAAGCCATTTTGGAAACATAAAGAAGACCTTGTTCTGACCAATAAATTAATTACATGTGGATTAAAAATATACATACCTACAACACTAAGACAAACTATAATTGAAAAGCTCCACACTGGACACGTCACTGCTATCAAGAGCCAAATGCGAGCCAAACAAGCAGTATGGTGGCCTACATGGGAACATGACATCACCCTATGGTCAAACAAATGTGAGTTCTGTGCTAAAATGACCACACAAAGGCCCGAACTTCTCATACCAGGAGATGTACCTAAATACCCATTTGAAATAATAGCAGCTGATTTATGTACTTACAAAGGAAAAGAATACCTTGTCGTAAGGGATGTACTTTCAAACTACCCTGAAATAGTATCACTAACATCTACTACTTCTATGGCAATAATCAACCACCTAAAGTGCATTATGGCCAGACATGGTATACCCCGCACCTTAAGATCTGACAATGGCCCTCAATTTGCTTCAAAACAATTCGAGCAATTTGCAAGAGACTGGGAATTTACACATACCACCTCTAGCCCTCATTTTCCCCAGAGCAACGGAGCCGCGGAAATAGGAATAAAGATTTTTAAGACTATATTTGATAAAAATCCAGAAGATCCTCTACTTGGACTACTTCACTACAGGACAACACCCAATAAACTAGGAGTTGCTCCATCACAAATTGCTATGTCTAGACTTCTGAATACAAACATACCAACAACATCTTCAGCACTGAAACCAAAAACACAAGATATAGAGCACATAAGAGAACAATTACTGAAAAGAAGAGAAAAAGCTAAAGAAAACTATGACAGAAGGCATAGAGCCAAAGAACTACCTGAATTAGAAACTGGAAAAAGAGTATTCCTACCAAGTGAACAAATATATGGAACAGTCACTGGAAAAAGAGAAGAACCTCGAAGCTACAACATATTGACAGAAAAAGGAAGTGAAATGAGGAAAAATAGGAAAGCAATCATTGAACTACCTGATCAGACTAATGGTTTGAAGAAACAGAGCCCTACCCCTGCTCTCACACCATCTCTGCCATACTTGTCTTCATCACCAAGTCAAGAGCCTGTCATATGTATCATTCCAGAAGACTGCAATCAACCAAATACAACTACAGACCAAACAGAGACTATGAACCACTCGCCACCGACAGAAGAACAACGTCGAACATCATCACCTGTAATGAGACCAAAAACACCATCAGCGGAGATCTCAGTAAGCAGTCCCATACAAGAGCCCAACTCTGAAACTGTTTATGGATCACCACAATCAACTCCTGTCAATACCCCAGAGTCATCATCATATTTGTCACTCACAAGTTCAGAGACCTCACCAGAAAAGGAAATCATTACCACCAGATCGGGACGGCATGTAAAACCCACAAAAAAGTGTTTGTGTAAAGACTGTTAAGAAGTGATTTCCCTATTTAAGTTTTAATATTTCATTTAAAATCAAGAACATTGATAGTGTTGTGTACTCAGTGAATTTGTACTTAAATTAGTATACATCGTAAATAAGGAGAAGTGATTATTAGTGCAAAGTCAAACAGATAATTATTTCAAGACCTTTATTGTTATAAAATACAGAAATATCAATTTTGTTTATTAGCCTATTGTAAACTCTCGCCGCACTAAACTGCTCCTAGACTGAAATTGTTTGTAAATCATTTCTTATAACATCACGTAACAAATTAATTAATGTCCTAATGTTTACGTACTATGATTGTTAATTAGTAATAAAATACGTTGTTTACTACTTAATTTTAGGTTAGAATCTATTGATATGTCAGTGTCACTCATGATATGTAATGTCAACTAGTGATGTAACAGTCGTCTTCAATAACCGGTAACTAGTGATGTCCAAATTACTTTTGTTTAAGAAAAAGGAAGATGTGTGCTGAAACTTAGCTTGTAAGAGTGGCAACACTCAGGCTTTATGATAAATAAAGTTATTCTCTATGATCAACATACAGTAATTAACCACTTTCATTGTTTAACAGTAACACTTTGGTTTACTGTAACATAAATGCATATTGCTTGTATCAGCGATAAAATCATATGTATATATAGGCTTCTATTATTGAATAAATGGGATTATTCCAACTGGGTTCGTTGCACTCTCATTCCGCTCCGCTCCAGACACCCGTAATATCCACTAATATTACATGGCGATCCTTGCCTTAACGAACCAGTAAAGAAACTTCTGAAACGCAGTCAGACCAGCAACAGCAGCGAAGCAAAGGACCAGAACGGAACCGGAACGAAGAAACACACAAGAACACACAGAAGAAGAAGCGCAGTAACAGAGGGAAAAATAGCAGACAAGTCCAACACCATCACCATCAATATTGAGGGCGACGAAGTCTCGCTAAACGCGCCCGTGACGTATGAAAAGACGATCAGCGTCACCGTTGGTGACGACGGCCGAAGAAAAGTCAAGATAGTGTTGAAGGCGACCATCGAGGTATCCGTCCCCGTACCAGCGAATGTCCCGTGCATCACGACGACAACAGTCAGCGACATCAGGGACAGCAGCCAACCATCTACGCCGCGCCCTGAGCCCGATGACACGACAACGACAGCGCCAGGCTCCAACGTCAAGCAAACGGACACAGCAGCGAGCCCCGACAACCAGCCGACCGCCACCGCAACATCATCCCGCAAAGCGACGACGAATGAAGATGCGGCACAGTCAACAACCTCCACCATATCATCACATAATGCGGTCCACACCAGCAGCGAGAGCACACCGGATATACCGCGCCCGCGGCCAGCCTACCAGGTACCCGCCAGTACACGTCCCGATACTGCAGCCGACACCGCTCCGACCACCGTGGCACATGTACGAGGTCACGCCCCAGCGAGGACGAGGACGAGGATGGAGACAACGTAGGGTAAAGACCCAATTATAGCGTTACAATTATTTAATTTTTGTTTATTTTTTCAATTCCGTAACTAATTAATTTTCTCTTCTCCCTTAAACTATCGTAAAATAGGGTGTCGCTACCTAAATATTCGCGTATTAAATTTCATTCCAGTGTATCTAACCCGCATTTCTAGTGTCACGCGTAAAATCAATAAAAATAAACCGTAATTAGTAAAATTTTCTATGTACGCGTTAAAAAACCAATTTCCTCTCGTAACTTAAATCTGCATTAAAAGTATCATTTTAATCAAATTTCGCAAATAAAAAATTACACCGTAAATTTCACAAAAAATAAATCCATTAAAATAAATATCAAAGCATGCATTTCATAAAATATACATAAATTTTAAAGACACATAAACAATTCCTTTTATGTAATAACTCTTGCAATGTCGAATGTAGTCCCAATAATTAAAACCGTACATTACATACAATATTCGAAACTAGCAATACACGCTACCACAACCACTTTCATTGTTTAACAGTAACACTTTGGTTTACTGTAACATAAATGCATATTGCTTGTATCACCGATAAAATCATATGTATATATAGGCATCTATTATTGAATAAATGGGATTATTCCAACTGGGTTCGTTGCACTCTCATTCCGCTCCGCTCCAGACACCCGTTTTAAAATGGCAGAAATAAAGACATTATTTGAAGAAGGTGTGCAGAAGGTGACAACGGAAGAATGGAAATCCTGTATAGAACATGTGATAAGAGTGGAAAACAGAATGTTACAGTTGGATCATTTAATTGATGATGTGGTTGAACCATTTATAATTAATAAATACCGCAGAAGATGATTTAAGCTGTTCCGAAATTGTCAATCTGTCATTGTGACAAACCGCCATCTTTGGTAGCTTTTTTGACGTTTATTGGAATTTAATTAGGTTTTTTAGTTTACATAGGGCTTAATCGATTCAACCAATTCGAAATTAATCGTTAGATTTGGCAAACGATACGTCTTAGCCACATCGCAACTTACTTCAAAACAAATGAGTCAAAAATGTGAACTTACAAATTCGGGACAAAAAATGTTTTTTCAATTGGGTGGCCAACTGCCATTTTATCACGCTAGGTGGCGTATAAGCGACTGTACCTCATGTTGACATAAGAACTGTCAAATTCAAATCGCATACATTTTTTATGAACAGGTTTGAACTTTCGTATTTTTCTCAAGAATGCCTCAATGCAGTGCGGCAAACTGCAATAATAGAGGAGTTCACTTGTTTCCCAACTTTGGGAAAATGCTTTACGCATTAAAAACTTCAAAAATGTATTCTAGAGCCCTAGATGGATAATAGTCTCTGGATTAATATTCCTGAATTAAATATTAGAACGGTTAACCGAAATATTATACAACAGCTACAAGACATTGTAGAGAAATTGGCAGAATTTTTCTCTTATTGCTTGCGCATGCTTATCCAGTGGGAATACTTATTATTTTTTAAAGATTTTTTTTTATTGTTTCTTTCGTGAGTTTCGTGTGTCATTTTCAGGGGTGAAAGGAAAAGCAACAGCTTTAGCGAGTAAAAGTGAACATATCGATACATGGTCGGAAATTAAAACCTTGTTAATAACACATTTCGGAGATTCACGTACGGAACAGGGAATAGCAATGGAATTAGAAGCTGTAACAATAAAACAAAATGAGACCCTAATTCAACTGTACACCAGAATACAAACATTAAGTAAATTAATAATTTATTTGCTATAAATCACGAATAATCGGATCAAGCAAACAAACTAAATACAACATGTATAATCAACTCGCATTACAAGTAAATGTGTAAGGTAAGGTGGGGCAAGACAATCACGGGGGAAGACTATCACAGTGTAATATCTCGTTAAACGTAACGGCCTTCTCTAGATTGCTCTGTCGGTAATGTAGCTTAAACACTCAAAAAGTTCCCGGCTCAAAACACAGATGTCGCTACTTTACGTTAAAAGGTGTGAAATGTCAAAATGCGTCGTTGAAGTTTTGAGGACGCCAAACACGAGGTTGCGGTTAGTGATCTAAATAAAGATTTCGGTGCAAAAAGTAGTGGATTCAAAACGTTGCATACGTAAGTATTATTGCAATAATAATAGCTTTTGAGTAATAATATTGTTCCCACGTAAAACCACTTAATTTAAGAAATAATAACCAATTTATGTCCATGACCTAAAAATTCCGAGGCGGGGTAAGTCTATCAGTCTACCTGGGGCTAGACAAACATATGTTAGTCTTCCCCTAAGTCAGGGGTTCAGACATTTACTTAGGTGTAGGTAGGGTAAGGTGGGCAACAGAGAACCAGTGGTACACAAGGAACCAACGGTTTTATTCGAAAATGCGACGTTGCCAAACTGCACTGCGAACATAGGCACGCGCCGCTAAGGTTCCCCCGCTCGCTCCCCAGTCGGCGGCCGGTCCGCGTTGAAATTGCACGTGTAGTGAAGTATTTTGTGATTTTGGACAAGAAAACAGAAAAAAATTATGTATTTAGTTTTTTTATTTTCTCAGAATGTAGTTATGTTTGATTTATCTAATTAATCAGTTGTGCGGAGTGACTATTTCTCTATCTTTTTGACATTCACTGATGCGGCTTTCTTGTGCCGTTTATTTTTTACCGAATTTAAAAAGTGAAAATGTATATCTAGCACACATTGAACCACAAGGCTAGAGTACTCAATGAACCAGGAGGTTCTCTAGGTAATTCTCTAGTTAGCCTTTGGAAGGTCTATTTTGTACAACTTTTGCCATGTTTAAGAGTTAATATAAATATATCTAATATAACGTTACTATATAGTACAAAAATATATGATAATACATATATTATTTAAGTTTTTTGAAGTGCAAGACTTTATTTTTCATATAACGAAGAATATTGTGACGGTTACATTAGTAAACTACTCTTAGTTTAAATAAATAAGCATTTTTGACATTGTAAATGTTGTATTTATTAAATTGCCCCATATTTACCTAAATCAGTTTGTATATTTTGCAATTATTTATCAAAAACTATGCAATTATATAATGGTAGGTTCATTGTGTACTAGGCCGGTTCATTGAATACATAGTACCGGTTCAGTCTGTACCAGAGATTGTACACAATGAGCCATTGTTCATCTTTTAAAAAAACTAAAATATCTCGACTTCTATTCAGTTTTATTAAAAAATAATGATGAAAATTTAGAGCTAGATAAATAACAAATGCACTGAATAAAAAAAAATTGAATTTGGACCTATTATGACTGACTTATTAAGATTTAAATTTTTGGTGGCTCATTGTTGGCAACCTCACCCTACTTTATTATAAAAAATATTTTGAAAGCACTTATTTTTACTAACTGGTTTGAGTTTTAAGGGGTTTATAATATTGCCTTCTCTTTGGATATACGAACTTTACAAGTAAAATGATATAAAAAAAATATTACAATTATAAAAAAGTAACTTTTAAGTTTTTAATAATAATAGTAATAATTATCAACTTAAATATTGCTTTCTTGTTATAATATGGAGTTTCACCAAGTGCCGACAATCGCAAGTATATATTATTAAATATTGCTTAAAATTTTAATTTAAAGTACCTATTAAATTTGACGACCAATTTGGCGCAGGGGTAATGTGCTTGCCTCTCCGCCAGGGGTCTCGGGTTCGATACCCGAACAAGACAAATATTTGTGTGCATGAACATGTCTATTTGTCTTGGGCTGAGTGTTTTCTATGTATAATATGTATGTATTTACAAAAAAAAGTATATAAGTATATATTTCCGTTATCTAGTCTTAGTTGCACAGTTTCATACTTCTTACGAAGCTAGAAAATTGGTGTAATTAAAAAAAAAAATTGGGGGACACCTTACACAGATCAACTTAGCCCCAAACTAAGCAAAGCTTGTACTATGGGTGCTAAGCGACGATATACATACTTAAATACATAGAAAACATCCATGACTTAGGAACAAATATCTGTGCTCATCACACAAATAAATGCCCTTACCGGGATTCGAACCCGGGACCGCGGCGTAGCAGGCAGAGTCACTACCGACTGCGCCAGACCGCGCCGGTCGTCAATTTATTATTATCTATTATTCCCAGTATTTATTTTCTATCTTAGGCTAGGCTGTTTATAATATGGATATAAAAGTAAAATACAAAAACACATACAAAACAATATAAAAAAACATATAAACACATTATAAAAAACCTAACCTAGGGTGCCGCCAGCAGCGGGGCAGGGCCCAAGCTGCCGGTGGTTAGGCTGCAGAGAGAGGAACCGTCGGACTATCCGCGCCGTGTCCAAGATCACCGCCTTCTGCATCTGGCCCTTGATCCAGCCACCTAGCGAGAGTCTCTTAAGATGTTGGTCGAGACTCTTCGCTATGAGACCGTTCGCTGAAACGACTATCGGAACAATGATCGTTGAATCAACATCCCACATGGCGGTTATCTCGTGAGCCAAGTCTAGGTACTTACTGGACTTGTCCTTCTCGGCTTTCACGAGATTCTCATCATGGGGGATGGTGATGTCAACGAGCACTGCCCGGCGTTGCAGTCGATCTATTATCACAATGTCAGGCTTATTGGCTACAATAGTCCTGTCAGTGATAATAGATCGATCCCAATAGAGCGTGGCACGACCATTTTCAAGAACTGGCGCAGGTAAGTACTTGTAGTACGGTACTTCGCGGTCCACAGGGCCGTATTGAAGAGCAAGTTGCTGGTGAATAATCCTGGCTACGAGATTATGTCTGTGCAAGTACTCGCCGTTAGCAAGATGAGAACAACCGGAAATGATATGTCTGAGTGACTCTCCGGGACGGCGGCATGCCCGACAAATGTCGACCGTACCGTCCTTCAGGATATATTTCCGGTAGTTGTTCGTCATCATAACTTCGTCCGCAATTGCACAGGCAAAACCCTCGGTTTCTCCGAAGAGGTCCCCGAATCGTAACCAGTTCACCGATGCGAGTAGGTCTACATCGGGTCCCGTGAGGGCCTTGTAGAACCGCCCGTGTAGCTGCTTGCTCTCCCATACCGCCCTGCGGTCCGCAGTACTTAGTACCACAGGTTTGCGCCAGTTCTCTTTCGCCAAGGAGAGCGGCGTGAGGTTTCCGTCAACTGCCACCACATCACGATGCATCCCACACTCGTTGTTAAGGAAGTAATTCCTGAGATTGTACACCTCACGGTTGTGGAGATCTTTGGCGTTTAGGAAGCCTCGACCTCCGCACTTCCGTGGGATGTACAATCTCATAACAGACGAGCGCGGGTGTAACATACGATGTGTGGTAAGCAGTGAACGGACCCTCCGATCCAGGGCGTCCAGCTCAGTCTGGGTCCACCGTAGTATGCCAAAGGAGTATGTGAGTAGAGGCATTACCCAGGCGTTAAAGGCGCGCACTTTGTTGCCTCCTGACAAAAGACTGTTAAGGACTTTTGTGAGCCGACTGAAAAAGCGCTCCTTCACCGACCGTCTAATGCCAACATCCTCAATACCCAACGACTGTGACATACCAAGGTACTTATAGGTTTCTGATTCAGAGATAGATCTGAACGACATCGTCTCAGAAAGTTGAAAATGTTCTGAATTTACAACCTCCCCCGCTGTACATGCATGACCGCACACTTATCGACACCAAACTCCATTCTGATGGCGGTACTGAAAACTTCTGTGGTTTTCAATAGCACCATCAGGTCTTGGGTGTTCGGTGCAAATAGTTTGAGATCGTCCATGTACAGAAGGTGAGAGATGACTTCACCCTCTCTCCGAAGCCGGCAACCTAGCCCAGAATCCTTCAGCAGCGTGCTGAGGGGATTCAGAGCTAGGCAGAACCATAATGGATTCAAACTGTCACCCTGGAATATTCCTCGCTCAATCCTTATGAAGTCCTGCGGGCCAGGGGGCCATCCCTGCCTCCTGGTTGACGAAGGACTGTGGTCCACTGCCTCATACATGCAGCCAGGAAGGATATTAAAGCTGCATCAAGTTTATACAGCTCCAATACCCTTCTCAGCCATGAATGAGGCACCGAATCATAGGCCTTCTTATAGTCAATCCAAGCGGCCGAGATGGCTCCCTTGTTCCGCCGAACTTGTTGGCAGATGGTCATGTCTATGAGGAGGAGCTCTTTAGTACCACGGGACCCAACCCTACATCCATTTTGAGCGGGAGCCAGAATGTTGTTAGCGACAATATGCGCGTTAATTTTTGCTCTCAAAATGGATGTAAGGAGCTTGTAAAGTGTAGGCAAGCACGTAATGGGTCTGTAGTTTTTTGCTTCCGTGGTACTACCGGACTTATAGAGCAGGAAAGTAACACCAGTTGTTAGGGAAGGTGGGAGAGAACCAAGATCGAGGGCTTGTTGAAATTGCGTTGCCAAACGCGAGTGCGAGCATCGAAACCATTTTAGCCAGAAGTTGTGCAATCCGTCCGGTCCAGGACTTTTCCAGTTCTGGGCCGTACGGGTAGCACAACTTACGTCGTCGGGGCTGATGGTGATAGCCCCCATAGGTTCGATGTTCTCGCACTCGCGTTCGACAACGGTCATCCACTCACTCTCCGTGTGTTCGACGGGCACCGACCAGATGCTACGCCAGAAATCAGACATGGCAGTAGCATCCGGCAGCCGCACGTCAGACACACGAGGGTCGGTTTCCTCCCACCTTCGGTATACTTTCCTTTGGTCGCTTTGAAAAAGACGATTCTGCTGGAATCGGTCCACACGCTTTCTGTAGCGGCGAATACGGCTTGCCCATGCATAGACTTTCTGCTTCAGGAAGTCGATGCGCTCTGTGACATTGGCCAAATAGTCGCGGGGCCTGATGTCCGTCCCCGCGAATGCCTGGTTCACAAAACGCATTACTCGAGGGCGATTATTACCCCCTCTGAAGCAGATCAGCTTTGCAATGAGAGTCCTAAACGAGTTGATACGACGCTCGATCCGTACTTGCCATGCAGGGACACCTCCGGCGGTCCTAGTTGCACGGTCAGCGTCCGGAAACTTGACTCGAGCAACACGGCACGCCGCGATGGCTCCGCAGTACATGATCGAGTGTGTATCATCTAGATCTTTACTAGTCCGTATAAATGGCTCTAGTAAAGCGTTTAAGGCTCCCATTAACGCTAGATTGCGTCTATTCATAGGCAGACGTGGTAATCGTGGCCTAGGATTGTTTGTGGAGCGATACTGCGTAATCGCCTCTTCCAAAGACCTCCTCAGTTGCTCATTAGCAGGCTCACTCACGCTCTGACTCGCGAAGTCCCCGCCGTCGTTACCGGAATCAACCCGCGGCGCATCCGGTGTCAGGTCGGGTTCAGGCACCGGGTCCGGCGACATGGCGGGCAAATTCCGCCCCGAGGCGGGGTCCGCGCGAGCAGCGAGAGCCTCCTGGCGAAGCCGATCAAGTGTGGCGTCATCCAACCGCCTTGACCGCTGAATGACGCGCACCTGATCCGATAGTCGCTGCTCCGATACGGTGGTGGTGGGTTCAAGCGTCTGAAACAGAAGCAGCATTCTTGGACGATACGCTGACAGCCTAGTTCCCCCCTCTGTAGCCCCATAGTACGCTCGCATGACGTTCTCGTTCATCAACTGAGACCATCTCATGCGGCGCACTACACCACCGGCAGCGGGAGCCGTGGGCGGGGCAGGATGTCCCGCAGGCCCCAAGCGTGCCGGCAGCGGTGGCCGCCCTCGTCGCGCAGGTGGTCGTGGCGGCGGCGGCGGCGGCCCGCTCTCGTCGCTCGACTCGCTGGTGTCGGCCGCCGTGGCGAACTCGTCGCTCGACGGCGGTTGCGAGGAGACGGACGAGGCGGGCGAGGGTGGTGGGCGTGCGCTTTGTAGAACCGCTGATTGTCCGCGTGCTTTGCTTCTTGTTATCATTTTTGTTGTCGACACATGTTGTACTTATTTGTCATGTTAGCTTCTTGCCCATGTGTTCATGATAGAATTCTCGTATCGTGGGCAATATTTTCCACAAAAACAATTATAAAATCAACATGTAAACGCAAAAATTTGAAAAAAATACAAGAGAATTTACAAAAACACGTCTGACGTTGACAGCGTCATCTCCATATCTGAACCTGATCCTGCTGAACTGTTTACGATCCGTTTTGCCTCCCTGACTTCTGATTTTGCTTGATATAAGGACGATCATCGCTTTTAAGTTCCGGACACTATTTGTTATAATGAATGCAAGTACATAAACACGATATAAGGATCCCAAAACATGCTTTATACCAACTTGTTCTAAAACCAACCAGAAAAACCCAGATTTAAAATTGTTCATATTAAGAAAGGAGCTGAAGGAAAGTTGGTGTCAATAGGTTGGCAGGAACTGCCCAACCAGAGTGCGATTTTGCTGTGAAGACCACCTGAGTGTAAGATACCGTGTCTTGTTTACCAACCTTAAAATGCAGTTACACGCTGGCAATAATATCATAAAAAAGAAAGCCTTAAATATCTGACACGGTGGCATTTTATAAAATGTGTATTTTTTGGATAGACCAATAGGAAAAATATGGTAAAATACATTTTTTTTTATAATTTGCAATGACCTATAATAAAATATAATTGATTTATTTTATTGTGTTGTTTTATTTTACTTGTGTGTGTCATGTGTGTCGAGTTACTGTCAAGTTACTATCAAATTCAGTCGGCTATGGCTTTCCATATTCTTCTATGGCCCTCCATACTGTTAAAGCATGATTAACAGCACTATAGTAGATTGTGTTACGAGGGAGCAAAATTGCATATTTATAGCGAGGATATAAATTGAATTGTGAACAAAGTGAAGTATTCTATATGTAATTGAATACTGAGTGTAGTGACTGGGATTCGAAAAGAAAGGGTTATTTTCTTCCCTGCACTGCGAGGAGGGTGCAAAGAGGCACTTTTCCTCTTTGCTATTAGGGACCAAAGTGATACTTTTCCCTTCAAGGACACATTTTTTTTACATGGTTACATAACATACCATTTTTTATGTTCATATAACATATCATTATATATAAATTTCCTAAAAGTTGATGTTAATATGTGTAGCAAATTTAATTCCACCTTGTGTCTTAACACTTGAATCCCTCACTACGCTCAGGATTAAATTTAAGAATACCTTGCTACACTCAAGATGTATATCTCATTTTTCTCCCTTGTTGCACAATCTACTATTGCTACCATTTGACACTTTTTTTTTCATATCATATAAGCAAAATACTAAAATATGAATCAGGTCTGTTGTAAAAATATTATGCACTTAATCAACACAATTTTTTTATACATAATATTAAAATATGTTACAACATAAAAATGTTCTCATAGCAATATTATATAGGTATTAAGATTTATAAGATTGTAAGTATTAAGATTTTTAGTTATTAAGAACTATATTTGCAGTGCCCTTACAGGGTTCATAGCTGTGCTATACCTACTGAAATGTACCAACTTATGTACCTATGATAGCAATAAAGAATTACTGATTACTGATTATTACTTATGTGCAAACACTTTCCATGGCGTTAATATTTTATACAGGCCAGACAAAGTTATTGAACAGAAAAGTGTCACTTAATTCCCTCCTAACAGGGCCGAAAAGTACCCTTTCTGAATGGGTGATGTGAAAAGCAGTAGGCGTCACACCGCAAACTCATTTCCTTTTTGAGCACTAACTACTTAAAGCAGACAATAAACCAACAATCTAAAGTTATTTGTTTAGGGCACAGGTCCTTCTCTAGTTCTCATCTGTAGGCAGGTGCGCTTATGAATCACTACTAGGAGTTAGCCTGTTTTCACATTACCCGATCCAATATCGGATGTCGGAAGGATTTCAATGGAAAAAATCCAAGACGACGCCTGTAATATATGGGATATCGGTCCAACATCTGGTATTAGATCGAATAATGTGAAAACGTACTTATGGGTGCTAAAATGAGTAATAATGTTAATATAGATCAAGACAAATTTATGTTTATTACACTCTAATAACATGTAGTTGCACTTTTCAAAATTAATGGGATACACATTCTCTGTCCAAAATATCTCTGCATCTTTCATCAATTTCTTCTTCACAGGCATTGTGTTTGTCGCTGTTCCACATTTTGGCAAATTAGATGAACTAGCTCTTACAAAATCGCTAGTACCTATCCACGTTTTCCCAATTCAATGGGCTTAAAAATTGTAATCAGGTCCGGGGTTCAACGCAAAGGCCGTCGGCAGCAAGCAGGGCAAGCACACGTCTTCGTTAATGCAAGTAGAATCAGGTCCAGGGTTTAAAATCAAAGGTCGTCGTTTTAAGCCAGTAAAATCACGGTCCGGGGTTCGAGAGCGAAGGTAGTCGTAGAAGGAGGCAAAATCAGAGGCCAGGGAGAGAAAATGAGTCGAAAACAGTAATAAATAGTTCACCAGATATGGTTATGAATTCTCCGAGAAAAATGTCAAGCTGATAATCAACTGTCAGTGTCTGTGGCCAGCACAGATTCAAAATGGAATTTTTTTAAAGACTAAGACAAATCTCATAACTGCCGAAGTGGGTCGTACGCGCAGTCGAGCAACACGTTTTTATTTTTATAAAATGTATGGTGCCACCAAAAAATCTGTAACTTTTTTCTGTAAATAGAAATGCTTATTCCTATCACCAGAAAAAATATCAGGCGATTTTAAAATTTTCAGACATCCCCCATTGGGCCATTTTTTTTTTCAAAGTTGTCCACCCCACTTTTTTTTTATTTGGAAAAATTTATGTGCTTTACACTCAGAATCGCGAGCTCTTTCAATCCTAATAGGAGTAAAAAAGTGTCCCAAGGTTTTTCCCTATTCCGTTACCAGTTTTTCATACATTTTGTATGGCGGCAACGGAATGGTCTAAAAAAAATATGGAAATCTTGAGACATTTTTTTCTCCTATCACGATCAAAAGACCTCGCGATTCTGAATATGAATCGCATAAAAAATACCCATGTTACAAAAAAAGGGGGGTGGACAACTTTGAAAAAAAAATGGCCCTTATACGTATTTCAAAAATATAATTATGTTTTTAATAATTTTCAGTCAAATAATTTAAGAAAACAGACAAAATTGACCATTAAATAGGACTTAAAAGAAAAAAACTCAAATTACGAATTTCACTCACTGGGGCTGCAAGGAGTTACCAAATCTTTTGAAAGTGTTGACTGTTGAGTGCGTTTGAATATTACATGTACATTCATTTTTGTTTCGTCTTTTTAGGGTTCCGTAGTCAACTAGGAACCCTTATAGTTTCGCCATGTCTGTCTGTCTGTCTGTCCGTCCGTCCGTCCGTCCGTCCACGGATAATCTCAGTGACCGTTAGCACTAGAAAACTGAAATTTGGTACCAATATGTATATCAATCACGCCAACAAAGTGGTAAAATAAAAAGTGGAAAAAAATGTTTTGTAAGGGTACCCCCCCTACATGTAAAGTGGGGACTGATTTTTTTTTTCATTCCAACCCCAACGTGTGATATATTGTTGGATAGATATTTAAAAATGAATAAGGGTTTACTAAAATCGTTTTTTGTTAATATTAATATTTTCGGAAATAATCGCTCCTAAAGGAAAAAAAAAGTGTCCCCCCCCCTCTAACTTTTGAACCATATGTTTAAAAAATATGAAAAAATCACAAAAGTAGAACTTTAAGTAGTTTTTGAGAAAAATACGGAAAACTACGGAACCCTACACTGAGCGTGGCCCGACACGCTCTTGGCCGGTTTTTTATAAATTGTTCAAAATATTATTATTTTCTTTTCAAAAATGACTTAGCGCCTCCAGAAGGCGCTTAAGCTCTTCTTGTGATGTAAGGAACCCTTACAACACGAGTCCAACTCACACTTGGCCGGTTTTTAAGTGTTATGGCTCGTCTATGATTCCGCCAACGTCAAGGTTTAGGAAGGCACGCGTGTTTTGAAGACAGTTGGCCGGTGAGCTCTACATTTGTCAAATTTGCCGCCTTTTTTCAGTGCCATGATTAGGTTGACCGTCTATAACCGACCGTCCGTGTACACGTCATGAGGGCAAACTAAAAAAATCTTTGAGAAGTAAAAATAACACACTGCACACAGTTTTTTTCTCACTTGATGGTCTCATCGGAAGATCAGCGCTGGAAGTCACCAGCAACACGCTGAGATGAGGCCATTTCGTGGCACTTCATTCCGTTCTGTTTGTGTTGTAATGTGTAATTAATCTTGACTGTGTTCACGAATAAATTATATTCTATTCTATTCTGTTCTCTTTGCACTGCACAACGCAAGTTCTGACTGTAAAAGTTGATATAAAAATAGCTCAGAAATATGATTTTTTCTTTACGTTAGTGTAACAAAAAAATACACGTGATATGTTCCTAACCCCCCCACCCCCCATGGTGATATTTGGTGATTTTTTCATGACCCCCTCCCCCCCCCCCCCTATGCAGTATGACGCGATTAATGGACGCCCCCTTAATTATAATGTTAATATTGGCTGCATTGACCCGGACTTCAATCGAAGACCGGGCACTGATTGGTCGCCCTAGTGAGACCAAATATTGATATTTCATTCACTCCATTCGAGAGTGAACGATTACTTTATATAAGCTCCAACACCATTCGCTCTAGCGCTCTTTCTGCTCTGCCTTCGGGATAGAAACCACATAGAACTTAGGCTCGCTGTATCTCTACGTGTACCAACGTTAAGATGTAAGTCATCCACGTGATCCGCCCACATCATGCAATACACGATAATTTTCAAGGCTTTTCTTATTATCACCGAAATCACCTGCTAGGATCCCTTCAAGCCAAACACTTTTATTTGAGCCGACATACCCAGTCCCACGGAGGCTGGGGGTAAACTGTGCGAAGCCGTTCCAAAACACATGATTCACGGCCCGTGCGGAGAATATCATCGTACTGATCTGCAATGCTGGGACAGTGAATCCAAGAAATGTACACGATATTTTTCTAAGAAAGAAACACTATTTACGTACTGTGACGACAAAGGATTCACACAATTTCGCCACATTTAAATTCCGCAATAGAGACGTCATAGTAAATGATCTATGGGTCGTCCCCTACAATTCCGCCTTGCTCCTCAAATATGACTGTATAAAGGTGGCGACTGACTTGTAACATTTCGGTGTAATGTAACGTGATACAAACCGAGCATTACAGCAGTCATTGCAGCGAGCCGAGCCGCTCGACGCGAGCACCGCGTGCTCCACTCGGCTGTCGGTTTTTACGCGAATCCCTTTGAGTGTTACATTACAAGTCAGTACAGGTTCGCAAGTCGCCGCGAGTGCACTTCTCCCGTGATTGTGCTTTTGGAAGAGGATTGTAATAAATATGGAATGGGATAAAGAGAAAGTTCTATTATTTATTGACAAATACAGAGATAGAGAAATACTATGGGATCCCACGCACGGAGATCACTTCAATAAGTTTAAAAAAAACGATGCGTGGGTAGAATTATCCGTTGATATGAATATAACGGTTGAAGAGGCCAAGAAAAAAATTACCAGTTTACTTGCCTCGCTAAGAAGAGAGAAGGCTAAAATAAAGAACAGCACTGGAACGGGCAAAGGTAAGTTTAAAATGATTTTTTACGTCACTGGACGGTAAGCTACGCCGCGGCAAATCTCACTTCACACCCAGGACAAGACTTAAAATCGAACCACGGGCGGTAGGTAATAAACAGGGAGCGTACCATCAGACTTGGGGGCGCCGGATGCTCCACATTCCAAGAGGCTGCCCGAGCCGATTCAGTCTGGCTGATGACTATTCAGAGTACCGCAGGTCGATGCAGGAGGCACAAACTTTCATGACAGCGTCGCGTTTACGCCACTTTCAGTTCATCAGATCAGTTCAAGGACCAACTGAGCGAGGATTTCATTAGACGATTTCCTAGCGATCAAATATTGAGAAAAGTCTCGTACTCATCGGGAGATTATTGCACAAGCACGGCAGCCGCTTGAGCGGCATCGGGTTACCGGAAGCGATCGACGACACCACAGAGCTCGGTCGAGAGTATACCGAATACGATTGAGCCGAATTGGTTGGATTCGTATATTCGCCGAAATTGTCAGTTGGTCAGCGCGCCGTGTACGATTACTTACACGATCTCGTCATCAATACAGAATACCGCGAAAATAGTGACAACGCAATCTTTGTTGATGGTCCGGCGGGTACCGGGAAGACGTTGCTATTAAATTTGATAACATCACACGTGCACGGCAATTAGAACGGTGTAGTTTTATGTACGGCTAGCTCGAACATCGCTGTCCAAAACTATCCCAGCGGTATGACCGCGCTCAGCATGTTCAAATTGCCCATCGAATTGGTGGACGATTTGGGATATTGGAGCGTCACTAAGAGATCTCAACGCGGAGAACTCATTCGGAAAGCCGACGTCATCATATACGACGAGGCCCCTATGGCACACAAATACTTGATCCACATGTTGGCACTTCGAGATGTCATGGACTCGGAGAAAACGTTTGGCGGCAAAGTAATAATATTCGCCGGTGATTTCTGTCAGGTCCCACCGGTAGTGCCTGCGCTACATCAGATTCTGATATAGTTAATAGTTCAGTAAAATCATCACCGCTTTGGGAAAAATTAAAAACTTTCACACTGACGATATCCCAACGTCAAACTAACGATCCAGAATTTGCCTAGTGTAGTTGTCCGCTCTGAAAACGGAAAGACACTAGTAAACTTATTCAATTCAACCAATAAATCTTTGATCTTAATTATCCTTTGAAAATGACTCCTTTAATCGTTACTAAAATTATATCAACTATTTTAATGAAATTGAATATAATAATGATGAAAAACTTTTAAAAAAAACTTACATAAACTGCGATTAGATCATACGAATCCCCAAGAGCAAAATGCTATTTACGACGTTTGTCATGAATATCGTGACATATTTTATCACGAAGATATTCCATTAATGTTCACCAATGAAGTAGAACATAACATTACAACCAAAAACGAGAATCCTATCTCTATAAGACCATATAGACAACCGCCTGCACAAAATGAGGAAATTAAAAAACAAGTAGATAAACTTTTGAAAGATAACATCATTCAGCCAATCATCATTCTCCATTGAGTGCGCCAGTGCAATTAGTTCCAAAAAAGCTAGACGCCTCGGGACAGCCAAAATACCGAATGGTTATTATAAACTACAGAAAATTAAATGAAATCACTGCAGACGATAAATATCCAATCTCAAACATTAACGACCTATTCGACAAGCTAGGATATAGTATTTATTTCAGTTCTCTAGATCTTGCTAGTGGGTATCACCAGATAGAAGTCGATATCCACGACCAATATAAAAGAGCTTTTAAGACTCAATTTGGCCATTACGAATTTACACGAATGCCTTTTGGGCTCAAAACAGCGCCAGCATCATTCCAAAGAGCAATGAATAATATCCTTCGAGGTCTACAAGGAACCAAGTGTCTCGTCTATTTAGACGATATAATTATATTTTCAACAACATTAGAAGAACACGTAGAAAAATTAAAAACTTAAAGACAAATGTGAATTATTAGGTCATATTTAGGGCACACTATAACTAAAGAGGGATTAAGGACTAATGATGACAAGATTACAGTTGTAATCAATTATCCCCTTCCCAAAAATCAGAAACAGATATAATAATTCTTAGGGCTAATTGGATACTATAGACCAGGGATGTAACGGAGTTCTGCTTCTGCTTCCGTTACTGCGGAACTTCCGTTTTGTTTTACACATCCGCTTCTGTTCCGGTTCTGTTATTTTTCAAACGGAAGTTATAACGGATGTCGGAACCTAGCGCGACGGTGGGACATGAGCGGCGTACATCAAAGACCAACAGGTCTATACCTATCATTCGCTCATCTCTCCGCTTGCCACGTGCTGCGATACTAAACATTAATCGCTTCATTCCATTGCGCGCCAATATTTGTCCTGTCCACCTAGTTAGTAGCGAGTGAACAACTATTCAGTGGTGCAGGGCTTATCTACGATCCCCTTAGAAGCTCCCCTTAGATTTGTTTATTAAATACAGTTTACTTCTTTTACAATCACTCCATTTAATTTAAAAATTTAATTGTGTGCTAACAATTACACATATAATTTTTACTGGTTAGTTTTGGATTGTATTATACTACCTACGAGTAAGTTTTCTTTTCGTTTCTAAAACATTTTACGGCATAATAAAGGTTTAAAAGGATTCTTATGTGATTTTTAGTGATTACCTAAACAACAAACAATCTTAAAGTTCAAGGTGATTTAAATTTTTGGATTGTAATGAATGATATACTTAAGATAAAATATCAGGTTACTTTTCTTTTCGTTTTTAGGGTTCCGTAGTCAACTAGGAACCCTTATAGTTTCGCCATGTCTGTCTGTCCGTCCGTCCGTCCGTCCGTCCGTCCGTCCGCGGATAATCTCAGTAACCGTTAGCACTAGAAAGCTGAAATTTGGTACCAATATGTATATGAGATATCTATACCCACCTATTAGATTTGTTCATTTGAAATGTATTCCATTATGTATTAATTTTTTTAGTTTGAATTCGATTTTATGTTAACTCCTTTTGTTTTGATTATTATTATTGATATTATACAATTGAATGAATGCATGTGAAATAATTATATTGACGATCATAATGTAAATTCGTATAGGTTAACATAGCATAATTTATAATGTAATTTATCATTATGAAATAAATAAAACAAAACAAACAAAACAAATCACGCCAACAAAGTGCAAAAATAAAAAATGGAAAAAAAAAATTATTAGGGTACCGGATACATGTAAAGTGGGGGCTGATTTTTTTTTTCATTCCAACCCCAACGTGTGATATATTGTTGGATAGGTATTAAAAAATGAATAAGGGTTTACTAATATCGTTTTTTGATAATATTAATATTTTCGGAAATAATCGCTCCTAAAGGAAAAAAAAGTGCGTCCCCCCCCTCTAACTTTTGAACCATATGTTTAAAAAATATGACAAAAATCACAAAAGTAGAACTTTATAAATACTTTCTAGGAAAATTGTTTTGAACTTGATAGGTTCAGTAGTTTTTGAGAAAAATACGGAAAACTACGGAACCCTACACTGAGCGTGGCCCGACACGCTCTTGGCCGGTTTTTTAAAACCTAAGTGGGCCTAAAGGCTGATTACAAACTGCTGATTACAGGCTGAACAGTAAACACCTAAAAGTTCTAGGTAATTTAATTAGTTTTGGTTTATGTTATACCTATGTGGTATTTTTTCATTTCGTTTTTAACATCTATAACTTCCGCTTCTGGTTCCGGTTCCGCTTCTGCTTCCGTTAAACTAAATTCAAAACTTCCGCTTCCGCTTCCGGTTCCGTTAAAACCACATCCGTTACATCCCTGCATAGACTGAAGTGTGGAGCGTTAGAGGCGTTACGGGAGAGTAGTGAAAGGCGCGACTGTCCAGTATAGAATCCTTTATTGAGGAAAATGGTTTCCCTTATATACTATGTTAGTTTTTTGTTCATGTGCAGCCACGTGTAAGATTAGCCTTGACATAGTTTAATAGAAAATAGAATTATAATTAAATGCATATAATATCAAGTTACAGGTATATCGGATTACAGATGCAGGTGCATTACAAGGTTATTGGAAATGTACAATGTAGGCCAAGGTTAGCTGATGCATCCTACATACCTATCCTTCGTGGGTGGTCTATGTACGTATGTGTGTGTGTGTACCTACACCTCACGTTTCCTCTTTTTTTTTTGAGACAAAAATAGTACAAATTTAAAACTATTTTTGGCTACACATGAACTTCTTATATCTATGGTATACATGTTATTTCTTAAAATGTAATAAGTATTTTAATAAAAATATAAATCTTAATTATGTAAACAGAAATGGTTATAAAATTACAATATTAAAATTACATTATATAATTTTTTTTTTTGACAATGTTAACATAACGGTTACAAAATTGCAGTATCTATTTATTTTACTTATTCTATGTTTACATTATATGGTCCTTATATGATATAGGATATATTGTTCTTATTGCTAAATGATCTAGATGCTTTCTTGTGCAATTGGAGATTGTTTTGATAATGGTGATATCGATGCCCTATTTGGGAGTGACTTGATCTTATAGGAGTGTTTGTGAGGGATGTGATTTTTGTTATTAATTGCTATTACTTTGTGGTGTGTGGTCGCTAAAATAATGGTAGTGATTATTCTTGACCCTGATTTTGAAGCTGGCTTTGAAGGTGCCTTTTCACATGATGGTATTACGGCCGGTCCGAGGCGCCGTCCAGTACGTTAGTACCTTTGGGGCACCCATCGGGCATCCGGTGCTGTGCCCTTTGAACCCCATTGATCATGTGGAGCAGTTTTTTTGGGCGGAACTGGGCTTGACTGCGGCCGATGGTTCCTGCCTGTTCGTTGACCATCGTTTGTCGCCGGACTGCCGGTTCTGGTATGTCCGGTGGCAGCGGGCGGATTGGCTGGAGGAGGCTGTGGACCTGCAGCTGGGGGACGTGGAGGTTGAGATCCACCGGCTCGAGCTGGACGCCCTATTTGGGGATTCATCAAAGATTTCGCAAAAGTGACAAAACTTTTGACTGCATTATTAAAGAAAAACGTAAAATTTTAAATAAATGAAGACGTTAAGATAGCATTTAACACCTGCAAGGCTTTATTAACTAATGCCCTACTTTTGCAGTACCCAGATTTTTCCAAACCTTTCATATTAAGCACTGACGCGTCAAACGTTGCTTTAGAACCAATAGGCCAAGATAAGCCAATAGCCTATGCATCACGAACATTAAACGAAGCCGAAACCAAGTACAGCGCAATCGAAGAGGAATTGCTAGCCGTAGTTTGGTCAGTTAAATATTTTAGACCATATTTGTATGGACGAAAATTTTAAATCTTTACTGATCATCCATTAGCTTGGCTTTATTCACTCAAAGAGCCAAATAGCAAAGTAACAAGATGGAAACTTCGTCTGCAGGAATATGACTTCGAAATAATATATAAATCGAAAAAAAAATTCTAACGCAGTATTATCGAAAATTATGCTTAATAAATTACACGAATGAATCATTTGGATGATAATTCAAATAGTTTAGATATCGGTCCATTTGAAACCACCGACGACCCCGTCGATATTACATCTAATCAAACAATATTTAACAAATGGTTTAAAAACAATTACTCCGTACAAAATTCGGTAAACGGAACAAAAAAGATAATGGAAGTCACCTTACCGTGTAATTCACAAGTAATGAAAGACTTTCTGAAAGATCACATCCAAAATAATAAAAGATACTATGTCTATTTTATGTAAGTACGACGATTTAAAATACATTTTTTATAACATCGTACCAAACTTATTTGAAAATATCACCTTTATCATTTGCAAACGAAGAGTAGCCATAATAGAAAATGAACTAGAGCAATAACATTTAATTCAGCAATACCACGAAGGCAAAACATGCCACAGAAGGATACAAGAAACATTATCCGAATTATCTAGAAACTATTACTGGCCAAAAAATAAGGACACAATTTCAGCTGTATTAGGAAATTGCAATGTAAGAAAATGAAGTATGATAGAAATCCTTTGAAACCAAAGCTACAAACTTATACACAACAAAAACCAAACCAACAAACTTGGACAACCAGTGAAAATAGAAAATAGATCGACGCCTGAAGTGGTCAAGGCACTCAAGGCCTTACTAAAATATTTTTCCATGTATGGCGTAGTTAATAAAATCAGTTAATTCGGGATCAGAGTTCGATAACGCTCTTATAAAAGAACTTTCAACTTAATACAATATAAAATCGATTTACACATAGGAACCCCAAATAATCCATATTCCATGGGTATTGTAGAACGATTTCACAGTACTCTTATAGAAATATTATTTAGCTCGGTACGAGCACCGATCTTCTGAGACTTCAACCCTCATGATGTATGCTATAACAGCATACAACAATAGCATACATACAGCAACGGGGCTAACGGTTTACCCTTGAATCGCCGACAGACACTTGTTCGAATATTATTTCAAAGACAACGTTTCAAATAATTTCATTTCATCGACAGTTCATATCATAGAACAATCGACACTAGGGATTGCAGTACCGGTACTGTTTAAAAGAACCGGGATTTTCGGTACCGAAGCAATATGGAACCGGGATTTCCCGGGATTTTCGGTACTTTCGGGACTGGTCAATTTTTTTCGCTTTTTCAAATAAAACAACATATTTTTTGGCATTTTACATGTTTTATTATTATATTACCATAACCGAACCGCACCGCCTTCGCTCGGCGTATTATTTTATCTGCCTTTTTTATTATAATGAATCGGGAGTCGGGAGAACAAGCAAAAAATCGTGAAGAATTCCACCTAAACCCGACTATCTGGCAAACATAGGCATCAATGGTTACCGTTACAATGCATTACTCCGATTAAGCGATCTGCCATTACTGGGAGATGTTTAATCGCTTAGTAAAAGAAATAAGACAAATACTATTAAAGAAATATAATATGTAATTGATTATAGACCGGCAGTAAAATCTCACAAAACTTCCGAAACATGTAATTTGAAGCAAAGAATGTGAACTAAAGGAAACAAAACATTTGAGATGGTGCACTATTTTTTTGCTAGTCAGAGGGAACGTTCTCGAGAAAATTAGTCATTTTCTGGATATTTCTGTGGAATACCGTAATATGTACCACATTATATGTAAACATTTTTTTAAAGTTAAGCATGTTTATAGCAGTTATCTTTAAAAGTTAGACATAAGCCATTGCCGACTTTTTTTTAGGCCTATATTTATGTATAAAAGCGACAATTCCACCATATTATTTTGTTATAAGTCGATCGGTACGTACGGGCAGGGTTTTCAATTGAAGCTCTTAAGCAGCGTGATTTTTACCGACTTTTAGCACATGTTTTAATAAGCAATTTATAATAACAATACCTTAAACATTCCTCAAGAATCACTTTATTCATACATAGGTGAAACACTCATAAATATCCGTTTAGTAGTTCTAGTTTTAACCGTTTTATAACATGCAGAGAAATCAGTCAAATGAGAAATGAGATTGAGAGAGAAAAAATAAATACACAAATTAATATAACAAACCTTTACCAAAAATACATAACTCGACTACTGATCTGGCTAGTGGGGCTAGCTAGGGTCCTAGGGTATCGCGGTGGCCATGGCTGCCAGGCTGCTACTGCCACCCGCTATTAAATAGTGATTAAGCGCGTGTTACTGTACCTATGCCTATTTTTTAACTGTTTAAATAATATAAACAGAAATAAATACATTTTGTATCAAAAAATGCCACTAAAAGGTATTTCCCGAAAGTACCGAAAGTACCGGGATTTTTCAAGTTGATTTCCCGGTTCTTTGCTTGGCCAAAAATCCCGGGAATTCCCGGTACTTTCGGTACCGGTATTTCCCGGGAGCAAACCCTAATCGACACAAGTAAAATCACACCGTAGACTTTTACTTCGTAGATAACTTATTCCGAGTATACTTTATATCGTGGTGTTTCATTCCGTGTTTTTTCATTTCATTTTGTTTTACATTAAATACAATTCATTACGAATAATATTATTTCAATTATGATTTCTTCTAAAATTTTACAATTTATAAATTGTTTGTTTAGTCACAGTTCTAATCTAACCTAAACCTACTTTAAAAAAGGTTCGTTGTTGTGTAGGTAGGGTCGCAGTTTTAACCTAACCTAAACCTACTCTGCAAGCCGTTTGTTTCTGTGTGATCACAGTTCTAACCTAACCTAAACCTACTCTGTAAACTGTTTGTTTTTGTCTGTGGTCACAGTTCTAACCTAACCTAAACCTACTATATGTATAAACCGTTCGTTGATGTGTAGGGTCGCAGTTCTAACCTAACCTAAACCTACTCTGCAATACGTTTGCTTCTGTGTAAATCACAGGTCGAACCTAACCTAAACCTTACTCTGTAAACTATTTGTTTCTGTGTGGTCACAGTTCTAACCTAACCTAAACCTACTCTGTAAGCTGGTCGTTTTTGTGTGTGGTTTAAAAGCTATTCGTTGTCGTGTAGGTCGCAGTTCTAACCTAACCTAAACCTACTCTGTAAGCTGGTCGTTTTTGTGTGTGGTCACAGTTCTAACCTAACCTAAACCTACTTTAAAACCCGTTCATCGTGTTGTAGCATCGCAGTTCTAACCTAACCTAAACCTACTGGTAGTCTAATATAGGATTAAAGCCAATGGTCATAGTTTAATTATGGACGTATGTGATGTGCCACGATAAAATCGACAATTTGAAGTTTCCTAGAATAAAGCATCCATAAATGACAGATGAGATGAGAAAGTTTTGTAATAATACGTCGACTAAATGAATTGCGATGTTTTGTATTTCTGCTATTTGAAGTACTTTGAAATGAATCAGCGATGAAGAAATATTAGTTGAATAGTATTTATTAAAACTAAGAAAATTTCAAATAAATAGTAGTTGAAACCAAATTACTCGAAACAATTTTACTCGAACTAAACTTTCGATGATTTGTTGTCGATGAAATGATATTCGATGAAAAGTTTGTCGGCGAAACAAGGGTACACCGGGGCTAACACCCTTCGAAGTGGTCTCGGGACACACAGAAAGTCAGTGTCTTCGACATCGATTTTAACAGACAGTTCCATCAAAAAAATGGTACGGGATCATGCAAAACGTACAAAGGTCTGGTACGAACATATAACTAATAGTAAATAGAAACAAAGAATTCTTGACCGAAATCAAGGCGAACCCAGTACTAACTTCGATAAAGGTAAGCAAATTCACTCAAAACCAGTTAATCAAAGAAAGAGAAAGGATAAACCAAGATACGAACAGGCAACGGTGACCGGTGAGACTAGCGACAATGTTGTACTTGTTGAAATAAGAGGTAGAGCATCAAAAGTCCCCTTAAAAATATAAGACGAGCCACAAAACGGACAGTTCAAGGAAACTCCGTACAAGAAAAAGACACCCCTAATTTAGTCATTAATATCAATTTTTAATCGCACATCGTATTGAAACGTAATGAAATAAAACAAGTATGAAAATTTAAACAATTAATTACGTTTTACATACAAACGCTTTATATGACTTTACGAATCAGTATACTTATAAAGTTATAGTTTATGACTTATGCTTTCGAATTGCTTTAATTTAGTTGGTATTAAAATACCATTTATAATACACAAATCTACCTCACAATGGCATTGCCGACGACGCAACCTTTTTAGAAGGATTTACTTTTTTATATATTTGAATTTTATTGTTTTTTTTATACCTATGTTCTTTTTTACTTTTGACAATTGTATTTATAATCATTCTGCTTCTGATTTTGGTAAAATAAACTACTTAAAAAACCAGCGCCTTTTACATCAGCTTCAGGCATTATGAGGGACAGTATACGCATTTAAAAAAATGCCTATTACAATTAATATTCCACGTCCTGAGGCATTTTGCGGAAAAACATACGTAACGGAATTGCCAAGATGTATTAGTTTTTAGGTTTTTTTGTGTGTTCAATTTATCATTTCCATATAATAAATTTAAGAATAATTTTACTCTAAGCATATTGTAAACTAAATAACTGAATTTTAATCACAAATAATATTTCTCGTTAAGAAACTTGATGAATGTTCAACAGGGTCGGAATTATATTTTAAAATACAGTAAATAGTAAATGTATTTATAAAACATCTCCATGTAGAACATTAATTTAAAATTCAATTATTTAAATATATCATAAGAACAATCATATGCTTAATAAATTTATATTAATTATTTTTTTAGGAAATTGATGAATGTTCAACAGTGTCGGAATTATATTTTAAAATACAATAAATGTACATATTTACAGAATATCTCCATGCAGAACATTAATTTAAAATTATTTTTTTTAAATATATCATGAGAAAAATTATACGCTTAATAAATTTATATTAATCATTAAATATGAAAATACAATAGCAATTGATAAATGTAAAACTTTAGCCGGATACGTGCAATAAATTAGTAAGTAATTCTTCAATAAGTTTTAGAAAAAAATATTGTATCAATTTACATTACAAAGTTCTATAAACAAGTATATTATGTAGGATATCAAGTAACTTTAAGTTTTAATTGGTATACTTCAGCAAAAATGTTCACACTCCAATCCTTATTCCCACCAAACAACTTCGACCTAATCCCTAAAACGCCATCTACGCACGCAAGGAGCATCATCCATCGTACCTTAGAGCAACGAATCGGAATAAGGAGTTCCGGATAATCACTTAGTCTCCATCCATTGGCAAAGACGTGGTGGATCTCCATATCTACAAGGACAACAGTGCTACAGTAATAAGTGTGGTGCAAAAATAAAATCTAATCAGTGAAATGTGCAAATGATAGTTAAGTGATAGAGACACTAAATGGGGATGGGATGATTTTAGTTACATTACCTATTTGTCTATGCTCAATCAGGTAATTCCATCCTAAGGGGGGGAGGAGTTACGGTACCATCTTATAATTATGGTCCCACGTTAATAGTATTTTATGCAACAGGCGTTTAAAGGAGGTCAAAAGAGACGAGTGGCGTGGGTAACAATTTGAGGCGAAGCCGAAAATTGTTATTAAGACGCCACGAGTATTTTTTGACTCAGTTAAACACCGTTGCATACAATACTTTTTCTACTACCATGCACTTACTTTTGAATAGTTTTCGTGAAATTCGCACCCGCCGTCCGCCCCCGGCCGGCGCCCCGCGGCCCGCTATATCCCTTAACGGCTACCTAACAATGCTTTAAGAGCTATATCGTATGCGTGGGTGCGCGGCGCGCCGGCCGGGGGCGGGCATCTTTTATGTAGGGTTTTAACGATCTATGCACGACACGGTAAATGACGAATAACACGGGAGTAGAAAAAGATAATTAAAGACATAAAATTGTTAAGTTTCATTATCATAAATTATTTAATATTCATGATTAAATGAAGACATTAATATTACCAATAAAAACATAATAGAGCACGGTCTTTGTCATTACCTGTTCACACGCTTATTCCCTATTAACTTTCCAAGTTTTACGACCACCCACGCTTTCGTTTAATCGTATGTTAGCTGCAATGTCTGCAAACTGATGACGAGGCAACGCGACCACCCGACGAGACCCCCTCAGGCTGCGAGGACCGAAACTCTGCCTATTTGGCCGATTAACATCTTACAAACTTAAAATACAAAAATACAAAATACAAAATCATTTATTCAGCAAATAGGCCACGGGGGCACTTTTACATGTCAACATTACAGAGTATTCATTAAAGTTAAACAAATGAAATTAATAGAAATATTAACTAAAAATATTAATCATAAGCAAAGTAGCTATACACTGATATAGAATTAGAGATGTATAAAGTCTCTAAATGTCATATTATTACTAACTATAATCAATACATAAAGAAAGTGCAAACAGATACAAAGATAAAAGAAATCTATAATACTTCAATAGTTGTAAAAGACTGAATATTACAAGTAAAAATATTATACTTAATCAAATAATCCATGGAGATGTATAGCGTCTCCAAGAGTCAAATTTTATAAAATTAAAATATTTAAAAGTAAAAACCTTTGTCAAATAATACAAAAAAAAAATACAGAAAATGAACAGCTAAATTACACATTTCAAGAGATGTACAAGTCTCTAGTTGTCAATCATTAAAGAACAAATCAAGTTTACAAATAAGGGCCAATCAAGGTTACAAATTAAGTTTAAAAATATAATCAAAATCTCAGAGATGTATAAGGTCTCTAAGTGTCCAAAAAAACTAACATTAACTTAATCAAACGACAACAAGGTCATTAAAGTAAGGAATCTATTTTAAAATAAAATATAATCAAAATCTCAGAGATGTATAAAGTCTCTAAGTGTCCAAAAGCTAAAATTAACTAAATTAAACGACAACGTGATGGTCTCTAGTGTCATCCTTAAGACATTACTTACTTAAGTTTAATTCTTACAAGAACCGAATGTAGTGTCTCGCAATCCGCTCAAAAGTAAAGTTAAATAATCTAACAAAACATGTGGCCCAGGTAAGCTTGAACAGACCAGTCTCCACAAACAGCACCCGTTCACGAGTATGACGCGTATCTCAGCCATCGCCTCCCTCAACCTCCATTCGGGAAGGTGGCGACCCGATCAACACGCCACCGTAAGCAAAGACTTTTAAGCGAGCATGACATGTTCAAGCTAACAGCAAATTGACAAAAGAAAAATCGACACAGTGAAACACGACATTAAGCTTGTAGGTGACATTAAAGAGGGCAACAATGCCTAGTATAGCTATACATAACTAATTACATGCTCAACGTGACTTAGAGATGTAAAGGTCTCTAAGGGTCAGTGTACTATCATACTTTAAATAAATTTTATATTACTACGCTATATAATGAAAACAAAAATCTTAGAGGTGTATAAGGTCTCTAAGCGTCCTACTAACATAACTAATGATACAATACAATCACATGAGAAAAATTACGCTGTGTCATTTTTACTGGATACTAGTACGGTTGTATTACAAACTTCTGCTACCATAATCAAGCTACTGGCTTAAAGGCATTTTTATCATCTATAAAATCATTTACCGTATAGTAAGCTTTACCTAGCAAACAGCGCTTAACATGTGACTTAAATTTGCCGAGTGGCAAGTTCTAAATACTAGCTCTCAGATTTTTAATCATAAATTTAATTCAAATATTGAAAATGTACTTGTATTCGTATTTTCTTCAATTAAATTGTACCTATTTATTTTTGGTTTCATATTTCATTTTAATGAATAACCGACTAATTTAATTAAAGTTCCTCCCTAAGAACCTAATACGTAGTTAATTATGTTTTAATTTCTAATTCCCATTTCGTTGGTCGGGTGCATCAGAAAAGGTGACTGATAAAATATCAGTTTCTACTTAGCAACTTAGTAACATCTCAGCAAATCTTATCTCGCCGAAATCCATAAATGATAGCTAAATACATGTTAGAGGCGTAGCCGGCCTAGTTAGTCTCGCTACCCATTAAAACTCTATGCCAAAGTTTTACACCCGAGCTTTACCAGTTTCCTGGGTCCTTTCTTTCGTAGACTCCGCCCAAGGCAGTCCACCGTATGGTTGGATCGGGATGACCACGACGGCAGACCCACATAGCCACCATATTCATTTAGAATAGAGAGAGTACTCACTTAATGTTGATTATTGCTGATACGAGCAAAAATTTTGATTATTGCTGATACGAGCAAAAATTTTGATTTTTGCTGATACAAATTTGTTCGAATTTGTTCAAAAAATTAAAAATGTCTATAAAATAAAGTAGTTACTTGAAAATTGTTTGTGGAACTATATTGTTCTTGTTGCTATAACATAATCATATCATAGGAATAGAAATTGTTGTTATTAAATGTAAACGAAAAATAAAGAAAAGAAAAAAATTAAATTGTGTCAATTTTTGAATTATACCATATCAAAAATATATAAAAGATGGAGGGAGGAAAAAAACCTAGTGTTAATTATTCTCGGGATTATATCTGAATCCAAAGTCAGCATTTTTATTAAAACCATAGATTTAGAATTATTAAACTAGATTGTTTAGTTAGGTCAAAAAGTGTGTCCACATGAGAGGTAATTGTTTGGGCTGGTGTCCCTCTCGCACTTGCTGACAATGTCAACATTATTCAGTGACGTCATCACTGTCATAAATTGGGGATACCAGTCAATTTTCAAAGTTACTACCAAATCTACTAACACCCAATTGAAAGTATTTTTTAATTATACAAATCTTTGATTTACTGGCATGGGAACCTCATTAACACTGGCAACACGTGCGAGAGGGACACCAGCCCAAACAATGCCCTCTCATGTGGACCGTTTTCGCTAGTCTGATACGATCGACTTTCTGTTTCAGTAATAAGGTTTGATTTCGTATGGCAAAAAATGTGATTGAGCTGTCCCCTGTAAAGGTCTTTGATTAAAACATCCAATCGCGCCGCGCGCTAACCTTAAAACCTCGTGGGACATCTTGTCCTCACCGTAGCCGTTCTACGGGCTACTGTACTGTGTTTTTTTTAGTCTACCGATTGTTGAAAATTTGATAGATCTTTAAATGTAATAAATAATAATTCATATTTTATACACCGACTTGTAACAATTGTTATTAACAAATAAATTTCATTTAATTTCATTTCTGTCGGTCGCCGCATCTCCACCGCCTCTACGAGCAACCGCCGTCTTGTGGTGACAAGGTAGTCTCCAGCTCCTGCATCGAAGACTTCAGGGCTCCCATCATATTTCTACCTATCTGGACTTCTTATTATTATTATTTTATTTATTTATTATCTGGACTTCCTGAAGGGCGGTTTTGAGGCCCAGCTAGTCGAGGCCGGCGAAACGGGCGAAGGCATAACCTTCATGCATGACGGCGCTCTAACTCATTTCATACAAGCGGCACGTGCGCACTTGGACGAAAAATTTGATCCCAACAACTGGATAGCGCAGGGCAGTGAACTCATAGCTTGGCCGCCGAGGTACCCCGATTTGACACCAATGGACTTTTATCTGTGGGGCAATGTGAAAAGACTGATGTACGAGAACCAACCGCCATCAGCAAATGATGCCGAATTAGAAGCACGAATTAGGACGGCATTTGAAGTTGTAGATGAGAATGTTCTCGATTCTGAGAATACCTTTCCCAAATAAATGTCCTAGAAAATTAGCAACTTTCTCAAGAACGTTCCCTCTGACTAGCAAAAATATAATAATAGTATTTAGTATTAGATTGAAAGAATGGATACATCGATTGACCAGTACGACGGGGCAGTATGAGACTATGAGTACCTTCAGGCCCCGTTTGGCCTGTCGGTCTGTCTGAAAGTGTTGACCAAATTTATCACAGCCATTTTCAGGGACTATAGCCAGGAGAATTATGCTAAACTCTGTTGATGTTTTAATCATTCCTGCAGAAGATTAAGACAAGGCTGTGGTCCGATTGGCTGTGCTGGAGGTGGTTGCGCAGTATGGGCTCGACATCAACTGAAAGAAGTCGCAGCTGGTCCAACACCAAGCAGAGTACCTTGGGCATGTAATCCAAGATGGACAGGTGCCCTCACCAGAGAAGACTGACGCAGTGGCCAGGATTCCAGTGCCCACACATACTAAACAATTTCAAGGTTTTATAGGACTATCTCCAAGAAAAGCAATAACTTGAAGAAAACTATATTGAAATTTAAGAGTGAAATGACGTGAAAAGAAAGTATTTTTGTTGATATTCTTACTTATACTTGTAAAGTGTTAAGTTTTTACATGAATAAAAAAATGTCAAATGTATTTGATGTGTTGGTTTTTATTCAAACCTTCATTAAATAATCTAACTCGACGCATCCTAAGGTTTTGCTCGCAACTAGGGAATGCAACCGAGTAGTGAAAAAACCGAGTTTCGGTTAAAACCGTCCGGTTTTCACCGATTTGAAACTCGGTTTTCAATCGAGTTAAACTCGAGTTTTTTCGTTGAACGATTTTTTAATAAAAATACTAAATACATTAGTTAAGATGCAAATTCTCACCTAGAAACTGACGTAAAGCCAATGTAGATTACTTTACTTGTTCAAATATTTCAAATTACAGTGATCACTTTACTTTTTCAAATTACTTGTAGGTAATTGTTATTTGAACTTCTATCAATCTATCTCTAATCTATCTTGCATTATCCCGGTATTTGCCACGGCATTCATTGAAGCCTGGGGTCCGCTTTGACAACTAATCCCAAGATTTGGCACATGCACTAGCTTTATGAAAGCCTTTGCCGTCTCACCTTCCAACCGGAAGGATCCTATTGGAATTATTCCGGTTTCCTCGTGATGTTTTAATTCATCGAGAAGCGACTGGTAATATCAAATGACATTTCGCACATATGAACTCATTGGTACGAACCGGGGTTCGCGTTCGCACTCTCTTACCACAAGGCCAGCAGCGCTTTTTGAACTTTAACGAACATTTTGTTTTTGTAGTAGGTACTTACGTTGTTCAAGATTCACCTAATACGCCAAATATCTAATATTTTATAAAAGGCAACTGAACGGTGTTTAAGAGATTTGTAATTGTAACATAATATGCTATTTTCACGCAATTGTAGGATGAAAGAAGAAATTTCGGTGCTTTTTTTTCTTTTGCGGAGACACTGTAGGTAAAATTAACTAAAAGTAACGTTTTGCGGATGCGGTGTCGGGTCTGGGTTCATGCTTAACAATCATATAAAAAAGTTTTGAAGGAGCTTATCTTTTCCACTTCATCAAAAGCGACTGTTTTATTTGATAAAAATACAAAAGACAATACACGTATACCGTTAAGGTTTATGGAATTCCCTGGATTTATTTATTTATTTATTTTATTGGATTCCTCATGAATCCCATTATTAGAACTCGAGCTTGACAAAATTACGTCTTGAAAACCCAACATGCTTAACAAACATAACGAAGAAAACAAATCAACGCGTCATGCGTCTTTAAAACTTTCTTTCTGATCATCATCAGCAATTCCACTTCATCAAATGCCATTTTTTTTAATGTTATTCCTTTTCTGATAAAGAACAAAAGTCACTATTGGTGTGCCGTTTAGATTTGAAGAGTTCCCTTGATTCTTCATGGAGCCCGCCACCAAAACACGAGCTTGACCTAGTGTTGTTATAAGACTAGTCTTGAAGACTTTTAAACCTTAAAGACTTGCAAACCCTAAAGGTTCACGCTTTAAAGACTCAAGCGTTAAAGGTTTTAGCTCAGAAACGGTTCAGAACCTTAACGACTCAAGCTTTTTATGAGCTCTTAAGAGTGAGTCTTTAAGACTCGGGCTTCATAGAGAGCTCAAGCCCCCTAAACCTCGAAGGCCTGTGTCAAGCTTTAAGAGCTCAAACAACAAGCTTTATAGGCAGATAGTATTTATATTTAACCCTTAATTTGACGGTGTCGGTTTGGTAGATTATAGGGTTCCGTACACAATGGGTAAAAACGTAAGTCTATTACTAAGACTCAGATATCCGTCCGCCCGGTCACGCCACCACGCTGTATCTCAATGTATCTCAGGATACTAAAAAGTACGGAGCTCTTAGTGGGCGAGTCCGACTCGCACTTGGCCTGTTTTTTTTACTTCTGTTGACCTTAGGATCTAGTTTATTAAAAGCTCTTAAGACTTAAATGCTACAAACCTTATAGACTTAAACCTTCAAAGCTTTTAGGAGTCTTTAAAGCTTGAGGACTAAAGACTCGAGGATTCTGTGCTCGTAAGCAGCAACGCAAACTTATAAGGTTGAGGCTTATATGGTCGAGGCTTTAAAATTCGAGGCTTTAAAACTCAGAAGTCGCGACTCGAGTTTTGTAGTTTACGCCTCAAAGCTTAAATTCACAACACTAGCTTGACCAGAATGTGGCTTAAAACCCGAACGTTCTTAGCAAACGAAAATCAGTTTACCTTTAAGATTTGAAGAGTTTCCTTGAATTCTCCAGGATCCCATCATCAGAACTGGACACCACTTGATAAAAATAGGACCAACCTATATATACATTCGATAAAAAAAAAAATCGGTTCAGAGTTGAGGGAGATATCAAATAACAAATATTTAAAAAAATACAGATGAACTGATTACCTCCTCCATTGATCTCTTAGAATCAGCTTTGGACACTTGGAGGCCTTGGTAATTTTTTTCTTTTTATAGTATATTTATTTCATTTTACTCCTCCATTGATATTTGGAAATCGGTTAAAAATGAAAGAACTCACCAGGACACAAAAGATGCCAAAACGATTACTTTCATCATTTCAATTATAGATGAGATTCGTTCTCAGAGAGTTGAAAATAGAGTCTTTTCATCCCATTTTACATCGCAATATGCTGCGTCTAACATAAAGAAATATGTAACATCACTTACCTACGTTACATTTTTAAATTGTTCATGTCGATTGAACTTCAGCTATACTTTTCAAAGCAATAATCTTCACCAATTCCTAAGAAAAACTGGTCCCAGCAGTCAACAAATCGTCCCATGAGAGATTTTTATTTATATACTGTGTTTACAAAATTCATAAAAACACAATATAAGCGAAAAATCTGTTTTATTTAACAATTTACCTGAAGGTAACAAAAACTCGGTTATGAACCGAAATTCGAATCGGTTTCGAGTTTCACCGAAAAAAAACCGATACTCGGTTTTCGGTTCTAGCTGCATTCCCTACTCGCAACCCCCTCAGGTGTACTAGGCAAGCCGAGAGAAGATTTAATTTTAGTCAGTTCTTCATGTGGCAGCTATTAGCAGTTACTTCGATCGTCCGACTTACACCCATTTCACTTTCTACCTGTACAAAACATTTTAGCAACAATTTAGATGAAAGGAGAGTTTTTTGCGAGTGCTGAAAAATCTTGTGGGTGGATGAATAAACATTCATGCTTCATAGTCATACTGCATATTGGTCAGTTTAATGTTCACAATGAAAGAATTTAAGCTATTTTAAGCAGTGCAGGGCAATGACGAATTAACGATAGACCACTTGACGTTTGCCGGGACAAATGCCACAGCTAGAAGGACTTAGATTATTCGAGGATGGACATGGACAATTTCTATAAGTCAGTATGTCTGGCATGTTTTTAGAAATAGAAAAGATCAGTTTTGAGAGTACCGTAGCAGAAAAGGCGATAAATCAATGGAAACACTGCAGGCATTATGGAAGCACTCCGAGCCTGGAAAACGTCACTGCCAAATTTAACTACTATTGATTTGGTCCCTGGATACGCAAAGCTGATGACGGAAGTCAGTACCCGAAGGTTAACGAATACAGTGGAATCAAGATGAAGTGCATACTTTGTTGGAGAATTAAGTAGATTTGTATTATACTTCGACTGTTTACATTTCAATTTGCCCACTTATAAGAGGACTTCGTTGTTTCTGCGACGGACTGTCGTACTTAAAAGCGAAGTACCGAAGACACAGACTGTACGAACCGCGAGCACGAGCGACGCTCTCTAGAACAGATACTAGCACCTACAATGTCAGCTTTTACATCGCCGGCGTCGGCGGCGTCTATATCGTTAGAACACTTCCGATATAGACGCTTCAAAGAGAAAGAGGAGTACCAGCAGGCCTAGCACATGATGGCCGCGGGAGTATGTCGCCGCGAGATAGACTACCTGTCCTTATGTCATTAATACAATTAGACAAAGACGTGTCATCTATCTCGCGGCGACATACTCCCGCGGCCATCATGTGCTAGGCCTACTGTAGGGGTTACGTGGCTCTTCTGATGATTTAAGTACTCCTTGTATAGAAAAGTGGCAAAGAACCAACAAGCAACGGAAGCAACGTGTTCTCTCAAACGAGAAACTATCATTCCTTCAGGAAGAAGAAAGAAAAGAAGAAAATTTATTATATTTCAGATTTATATATTAATACAACTGTGTAGATGTTTTAAAAATATATTAATTTGTTCATTGTTGATTTTATCACAAAGTCTTTTTAAATATTAAATTGTGTGCATAATAATAGTATTATTCAAAATAATCTGAATTTGAGGACTATCATTTTTAAATAAACTTCTTCTACTTATCTAATACCTTGTTTGAATGAAACGCATCAATTTCTAACGGGAAGTACTACGATATCCAAAATTATGTTGGAAACTTGTGCGATTATATGGAATGTACTACAACCACTACAAATGAATTCACCATCATCACAGGAGCGATGGTTGGAAATATCACAGAACTTCTATAAAAAAATATTTTCCTAATCATGAAAAGCATATGACGGCGCCACCAACGCAGCGCCATCTAGTCTTAGTGTTGCTAACTAAAGTGACGTTTGCACAGGACGAGAGTGAACTTGCTTACCATTCATTCACTCTGGTGGAACGTCAAAGCCAAAGACCTTTACAGGGGACAGCTCAATCACATTTTTTGCCATACGAAATTAAACCTTATTACTGAAACAGAAAGTCGATCGTATCAGACTAGCGAAAACGGTCCACAT
Source organism: Leguminivora glycinivorella (assembly GCF_023078275.1). Taxonomy (NCBI): domain Eukaryota; kingdom Metazoa; phylum Arthropoda; class Insecta; order Lepidoptera; family Tortricidae; genus Leguminivora; species Leguminivora glycinivorella. Next base: position 11,166,461 of record NC_062988.1, read on the forward strand.
GAGAGGGCATTGTTTGGGCTGGTGTCCCTCTCGCACGTGTTGCCAGTGTTAATGAGGTTCCCATATTAGTAGTATTTTTATCTGTATATTACCTGACTTTATAACTTCTTATTTTATTTTAATGTTATATTCAAACTAGGGTTTCGATATATTTCAAAAAATTTGAAAATAATTATAATGTGATTATTTTGATGCCAGTAAATCAAAGATTTGTATAATTAAAAAATACTTTCAATTGGGTGTTAGTAGATTTAGTAGTAACTTTGAAAATTGACTGGTATCCCCAATTTATGACAGTGATGACGTCACTGAATAATGTTGACATTGTCAGTAAGTGCGAGAGGGACACCAGCCCAAACAATGACCTCTCATGTGGACACACTTTTTGACCTAACTACTCATTCTGGTTTAACTGTAATTCTGTGGTCAAAGCATTGCCGGCGGCCATATTGATTTACGTCAGTGGTCAATGAGGGCGCGCGTGACAAGGCATTGACGGATCGCCGACGTCTGTTAATTTAATCCGATTTAATCGTCTCAGATTGTGAATTAAAATGATATTTAGTGATCAAAAAGTATACTAGGAGTGCAATTGAAGATCATTGTAATATTATTTCGTGATTTGATAATTACATGTCATATTGATTCGAAAGAAGATTCGTTTGATTTGAAAACCAACATCCATAGTGCTACGTATCATGGGCGATGCTGATAATGGCAGTAAAGAGCCTTCATCAGAAGTGGGATTAGAAGATATCCCGCCCACAGCAAAAGAAAAAGAAAGTGATGGAAATAGCGCGACGAATTTCTTCAGCAATATGGAAGCTATTGTCACGTATTCTGACAAAGTCTGAAACACAAACCGCGAGTCCAAATAATCCCCAATTCATCCAGTTTAACCCTGATGACATCCAGTTTAACAAATGAAAAATCACAAGTGAAATGTTTCTCCTGCGGTAAACTGGGTCACCTGTCTTCCGCGTGCAACGAAAAGAAGACGACCGGAGCAGCGGCCAAGGAAAGCGTACTAACCTGCGAGCGCAGAACATCACGAGGTACCCTTACAACATCATCTGGTGAGACTTTGCCTTTTCTTTTCGATACGGGAGCATCTTGTTCTTTGGTAAAACGTAGCTTGTCGAATCGGATTGTAGGTAAAACCCATAAAAATCAAGTTTTTTTGACTGGAATCGGAGAAGACGATGTTGAATGTACTATGCAGATCTATAGTGAGGTTAAAATCAATAATTTTTCTAGAACCCTGCTCTTTCACGTAGTCCCTGATACAAGAATCTTGGACCCAATTATAATTGGTAGGGACATTTTAAAAACCGGAGTTCGCGTTGAAATTGACGATGATAACCTTGTGTTTAAAGAAATACAGAAAGTTAACACGTGTCAGGCACAAACTAATAAAATGGACCTTAGCTCTATAGACACAGATTTGACAGGAGATGATAGGCTAAAACTTATTGAAATACTCAAAAAATACGCAGACCATTTCATCGACGGTATTCCAACTAGGCGAGTTAAAACGGGGGAAATGGAAATCAAATTACAAGATCCTCAAAAAGTGGTAAAGAGAAATCCGTATAGACTAGCACCTGCCGAAAAACAGATCGTTAGGGAAAAAGTACAGGAGTTACTGGATGCTGGTGTCATTCGTGAGAGTTCGTCGGCATTTGCAAGCCCAATACTGTTAGTAAAAAAGAAAGACGGCACGGATCGAATGTGCGTAGATTATAGGAGTTTAAACTCGAATACAATCCCGGAGCACTTCCCTTTACCAATCATTGAGGAGCAGATAGATCAACTATCCGGTGCTCACTACTTTTCATCTCTAGATATGGCGTCGGGGTTTCATCAAATTCTGATACATCCTGATTCCATAGATAAAACTTCTTTCGTGACACCTGAGGGCCAGTATGAGTATGTAGCTATGCCATTCGGATTGCGGAATGCGCCATCTGTGTACCAGCGATGCATAAACAATGCGCTAAAATCCTTGACGCATAAGCCTTTGGCATATATGGACGATGTCTTGTGCTATTCGGTAGACGTTTCTGAAGGTCTTCGCCGACTTGATGAGGTACTGAAAACACTTTCAGAGGCTGGGTTCTCATTTAATCTGCGCAAGTGTAAATTTATGAAAACCAAAATTAACTATTTAGGCTACGCCATTGAATCAGGTACAGTGCGAGCTAATTCTCTTAAGATCCAGGCTCTATCAAATACTCCACCTCCGAAAACGGCAACGCAAGTAAGACAGTTCTTAGGCCTGGCTTCGTACTTCAGAAAATTCATTAAAGACTTTTCGAAAATAGCTGGTCCCTTGTATCCCTTAACAAGTCTGAAAGGTCCAATTAAATGGACTGACAAACACGAATCGATTCGCCAAACCATCATAACTATACTGACATCTAGTCCAGTATTGACGATTTTCGATCCCGAACTCCCAGTCGAATTACACACTGACGCGAGTTCGGAGGGCTATGGCGCGATTCTTATTCAGAAAAAAGACTCTTTGCCCCATGTTGTAGCGTACTACAGTCGCCGTACAACTGAAGTTGAGTCTAGATACCACTCATATGAGCTGGAAACGATGGCTGTAGTGCGGGCGGTCGAGCATTTCCGCCACTACCTATATGGGCGTAAATTCACGGTTTTTACAGACTGTAACTCACTAAAAGCGTCAAAGTCCAAAACGGATCTAACCCCTCGAGTCCATCGTTGGTGGGCTTTCCTACAGTCCTTCGACTTTGACATTATGTATCGTGAGGGTCGCAACATGGAGCACGCAGACTATTTGTCTCGGAACCATTTAATCGAGCCAACAAAGTCTGGGCCAAAGGAAGTCAATTTCGTAGAACTTCATGAGGGTTGGCTGTTAGTGGAACAAAAACGGGATGCTGAAATTCAGAATATTATACAACAGTACACCAATAAAGAACTTCCTGAAAATGTTGCGGACACGTACGATGTTCGAAATGGTATACTTTATCGTAAGATTAATCGAAATAAAGTCTGTTCTTGGCTCCCAATCGTGCCCCGTTCACTCATATGGACACTTATAAATCATGTTCACTCTGAGATACAACATTTGGGTAGTGATAAAACTTTAGATAAGCTATACGAGCACTACTGGTTCCCAGAGATGTCCAAATGTGTTCGCAGGTATGTTGATTCCTGCATCATTTGCAAAGCTTCTAAAGGTCCATCTGGAGCACAACCAATACGTCTTCATTCTATACCTAAAGTCTCAGTGCCATGGCACACGGTCCATATAGATTTTTCGGGTAAACTGAGTGGAAAAAGCGATCAAAAGGAGTATTGTTCAGTGATCATTGACGGATTTACAAAATATGTGTTACTAGAACACACATCTTCTCTTAACGCTACTAGCGCAGTCGTAGCCCTTGAGAAAGCTGTAAATCTGTTTGGTGCACCAAAACGCGTAATAGCAGACCAGGGCCGTTCTTATGCTAGTGTCGAATTTAAAACGTTCTGTTCCGATAACAATATAGAACTTCATTTTATCGCAACGGGATCCAATCCAGCAGGGCAAATGGGCAAGTTGAACGCGTTATGCGAACATTAAAAAGTCTTCTTACCATTGTAGAAAATGACCCGAATAAAACCTGGCGCGATGAACTTGGTAAAGTTCATTTAGCACTAAATAGTACAAAGTCAACCGTGACCAAATTCACACCAACAGAGCTTATGTTCGGTATTCGTGCGCAATCTTTAGGCTTGTCTAAAATTTCTACGGGCCTTCAGTCCAATACTCGTCTTGATCTGACTTCTGTCCGTACGGAAGCTTCTAAAAATATTGAAAAATCTGCACAATCCGATACTGAAAGATTTAATAAAGGTCGAGCCACTGTGAGACCATATTCTAACGGTGATTATGTTTTCATTAAAAGTTCAGAGCGTAACCAAACCAAATTAGACCGAAAATTTAAAGGGCCTTTTCTCATAATAGAAGTTCTAGAAAACGATAGATACGTCTTGAAAAATCTTAATGGATCTAATCGAACATATAAGTATGCTCACGAAAACTTGCGTCTTGTGCCAAAAGGCCAGGTAGGGTTTAACGAAATAGTAACGAACATGCTTGAGGAGAATAGTGACGAGGAGGCCGGGACGGCGCCAGATCATGTTAGGGATGAGAATATTCGTGATCATGATAGCGACACGATTTCTATACGCAGTGACGATACCTTGTCCGCTGGTTCCGATACAATGACCGCAGGTTCAGATACCGTTAGCTGCTGTTCTGATAATTACGAACAAAACTTTGAATGTTTCAATGCAAATGAATGATTTCAAGAGTGAAGATTATGAATAGAGGTGCAATAAAATGATACGCCAGATAGTCAATTAATCAGAGGTATGATAATTTGTTACTTGTGTAGTATAAGTGTTGCTACTTTCTTAGGTAATGTTGTCCGATTCGAGCCCAAGCAATAGTGAATGTGCTTCGGCTCGATTGGAGGGACGCATTGACCTTTTTTTGGATTCGATTGTGGTCGAGGGGACGGTGTCTGTAAAAAGCGCTTGTCCGGTCCACGCTATTCAGTTGCTTGGTGTTTGGTCGAAGAGACGCTGTTGTCCGGTCCATGCCTTAGCTTAGGATGGTCGAAGGGACGCAGTTGTCTGGGCCGTGATATATGATGTTGTGGGACATAAGGAGGTAACGATGTTGTCCGGTCCGTATGATGGTATGGTCGAAAGGACGCAGTAGTTCGATTCTACATGTTTGAGATTAGAGAACATAACCTGATACACGTCGTCAGGGTGGACGAGCGCGTAGTATGAATTGTAATGCTTTCGTGTTTTTGATTACAGAGTGACTACAGTGATTATTCGCCCGTGGACGGACGTTTGTCAGTCCGGCCGTGACGGCGCCACCAACGCAGCGCCATCTAGTCTTAGTGTTGCTAACTAAAGTGACGTTTGCACAGACGAGAGTGAACTTGCTTACCATTCATTCACTCTGGTGGAACGTCAAAGCATTGCCGGCGGCCATATTGATTTACGTCAGTGGTCAATGAGGGCGCGCGTGACAAGGCATTGACGGATCGCCGACGTCTGTTAATTTAATCCGATTTAATCGTCTCAGATTGTGAATTAAAATGATATTTAGTGATCAAAAAGTATACTAGGAGTGCAATTGAAGATCATTGTAATATTATTTCGTGATTTGATAATTACATGTCATATTGATTCGAAAGAAGATTCGTTTGATTTGAAAACCAACATCCATAGTGCTACGTATCATGGGCGATGCTGATAATGGCAGTAAAGAGCCTTCACATATAAGGCTGATGTCATCAAACTCAAGCAACTCACAGTACGACAATTATATGAATAATAATTTAATTGCATTAATGGCAGATTACCGTTTCGTAGCGGTGGACAAATATATTCCATAAGGTAGAGACGGCGATAGTAGCATTTTTAATCATTGAAAGTGCAGCTAAAACTCAAGAACGCAAACTCCGCAAAGGTTGTCTCACATGTTTTTTTCTTAGAGATGAAGCGTTTCCTTTGAATTCTTATTTTCTGACCCAAGAAACTAGTATTTATTTAATTATAGATTCAGTCGAGCAAGTAGAATAAATGTGCTTTTTTTATATATAAATATATGTAATAGAAAAGACTGTAAGGATTTGATAATCATCATAGCGACATATTCCCATTCGACCCTAATCACTTCAGAGACCACGACTTCGCTGTGCAAAACGTTAATGATGTTGAAAACAATAGGGATGGTATTGGTTGAACCACTACACCACATCCTCCATTACCAGGTGATTCCAGAGAACAGAACGACGAAGATGATGATGAGTGGAGATGAGGAAATAGTTACTGCTCCAGTGAAATGTAGGTTTAAAATACTGTAAGTTATATAATTGAATTTATCCTTACAAATATCAGTTTTTCTACATTGAAGAGTAAAATATTGAGGGAAAAGTGAACCATGCCATCTTCAGTATTCCGGGGAAGAAACAACCACACAAGCCCACGGTATCTAACTTGGATAGTTTTATCATCGATGTCATCCGAAACAAAATAAATAAATTGTATATGGTAAAGAAGCAAGTAGCTACACTCCGTTATCTGCTGAGTTGAGAGAAAAAACATCTACTTTACTGGATGTGTGGAAATTTTGCCGAATACTGATTGCTAACGGATATGAGTTAGAGCAAAATGTTAACAATGCTCTGTTTTTAGTAAACATGCTTTGACTGTCTTTTTCTTTTGGTTGGCTGTTTCTTTTTCAATTTCTAATTGTGCCCAAACCAATGTAAAAGATCCAGACCCAATCTTCAGCTTTGATGGCAAAAGAAACATTTGTAAATAAACTATATACCTAAATGGGAAAATGTGTCATTCCGGTTAACAAATATGACCTCTTGGAGATGGTGGCTGACCTAGCCAAAGATCTAGGCATAAGACATCGGTTTCCGGGTGGGAAACCACATATTAGATGGTATCTAAACTTCTTAAAAAGCCATCCTAGCCATTAGACAGACTGAAGCAATAAATAAGGAGAGTGGAGTAATAACATCATAAAAAATAGGTGTCATAATCACATGATGAGGATGACACTTTCTAAGTCTCTGCACCCCCTTTCACTTTTGGTCCAACCTGATTTAGACCAAAACACAAAAATACTTTAGAAAAATCATTTCATTCATTACATGTACCAAGGCGACTTCATTGGCCGCTGTATCCAAAAATTACACTACATCTATGTGCGACTGATGACTGTAGAGACAATTTAAAATAAGAAATTGTAAACATAATTGAGACTAGTAGATGGATAAACCAAAACCTCAAGAAACATCAAACCGCTAGATCTTCCATAACTAAACAGTAAACACAGAATTATATTAGTTATTGTGATACAATATTAAAATTGTTTTGTAAAAATATATATTTTAAGAATTTGAAGGTTCACTGAATAATTTTATGACTAATAGAGACAGACCACTTACTGAGAGATAAACAACAAGACCTGGGCAGAGCAATTTTATAGTGACCCAAACAATTAACAAGAATGATTTTGATGAGTAACAGAAGTCTCTTTTTAAGTGACAGCATCCTCAGTAACCTACATAACCATTACTTATACCAGGGGCGGCTCACTCCGCGATCCTATCGCCGCGCTACAAGTATATCCTGGCGGCCGCGAGTTCGCGGCCTACTCAGGGGTGGCGCACATTCTCACGGAATGCACGTTCGCACTCTCTATTGTTACTTTACGTCGCGAGGTTTTTTAAGCGATGTCCGCGGGTGGAATAGCTAATAATACTTAGTTAAATAGACATATTGAATAAAATAAATACCAAAAGACATTCTTATACAGATCTACTACTGATTAAGTCCCACGGAAAAGTTCAATAAGGCTTGTGATGTTGGAACCTTGAACAAAAATATATAAATACAGCGTATATACCTAGAAAGTACTCAAGACTTGAATATAATAGTATAAAATTTAATGTGAGTATTAATTCGTTTAGATCCATTGGTAACCCTATCACCGGACGCCGCGCACGTGCGGCTCGTTTCTTTGTAAGAATGTTGTAGGTATTTAAAAAGGCGGCATTTCGGAAACATCAAAGCAGTGGGCCTTCTGTACTTGTACTATTATATATTCTGTGCTTATACTCAAATTAGAAGGAAAGCAATACCACCACTTTCGACAATTTACTAATACAAATTTAATAGTGTACAACTTCACTTCTAGTAAGTTCTTCCAATCCTATAAACAAATTCTAATGTCTTAGATTCATTGTATAAAAAAATTGAAGCATCTTAGATTCCTAACAAAGACATAGAACAATGTACATAGGACTTGTAAAGTGCACAATACAAATCAGTCAAATTTTGCTCCAATATTAAACGAAAGGAAACTGTTGTACTACTGATTTGTGAACCGAGAACACAGCACAGAAAAAACTGCTAACTGAATATGCAACAGGCGTACTATAATATAAACTCCAAACAATTTTGCTCTATCAGATATGATAGGATTAGCTAAAAAATTCACGCACGAATGAATCGAAAATATTAGAAATGAATGCCATGACGCCCATGACTCCATGAGAACATAACATCATCATGACAGTATTGACATTGACAGTGTCATGACATAAGACCAACATTAAAAAAAAAACAGGAATTCCGGCTAATAATGTCAGTGAAGCTCGGAACACACTACGCGGACGTCCGTCGTAAAACGACCGCGACCGCGACCTATCAGTGTGCACGGAACAAAAGATCCAGCGAGCCAGATTTCGATCGGACGTCCACGCGCTCAAGGCCACGTCCACGTCCGTCGACCGATAGTTTGCACGGCTACGTGTATTTACGTCCGATCGAAATCTGGCTCGCTGGATGTTTTGTTCCGTGCACACTGTTCGGTCGCGGTCGCGGTCGTTTTACGACGGACGTCCGCGTAGTATGTTCCTAGCTTTATACTAACACCCAGCGGGATAAAACTTGGTCTGCTGCAAAATATGAAAGTCGCCGAGCAACTTTGACGCACGTGGGCGCGCACCCTTATGTCAAACCAAATGTCGGACAATGAATAGAATGAAGCTAGGAACATACTACGCGGACGTCCGTCGTAAAACGACCGCGACCGCGACCTATCAGTGTGCACGGAACAAAACATCCAGAGAGCCAGATTTCGATCGGACGTCCGTGCGCTCAAGGCCACGTCCGCGTCCGTCGACCGATAGTTTGCACGGTTATGTGTATTTCCATTGTCCAGTTTCCCGTCCGCGGTCGATTTACGACGGACGTCCGCGTAGTGTGTTCCTAGCTTTAGGCTTCCCACAGACAGTCTTAAAAATTCATAATCTTAAAAAAAACTTGTATGCAATCTGACAGTTCAAATCTGTCAGTGTCTTGTCAGTGTCAGTTTGAACTGTCAGATTGCATACAAGTTTTTTTTAAGATTATGAATTTTTAAGACTGTCTGTGGGAAGCCTTAGGCTTGCAACAGTTATGAATTTTTAAGCTGAGTTTAGACCAGCAAGTTATTGCTGCAAGTTTTGAGACGCAACTATAGGTAAGAGTGAGTGGCAAATATCTGCATCTCTTTCTAGCATATACTTCTGTCTCAAAACTTGCAGCAATAACTTGCATGTCTAAACTCAGCTTTAAGACTGTCTGTTGCAAGCCTTAGGCTTCCCGCAGACAGTCTTAAAAATTCATAATCTTAAAAAAAACTTGTATGCAATCTGACAGTTCAAATCTGTCAGTGTCTTGTCAGTGTCAGTTTGAACTGTCAGATTGCATACAAGTTTTTTTTTAAGATTATGAATTTTTAAGACTGTCTGTGGGAAGCCTTAAGCTTGCCACAGACAGTCCTAAAAATTCATAATCTTAAAAAAAAATGGATGCAAATTGACACTGACAGATCTGTCAGTGTCTTGTCAGTGTCAGTTTGGTTTGAACTGTCAGATTGCATACAAGTTTTTTTTAAGATTATGAATTTTTAAGACTGTTTGTGGGAAGCCTAGAATGTCGAATTTCGCTCACTTCACTAATCACTTCGACTTTGTCAGTTTTTTAGTAGTTTAGGATTGTATTTCAAGGAAATGGGTAATGGTTTACTATCTTCATTCATTTTCGTTTACACCGTCTTCATAAGGATCATTGTTGTAGATACATCAGTCGTCGTAAATAATGTAGTGTCATTAAGAATCTTACCCAGTATACATAGCTGTGGAAAACCTGGCTGTTGATACAATGCCTGTGATGTTTGTTATCTCCAAATGTCTTTGCAGATACATGTAATAACTAGTGGATGTTCTTTGGTGGCTCGAGCAATAGGTATTTTTGTGTCATCTGTAAAAAGGGCTTTATGAAAACCCTTATTTTGAACAATCCCTAAAGCCCCAAAACATTACTCATTACTCCTTGTCATATTATTCATGAATGGTGTTATTGGTGGACAGTCTCTCAGTGAACTATTTTTGTTGGATATTTGGAGATTACTCCTGCAAGATACAGTGATTAAGTACATATGGAAATTGACAATCTGTTTTCAATGGGTTTCATCGTCTTATCACTCTTGTCACTTGTTACTCTTCATCTTCAAACTAATTTATTAGTTTTTTTTACCTGAAAAACTCGTTTTCAACTTTGTTTACTTTTTCTCTAACTTTAGTCAAGGTACTTAAAATAAATGAAAAATATTTAGTCGTATAATGGTAGTGTTGGAGGGAAATAATTTATAAAATATATATTTTCCTTGGGCAATAACTAACTTGTGTGGTGTCCATTTATCATTCAGTTTTGATTGCTTCAGGTTGAAGTGCACAATGCATTATTACTTGAAAATATTCTTGAAATTATTTCCAGTAACAAATGATCTGTTGTTTGTTTTTTTGTAACTAATTTCCTTAGTAATAATTTATACATGAAAAAAATCTGGGGGCATGGGAGTGCCCCCGCCAAGTTGACCTAAAAAGTGGCATGGGCGTACCATCCTTTTCTAGAAGAATTTTATATATTTTACATGTGTCTTTTAAGAGTCACCCAAGTCACAGCCAAACCTGGTCCCCACTCTGATGGACTCCTTGCATGCAGGGTTCTATGATGCTGGAAGCCCATATGATGCATCATGTGTGGCTCCACCAAATTTTGAATTTACATTAATTAGGTATTTTAGTCCTGATCACAATTCAAGAAATGATATTCTTTTCTGTTGAAAAAAATCATCTTGATTAGGCTTTTGAGGTAGCTGCATGAGTGCAATCAAAAGCCCCAATGATCCCCGTTAATCTTAAATCTCCTTAAGAATGTTTTCTCAATAGCGCTTCTTGTATGCTATGTTGGCAGGAACACAATCCATAAATTATGATATCGCTGCTAAGTGCATCAGTCCCCTGACATATGCAATGGCGGAGCAGAGTGAAAGAGTAATGACCTCTACATTAAGACAACTAAGGTCTCCTACATCTTTCACGGAGGAATATGGTTGTTCGCACCATGATCAAGTATGAAGGACTTGTGCTCTAGCTGTATGAGGTCACATAACTTGATGTGCCTCCGCGTTTGCAGTAACTATTTAAGACATTGTCTCCAAATTGTTGATTTTATCTAACAAAAAGGACTAGTTACGCAACGCTAACCTAAGAATAAGAATAAGAATAACTTTATTGCCCATAAAATGAATAACAGATATGACAGAGGTCTCCGCACTAGGCTACGCCTGTATCGCGGGGAACCAGTTACAATTTAATATAATATAATAATATAATAATTCTTTATTTGGCAGGCAAGAAACCCAGAAATACAATAAAAATATACAATAAAGTGATAAATAATATACAAATAAAAATAAAAAGTAAAACTTACACCTAATACAATGAAATAAAACATTCACAAACTTATGCACTACAGATGGCCGTTCTCAGACCGGTGCAATTTTCGCCAATGTTTATTAAATTCGTCACTGTAGTAATTGAGTTAGTTACACAATGCAAATAATCTTAAGTAAAGTAAGTGTAAGGAATACAGGTAAGTACAAAGATACCTACATGCTTTTGAAATGTATAAAAAAAAACAAGATTTAAAGAACATTAACTAAAATATCTTCTGTCTCGGCATAAGTGAGAGAAAGTAAAAATTGAGATAAGAGTGGGCTTTTTTTTTGCTTCTGTCGAGACAACATTCCTGAGCATTCACAAAGAATTGCCTTTCTCTGATGATCGTCTTAAAAAAATAAAGAAGCTCAACAAGAAGATGAAATATGCAAGAAACTATATACATATATAATGCATGGATGGCCTAATTATAAAAATATTGAAGAAGAAATAAAGCCATTTTGGAAACATAAAGAATACCTTGTTCTGACCAATAAATTAATTACATGTGGATTAAAAATATACATACCTACAACACTAAGACAAACTATAATTGAAAAGCTCCACACTGGACACGTCATCAAGAGCCAAATGCGAGCCAAACAAGCAGTATGGTGGCCTACATGGGAACATGACATCACCCTATGGTCAAACAAATGTGAGTTCTGTGCTAAAATGACCACACAAAGGCCCGAACCTCTCATAAGTAGCAGCTGAATGTAACCTTGTCGTAAGGGATGTACTGTCAATACCCCAGAGAACTACAGGTCACCAGAAAAGGGTGCAGTATTTAATGTTGCAGTGTTTAAGAATGGCGTTGTAAGTAGTTGATCGGATTCGTTCTCCAAAACGCTTCCCAAAAGCGGAACGTACTTCGGGGATTGGTAGGTTAAAGACACGTTTTTTGATTAAAGATCTATAACATGGAATCAGTTTGGAAGATTTGTGTGTTTGTAAGGTTATTTTCAGTAAAAATAGTTGGCGCACTGTAAATACTTTTGCTTGAGCAAAGAGATCAATAGTTGGACATCGAAAGGGTCTTTTAAACATAACTTTTAAAACTGAACGTTGAGCCCTTTCAATTTCCAACATTGAGGTCTTTGCTGCACTTCCCCAAACTGTAATGCAATAGCCAATTACAGATTGACAGAGTGCGGTGTAGATCATTTTAAGTAGGGATTCGTCGGCTGAGTTACGTAGTTTTTTGAAAATAAATATGGATTTTCTTATTCGAGCGGAGAGTTTGTTAATGTGGATTTTGAAGTTCAGTTTGTCATCTACTAAAAGTCCAAGATATTTTATCACATCAGTGTTCTGTATGGATTCGCAGTTGCAGGAGTTTGAGATAGGGTATTCTGGGCATGAATGAATTTTTATTATGGGAGTAAAAGATGGTTTAGAGAGTTTGGTTTTATAGAAACAGATAAATTTAGTTTTGGTACAGTTCAAGGTTAGGAGATTGGAACGGAACCAGTCCGAGGCCAATCTCATGCCCTTTTCCGAAGTCGCAACGGTGTCCTCCCAAGATACGCCATTAAAAAGTATGACGGTATCATCAGCGTAACAAAGAATTTCGGCATTAGGAATTTGTAATTTTAGGATATCGTTCATGTAAATAGTAAAAAGGGTGGGACCAAGAATACTCCCCTGTGGAACGCCGAATTTAATATTTTCTTTCATGCTATTAAAGGAACCTATTCTAACAAGTTGACTTCTAGCTTTCAAGTAACTAGCGAACCACGAAAGTGGGACACCGTGTATTCCCAGATTCTGAAATTTTCGGAGTAAAATCGGTGTCGACACGGTATCAAAGGCCTTAGCCAGATCCAGGAAGATGCCAATACATTTTAAATTTTTATCTAAATAGGATGAGACTAGATTAACAAGAGTTGTAGTGGCATCTTCCGTGGATTTGTTCCTCCTGAAGCCGAACTGCCGATCCGATAATAGGTTATTACTTTCAAGGTTCTTTACTAGACGATTGTTGACTAATTTTTCTAAGACTTTTGATAATACACTGAGCAGCGAAATCGGTCTATAATTACTGGGAATACTTTTTGGCCCATCCTTATGTATCGGAGTAACCGATGCGATTTTCCATTGGTCAGGAAAGCAGCCAGAACCAAGGCTTAAGTTATAGATAAATTTTAAGAGTTTGTTAGTAACGCCATCGATGCCTGGTGAACTGTCGTCTTTTAATTGTCTGATAATGGTTTCAACTTCTCTATAGTCAGTTGGATGCATAAAGAAGGACTTTTCGTTGCAAGCGCTTAGTTTAATATTATTGGCAAGATCTTCCTCTGATTTTCCGGATTGTAATATGATTTTATTGGCTAAATTTTGACCGACGGAGGAAAAGAATCTATAGAAGTTATTAAGAGATTCCTCAGGATTGGTTGCAGATATGAGTTCAGAATGTGTTGTGCTTTTTTTATTAATATTACAAATAGTTTTGACTGCTTTCCACAGTTTCTTTGAGTTATTATTACTATTAAGAAGTTCATTTTTTCGTATTCGGTTTTCAATTTTTTAATGAGATTATTGCAGAAGTTTTTATATCGGTTATAGGTTAATTGGAGTACGGAGTCGTGTGGATGTTGTTTTGATTTTAAATGCAGCTTGTCACGGTGTTGTGTACAGCGGAGGAGTCCTGGCGTCATCCAGGGCTTCAGCGTGAATTTGGATCGAGGAATCTTTTCGTGCTTCGAGTTAGCTTCTATAGTCTCCTTGATAGTGGTCATGAAGGTGTTAGTTGCGTTATTCACATCAGTTTCTCCTAACACGTCGCTCCAATCTGTCGCTGAGAGCTCCTGATTGACGCCTTCGTAGTCAACTACAATTTTAGTTCTGTCTCGTTTTGTACTAGAGGACAATTGAGAAGAGATTTCTATAGCGGCTGCCTTGTGGTCTGTAATATTAAGGTCACACACCAGGCCAGTTATTGATCGTTGAGTTCTTACGAACACATGATCCAAACAGGCTCTTTCACGCGTGGGCAAAGTTATCGCGGGCGAGAGGCCATTTTCTGCAAGAAGACATAGGTATTCTGTGGCATTATTAGCGTGGTGAGTATTTGAAGGTAGTATATCAATATTTATGTCACCTGCAATGATTAATTGGGTTACTTGTTGGAGTTTATCAAGAATACTCTCTAGGTCAAGTAGGAAATTAGACGTACACTTAAAGGATGGAGATCTGTACAAGCCAAGAATAGTGGCCTGGTTTGGAATCTCTACTAATAAACAGCAGGCTTCATTAAAATGGGGCTCTGAAGCAGTGACAGTAAAGTGGTCTCTGACATATATTATTACTCCGCCGTTTTGGTTTATGTTGTGTGATGTATGATAAGCTGAGTATCCTGGAATTTGATCAATGGTTGCAGAGTCTTGTAGCCTACACTCAGTTAACACTAGTACATCAAAATCAGTCTGCATTCGATATATATTAAGGAGGAAAAGATCCAAATTTTTATTAATACTCCTAATGTTATAGGTCAGAACTTTAAAATTACGCTTGAATTTAAAAACAGTTTTACAGTAGTCCGGATTGGGAATTTCAAAACAAGGAATATTAATTACAGCGTCTAAATCTTCTGCGATGGTGGCACTATTCATATTTGAAAGAAAGGTAGCTGTGTGTCAATGTTGGAAAATAAAAGGTTTTAGTGCTCAGAGTATATCTAAGTTGATTAAATATCACGATTTCCTGGAATGAGTAGATCAGTTTGGTTTTTGTATTAATAAGTAATGCGTTACTGCAAATAACAGTACTAATTCTTGACTTGTTCCGATTAAGATTAGTTAAATATACGACTTTCTCCTGAATCGGATTGATGTAGAGTTGGTACAGTTTGTGTAAGTCCATACTAAAGACATATAGTGGTAGAATGGTGAGTGTTGTGTTTGTTATGTATGATATAGAGTAGGGAGTAGCAACAGACAGATAACGAGTTAAACAGTAAAGGCTTAATATAACAGTTCGGTTCCAAATAAATACAGTATTAGAACTACAATAAAATATGGCACGAGACAGATATTTTTGAGATCCATAACAAGGCAAGCTTGTGTTTAAATTAATATCAAAATTATAAAATATTATATGGAAGCAAGTTGCTAGCAGGGTTAATAGTATTATGTACCCGCGTTCAATTAGACAGCCCTATCTGTATTCAACGACTATTAAGTGCAATACCATACCCAGGTGTATTTTTATTAAAACGCTTTAGGGTCCCCCCACATCTAGCGTCTCGCGAACGTCGTCGCCTCCAACGCCCGCGCGGCGTCGACGCCGCGCTCCCGCAGCGCCGACGCGGCGTTGCAGCGCCTCTCGAACGTCGACGTCGCAGTGGCGTCAGCGCGGCGTCGACGCCGCGCCAACGCAGCGCCTCCGCGATGCCAGCGGCGACCAACGTCCAGCTTAGGGCTTCCAATACCGGGATCCCAGTATCTCGGGATTTTTGGGATAGCTTTCAAAACCGGTATTTAATTTAGTAATACCGGAATCCCGGTATTTTTATTAACTAACAAATTATGCCAAATAAACGTAAACTACTCATCAAAAACCTTAAATTTCTGCATCGTGACGGTCGCTAGACGCGTAATTATTGCTTTTTGGTCTCGTTTCTTCGACACATTCTCTGTTGATTACCTAGATAAAGTTACATGTCAAGAGCATTCATTAAGGAGGGCCTGCCGTGAACCTTTTGACACATTTGTCGCACTTGGGAATCGTAAGTGCGACAGGGAAGCAATACGTCAAACGTAGTTGACACAACACAGGCCACGACAGACCCTCTGTAAACAAGTCGCCTTGATGCACCTACATTATAGATATAACTTTTCAAAAAATTAGTTAAGGCATACGAACTAACGTAGGTATAAGCTACTTTTGGTTTACTGCCACCGACGTCGAGGAGGCGCGGCGCTAACGCGGCGTCGACGCCGCGCGGACGTCACTGCGACGTCGACGTTCGAGAGGCGCCGAAACGTCGCGTCGGCGTTGGAGAGGCGACGACGTTCGCGAGACGCTAGATGTGGGGGGACCCTAAGCTTGCTCTGATGTTTTTGTACTCTCTAATAATTTCGTCATCCGTTTCATGCAGGTTAAGGATGTCATATTTTCATTGTTGCTTAACTTAGAAACCGCAGTTTGTAATTGCATGAAACATAAGTCGAACTCCTTTTTGAAACTTTCAGTTAGTATATTTTCAGTATTGAAGGCTAAATCCATTGGCACAGATGAGTTTATAGTGTTTAAATGTGGTGCTTCTTCTGATGAAGTGGATGGATTTTGACTACAATTATTATTACTATTTTCACTCATGCTTCTATAAAAATCTTCTTTAATATTATTGCCCAAAGCAAGTTTGGCAAATAAAATTTTATCCTCGACTGATAACAACGGAGATGTTTTAAATATTGTCCCTGTTTCCTTTTCAATGTGGTACATGTGTTTGCAATATTTTCCACTGCGACCGAAGATACAATCACAGGTTGCTGTATCGGTCTGCAAATCAGTCTCCGATCGGTCACCATATTTGTTTTTTCTCCATTTTGTGAATAAATAATTAACATGATGCATTGAAGGATTCAACTGACCATTGGCTAGTAATTGTGGATCGCAGACGTCCGTACATAATTGTATCTCGTGGTATTCCTTAGCTGAACTGGGAGTCATGCCAGAATCAAAGTAGTTGAGGAATTGCGATTCTACTTCGGGACAACATTTCAAATATCGGAACTATCGGAAGGCTTCAGCTATTTTTACGGGATGAGTGTGAGTGAAGCTGATGGTAATTATTGCGTTAAAGCCCTGTTTTAGGTATTCGTCATTTTTCAGAGTATTTTTATTATTAAATTTTAAAGTCAATACTTGCTTGACACTGCTTGTTTTTATTAGACTTTTCTGGTTCTTGTTTATTGTGCGAATTATGATGGCAAACATAAAGTTCTGAATACTGGAAGGCTTTCCATATACGCAGAGTGGCATCTGTTAGGAGTCCAAGGTTCCTCCTCGTGCTCGTGGTCACCCCTGAGCCCAGCACACCGTTACGCACGTTGAAGGTCGCCTTGCAGGATGCCACCATACAGGTGTTGCTCGTAGTTCCTCCTTTTGTGCGAGACACTGTAAAAATAAACATTTATCTGAACCCACTTGAAGTCTTTGCGGAATTTACTTAAAGTTTCTATGACTCTCGAGTCCTAAAATGGTTTTTAGAATAAATAATTGATAATAACTGGAAAATTTTAAAATTACACCTTGAGCCATGGCAGCCTGAGTCCCAGTAGATCTAGATGCTGCGTTGACATAAATGGCCATCTCTCGTCGGCACTCCCATCTAGCGGTCACAGATCCGTAGATATTTGCGCTGCTCCTTGATACCTGGATCTGGACGGGAAGCGAAGAATCCCCTAGTCCTCTTCATCCAGTTTGTATAATTCTGGGATGTTAGCTGCTTCCCCAGCTAGCTGCAATAAATTCCAGTAGCTGCAAAAATCAGGGTGTAATGAAGGCGAGATGAATACATGTACAAAGATATTTATTTTAAAAGAAATTACAAATTTAACTATACGCAAGGGGACGAGGCCGAGGTAGGATGCCTGAGTCACCGCTTCCGGTTTTGGTACAGCTATTGCTCTAAGTGCCTTGCCTCCGCCTGCACGGCGCCATGTCATGTCCATATAGCACGGCAGAATTCTTCACGCTTCGATTCGCTCGCACTGCTAGAGTAGTTCATTTCGCGCCTTTATTTTGTTTTTTACGCCTCTTGCCAGCTGTACCAGGTTATCAAAAGAGCTGACAGCTAACCTAGGTACGGCTAGGTTCGGTATATCCAGGCAAAGAAGTCCATGCACCATGTCCAGCTGACGGAACCACAAACGACGCCTTCTGAGCCACAAACGTTTCTGTGAGCATAGATTTAGGTTGTTCGTTGCTCATTATTTCCCGTAGTAACTGGTAAGCTTCCTTTTTGGGCGCAAATGCAGCGTGCAGCCTCTCCTTGAAGTCTTCACAGGTCTTCACCTCGCATCAAAATGCCTTACCACCAGATGCCTGCTTCTTCCACCAGGATTAAGGGTAACCCCATAATTGCCTCTTTCTCCGGGATCTACACCACCAATATATATAATGTGGAGCCTTGTCACCACACCAACATCCTTGGTTCCATCATAATGGTGAATGCAGCTTGCTAACGTGGAGTGGCGTGATGATGACCATGACAGTGTAGAAATCAGCCAATTAAACTGGTCCTCGCTGAAGGACGCCATAGCTTCTTTTTTTGTTTTCACGTATCTTGTTGTAACACGCCCTTCCTTCGTGACGAATCTTGCGTGAGGAGGAATGTGCACCACGTTGGGCGCCAGTGTAATGAAGAAGAGATGAATATATGCACAAAGATATTTATTTCAAAAAAATTACTTTAACTATTTCGCAAGGGGACGAGGCATCCACTCGGATGGCCGGGTAGGATGCCTGAGTAGGTTCGCACTGTCGCGAGTGCTGCGGTGCGGTAGTACTAGGGAGCTCTATCCGTCACAGATGGCCGCGGTGGACTGAATGCCGGGCGCTGCGCTCGCTGCGACTCTTAATACTCCTTGTTTGTCGCGATAAGGCCGTAGATCGACCAGATTACTCTAAGTGCCAACTAGGGAATGCAATCCCGTTAGTAATCGACAACAGTGAACAGAAAAACGCCATATCATCGTTTTGCATAAGTTTTGCATTCTCTTTAAAAAAAGTTAGCATTTCTTTGTCAAACTCATCTTCATTGCGATTTTTTTGACGTTGTGTTCGTATGAATTTTCGTCCACGGTTAGGGCAAATATCTGGTTGTTTCGGTTAATATTGAAATTGTCGGTAGTTGAAGGTTGAGATTCAACCGTTCGTTGGTTTCCAATAGGTTGAGATACGACAGCTTCTTCATTTCCGTTAGGTTGAGGTACGACAGCTCCTTCATTTCCGGTAGAGTGAGATACGACAGCTCCTTCGTTTCCAGCACTTTCGTTTAACTCCTCATTTGACAAAATTGAATCCTCGGTATTCAATTCTCGTTTATTATCCAGAAATTTCATAAAATCAAAATAAACATACATCTTCCTTTTTCTATCTCCAGATCCAGACGGTACATTATTTAATGAAGCCTTACACCTTACATAAGCGTCGCGTGCATTTTCACCTCTGCTGCACTTGTTTTTCTGTAAAAGAAAATTAATATATTTTTTTTGTTACTTCGTGTCGGGAGCGACATTTAAAGATCTTCATTTAAAGATCTTTCATTGTTGTATGTCGACGTCCAACCACGTGACGACGTCCGTGGTGAGACATACCGACAGAGCTGCTGCAATTGTTCTTTGAGCTTTTTGATGCTCCTTTTTATACATCATCGGTAAAATGCTCTCATAACAAATTTACAAATTTTTTAAACTCCGGTTCCTCCACAATCGAAAGGGGATGGTATCCGCACGCAATCATTTTTATTAGTTGTTCGTCTATAATTGCTGACCGCCGCGGTTTCGTACTATTTACAAATTGTGCCATGGAAGGCTGCGAAGGCACCGGTGCTGATAGCAGTTATGGCAATGAGCTAGGAAGTCTTTGTGGGGCGGCCGCAAGCTCTTCTGATAATTCTGATGACACAGTGCCTGATGATGATGACGAACAAGGAGCGCATAACTGCTTGATCACTTGTTCCAATGGAATGGGCTCTTGTCGTTGGGGTACAAGTGGTACTGTCGGTCTTAGGCAGTAATTGTTTATAAACATCATTACAAATGGGTTGGTTCATTCATGTCTTGATGATAATCATCACTGCAGTTTGGTACGTTCAGCTAGTGTCCTAGGCACCGGAGGCTGGTTTTCACGTCTCCACTTCCTCATGGATGGAACAACGCTCTCATACAGCAAGTGGGGAATGGCATCTGTTAGGAGTCCAAGGTGCCTCCTCGTGCTCGTGGTCGCTCCTGATTGGCCCCAGCACGCGGTTGCGCACGTTGACGGTCGCCTTGCAAGGATGCCGCCGCACAGGTGTAGCTTCCTCCTCTTGTGCGAGACACTGTAAAACTGTAAAAAGAAAAATCTCTCTGAACCCACTCGAAGTCTTTGCGAAATTTACTTATTGGCGCAGGCGTCAGTCTTCCTCCGCATAGTTTGCCATCTCCTCGGCTATGTCGAAAACCTCGTGGTCTGCGACGTCGGCCGCGATACTTACATGGACGGCGACTAACAACTGTCGCGTTGTGATTAGACCCACTTCTAGTGCCCGTTGTTGTTATTGACCTCGGTGGCTCGGATCAAGGACCTGAGTATTTACAAAAAATGCTCAATTATCGGGAGCCGTGCAGCCATCGATGCGCAACCACGCGGTCCAATTGATGCGAGCCACCGAGGTCATTAACATGCGGGCACTAGAAGTGGGTCTAATCACAACGCGACAGTTCCTAGTCGCCGTCCATATAAGTATCGTGGCCGACGTCGCAGACCACGAGGTTCTCGACATAGTCGAGGAGGTGGCAAACTACGCGAAGGAAGACTGACGCCTACGCCAATAAGTAAATGTCGCAAAGACTTCGAGTGGGTTCAGAGAGATGTTTCTTTTTACAGTTTTACAGTGTCTCGCACAAGAGCAGGAACGACGAGCTACACCTGTGCGGTGGCATCCTGTTAACAATTGTCTTTGCGACTTTCTGTATAGCACTTCTGGCAATTAAATTTCTCACTGCATTTTTATGCCAACCATCCTGCAAAGTAATTCACCGAACAGTCTTCGAGTGTTGGACTACTGCATCTTAAGGAAGTCTCGCTTCTTAGTGTGGAATCGGCAGTGGTGTTCGCACGAGACGTGCTTGGCGTTTGAAATCATCTCGGTAGGGTGCCTTCTCTTGGGTAGTACAGTTATTATTATGATCTTCAGGACTGGGATCCTTGGTTTATAGTGTCTCGCACAAGACGAGGAACGATGAGCTACACCTGCGCGGCGGAATTCTTGCAAGGCGATCGTCAACGTGCGCAACGGCGTTCTGGAGCCAATCAGGGGCGACCACGAGCACGAGGAGGAACCTTGGACTCCTAACAGATGCCACTCCCCACTTGCTGTATGAGAGCGTTGTTCCATCAATGAGGAAGTGGAGACGTGTAAACCAGCCTCCGGTGCCTAGGACAGCTGAATGTAGCCCTGATTATCGTCAAGACATGAATGCCAACCTATTTGAAACGTTGAGGTGTGGAATTGTTCCTCACAATTTTGGTGCCCTGGTAGCCGTACGAGCATTTCTGTTAGATAACTACGGAACACAGACCGTAGCACTCGTTCACTAGGATTTTTATTATTTCCGCCCTTCAATCTATAAAGGGAGAAAACATTTTCGAGAACGTCCTCATTTAGTCAGTTAGTTATTAAATATTCAATGCCTTCAGTATTTTCTTCATCACATAACTGTAAAATTGCATTACAGCTTTGTTGAAGACCCTCAAAACAAGGAGGGCTGGTAAGTTTTTTCTGATTTCCTTTCACAACAATTTTTGTTAAATCTCTTAAGCTAATGAGGGCCTTTCTTTGCTTCTCTTGCAGCATTGTTTTTGGCAAAACCACATTTTTTGGGGTTTTTATCATAACTTGCTGTTGAGAGAATTATTACCATGAAAATGAATGCAGTGTTTTCAGCAGTAGGGCTCTTCAGCTCTTTTGTTTTTATAGCAGTGTTTATGGCAGCACCGACTGAATGGGAAAAAAATTGGGTAGGTAGCCAACTTAACTTTCATTTTTTGGAATGAGTCGGGGCTGAAATGACTGGGTGTAAGTTTTAAAAGGGTCGGGCTTTTATTATTTTTATCTATTTCATATGCCCCAATGACATCCTCGAAAGAAACTTCTTTGTTTTCAAACAAGTAATTGTTTTATAGCCAATTATTTCTTAAGTTTTTGATGCAATGTGGTACATCAAAGATTGCTAATAGTTTGCGGTCATTGACAGAAAAAAGGACTTTCTTTTGGCACACCAAGACCCTTCAACGCACTCTGATTAGTGGTGACCTGATCACAAACAGTTGCTTTCGGTAATAACCCTGCATCAAAAAGCTTGTTTATTTTCTCTTTTATTTAAGTTTGCAGCTTCTGAGCCTTCACATTTCCGTTGGGTAACAGAAGGGTAATTACCATTTCGAGTATATTCCCCTGGCAAGAAACATCAAAACGTGTTTTGCAAGTTTTTGACTCCGTTCTCCACTTTGTTTTTATGGGATAGGAGGCAAACGAGCAGACAGGTCGCCTGATGGTAAGCGATCACCGCCGCCCATGGACACCCGGTAGGGCTGCCATCCGTCCGGGTTTCCCCGGATTTGTCCTAGTTTGGAGGCCGTCCGGGGACCGTCCGGGCGGGGTGTCAAGAAGTGTCCGGGGAAAACCCGGACACTTTTCATGTAAGAAAGCACCTCATTGAATTTAAGTAACATAATAAAAAACCGGCCAAGTGCAACTCAGACTCGCCCACCGAGGGTAACGTATTCGTACAAACTTTCAATAGTTTAAAAAAATCCCATCTCATATAACTGTATTTACTTGCTTGACTAGAAATATAGGTAGGTACTAATGAGCATTATTGTGTATAGTATAGCTCCATATCTCGGTGAATTCTCTAACTAAATTAAGCGACCTGTATAGTATGATGATTTTTTCAGGGATAATCCATACTAATATTTTGAATGGGAAAGTGTGTGTCTGTTTGTTTGTCGGTCTTTCACGGCAAAACGGGGCGACGAAATGACGTGATTTTTTAAGTGAAGATAGTTGAAGCGATGGAGAGTGACATAGGCTACTTTCTTCTCTTACTAGCCCCTCCACTTCCCTAAAAAGGGGTTGAGAATTTGTATGGAGCATACCGCAATTTTCGAATTTTACGCGAGGTAAGTCGCGGGCAAAAGCTAGTTCTTTATAATTTTAACCGATTTCGACAGTTTTCACTTTATTTGAAAGATACTGTTTTAGGTAGAATCTCGTATAATTTTGAAATATGATATGGATGTATAATATGCAAGGGCGGTAAGATTGAAAGTTGGAATTTAAAAAAAAATGTCAATTTAAAAAAAGTTTCCAAGATACAGACTGTACTATTCAGCCAATGTTTCGTAAAAAAAATCACAATTTTTCTTTGGTAAACTTCGGAGAAAAGGGGGCGAGGGGGAAAACGGTATTTTTTTTACCGAAATTCTTTTAAAAAAATTATAAGATAGGTACTTGCTTCTGCCCGTGGCTTGCTCGCGTTAAATTCAAAAATCGCGGAATTCTCCATACAACCTTTCAAATCGATAGCATAAGTAGTTCTCGAGGTATTTAGTAATGTGACAGACGGACAGAGTCGCATCGCATCATATCATAAGGGTTCCTTTTGTACCTTTGTGGTACGGAACCCTAAAAAGAGACAACTTTTATTTTTTTGGAAGAAATTTTTTTTGTTTTTGTTTATTGCAGATTACACATTGTGTGAAATTAAAAAATAAACGGATCAAAATCAAAGGTCCTGTTTTTAGGGTTTATAAAAATATTTTCGGACTCGTCCGGGGAAAAAATGCGATTTACGCCAAATGTCCGGGTTTTTTGAATCTTTGTCCGGGTTTGGCGAAATTCGAGATGGCAGCCCTAATCAAAGGTTACCATGCAGGCCCTTTCCCGGTATCAAGTGACATCTATTTCGACAAATTCTGAACTATTCGAGACGACTATGAGATGGATTCTCAATGTAATATATTTTAATCGATACGAGCTTCGAATTTCCTTTTCGCACGTGTATCGTACGACGTTTTCCAGTACAGATGGCCCTCCGAAGTTTCGACCTGACAAGAAATGAACCAATTCTCACACGTGCGTAAAAAAAGCACAATCTGTACTGAAATATAGTATTATATAGTCAAATTTTTTTAAGATGTCCGAATGGTGATAAAACCTTTGGTTCAGATCGAAGGGTAATATGTAAAATCATTATTCGCACAAAAAGCTATCTTCCGTCGTACATATTAAGGTCGACCTTGCTATAAACTAGCATTAAAAACAGTAGCAGTCTTTGGCACGAGCTTCGCTTGCCTACCTGAGTGAGCTCCGACCGCGGGATATTGATACTTGACAATTCGCTCTGTTGTGTTTATGGGAATATTGTATAAAGGTTATCAAAATGAATACAATAATAAAAATTTCAAGAAACACTTATTTTCAAAATGGGGTCTCACATACAAGAATTGCAAAAATAAATGTAACTGATAATTATATTAATATAGGTACTTAGTAAAACATATAAAAAGCAACATGTAGAAATAATCTATCAACATAACTTTTAATTGATAATTATAACAAAGAGCATTCACATCACGCCAAACTTAAATAAATATATAGTTACATAGGAATATATTTTATAATAACAGTTTTAAAATATAATTCAAATAAATAGGGTAGGACATAACATAATATTTGTACCTAACTTAAAACGGTTAATGTGGTGAGTATTAACCGTTTTAAGTTTCACAGGTAGGTGCTATAAACAAGTCCCTCCACTTCCCTAAAAAGGGGCTGATATATGTATATGTATACGGGCCCGTTTCTCAAAAGATTTCAACTAGTTTTGGGAAACGAGCCCCAAATGGACATATGTAATCAATTCGAACTATAATCGTCAGAGTCTGAATCTGTGACGTGAATGATCACAGATGGGTGATTATAGTTTCGTGACATCTTTTCTTCCAAATTCATGATGTGACGGCAACATTTCATCCAGTGGTTATTTTGTTTTCGTACATTTCGCTTTAAGTCACTCCACATTAGTTAGATGGGATTAAATACACAATAATGCGGCGGCAATCTCAATACTTCGCAGTTTTTGCTTTTTGCTAGCTCATCCACAAAATACGTTTTAGAAAACGAAAAGTTTTCTAACGTTTTAAGCAAATTGTCCTTTTTTGCTTTAATGGGATAAGTAATATCGTGATTGTCCAAAAAAGCTTTAATTTTATCCTTCCTCGTGTTCTTGTTTGGCAGCAATTCAGTTTGGCGAGAGTGGTACGAAGCGTTGTCCATTACTATTATACTGCCCTCGGGTATGTTAGGCAGTAATTGTTTTTCAAACCACGTTTCGAATAGGTTGGCATTCATATCTTGGTGGTAATCAGCGCTGCAGTTTGCTATGTTTTTGGCTGACAGCAATAATGCTATTGACCCAACCGTTTTCTGTGCCAGCATGTAAAATTATAATTCTCTTGCCTCTCGATGCTGACACATCCAGTGCACATGGGTATTTTTCATTTTGCCAACCTTTCTTAGAAACGTCATGCGTGTCGTACCATGTCTAATCCAGATACACTATGTTCCTTCCATCTTCTCGATTTTTTTTTTTAATAATCGTCTCTGAGTTTAGTCAATGGGGGTCAATTAAAATCTTAACGATAGTCTAAATTCCATGTCAGTAAGCACTTCACTTCATTATACTTCAGAGTAGCGATTATATTACAATTTTATTTAAAGGTCGGGTATAAAATATTAATGATCCTTATACTGCCTTCAATATTAGGTATGTCACTTGTAGCTTTAAATACACTAACTTGAGCAGCACCCTCGGCAATTTGAGGGTTCGGCCCTGTCGACTGTCATTTTGAAGGCCAAAAACATTATTATTTGTTTGTTATAATAACACCGTCTCTGTGCCTGCGGTGTTAGAACCCGTAGGCATGACAAGGGACGACGGCAAGCGGCCCGATGGAGCAACGTTGGTGCCGTGGAAACTCGGAAGGACCCTGGTGTGGGACGCAACGTGTGTAGACAACACTTTTGCTCAGTCCCACATTCAGGGGACTCGCATTCAGGCCGGAGCTGCGGCTGACCAGGCCCAAATTCTCAAGCGCCGTAAATACTCGTCGTTGCTTAACGACTACGAGTTTGCGGCGCTCGCAGTTGAGACTTTGGGTCCCTGGTCGGCCGATATGAAATCATTCATGGGGGCACTGTCGGCACGGCTGGCCGACACCACAGGGGACCCCAGGGCTGGCGCGTACCTCTGTCAACGTATATCACTTGCGATACAAAGAGGTAACGCCGCCAGTGTCATGGGGTCCATGCCGCAAGCCGACCTACTGGAAGGGGTATTTTTCTTATAACTGGGCTATTACTGTACGTAGGTAGGTAAGTATTTTTATATGTATATAGGTATAGTTTGTTATGTAGTTTTTACTTATTTTTAGATTTAACTTTAGTTTTAATGTTATGTTTAATCTTTTATGTTATGTTTAAAATAAACTGCTATTTTGTTTGTTTAAAATGTTCTTATTGTAACTAATCATTTTTTTTATATTAAAATGATTGTATGTTCTTCTTTAATACTAACGTAATTTTGTTTCCAATCTATATTCTCAATTTTCGTGATAATCTGTAAAAATCGTGAACATGACCCAAAACAGCACCTATATTTTTTTTGGATACCATACCGTTTGAAAATGTATCTATACGTACTTTTTTATTGCTGTTACTAATAAAGGATAAACCCAGCTTTAATTTATAGTATGATTATTTTTGATATTCATGTCAGAAATGAACTCACGACATGTCAAATATTCATGAAAACATGTTTTTATTTTACTGAAAATTTTCATCCCCCACCTTGTGTCAATTATTTACATATCAAAGAAAAACAAATGAAAGTAGTAAAAATTTGAATTATGCAATTTCACTTTAATGAGTACTGCTACATGGACAAGTTAAGAAAAATTAAATCAAGATACAGGAACATATCCATTCTCATTACTTTTTGAACGTCCCTCGTATTATTACCGTCAAACCCTCCAACATTGCCCACATTTGACACTTTTTTGGCCGCCGGTAAAAAAAATACGTATATTAATCAGAATTGTTGTTGTTATTCGTTTAGCTAAGTCAATTTGGAGTAAGAAAATCTGCTTGAAAACATTATCTTCTTTATACTTTCTCTATAAATGAAGGATGAAGGGACGGGTAAAGTTTGGTACAAAAGTGCCCAATTTTGCCTCTCTTCAATTTCCAAGCCATTTGAAGACTTATGTGTATGAGGATTGAAGCTAACACACAAAATTGGGTAAAGATGGGAGGGCCATCCTAAAAATGTACTAACTATCTTCGGTTGCTCTGCAAATTCGGTGGGCAATGTTAGGAAGACATTTTCTAAAATCTTCATACAAAAATATCTGAGGGCTAGGGCTGCCACAAATGAAATGAAACAATTTTCATTATTTTTTTATGTATTTATTTAGGAACTATAGAAAAAAAGGTAACAAACGCGTCACGGCGTCACCTTAGTAAATTTTAGGTAATTTAAAATTAATCAAAAATATTGTGAGATCTCATTGTCACTCAACAAATATTCGTTTTTTCCATTAACTTGCAACAAGTCTACTTGCTTAATAATTAGCGCATTAGGTATATAATCTATATCTGGACGTTTTGGTTTTACAAATTTAAGATCACCTTTTTTGGTAACTGTTTTGTAATACAATATTTTGTATTTATTTTCATTCATTTCAGATATGACGCCGATGTAATACTTCCATTTTTTTTAATATAATATCTTATTAGAACGTTGTCTCCTAGGTTGAACTCTCTTGTTTCAATATTATTTTTGAACAAGTTAGGTTTGACTTCCGCTTCACATTTTTCAATATTTTCATCAGTTTCATCCGCTTCTTCAATATTTTGAGTCATTACTACCTGTGTATTTTTTGTCGAGTATTGCTTATTTCCAGCAGCTACTCTGATATTCATTTTAGTATCCTTGTCGCTAGCCAGAACATCATCTATGTTATTATGTTTAGTCTGTAGCTGTTCTTCACCCTCATTATCTCACTCTTCTTTCTCACTTGATGGTCTCATCGGAAGATCAGCGCTGGAAGTCACCAGCAACACGCTGAGATGAGGCCATTTCGTGGCACTTCATTACTTTCTGTCTTGTTGTTATTATGTGTTCTTTGTCTTGTCTGTGTTCACGAATAAATGTTTATTCTATTCTATTCTATTATTCTCATCAATTTTCTGAAACGTACTAACTAAATGTTTATGTTCATCTTCCAAGAAAGACTTAATTTCAATCGCTCCTCTGTCATCACTTTCAGTGTCTACAGTCTCAATATCAGTTTCTAATTCTCTACGCAAAATTTCATCAAATATTTCGGCTTCCCTCTTTTCATTTATTTTTTTTACTTCCTCGGCATCTTATGAAGATCTAGATCACATCTATTGTTTCTTGTATTGTGTTATCCGGAGTTGAACAAGTAAACAACTCTAAGTCTAGGTAGATTTCATCTAGATCACTGTCCTGTGTACACTCATACAAATGTCTTCGGTGGTTGTTGAACTCGTACTTTGTAATTTCTTTGATCTTTTTTTAGCGTGTGTTTTAAAATTTTCTCTTTGTAATTTCTTTGATCTTTTTGTAGCGTGTGTTTTAATTGTCTTCACCTGTACCTCGTTTACGTTACACTATTTTATTACTCACGTTATGTTCAACCTTGTCGTGTTCTATATCATTTTGAACTTTTGGTGTTAATTTTGAATATTCAGCCGGTAAGCAAGATTTAGGATTTTCAATAATTGCAGATGTAATTACAAATGTTTGTGTAAGTCCTGTTTCCTCATTCAATACATTTTTTGTGATTGTGTGTTCTCTTTGATTTTCTATTCCGACGAGAGGTTTTCTGTTTTCATACGTTTCGTTCTCATTTTCTTCTGTATACTCTGTGATCTCATCCATATCTCTCTCTTTAATGTTTTTCAGCTGTTCTTCCTGATTCTTCTCTTCAATTAAAATCTTAGTAGTGCTATTTTCAGTCTTAAGTCTTTTATTTTGGATATGATCAGATTTCACCTTCTTCGATGTGATTTTTTGATTTACTTTTTTTTTATTATTTTGTCGTCATTCTTTTTGTTTTTGGATTGTGGTTTTTCTAAAAAGTTTTTTATCTCAAAATCTTTACTTGTTACAGACTTTCCAGGCTCCACATGTATTTTTTTGTTTCTAGCAACTTTCATAGGATTAGGTGCTCTGGATTGCTTGAGGTAATCCAGCAGAGAATCGTCAATTTGGTAAGCTGTTGAAACAGAAAATTGGAATTCTGGGATTCTCTTCAGGACTTCTCTTAGATTAAAGGGATAAATCCCTGTTGCTTTAAATCCGCTTTGTAGATTTGTATTTTTTCGTATCCCAATATTTTCCATTAAGTTTTTTAGTAACGCAGGGAAATGTTTTTTATTCATCGTTTTTTGGGAAGGATTTTCAGTTTTATATGTGAACAGTATTTTTCGCCATTCTTTCTTTAAAGGTCCGAAAAATGCAACATCCAACGGTTGGGTTAAATGGGTCGAATTTGGGGGTAGAAACACAAATTTGATGTCATGCTCTTCACAAAGTAGTATTATTTCAGGGCTAAGATGACTAGACAAGTTATCACCTATAACCACTTTTGGTCCTGAAAGATTTTTAGCCCACTTCAAAACAACTGTCCGAAAATAATCCTCGAACATTCCAGAGTCAAACCATCCACTACGTGTGCAGTTGTATCTCGCATGCTCAGGTCCATTTAGAATCCATTCGTTGTAAAGGTGTTCGGCCCTATACACCACATAAGGTGGTAGACATTCCCCATCAGCAGTACCGCTAAACATTAAAGATACACAACCCTTTGTACTGTTAATAATCCTTTCTGGATACTTAACGCCGCGTCGAAATATAGCTTTCGTTGAGCCAGGATCATCGCTGCAGTTCGTCTCATCATAGTTCATAATATTTGCTGGTGGTACACCTTTCAGCGTTTCACGTAGATTACTGAAATAATTAATTATCTCTTCCTCTCCTTTTTCTGCTCTTGCTGTGCTTATATTTTGCGTGGACCTGACAGTCAGTTTTACACTGTGGCGTGACAAAAAACCGTTTACTCATTTTTCACCTGGCATATTACCATTAAAAAGATCGTTTTTTCCATTTTTATTAGATATTTGTGCACTATAATACGCAGATCAAGTTTTGTTAAAGGGCTGCCGTAGTCTGCAGATGCTAATAATACATTTATTAGCTTATTTTCCTCTTGATTTGTTAATCTCGTGGGTGTTCCGACAGCTTTCGAATGAATATTGTTTAATTTGTTAAGAATTGTACGCCTTGGAATCCCGAATTGCTTTTCAGCGTCACGAGACGTAATTTTTTTATTTGGCACAGACTCTACAGCTATTTCCAACATTTCGGGCGTATACTGTTTATAAGCCCGAGCTCCTAATTTTCTGCGACTTTTTCGTTCTTTGATTCTAGGCTTCGAATTCGGCATTCTGAAAAAGTGCAGTGGTATATTAGGTAAGGATTTACACTTAAGGTTTACCTTGGTACCTACTCTTTTAGGATGTGAATTGCTTAGTGGTAACAGTCTCAATCACAACTAAGCAATTCACATATCTAATGTACTTGTATTATCTAATTTGTAGACCGCGACAAAAAAAAAATTGTAACTACAAAATTTTTTTTAAATAATTTTCTACTAGCTTGAAATCCGTGCCTTAGCCCGAGCCAGCATGAGTGGAACTATAATAGTCTAGGTATCTTATGTACGTCATTCTCATTCGGTGTTGCCGCACTATAAATTAATTTTCTACCAAATAAAAACTTGGCACCACATAGAGTATAAACTTTTTCAGATAAATGTGTTTTTAGTAAGTGTAAAGTGAAATAGTGGAAAGTGAGCATCTACAAAATTTTAATACGTTAGTAAATAATGCTACAGAGGAAACTGTGGGATGGCTAACAAGAAATAATCTGACTATTAATCAAAAATCAGGGCAGCGCCGCGAAAAACACGCTACTGTAAAAGTCCGAAGTACGGAAAATCCTAGGATTTAACCGGTAAATCCCAGCTTTTACCGGTTTTGATCGCCAAAAGCCCAAATATTACCTAAAGAATTGTTGTTCACATGGGTTCGCTTTTACCAACGTTGATTCGATGAATCCTAAGTTTTACCATGGCAACTGTTCTAGATTATACTGTGGTTCTGTTCTAGTGACAGGGCAGCAAATTCGAGCCCAATTTAAGACCACATTCTCTTCCCTAGCTTCTACCCGGCTTCCGCCTGCTGTGATCTTGCAGCTCTCCTGACACAGTTCTTGGCAGTAGCTCAGGCAATCACTGCCTTCCACATGTAGCCTAGAGTTCAATAGGCTTGCTGTAATTCGGGCTTTTACAGTAATATAATACATTATAGTGGATTACTGATACAACTAAATATATACCTACAGTAAAAATATTTTTTTGTCACGCGTTAACGGATTATCGATTAACTTTAACTTACGTTAAATTTGTTGAAATGTATCGCATTAACGATTAACGAAGTTAACTTTTTTAGTAACGGATTAACGATTATCGAAGTTAAATGTTTGATTAACGGTGCCCGGCTATGCACATACCTATTGAAGAGATAAGATGACTTACCTTTTTCCTCTTGTGGCAATCATCCGGTTATTGCGTTGTTTTAGTTACTAACTGTAATACTTTAAATTGCTTTTGAAATCAATTTGGAGTCTTTTTACCATTCATTTAAAATACACCATTTAAGCTAGTTTATTCCAACTACAAAAAAAACCGGCCAAGAGCGTGTCGGGCCACGCTCAGTGTAGGGTTCCGTAGTTTTCCGTATTTTTCTCAAAAACTACTGAACCTATCAAGTTCAAAACAATTTTCCTAGAAATTGTTTATAAAGTTCTATTTTTGTGATTTTTTCATATTTTTTAAACTTATGGTTCAAAAGTTAGAGGAAGGGGGAACCACTTTTTTTTCCTTTAGGAGCGATTATTTCCGAAAATATTAATATTATCAAAAAACGATCTTAGTAAACCCTTATTCATTTTTAAATACCTATCCAACAATATATCACACGCTGGGGTTGGAATGAAAAAAAATATCAGCCCCCACTTTACATGTAAGGGGGGTACCCTAATAAAACATTTTTTTCCATTTTTTATTTTTGCACTTTGTTGGCGTGATTAATATAAATATTAGTACCTAATTTCAGCTTTCTAGTGCTAACGGTTACTGAGATTATCCGCGGACGGACGGACGGACGGACGGACGGACAGACAGACATGGCGAAACTATAAGGGTTCCTAGTTGACTACGGAACCCTAAAAATAAACTATTTTTATTTTATCTCAAAATACAAATCACAGCAATAACAGTTGACAACGTCTAACAGATTTTTTTTCTGTTATGACAGCTCATTCTCATTCATTTCATTTTAAGCAATATTTTTTAGCCGCATTACCTGGCCGCTACATATTAAGGTGGATGATACACTGGCTCCGGTTGTGCGATGCGAATCGGAGCCAGTGTGACATCCACCTAATCAACTACTTGTTGCACGATTAGAGTGAGATGGAGCAATAGGTAGAGAAGGACAAACATGTATTGCCTCACTCTATCGCTCTATCTCACTCTAATCGAGCAACCGATCGCCATGTGTGTAGAGATCTTGAGGATTGTGATCGTATCGGTTTCCTTCGCCTAAGTTTTGCACGGAGCGAATGTAACTATTTATTTGCGATGGTACCGGTTCATCACTACTTTTGTGAAGTATAAAATTAATAGCTGTAACAAACTGTCAGATTTGGTTCGAGTCGAACAGCGGATTTAATTCGCTCCGAACCATATCCGGCCGTCTGTAGAGCACGCGGACCAAATCCGACCGGTCCGGCCCGAACCAAATCTAACCGTCTGTTACAGCTATTAGAGAAAATTTATAAAGCTAGGAACATACTACGCGGACGTCCGTCGTAAAACGACCGCGACCGCGACCTATCAGTGTGCACGGAACAAAACATCCAGAGAGCCAGATTTCGATCGGACGTCCGTGCGCTCAAGGCCACGTCCGCGTCCGTCGACCGATAGTTTGCACGGTTATGTGTATTTCCATTGTCCAGATTCCCGTCCGCGGTCGATTTACGACGGACGTCCGCGTAGTGTGTTCCTAGCTTAAATCTGGCAAGCAATTTGACAATGACAACTTCATAGACTACTTAAAATAGCTGTAACAGACGTGTGCGTTCCGATTTAGTATTATTTCTTTAACGGAATAATTACTAATTTTCACATTATTTTGCCATTCCTTATTTTTTTAACGGAATAATTATTAATTTTCACATTATTTTGCCATTCCTTATTTCTTTAACGGAATAATTACTAATTTTCACATTATTTTGCCAAGATTAATAAAATCACAATGCGTTTGGAACACATCCGTCATTAATGCAAGTTTGGAACGCACCTGTCATTAACGTCACGTCATTGTCAAGTTGTCAGGTATGTCAGGTAGGAACAATTTGTATGGGAAAAAAGAATCACTGTTTTCTAATTATCATCACAATATTTACGTGTTTTTACACTGCCTAAACCTTCTGCGGTCTAATACAAACATTTCAATACCAAAATTACGTAAATCGGTCCAGCCGTTCTCGAGTTTATAGGTAACTAACAAACGCATTTCATTTTTATATATATAGATGAATGTTTATATGTAGATAAAATTTACTAGTCTTAACTCTTATATATGTCTCAACTGTAAATATAAATATAAGAGTATGTGCATGTTTTAGACATAAGGTGTATATTTTTGCATGCTGCAACTGAGCTAAATGTGTGATTCTAATCAATTTATACATAAGACCTTTTGTAAACCACATTTAATGCAAATAAAGTTTACTTACTTACTTAGTTATATTTCCTTTTTGGGCAAAGATTGGACGGAAGGGTAAAGTTGGAGGATTTGACGGTATATTTTACAGGAAACACTACAAAAAAAATGGAAGAATATGAAGGACTCTTTCGCAAAAGAATTGGCCGCCCAAGAAGGCAAATCCGGACAAGCAGCGCCAGCAAAAAAAAAAAGAAATATGTACATTTTGATTCAATGCTATTTCTCATTCCATCTATGAAAACTGGCCGAGAGCGACGGGCCACGCTCAGTGTAGGGTTCCGTAGTTTTTCGTATTTTTCTCAAAAACTATTGAACCTATCAATTTCAAAACAATTTTCCTAGAAAGTCAAAGTTCTACTTTTGTGATTTTTTTCATTTATTTTTTAAACATATGGTTCAAAAGTTATAGGGGGGGGGGGGACTTTTTTTCCCTTTAGGAGCGATTATTTCCGAAAATATAAATATTATCAAAAAAATATCTTAGTAAATCCTTATTCATTTTTAAATGCCTATCCAACAATATACCACACGTTGATGTTGGAATGAAAAAAAAATCAGCCCCCACTTTACATGTAGGGGGGGTACCCTAATAAAACATTTTTTTCCATTTTTTATTTTTGCACTTTGTTGGCGTGATTGATATACATATTGGTACCAAATCTCAGCTTTCTAGTGCTTACGGTAGTAGCTATATATTGGGAGTTCTAGCCCACTCCTAATGCTCCAGCTTCGCTTCGCTCGCTGTCGCAGTCGTGGTCCAGAAACCCCCAATATATAGCTCGTATCAGTGGGGTAGAACCCGTTTCCCTATACGTAGTCGTATCATTGGGGTAGAACACCGAGATGCATTTGGATTTTCTCGATACGTAGCCGTTAACGTTGTATTCAGCTAAATCCAAAATATTATGTTAAGTGAGGGTTGATTTTATGTTACGATAAAAAAAAATGCAAAAGGCTTAACACAACGGGTACTGCTAGCATTGCACCCACCAGATCTTGTTCTATTTGAGAACCAGATCTCGTAACGCACCATCATAGCCCAGATTTGCATCGGGTAGAGGTTTGCCGGGCTAGGTTTATTACGGTGTTTTTCACACTCTCACAACACAGACTTGGCCAGAGACTGTAATGTTAGAGTATGGATGGGATCTCCAACGTTACTACGACCGTCTAGCAACATGGATCACCCGTGTAATACAGCACCTACCATGAGACAGGAATTTATCGCTGTATACGTCATCACGTATGTGTTTAACCGTCATCACGTTGTAGTGTGTCATGCATACATACCCTGCCCAAGGTAGGGTTATTAGAACCAAGGATGTTGCACACGCCACCGCGTTACCAAGTCAATGTCACAAGGTTGGCCATGCCTCGCAACATCGAAGAGGTAAGAGTACCTGAGACTATCGGTCGGTATAGCCACAGTCACTCCGACATGCCTTTCATTGTAAATTGTATATATACAAACGAATACAAAAAACTTCAATAGCGCGATGTAGACCTGACAATGTGATTGGTTGTTAAATGTGACGTTGGTGTTACGAGATTTAACGTAATTTGCCTTTACTAGTACCGATTTCAACCATAGTCCGATCGTATTCAAGTTCAAAATACATTTATGTAATTTTATCTTCATGTAAACTTAGTTCATAATGTAAAACCAACAAAACTTAAAGTAAGGTTAAATCAAAAAACAATGTTATCCACTGAAAATAAAGCATAATTTTTATTTAAGTCTATAGTTACATACATACATATGATCGTAAGACTAACAAAGTACGTATGTATTAATACTCTAAACTGTTTATGAAACGTAAATAGTCGAACCTGCTATGCTTTGTCTTTGTCATACTTTGGATATAATATATAAATAAACAAGTGACGGAACATGCGATAACAGGTAGTCGAGTCCGATATGTTGATATGTAATAATCCGATTAAAGAATAAAATAAGAGATTGGTTACTGCTTCTACCTAAGTCATATACGCATCTAAGTTTATGAACATAATACTGATAAGCTTAATGAATGAAAAGTAATGGTAATACAGACTGATTAAACAAAAGATAGGATTTAAACCCTTATTTTTGAAATGATCTATAGGAAAGACGCGAACCTTTTTGCTTTTCACTATCGCAAATTCAAATTATTTTGACAAATAAGTCTATTGAAAAGAATAGTGTATTGAATTTAAGTTAATTACATTTATATATATATATATAATAGTAATAATTTTTTTCTGCATATCAACAACTATTATTCGAAATGACGCTTCTGTTGTGTTAATCACAATGTGTCGAGGTATTTTATTTCAATCAACAATGTCGCTGATATGAGAATTGCATGTTACTTACTGAAAATGATGACGCTGTGTTTATTGTCCTATACCATGATATTATTTAACCAACATTCTAAAAAGGTGAGTTGTGTTTTATTGTATGAAACATTGTTGTTCTTTAATGATTTTATAATAATTTAGTGTAAATAATTAATGCATATAATATGTTAATACATATTATATGCATTGAAGAAGGTTTGTTTTTAAGTTGTTTTCCATAAATGTTCAAAAATATTATAAGTAGTCTTGTCCTTGTATAGTGTGTCACTGACTTTCTTAATTACTCTGTGCCTTTAATTGTATAATAATTATTGTATTGCACTATCGCCCGACCCAAGGCTCCACGGAAGACCAGCGCTGTGCCACCATCAGTGTCAGAGCATATGTCGAGTGGTGTCCTTTTGCAACCACAAACCAAACCCAATGTAACTGATTTTGTACTGTTTAGTATGTAAGCCTCATATTGTATATTTTATTTGGCTGCAATTAATGTCTTTATTTTCTTACTTTCTTTCTTCTTTCAAAAATGTTTAATACTTACGTAGGTAGCACCCGAACTAACGAAAAACGATAGTGTTGATGGTATTTGTCATATATATATATATATACTGAAATAAAAATAAAAAAACATTTTGAACTTAATCGGTAAGTACTCGTGGTAGCGGTCATATTTACACGTGTTGCAAGACTTGCGGTATTATTTGTTAATTCGATACTTTGTCGGCGCTTTGTGAAATACAAGTGGTAATATACTTTGAATATAAATTATGTGCTTCAATTTATAAAAACGATAATATTTATTTAAATTTATAATATTTAGATCTAAAGTTGAATGTCAGAACTTGGTTCTTTAGTCATATATTTATGTTTCGATTTAATATCAACTCATCAAATATTTCATACATACATACATACATACTATCACGCCTGTATCCCATGAAGGGGTAAGCAGAGCACATGAAACTTCTCAAGTTTCAGTGCCACTCTTGAAATCACAAATCAAATATTTCACTATAAAATAATGCGTTTTTATGCAACAATTTCTTTACTATTCTGTATTGCGACGTGAAGCTGCTCGTTATATTTGTTAAGTGAGGAATCTGCAACTTTCAACTTCATTTAAAATGTTAGTAAGTATTTATAACCCTATATATCGAATCTCTTTAAAACTTTGATTTAAGTATTGTTGGTATATTTTTATTCTTTTTTGAAGGTCTGACTCCGAATGTTCAGTATACACGCGCACGCCCTCACCTGAACCGAAGAAGATTGCTACAAAGAATATCAAGAAAAGGAAATCATCCTCAGCTTCAAGGTAATTCATTTATTTTATATTAATTAAAATAATCCTTAGAGTTATATTTAACAGTTCCTGCTAGTCTAGTCGTTAGTGACTCTGTTTTCTAAGCTTGAGGTTACAGGATTTAATCCTGGTAAGGCATATCTGTGTGTTTATCACGTTAATTTATTTCTCAGTTATCTTATTCTCATCTATTTATAACGTTGTCAGTCATAACTATGAACTTGGTTTAGTTTTGTGTCAACATAATTATTATTAATTGACATATATTTAATATTGTTTTTCTTATTTAAGGTCCGAAGTTGAAACAGAAAATCGACGGGTACTACATTCATCCTCACCAACACCTTGCGCGCAAAAGAAAAAAACAACCAAAAAAGCACGAACGTCAACCAGTGAAAATAAGAATGTTGGCTCTAGGTACTACTTATTTTTAGTTGTTTTTAAAATTAAATTACTTTATTGTGATTGTGCAACTATAACATAATGTATTTGCTTGAAATATTGTAATTCTGTTTTATTTTTTCAGTTCTTCCAAAAAATCGCCTGAAACCGATATCTTCAAAATCATAAGAGAAGAAGAGAAGATCACCAGCGAGGGCAGTTCGAAAACCGTCAAGACAACATCATCGTTTACCAGCCGCGTATCGACAGGTTCTAGTCGACGCACTACGATAACAGACGGTAATTTTTTCATTGATTTAAAAGTGTATAACATTAATGATTACCAAAAATCTGAGCCTGAAGAACGTTATAAAAAAGCATTAGCGTCGGTTAAATTGCAATGTCAAGAGAATTCCTCCGAGTGGAATCAAATACAAACGTTCTTAGGTCAAGCCTTTAATATTTTTGGAGAATGTGAACCTGTTTATTATAATAATTATAAAAAAAATTAGTTGAATATTTTCAAATCTCCCACAGTAAGAGAATTCTATTTAAACAAAATTTTGTTATTTTTTATTCAAAGTTGTTGACAAAATCAAGTTATAGTTAACAGCAAAGGTAGATACCTACGTCTATAACTAAATCTCGAATATGGTTTTTGCATTAAGAATATATCGTACGCTTATATAAATAGTTTGTGTACAAAAATAGATACTTAAATATTATAGGTTTTCAATATTTTATGTGCGAAAAAGTTTTAATGAATAAATACAGAAATTAATTTTTGTAAGATAAAAGGTTACTTTCTGTTAAATTTAATAGTACATTACATCAGAGGCCGGGAAAATGAGGATTTCCGGCCAAGTGGGTATATACGGCCGAGCGAGCGTGCGAGCGAGGCCGGATAGGGATACGAGGCCGGGAATCCGTTTTCACGCCGAGGCATGTATAGTGCTTTTCTCAAACATACAATGAAATAAAAAAAAATGCTCTAAAGGACAATATTTTATTTATTAAGTGACAAAATACAAATACACTCAAACGTCAAGTGTGACAAGTATCCAGGTCACACAAAAATTAAAAAAAAAGTGACATGACAGTACTGACAGCTTACTTAAAAAAGTTACTTTGCAGGCCTAGGCCTAAAAAATAATATGAAATTCCTTTACAGTCCTCTCGAGTTGTTGCGCCCAAAAAGCGATACTTCCCAGCCCATTTTAAGGAACGTAAAGACAATATTTCATTGCATGTTTGAGAAAAGAATATTTTCGAATGCGATAATTTAATACTGCGACTTTATTTGATTTATATTTATAGATTTATACTACCATACTTTGCATAGTGTTAACAATTCATTGCATTCTTAATGAGAAGTCAGTCGAGTCAACTGTTTTGATTAATACAACGTATGCTAATAGTAAATAGATGTATTAAATTAGTGTTTGACAAATTACGGTTTCAAAATAGCCTAGTGAGTTTAGCTACATCTTTTGCATTAACATAATTCATTATGCCTTTCTGTGTACCGTGTAGTTCATCTGTAGACAAAAATAAATGGATAGGTCATCTTCGAAGCACTGCACATAAAACAACTGTATGTTCTAACAAATTACTTAATGATGGTGTTGAAGTAGTAGAGTCTGCATTTCGGATGCGCATTGCCACTTATCGTATATCAGCAACCAACGACCAAAGTCTGGCGTCTGTCGATGCGTTTATGAACTCTATTCGAAACAAAATAAAACGGCTTTTAGATAATTCACTTACGAAACATACGTGCGTAAAAGTAAATTTCGAGCTCTTTGGATTGTTTTTAATGTTCAAAGATAATAGTCAATCAATAAAATCATTTGGAACTAAAAATAAAATTTTATACTTAAGTTATGATTTTGAGTCACTGTTTTGCGAAGTTGTTAACTGTCTAAAGAAAAAATTTGAGGAATTTCAAGACCGTGATAGTGGATGGGCTTTTGTTAGTAACTCTCATTTAGAGATCAACATTAACAAGTATCAACCATTACGAGGTTCAAGCTATGTTGACCTGCCAAAGTTCATAAAAAACAAAAAAGCATGTATAAATATACAAAACAACGATCAATGCTGTTTTTTATGGTGTGTAACAGCGGCTTTGCATCCTTCTACAAAACACCCTGAAAGAGTATCATCTTATCCTAATTTTCGAGACGTTTTGAATATTTCTCAAATTTCTTTTCCAGTCACATTTGATGACATAAGAATATTCGAAAAAAATAACCCTATGATTTCATTGACGATTTTTGGTTTGAAAAATAATAAAATTGTTGTGGGCCCCCTTTACAAGTCTAAAGTATCTAGTAATCAGAAATGTAGAAAAAATATAAACCTACTTTTAATAGACGATGGTAGTCACCCACCGCATTATGTTCTAATTAAAGACTTGAGTCGTCTTGTGCGCAGACAAGTAACAAAACATAATAGTAAGATATACTTTTGCGAAACCTGTCTGTTATTTTTTCTCACGCAGGAAGAACTCGCAAATCACTTGTGTACTGGAATAGTTACCGTTTTACCAGAAAAGGGGACAGTAATTAAATTTAAACATTTCGATCGTAAACAGAATGTTCCATTCGTTATATATGCAGATTTTGAATCGTTACTACAACCAACTGAAACTAGTGACTCTGATACTGATACTAGTGATAGTCTTACCCCTAACACTACAACTTTGCATCATCATATACCAGCTGCCTTTGGGTATCATATTGTTTGTAACGCAGATCCGAGTCATAATCGTTATTTCTCTTATCGCGGTACTGATTGCGTCGATAAATTTATTGAGGCAATCTACAAAGATGTTGCTAAAATTTATAAAATTGTGAACAAAAATACCCCAATAATATGTAATGAGAATGACGAGCAAAACTTTTTGAACGCTAAACGTTGTCATATTTGTAACCATTTTCTATTTTCTGATCGGGTTCGAGATCACTGTCACATTACAGGAAGATATCGGGGAGCGGCACATAATATATGTAACTTACAATATAAACGTCCTTGTTTCGTACCTATTTTTTTCACAATCTGTCTGGTTATGATTGCCATCTATTTATCAAAAAATTGGGGGAGGCACCTGGAAACGTCAAAGTTATACCTAAAACCAAAGAAAACTATATTTCTTTTACTAAATTTATCCCTATCGAGAATGAGTATTTTCAGCTTCGTTTTGTAGATTCTTTCAAATTTTTAGATACAAGTTTAGAAAAACTAACTACAACTATGCAGAAATCTGACTTTGTTCATTTACATAAATATTTTTGTAATGATGAGGAGTTTGAATTACTTACACGAAAAGGTGTGTTTCCCTATGAGTATATGAATAAATGGCAATGTTTTGAAGAAAAATACCTGCCAAGTATTGACTGTTTTCATAATTCGCTCACTGATGAGAACATTTCTGTAAAAGATTATAATCATGCGCAAAAAGTATGGCAACAGTTTAAAATTCAAAATTTAGGTGAATATACAGACCTATATTTGCAAACGGATGTTCTTCTGCTAACCGATATTTTTGAAAAGTTTCGCGCTACTTGCAAACAACACTATGACTTGGATCCTGCTTTTTATTTAACTACACCTAGCTTATCATTTGATGCCATGCTTCTGAAAACTGGTATTGAATTAGAGCTTATAGATGACTTTAACATGCTTAAGATGATCCAATCTGGAATAAGAGGGGGAGTCTGTATGACCTCTCTACGATATGCAAAGGCTAATAACATATACTTACCTCACTATGACTCATCCCAGATAGACTCATACCTAATTTATATCGACTGTAATAATTTATATGGTTACAGCATGTGTCAGTATATGCCCCTATCAGACTTTAGGTTTCTAGAAACCAATGAAATAAGTGCTTTAAATATCACTCAAATCCCTGATGACTCGGATTATGGTTTCATTCTAGAAGTTGATATTATTTACCCCAATGATTTACATGATAAACATAATGATTTACCATTTTGTCCCGAAAAATGTGTTCCACCAGGTGGGACGCATTATAAACTGGTACCTAATCTATATGACAAATATTTGTATGTGATTCATTATGTACATTTGAAAACGTGTCTTAAACATGGTTTAAAATTAAAAAAAGTACATAGAGTAATTACGTTCAAACAGTCCCCTTACTTAAAACAATATATTGATATGAATACAAGGCTACGTCAAGAGGCAACGTCTGTCTTTGAACAAGATTTTTGTAAATTGATGAATAACAGTATATTTGGTAAAACTTTAGAAAATACTGAGAAAAGGGTTGATGTGCGCTTAGTTAATCAGTGGACAGACAATGATAACACAA
This sequence comes from Leguminivora glycinivorella, assembly GCF_023078275.1. Lineage (NCBI taxonomy): Eukaryota > Metazoa > Arthropoda > Insecta > Lepidoptera > Tortricidae > Leguminivora > Leguminivora glycinivorella. Next base: position 11,208,940 of record NC_062988.1, read on the forward strand.
CAAAAAAGAAAATCACCGCTGACAGATTAATTGCAAGGCCAAATTTTCACAGTGTATCAGTTTTTACTGAAAATTTGGTGGCAGTTCAATTGAAACCAGATCTAATAATTTTAGATAAACCGATCTACATTGGTTTCGCTGTACTAGAGTTATCTAAAAGTCATATGTATGATTTTCATTATTCAGTATTTAAACGTTTTTATGATACTCGTCTACAAATGTGTTACACGGATACAGATAGTTTTGTTTATTATATACAAACAAAAGACTTTTTTAAAGATTTAAGAATGCATTTTTTAACATATTTCGATACTAGTTGTTACGATATTGATAATAAATTTTTATTACCTGTTCAAAATAAAAAAGTGCCAGGACTTTTTAAGGATGAAATGAAAGGAAAAATGATTAAAGAGTATGTTGGACTTCGTTCTAAAGTGTATTCTATCAAAACAGTTGATAAAATTATTAAAAAAGCTAAGGGTGTGAGAGAACCTGTAGTATGCAAATTTGAGTTTTCTCATTACGTGAAATCATTATTTCAAGGAGATGAAATAAAAAGAAGAAACATATTATTTAAGTCGATTAAGCACAATATATTTACCCAAAGTGTAAATAAAGTCGCCCTTTCAGCTAATGATGATAAGCGTATGATATCTGACAACCAAATAGTGACGAAAGCTTGGGGGCATACCTCAATACTTAATGTTTAATTTGTAATCAATTGTCATGTTTTGTATAAAATAAATTGTACTATATGCAGTCAGAGGTCATTAGTAAATTGAATAGCACATATAATTGAAACAACATTTTGATATTAATTTTATAAATCTATTAAAAACTATAAATATAAGTTGAAGATAATAACTAATTCAATTATATGTCCTAAAAATAAATCTTTCTTCTACTTATTATACTTATTGTGTTTTTATTAACAATATTATTCAGTGATGTCTTATGATAAATAAATATATTATCTTATTATTTTCTTGTTTTCATTTTAATTTACCTTAAACATTTCTATAGATAGTTTATTCATAAACGTGTTCATAAAACAAGTTGTGACTTGTTTAGGTAAAGACATACACACGTGTAAAGTTAAAGCTATCATATAACAGGATTGCGCATTTATATTTTGCTGAACAAACAATAGCTAACCTTTATAAGCGCAAAGTAATTTTTAATTGGTTACATTCGAATAGCATCAACGCGTCTTTATTATCCACTAGCAGACATAGACCTGGTAAGTTGTTTTTTAACTAACTACTTATTAAAATTATATATATATATATATATATATATATATATATATATATATTAAAATTATATATTATATTTTACAAATCAAATAAACATTAAAATTAATTTATTTGTGGTTATATACATTTTTGTTCGTTGTGTAATCTGATTTATCAATATTACATAATTTTTCGTTTTGTCTTAGGTTTTCAAAAAATGGCAGACAGCGAAGACATCCCAATTCCATTTTCGCAATATGCACAAGAGTTTGAGCTACCACAAGAATTTGACGATAGCGACTTATATAAAAAAATTAAAAAGAACATCGAAAACCCTAAAGCCAAGAAACGTAATAAAGTTAACATTCATAATAAAGTAGTGAAAAGGACTCAAGGACACCCACCATCTTTTGTGATAAATAATCATGAGATCAAAGGCAATAAACTGATCAAAATTCAAATAATCAACATAACAGAGGATGTAAGGGATCAAAACGATGAACAGAACGAAAATGTATTACTGAGCGCGCAGTATGTTGCAGGCGATAATTTTGATGAAATTATTGACAGCACAGAGGCTTTAATAAATAAAATTTCAAAAAAAATTTGTGGATACAGTACTAGTTATTAAAGTTGTATTTTAAATATTATATAAGTAATAAATATTATATGAGTAAGTTGTCGTTTTATTTATATCCATACTAACTAATAAGTTTTTCTTATGCAAATTATGTAAAATCTAAGCTAAAAATTAAAAATATAACATTTACTATAAAAAACTTATTAGGTAGTTATCAGTAGTTATATAGAATGGTATAAAAAAACAAATATAATTAATAACAAACATTTATTTTAAGAAACACATTTTGAATACAAATTAAAATTAGATTTGTCGATTGTCTAAATACCATTTTTTTATACATAAAACATTTTTTAATGCACAAGATTTTTTATGATACACACAGAAAAATACATTCATTAGTACAATATTTTTTATACAGTTCTTTTAAATTAGGCACATCTTTTTCACCCAAATCTAAAATAGTGCATTTTGGATATAAATCTTTAATCCATTGAACTTTTTCCAAACCTTTAACGTAGATTGTCTTATCTTTTATATGGTTATCAACAAGTCTTCTAAATTCTCTATAATCAACATAACCTTCGTGCCATAAAATACCTAAATGTTTTTCAATCCATCTTGTCTGCCTCTTTTCACTTTCCGCCAATTTAGAAAAACGAAAAGGGGTTTTATTAAGAAAACTTGAGTGTATTCTAGCGTGCTGTATGCAAATTCTTTGACAATAAATTCATTTTCTTTTGTTTTAAATCCTTGAAGGTCTACAAATATATGCTGCATTACGATACTTTTTTCGTAATATTACTTAAGGGCTTATATTCAAATATACTATCATTTAAAATCAGACAGTAAGCTGCAGTGTTCTTTGGTATATCAGATTCACAATCCAATTCAACTCTCACATCTACCGATCCGGTTTTTAAGGTTTCGTTTTGACGAGAACAGTTGATAACAAATAAAGGAGCTATATCTTTAAAGTCTTGAGGACTTAACAACGGCGCTTGTAGACGGTTATAATAAGACTGCTGAAATTTCGCATACTGCTCGTATAATATAGCAAACTTTCCACCCGAAAAACTAACATCAAAACTTTCGTACGGAAAGTAGACTGAATTCAAAAAAACTTTAACATCTCTCAAATTACAGTGATCAAAATGTGTTATGTCTTTATTAGCGTCATTTTTTCGTCCCGTTTTCAAACCAATTATAATATAACGCGGCTTTTCAATTTGAGATGAAGTTTTGATAGACCAAGAATGTTTTGACGTCTCAGGCAAGAGCGGATATTCATATAAATCCCAAGTCCTAAATGCTATCTGAATGGCACGATCACTTTCCAAACATTTGAGTAAGTTTAATCTTTCTCGATCAGACACTTTAACATGAGGCATGCGCCATACTATTTTAGATATAGTAATATTGTCTATATATTCATTCGCATTTAGTTTAACGCTATTCAAATTAGTATTGGATCTTAAAATAATGAGTTCATGCTTGCAATTAATTATGATTTTGTTGTAATCCTCAGCAAACCCGAGAATCTTGTTTAAGGGTACAGACACGGAAAATGAACCTTGCGTGTTTTTTATGCCTTTGACATCAAATCCCCATAACTTAGACATAGATGCTTCCAGTTCATTCATAGATACAAGAGATTTCATAGTTGTTGTAACTCCTGCGTTTTTAATTTTGTCAATTTCGATTCCATTTAATTCATATCGAATATCTTGAAATAGATGAAGTATGGGGTTGTTTGTAAAAAGAACACTTTTTACCTCGGCTTTTGTTTCTCTATTGAATGCGGTTATAGTACCTTCTATGTATAAAGAACTTGCTGATGGTAGTACATAAAGATCTTGTTGGTTTATAGGTATACGTATTTCATCGTTGAAATTAAAACTTGTTACGTACGGCTTATATGAATGATATTCAAAGCTCTCGATAGAATTATCAAAGACAAAAGGTTCTGTTAAGTTTAATATACTCATTTTAATAGCCGTAAGCTTTGGAGGAATTGCTTATTTTGTTTCGTAAGTTTCACTTTAGGTCTTCTTTTTATGATTGCAGGATGAGTACTGATAGTTTTTTTAAGAGAGATTGAAGTTTTATTGAAGTCTATCATTTTTTCCTTAGATGTAAGTATATCTGAATTTCTTCACCTCGTAAATTAACTAGATTATTTTTAACGTCTAAAATTCTTATCGTAATTGTATTTAAGCTGTTTTGGGTTATAGGGAAATAAATAACGTTTTTTGGTGTTTCTATAATCCGATAACCAGGTGCCACATTTGGTACAAACTCGTGAATTATATGACTAGGTTTTCCGTTAACAAATGAACCGCTCACTATGTCACATTCAATGCGTACTATAGTTGTCGACAGAATGGAAACAGGATAAGGGGATTCGGTTAATATATTAGCTTGAATGGATTCTGAACCGAAGCCAAGTAAATTACCGATAGAGCCTTCTTTGTTGAAATGAATATTTTCAGAGCATAAAATAGATGTTTTTAAGGTATTATTATTGCATGTTAATGCAAAAGAGCATCCTTCAATATGTTCTTTAAGGTAATCGTCAATATCTTGAAGTTCATATGATCCTTCAGGAATTTTAATTACTTTGTTTTTACCATAATATAACTTATTATTTCTGTTGTCTATGTTGGGTATAGAATTGAAAGTTGACATATACAATAGCCCACACTCATATTCACCATCCAGTTGAAGAGCTGGTGAATAGTTTGTTAACAGAGTGGAAGATGTTCCAGTTATAGACAAAGTGAAAGACATTGTGAGAATGATAAACTGTTTATTGTGCGATGATATTTAAACGGTTATACCAATATTGTTTTAAGTATTTTAGACATAAATGACCACAATTGACAGTGTTAAACTTTTGGTACGTGTCATAATTATAGTAAATATCATATTTTTTTAAATACCTCTTTAATTCTAGCGGAGGTGGAAGGTCTCCATAACTATTAAAATATTCACAATAATTATTATCTTTTACATAGGCTACCCAGTGTGTACCATTGTTTTTAGAACTGTCCAAATTAACAATTCCACATTCTACTTTTTAGGACTCTTTGGTAAACTGTCTCTCATATAAACTCCTCGAAAATATGGAATATCAGATGAGTGTTTTAAAATATCAATATTTGAAAGAGCGCGCCTGGGTAACCTCTCATTTAGTTTTTTGAAATTTTCAAACATAATCCTTTGCCATTTTTATATGGTTTAATGTGTAAGCCTTTTCCTAATGCAATAGATTCCATCATCTTGTTATGTCGCTCTGATTCCGCTAAATTTTTTCTGGCGGCTTTGTAATCACCTACAGCTTTAGCAATTCCGGCAGCTCCTCCTGCTAATGATCCCAGCGCAGACAGACCGGCAAAAATAGGTATCAGCGGTAAGAAGCCTCCAGTTTTTGGAATTGGTATAATACGAGGTACCCGTACCTTGGAATTGGTATTGAAAATTTTTGTCGCAGCAATAAGAGCTCGATCAATTATATTACGTTTTGTTTTTGGTTTCTTTTTTAATTCAGTGCGTATCTTGGACACAAAACGTTTAAAAGGTTTTATACCCGCACCGGCCTTTATTTTCGATTTCATCACTTTGCTAACTAACCATGAAGCAATTTTTTCTCCTCTCCCTGCATCTTTCGACTTTCTTCTTTGTTTCGCCATTTCGTATAGTTCTAAATCAGCACGATGTCTACCAGCTAAATCAGAATAATTATCATATGCTATGTCGTGTTTCATACACGCATTATCTAGCGCATTAATTCCTTTATCACCTCTTTGTAACCTTTTGCGCAATTTCGTTCCCGGACCACAATAGTTATAACCAGGTAAGTGTAATTCGAAGGGCAAATTATTAATAGCGCTGTTTAAGAGTCCTCTCCCTTTCATATCCCGTAAGATAATAACACTATCATTAAAAGGATATTATATAAATAACATTAAACAATGGCACTTTTATCAATCCAACTGTTTTCGCTATCATCAAGGCCTAACCATTTAACATACAACTTTCTACCCTTTTTTAATAACCTTTTCTACAAGGTAAACGTTTGGATGGTTGGTTTTCAGAAGTTCTTCTTCGTAAAATGTACCGAGTATAGTGTTTTTATGCTGGTCTTGAACGTGATACGTAACAGGTTGAGTGCGATTCACATGAGTAATAGTGAAAAGTTCTGTTGACCAATTAGGTGTGTAACCTTTGTGAAAGGCATTTTTATACTTACTAATGCGTACACAATCTCCTTTATTAAATTTGTTCAATTTATAAGACAAAGTGGCTTGTGATCTTTTAATATTTTTTAATACTTGCATTTCATTATCAACATTTACATCAATAGGTTTCATTTTTGTTGTGCGATGTACGGTCTGATTATACGATTTTACTACATCGTCTAATGGCTTACCAACCCATTTATAGTTACCAACTAAACTGAAATGTTTGTAGAGTTTAAACTTAATGGTCTTTATCAGCCTTTCAACGATAGATGCCTTTTTAATTGAATAAGTTGAGTAATGATTTACGTTTAATGATTTTAAATAGAAATCAAATTCATGATTGTAGAATTCTTTTCCTAGATCAGTTTGTAAGTTATTAGGTCTCCGTTTAGATGTTTTGATTATTAGTTCGAATGCATTTTTGACTACTGTTTTAGTTTTAGACTTAATAGGTGTACACCATGCATACTTTGAAAATGTGTCAATAACGACTAAAATATATTTATATCCTCTGTTAACAGTATGAAGCTTTTGTAAATCTATCAAATCAGCTTGCCATAAATCATCAATTTCTTTTAGTACAACCGATCGTCGCTTAAAATTTCTTCGCGCTGACCGGTGGATCTCGTTCACTATTTGTTGTTTTGCCATTATTTTTTTTTTTTAAATATCATCTACCTCCTTCTTCGTGTAAAAGTTCAGTTTTAACTGAGTTACGAGTTGGTGAATTTGATTATTTATTGTGTTAAACAAAGAGTCTATATACTTCTTTTCGTACATGTTTTGAATGTATTCATCAACGTACTGTTTGTTAACTGCATCATCGGAAGATAATGGTTTAACAACTCCTTTTAATCTAACAGTTTTTAGATCAAAATTTCCTGCTTCTGTTCGAAGCAAAGCTTTGTACTTGAGCTCAGAGATTTCATCAGTACGCAAACGTTTATGAACATGGTGTCCGAATTTGTCTAAATTAATTTTTTACTTGAAAGTCAAACTTCGACTGATTAGAAAGGTAAGAGTATTCACTTATATATTATTTATCAAGCCTGCTTCACGTAATTCTTCAATTATGGATATGATTTCGTTATCTAACCCAGTATTACCAGCGTCTCGCGATGCCATAAGCAGTTTTAATCTGTCTACTAATTCGTTTGGATCATCCCAATATACATATGAAATATCTCTTTTTACTTTTTTCATTGATGGTAAACCTTCACCGGATACACATAATTCTTCACTTACTGTGCGTTGTTTGGATAATTTGAAAAGGGGTTTTATAACGTTTAAATATTTCATACCCTTGTTGCTTTTTATGGGTTTATTTGGATCAAAGTCACGTCTATGTGCATTCGTTTTCAATAACAATGTTTTATACAATCGTTTATCATCTTCAGTTACTAGTTTTAAGTCAGGTACTTTCTTAAACAACAAATCATTTAAGCCTCGTGTTAAAAAATAGCTTTCTCCACCTATTACGAGTTTGTCATCATTAACAGAAATTGGGTAAGATCCAAGCATTAGCTTTCCGCGCTCATTTCGTACACCGAATGGAATATTCATGATAAAATATTGTTTTTGCCAAGCAGGATCATCGCGAGGAGAATAAAACGAGTCTGACGTTCTAAATGATACATTATTTGTTGTATCAGAATCACTTTGGTTCCCACTTCTTTGAGATGAAGAATCACTATATTCACTATCATTTAATTCATTTTCACTATAATTTGGTTCAGATTCAAATGACTTTCTCAGCATTGTTTTATTATCCAAACTTTCTTTCATCCCATCTTCTGAAGGACTATATTTCAAAGTTTTTACCGACTTATTCCATTTAAACCTATCGTTATCGAAATCTGAGGCACTAATATTAAGATTGTTATCATTACTACTATGTTTTTTTGCCATTTCACCAAGTGGGTCTGTGATTGGTTTTAGCATTGCTTCCAACATCATATTATCGTTTGTTTTAACATCACGAATGCGTTTAACTTTTTTTCTTACTGCTTCAGCAGATTTGAGTACTTTATGTTTAAATATTTTTTCTTCGTTAATTTTATGTTCCATGTCTGAACTGGATGGTTTCATTTTCAACAATAAGTTTTTAATGTAATACTATCCTTTATATATCAAGTTAATCTAGAATTATAAATGTATCAAATCCTTTTCTATAACATCCTGAATTTCTATTACAATCTTTATTTATGACTAAGTAATCAAACGGTATCTTCCATACTTGTGCACACATTTCACGAAATTGAGACCATGACATATCACTTCCTACATGTTCATCATAAACATGCTTTAAATTAATATCATCCTGTTTAAAAAGAATGATTAAGTTAGCATTATCTCTTATTAATTGTTTAGGTATTTTACTATACGTTTGATTCAGATAAAAGCTATCTATATTTTTATGTCTTCCCATTGCGAAGTAATCTCGTATATTATTTTGATTTTCACACGCAACATCATCAAATATTATAATGGAATTCATGTTTGCTATATGAGGACTTAAGATTTCATCATTTACACTATATTTTTTAAATGAAACTGAAGGAACTAGTTTTAAAACTTGCTCAAGAAATTGGTACATTGGTTGAAATAAGGTTTTAGAGTATACATAAACATTTTCAAAGCGTAGGCCTTGTTCATGTAGCAGCAAACCAACAATTAAATTTGTTTTTCCACAGTTGGATGGGCCGCATATTATACAGCGTATGGTGTCAGGTAAAAGTGAGCCATGTCGAAAATAGCGTTTCTTGGACAAAGAACAAACAGCATCCAACTGCAATTTCTGAGACTGTTTTACAAACTTCATATTATCAATAGACACGTGCAACTAACTTGAAAGACAATATGCCAGTAGTATATTTTAATAAGCTTTAGAGTATATATTTTATCCCAACGTTGCAAATGATGGTTATATACTGAGAGTTTCTGAACCACGCACGTAGCTATATATTGGGAGTGTCTGGACCACGACTGCGACAGCGAGCGAAGCGAAGCTGGAGCATTAGGAGTGGGCCAGAACTCCCAATATATAGCTACTTACGGTTACTGAGATTATCCGCGGACGGACGGACGGACGGACGGACGGACGGACGCAGACATCTTTAAACTATTTTTTTTTAATATGTTGAGTATCAAGACTTGGAGGACGATTATTTTTATCTGGGCCAAAATCAAATGCTGCCATCCTATCATTAAAATTTTGCAGAGTAAATATAGCTTTAAAACGTCAACATAATTCGATATAATGAAAGACATGTCATATTGGCACACGCCTTCTAATAAATCATGCATAATGTCAACTCCTACGTGGTCTATTATAGAAAAACCATGTATATCATGCCATACACATTCACCTTTTATGCCTGTAGAAGACAAATCATTCGAATTTAAATCTTCTGTATATTGTTCAAATGTTCTAAGAAGTGACTGGTCACATTCGATTGATTTTTTAAGTTCTGTAAAGAAGACGAGACGGTTATATTCACAAAATTTTATTAAGGGAATTACTACTTTCAAAATATCGAAAGAGGACAAGGCGTCCACTCGGATGGCCGAGGTAGGATGCCTGAGTAGGTTCGCACTGTCGCGGGTGCCGCGGTAGTACCAGGGAGCTCTGTCCGTCACGGATGGCCGCGGTGGACTGAATGCCGGGCGCTGCGACGGCTGTCTTTTATAGGGGCGCGGCGTGTGAGTGTGTGCCGCCTCGACGCTCCGTTAGGTGTGTGCGTGAGTTGTTTGTGATTCCCGGCGCGGGCGCGTTGCTAGAGTCTTAGGCACTACATCCTCCCCTCTGGATCCGATGGCGGCCCGACGAGGATACAGTATTATGGCTTCCTTCGGCCTCGAAGTTGTCTGGTCACGGGCGCGGAGGCAGCAGTCTTCCGTGGGCGTCCTCGTTTGCGTATTGCCTGTACAGGTTTTGGCAGGTCATCATTTGGACCGTGATAGGGTTCCAGAGCTGATGCATGGTATATCCCCAAATCAGTATCAAGATTGTCGGGTGCGACAAGCTGGTAAGACGATGGACCGTGTTGTTTACCGACAGCATATGGTCCGTCTCGACGTGGTGCGAATTTTGCGCTTATTCCTTGGGCTGCTCGGCTGATGGGATGAGTTTTTACCAACACCAGGGAGCCTGCGGGGTATGGTATCCCGCGTCTTCGAGCTTTATCCCCGTAATCTTTCCTGGACTCTTCCTTCTCTTCTTGTATCTCTCGTGCTCTTTTTAGCGTTTCTGACAAGAGAATCAATTTTGGAGTGATCTCTGCAACAAAATTATCATTGAGGATGATTTCTCTCAGATCGTTAGATGTATCATCAGCCGTTCTAAGTTCGCGTCCAAAGGTTAAGTAAGCCGGAGTATATCCGGTAGAGGTCTGTTGAGCCGTATTCATGGCGAAACGGATTATTGGAAGTTTCTCGGCCCATTTACTGTGATCATCTTGCACTAGAATGCTGAGCTGAGTTTTCAGATCACGATTTCTTCTTTCGACCGGATTCGCCTCCGGGTGATATACCGGAGTAAAATTGTGTTTGATACCGAGGCAGTAGACGACTTGCTGCATCACGGAGCTCACAAATTGAGGGCCATTATCGCTAATTAATCTCCGTGGCATGCCGTATCTCAGAAAGATCTCATTTATTAAGGTGGTTGCACACGCTTCGGCAGTCGCTGTTTTTAGGGCAAACAATTCAACCCATCTGCTCGCTATGTCTTCCACTATAAATATACATGTTTCCCCATTGGAAGTGGGGGGTAGTGGCCCGAAGAGATCAAATGAAAGAGCTTCAAACCTTTTCGCGGTTGCGGTAGTCTGAAGTAATCCGGCGGGTTTCATATTAGAGGGCTTAAACCGCTGACACTGGATACAATTTCGGACGTAACTATCAATATACTTGCGCATTCCTTTCCAGTAGTAGCGCTGCGATATTCTTTGGAATGTTTTGTCAGATCCGTAATGTCCTGAAGTCGGTTCGTCGTGATAGACAGCCAAGAGGTTAGCCCATTCGTGCTCAGGGACTACTAGTTGGGCAGTTTCAGCATCTGAACTGGGATTGTGCCGATAGAGTATGGCGTTATTCGTCAGATAGCCCTTGTTGCTCCAATACGCTGCGTTTTCATACTGTGTTGGGTCTTCCATAGAGGCGATTATTTTACGTAAGAATGGATCTTTTAGTTGCTCGTCCCTGATATCCTTTGGGTCTCGGGTAGGCATGTCTACAGCGATAGAACACACGCCACACGTTTCACTCGTTTGCTCACCACAGGTTGGCCTTGATAATGTATCAGCTACTACATTAGTCTTGCCGGGGACATACTTGATTGTAATGTCAAAAGCCTGTATCTGTAATGCCCATCTGGCCAGTCTGCCCGTCGGTGATTTAAGCTGCATTAACCAACGTAAGGCCTGGTGATCGGTGACGACGGTAATGGGTAATCCTTCTATGTAGCCACGGTATTTCTGCAGGGCCCATACTACAGCCAACGCTTCCTTCTCTGTGGTTGAATAATTGCGTTCCGGAGAAGTGAGTAGTCGACTAGCATACTCTACCACATATTCTTCGCTTCCCTCCCCTGGACTAAAGCCGCTCCGAGCGCGTAGTTACTGGCATCAGTCTTCAGTATGTAGGGCTTAGTGTGGTCAGCTTGACGTAATATTGGGGAGGAAGTCAACCTATGCTTCAGTTCCGTAAAGGCATTTTCCTGCTCTTCAGTCCAGGTCCAAGCAGCTGACTTCTTTGTCAGTCTGGTGAGTGGTTCAGCCACAGTTGCAAAGTTTTCTATAAAACGTCGATACCATGAACATGTCTGTAGAAATGTGACCAGGTGTGTCAAGTTCTTTGGAGATGGCAGATTAGTAATGGTGGTAACTTTCTCAGGATCAGCTTTTAGGCCTTCAGGTGTGATCAAGTGCCCTAAATACTTGATTGAAGAAGCGAAGAATCTGCACTTATCCTTGTTGATAGTGAGATTATATTCTCTCATTCGCTGGAATATTTTCCTGAGGTCTGCCAGGTGAGTTTGAAATGTCGTGGAGAAGACTATTAGATCGTCTAAGTACCCAAGCATCTTGATTCCTTCTAGGCTCACTCTGAACCTGTCTATCATCCTTTGAAACGTGGCAGGCGCGTTACGCAGGCCAAATGGCATACGTATATATCTATATATACCAAAGGGCGTTATGAAGCTTGTCTTGTCTCTATCCGCTTCCGCGACCAACACTTGCCAGTATCCAGCCTTTAGGTCTAGGGCACTCATGTATGGCGTAGGCTTGGCTTCATGGAGTAAGTCATCGATGCGGGGTATAGGATATGAATCAGGTACAGTTATAGCATTCAAGCGCCGGTAATCCACGCAGATCCTGACTTCGCCATTCTTTTTGGGTACCATGACAACTGGTGAGGCCCAAGGAGATGAACATGGTTCTATGATGCCTCCTTGAAGCATTTTATCTATTTCAGCTTTAAGGATTTCTCTTCGTGGTGGAGACAATCTGTAAGGTGGTGAAGCTATAGGAGGGTGATCTTTTGTGATGATACGATGTTCCACGTCGACTACAGCTTCGCCCTTTGAAGTAAAGACGTCTTCGTATTCCAGTAGAAGGTCCTCGAATGCCTTTTGCTGGTTTTCAGGTAAGTCTTCAGGTATGTGTACATCGACGGCGTCAATTCCGACGTCCCAGTCAAGTTCTCCATCAAACAAGCCTTGCTCACGTAGCGTCAGTTCAACGGCCTGAGAATGAACATTTATTTGTGCATCACGAATCATGTAGTCCAGATCTGGGGAGCTGGCCTCGTAGAACCGTGACTTCTTGGGTGACGGGGATTTTATGGGAATCAAGTTCCAATCAGGTGTTCTCGGGGCTATAATGGTCCTTTCTACGGGTGTTTCGGTTGTCATCATAAAGCCTGATACCTCTGTTCCCTTATCTGCTGGCTCTGGTAATGATGGTGATGAACACGACGGCAAGGATGGTGAAGCGCAAACGTTTCCTGGCAGCGTAGATGATGAATTCCAGGTCAAAACGGATACAGGTGATTGCATTTGGAACTCTTCCATTGAAGGCTGTTTGAAGGTGGCAAACCCCTCGTCGTATAGGTCGTAGTCCTCTTCTGGCCGCTCAATGAAGGACATCGTGAATTGAGGTAAGTTGATCAGTATCCCTGCATCTTGGATGTAGCCAACGCCAAGTAAGGTTTGGTTCTTTTTGCAACCGGGCAAAACGACGAAAGTGGTGTACGTTGTTTTCCCATAAAGTTCCACGGGGGCTCTGACTATTTCAACGTTCTGACGCTTGCCAATGCCGTCCGCGAGAGTTATCTTCATTCTCTGTTGCTGGAAGACGTACCCCTTCTTTCGTAACTTCGTGGCCAGTTGGTATGACGCAACGCTAGACTTGGCGCAGCAGTCGAGCTTAGCGCACTCTTCGATATCGCCGATCTTCGTAAACACCATAGGTCGGGGCCTTACATCCAGCTGAATATCGATGGAACATGCACCAGTTTCCACCGGCCTCTTTTTGTTGCAGGTGGAGCACTTGAATCTCACCACTCCCGGGGCTCCGCAGCCATAGCAGTAGAATCGGGGCTGCGAAGGTGATGGAGCCTGAGTCACCGCTTCCTGTTTCGGTACAGCCATCGCTCCAAGTGCCTTTTGTCTCCGCCTGCACGACGCCATGTCATGTCCTATAGCACGGCAGAATTCACAGCGCTCTTTTCCCCGAGCGAATCTTTCACGCTTCGATTCGCTCGCACTGGTAGTCAGAGGTTCATTTCGCTCCTTCATTATGTTTTCTGCGGCTCTTGCCAGCTGTACCAGGTTATCAAAAGAGCTGACGGCTGACCTAGGTACGGCAGACCTCATATCCAGGCGAAGAAGTCCATACACCATGTCCAGCTGACGGATCTCGGGTATCTTCGGGGTTGGCAGTTGGGCGAACAAGACTCGCTTCTGAGCCACAAACGTTTCTGTGAGCATAGATTTAGATTGTTCGTTGCTCATTATTTCCCGTAGTAGCTGGTAAGCTTCCTTTCTGGGCGCAAATGCAGCGTGCAGCCTCTCCTTAAAGCCTTCCCAGGTCTCGACTTCGTGTTTGATGCCTTGCCACCAGATGCCTGCTTCTCCCACCAGGATTAAGGGTAACCCCATTATTGCCTCTTTCTCCGGGATCTTCTCCACCATTATATATGTGTCTACTGCCGAAAGGAACCTTGTCACCACACCAACATCCTTGGTTCCATCATAATGGTGAATGCAGCTTGCTAATGTGGAGTGGCGTGATGATGACGATGACGACAGTGTAGAAATCAGCCGAGTAAACTGGTCTTCGCTAAAGGACGCCATAGTTTCTTTTTTTGTTTTTACGTATCTTGTTGTGACACGCCCTGCCTTCGTGACGAATCTTGCGCGTGGAGGAACGTGCCGCTCGTTGGACGCCAGTGTAAAGAAGACGAGACGGTTATATTCACAAAATTTTATTAAGGGAATTACTACTTTCAAAATATCGAAAGAGGACAAGGCGTCCACTCGGATGGCCGAGGTAGGATGCCTGAGTAGGTTCGCACTGTCGCGGGTGCCGCGGTAGTACCAGGGAGCTCTGTCCGTCACGGATGGCCGCGGTGGACTGAATGCCGGGCGCTGCGACGGCTGTCTTTTATAGGGGCGCGGCGTGTGAGTGTGTGCCGCCTCGACGCTCCGTTAGGTGTGCGCGTGAGTTGTTTGTGATTCCCGGCGCGGGCGCGTTGTTAGAGTCTTAGGCACTACAGTTCGTTATTTTTAATCTTACAAATTCGACATGCATAGTTTGCTGAAAAACATTCTACTCGACCTAAAATAGAATGCAAGCCTAAGTTATCGCCTAATATTACTGCTAGTTCAAAAAAAATTTATCATCCCCTTCTGGCTTATCAATAACTATCCCATGTTCTTTTAAAAAAATTAACTCCGCGATAAGAGGTGCGAAAGTTACCCGGTTCCCGAAAGTCTGTCTATCCGAAGAATGGAATATATAGTAATGTTAAAAAAATATGACGTAAGCTAGACATTTGATGAGATGATAAACACATAATAGTAACATAAACTGCGCCAAGCTTATGTATTCCTGAATGACTTCCAAGGGGATTACCTATTTCGTAATCATCAAAATAAAGTGCCAGTGGTAACACATTGCGGCCATTATGAGACAATATCTTTTTTTGCCACTTGTTGAAGGACCTGCGGATACGAAGTTCCTAACGAACTATTGTAATAAAATAAAACAAAACGGAAAATAAAATTATGGAGATTGATGGGGAGCCAAACTCGCCGATGTTGTCGTCTCGAGAGTTTATCGGGTGGCCACCCTTGCAAAGCTTGGTTCTCTCTTTCCTTGCACTGCACACTCGCGAATCGTTCTATTATAATATAATTAATTAATAACTTAATTCGTTGCGGATATTTTTATTCACCATTGGCAACGACTTTCTTTTTTGCGGATTGACACTTGACGTATTTTATATTTTTTAAGAAGTTTGGCAAAGAGGCGGGTGACATGACAATTAAAAATGAGGTTGAACCTATCATAAGGAAGAGCGAGCGGGATGGACGATATGAATGATAATGAATGAAAAAGGCGCGAACATTTCTCCCCGGCTTTAAAGGGTTCCTTTAAAGGAAAGAAGTACTAAATAAAATAAATAAATAATGACCCTTTTCTTCGAGTAAAATAATAGCGAAAAAAAATAATATTATTCTAACATAATACCCATTCCATTACTGATTAGGCAAAGGACACAACCGCACGACAGGACGGACGAAACTTCCTTTACTTGTCCTGACAGTAACAACGCGGGTTGAGCCATCCTTTGAAGGATGCACTGCGTCTACAACACCCAATGGCCATGAGAATGGCGGCGCATTATCTACTTTAATGACGACTACTGTGCCAATTGCAATGGGAACTGATGGCGTTGTCCATTTAGCTCGAGATTGCAACTGATGCAGATACTCTGCTCGCCATCGTTGCCAGAAAGACTGCACTATCCTATCTAGGAGGGCATGTCGTTCACGTAAGTTACCTGACTCGACCAATGGAGTAGGTAACGACAACAGTGGAGCAGTATGGAGAAAATGAGCAGGAGTAAGAGCTGATGTTAGAGGCCGGGAATTAACGAGCGCTTTTATCTGAGCAAGCGTCGTTAGAAGTTCTTCGTACGTCAGTATTTGCGTACCGATCACCTTGAAAAGGTGATTTTTTACTATTTTCACCATAGACTCCCATGCGCCTCCAAAATGAGCAGAAGCAGGAGGGATGAACTTCCAATCAATGCGGTTCTCCGCTAGTTCCATCTCTATAAGCGGACGATGAGTATCCAAGAACTTGTAGAGGTCACGCATATAAGAATTGGCGCCAACGAAATTGGTTCCATTGTCCGAATACATGCATTGGACGGGACCACGGCGTGCCAAAAAGCGCTTTAATGCAGCCATGAAGTTGGCGGTACTCAATTCCGTCGCTATCTCAATGTGAAGACAGCGCGTAGTGAGGCAAGTGAAAATACATAACCAAGCCTTGCGACTCTTCACTCCTCTGCCACGAGTAGGCGTATATTGCAGAGGGCCTGCATAATCACACCCTGTATGCGTAAACGGTTTATCCACTTGATTCACGCGACAGCCCGGTAAGTCTGCCATGAGCGGAAAAGACGATTGTGGATTCGCTCTGAAACAAGTGTTGCATTTGGCAATGCGGTCGCGAATGACACGACGAGCCGACAGAATCCAATACTGAAGCCTAAGTATAGTCATCATTGACTCGGGACCAGCATGCAAATGCTTTCTGTGAACGTAGTCAACGATCATATTGACTACATGATCACGTCGCGGGAGCACAATTGGGTGCTTCTGAGAATACTGCAAGTCTGTATTTGTCAACCTGCCTCCAACACGAATTAGACCGTCTTTGTCTAAGAACGGTTTGAGCTTTTGTAAAGCAGGTGAGCAATATTTCTTGCTCTTAATTTTCTCAATATCGTCACAAAAATGTTCGTTTTGCAACGATGAGAGAATTTTGCCTTCAGCAAACTCTAAGTCGGATCGGGTAAGGGCCGTGGGGAGCGGTTTCGGATTAAGGATGCGGTACACGTATACGACGATGCGCAGTAGTCAAGACCACGACGATATCCGCTGCGCGAGGGAATAAAGTGGTGACTCTGACACATCCGTAGTAGTAGCGTGTGCAAGAGGCTTAAGCTCCGGCACTTCTCCGATGGACTCTCGATCGAGCTCCCTTAAAGGCCATTCTGATGGATGCTTGGATGCCCAAGCCGGTCCTGTAAACCACAAAGGATGATCCACAAGCTTAGCAGGCGTCAGGCCACGCGACAAGCAATCCGCGGGATTTTCTAAGCCCGCCACATGATGGAAGCAGCTGGCCGGTACAGCTTCAATTATCTTAACAACGCGATTGGCAACGAATGTTTGCCAGCGGTGTGGTGATGACTGAATCCAGCAGAGCGCAACTTTCGAGTCAGTAAAGGCGTAGATCTCGTTAATGTTGTAACGGGGCTCGAAATTATCTTGCACCTTCCGCATGAGCTTTGCCAGGAGGACAGCAGCACACAGCTCTAATCTCGCTACAGAGACTGTCTTCAAGGGAGAGACCTTCGACTTGGAACACACCAATCGAACTGTCACTTCATTCCCGTTTATGACCTGAAGATAAACTACACCTCCATATGCCCGCTCGGAAGCATCACCGAAGCCTAAGAGGTTTATAGTACAACCTTGTACTACCCCGAGATGACGCGGTATATGAATTTCATTCAATTTTGGCAACTCAGAACAAAATCGTTCCCATAAATTTACAATATGGGTCGGGGGAGTCTCATCCCAGTCGCATTTGATCAACCAAAGCTCCTGTATGAGGAGTTTTGCGTAAAGGACAACTGGAGCTACTAAGCCGACGTTATCCCATAGGCGAGCCACTGCAGACAAGATTGTCCTTTTAGTGCACGTTGGATCTGGCTCTGTCACCTTGAAATGGAAATAATCGCCAGATTTATTCCAACACAAGCCAAGGACCTTTTGCGAGACTCCTGGGTCTATTTCCAAGTCTACGGAAGCCCTATGAGAAGCAGGTATCTCACGTAGCACGGTCTCTGAGTTGCAGGTCCATTTGACAAGATCAAATTGACCGCATTTAAATAGGTCAATAAGCTCCTTAGCCGCAGCGATAGCAACAGATTCATCCTGCTGTTGCGAATCATCTGACATAATGCTGAAGCATACGTCATCCATGTATGTGCAGGACGATGCGATCGCTGCTGCCATTGGAAACTTATTTCCGTCGTCTGCAATCAGCTGGCGAACGACGCGGAGCGCGTGATATGGGCTCGACTTCATACCAAAACACACACGGTTAAATTCGTATGTCGAAATGGGATCTGCCGGGCGGAATCTATATAAGATTCGTTGAAACTGGCGGTCCGATTCGCGAACACCAATCTGTAAAAACATTTGGCGACAATCGGCTGAAAGCGCTATTTTGAATAAGCGAAAGTTCAAGAGGATTGAAAATAAATCCCCTTGAAGATTGGGCCCTGAGTGCAAGACATCATTCAGCGACAGGCCTGTAGTTGTCTTGCTACTCGAGTCCAGGACCATACGAACTTTGGTAGTGGTCTTATCCTCGCGCACGACAGCATGATGAGGAATTATGTATGCGAGGGCTGAAGAGGTGTTCGCGTTGAGAGAGTTAGTCACGTCCGATATATAATCCTTACTGACGTATTCACGAATTATATCGTCATAGGCGGCACGTAACACACTCGATGACTCTAGCTTTCTTTCAAGACAAAGAAAGCGCCTCTTAGCAGCCGAATGCGACTCTCCGAGCTTGAACACGTCATCTCGGAAAGGCAATGCCACAATATATCTACCACTAGCGTCGCGCGTAGTGGTGGCGCGGAAATATTCCTCGCATTCAAAGTCATCCTGGCTTTGAGCGGGCGGAGCGGATACTTCCTCAAGTTCCCAGAAATTTTTGAGGAGGTGGTCCATGGAATCCACGGAAGTACAACAAGCTGAAGTATATTTACGCGGTGGCTGTAAAGCAGGCACCGAACCCATTAAAATATACCCCAGTACCGTCTGTATAGCTGGTGGCATATAGTCCACTTCGCTTTTGACGATGTGCGGCAGCAGCAAATGTGGAAATATAGTTGCACCCACCAGTACATCAATGGCGACGGGCGTATCCAACGTGTCGTCAGCTAGAGGAGACCATGAACATGTGTCAGTGCTGACATGTCCACGGGCACTGACGGCAGGTCGTCGGTGATGCGATCGACCACCAAACTCGAAACGTCGAAGTTGATATTATCGTCGAATCGCGAAAATACTTTTACGTTTGCGTTCCCCTTAACAATTTTCTTGGTTTTTCCAATGCCAAATACAGAGCTTGGTTTCCTATCAAAAGTTAAACCTAAGCGCCTACAACATTCTTCAGTAATGAAGTTACTTTGTGACGCGGTGTCAAGCAGACATTTGATAACCTGCGTTTCACCCTTACTGTCGCGAACGATGACCTTTGCGGTGGACAGGAAAACCGTGTCACACGAAGATGCTGAGTCTTGATTTGACATTTTATTGTTAGAGGCAGCAAGTGCTTGCGTCACGATAGACGTGTTACAGGACGTGCCTTCCGGCGGCGAGGATGTTTTAATAGCTGCGTTGCTCGTAGATGCATTTGACTCATCAGAGGTCGTAGCTTTTTCATCCTTGTTCTTGTCAAAATGCAACAGAGTATGATGCTTTTGATGACAAACTCGACACTTCACCTCGGAATTGCACTCGCGGGTGCGGTGTTTAATGCTTAAGCAGTTAATACATGCTTTAAGCTCTTTAGCGCGTTTGAAGCGATCAGAAGACGTTAAGTCGTTGAAAGAAGGACATTTGAATAAATGTTCATGGACAATATTGTCACAAATACATTTAGTAGTGCTCGCGCAAGCAACGTAGCTTTGTAGTTTAGGTGCGGCACTACGCGGTTGAATCGACTTAACACCTTTTTCGCGCGATGGATTTACGGCGGCGGAGACGGCGGTACATGGTTGCGAGTTTTGATAAATCCTAAACTGACTTTTCATGAAATCTGACAGATCGCGAAATGTAGGCAACTTCGTATTTCGATGCAGCATCTCAAATGCTCGAAGAGTTTCCTGGTCTAACTTCTTTAAAGCTATATGCATAAGCATAAAATCGCTTAAATCATCCAGCTTAAGCGATTTAGGCGCATTCGCAGCTGTCACAAACTTATCAATGAATGTCTGGAAGTTAGACGAGGAAGCGGGACCATTAATCTTCAAATTGAGAATTTGATCCATGTAAGTCGAGGCAAGAGTGCGCTTATCTTGAAATCTGTCAAGTAGACTATCTAGAATAAGCTGATAATTGTCAGCGCTCGGAGTTATGCCTGCAAAGACGGCTTGAGCTTTTGGTGACAATTTCCCAATTAAATAAAACAGCTTCTCCTCGTCGGTAAGTGACAGATTGTCGTGCACTCTCGATTTAAAACTAGCGTAGAACAGCGGCCAGTTACGTATGTCTCCATCAAACGCTACCAGTTCCATCGTTGGCAAAGAAGGTCTAGCTCTCTCCACCGATAAAGGCGGCGAAGAGGCCGGCGGTGCGGCTGGTTGCAGTCGCTTGACCACTCTCCTGATGCGGCAATACAAATCTTCAAAGGCTATGAGCGGCTGATAGTTAGGGACAGCAGCCGTCTTAGTCCTCAGTAGCGTGCGGTTGTACTCATTTACCACTTCTTTGAACTCCGTCCGAAGTTCGTCAATAGTGTCAGCAGCGTCAAGAAAACTTTCGCGACTCACTGCATCTGTATCGGCAACTAGCGACTTTTTATAAATACCCTGGACGAGTTCAAAGAAGACGTTGCGTTTTGCTTCAAGCATTGACAACTCGTCTTCATAACACCAGCTGTCAACGCTTTCGGCTTTTGTTTCTTTTGCCATATTGCATGAGAAGGGTTAAATATGCGGTAAATCAATTTATGTTCCTATGAAGGATAAACTCTTATAAACGTATACCTAAATTGCGGGTGCGGTTAATAATATATATTTAGGTAAATAATTTATAAGGGCGGAGCGACGAATAAAGTTATACACGTATAAATAAATACCTAAACTGCGGGAGCGAGTAAGTAAGAATAATTTAGGTAATATTTATACGGGCGGTGCGGGAGGAGAACGATTCGCAATGAATGTATGAGGAGAAAATAGGGGAACAGGGAAGAGAATCAGGTTCGAAGACCAGAAATGTTGAAGGACCTGCGGATACGAAGTTCCTAACGAACTATTGTAATAAAATAAAACAAAACGGAAAATAAAATTATGGAGATTGATGGGGAGCCAAACTCACCGATGTTGTCGTCTCGAGAGTTTATCGGGTGGCCACCCTTGCAAAGCTTGGTTCTCTCTTTCCTTGCACTGTACACTCGCGAATCGTTCTATTATAATATAATTAATTAATAACTTAATTCGTTGCGGATATTTTTATTCACCATTGACAACGACTTTCTTTTTTGCGGATTGACACTTGACGTATTTTATATTTTTTAAGAAGTTTGGCAAAGAGGCGGGTGACATGACAATTAAAAATGAGGTTGAACCTATCATAAGGAAGAGCGAGCGGGATGGACGATATGAATGATAATGAATGAAAAGGGCGCGAACACCACTCAATACCTTGAACTATGTTAAGGACGAAATCTAAGTTGGAAGTGTTTACCATTTCATTATAGTTTCTTAATGTTTCATCCAAAACTCCAGACATTTCTAAAAACTTCTTTAGAACTAGCCGTAATGGTATATGTTGAGCTGTTGAAGTAACTGGTAGATATTGAAATCCATTTTCGGCTGTATATTTTGTTTCCATTCTCTGACCAATAGAATATTCTACAGGTTTTATGTAAGTTCCAAGCTTTGTGTAATGTAAAATTCGCTTATATTCTGTTGAGTTAGTTTCAAATGAGTACTGTAGCTGGTTAATTCTAGAAGGTTTCAGAAATGTCACCTTTTTGAAAATATTTTGATAAATCGGTCAAAATCGGATTAAGAACTGATTTTTCTATAAGTAAATTAACATTTTGCACGACGTCTTCAACAATATTACGTGGCACTACAGGATTGGCATATAAAGAAGAAGCAAATAATGAAACTGCATCAACAAGGGGTTCTGGAGTAGAATTGTCTGGCAATGAAGTACTAGTTATAGTCAAAGAGGGCGAGCAGGTAGGTGCAGTCAGTTGGGATGAGCAGCTGGGTATTGGATTAATAATGTTAACTTCACTCTGCATTGTGGTTTCAGTTGATACAATGTCAAAATTAATTTCAGATTCTGTAGTATTACAATGTTTAGAAAGTAAATGTTTCTTGAATGAATTTAAAAGAGAATATTTTCTATTACAATTATCCTCATTACACTCATAAACAGCGACTTTATGAGCATAATGATATTTTTTAAAATGCCAACATAATTCTTTCACAGTATGAAATTCCTGCTTACACATACAACATTTAGGCATATTTAGAAACTTGTGTAACTATTGCACTAAAAAAACGGTTCTGAATACCGATTTACCTAATATTTAAATCAGCCAAAAGTTGACGCTGGTGAATTCCATGTCCCATTTAGTGGAAAATTTGTAGAAAGCTTTTTGCAAGAAACAGTAAACAGTTTTACATTCCATTGGATACTCGCAGTGTAAAGCATGGTACAATTGGAAAGTGACATCAACCGCTTCCAAAATTGAATGAACTACATAAAATGTGTCATTGACGGCAATATAATATGTCTCAATTTCTTTTATTGTAGGCCCTACAATGAAAATGGCCGGTTGGAAAGTAAGGCCGTGTTTGGAATATTTGTTCTTACGTGCGTCAATTGTTGCTTTCAAGTCCGTAGCTGCTGTCAAATGCGTAATAAAAGCATCTCTGGATTCCTATTTTGATGGACGCCACGCGGTTTTCTTGACATTACCCAATGGGTTACCCAGCAGAAGCGGCAGATACATGAATGCATATATACACGACGCTTCCACTACATCTGCAGCCGATGATTCTTGGTTTCCTGAAAAATAATGAATATATTGGGTTGGTAAGAAAGTAATGAGCGAATCATAACCAATATTGTAATTTTTATTTAATTTATTATTTTAATCATTTATCAAAAATATAACGGCCTTCGTTATCTACTACTTGTCTCCATCGTTCTGGTAAAGAATGGATAGCATCGGCGAAGAAGTTCTTAGGTTTAGATTCAAAAAACTCAGCTATGTACTGTCGTAGATGGGCTTGATCATCGAACTTTTTTTCATTCAAGGCATTGCTTAGCGATCTGAACAATGCGTAATCCGTAGGTGCCAAGTCTGGAGAGTACGGTGGATGAGGTATCACTTTCCAACCTAGCTCCAATAGCTTTAGCCGAGTCACTTTTGCAATGTGTGGGCGAGCATTGTAGTGTAAGAAAAAAACTTTAGCATGCTGTGGACGATTCTGACAGATTTTTTGGTTTAAATTTTCAAGCTGACAGTATACTGATGCGGTGACAGTCATTCCACTTGGTAGGAGTTCCCAGTGAATAATACCATGAATATTCCACCAAACGGACAGCATAACTTTTTTCGGGTGAGGCTCTGTTTTTGGTGCCTCTATTACTTTTTCGTTTGGAGCTAGCCACTGACGTTTGCGTGTGTGATTTATATATAAGACCCATTTTTCATCTCCAGTGATAAGATGGTCCAACCAGTTGAATGTGCGGCGAAAAGACAGAAGTTGTATGCAGATATCGGCACGGCGGTTTAGTTGATCTCTATCAAGTTCGTGCGGGTATCCAAACACTGTATTTGTAGTTTTTTCCCAACTCGTGTAAATGTGTTTCTATGGTGACATGAGAGCAGCCTAACTCGGTAGCAAGAGTACGACTCGTTAGCCTCGGATCTCCTTCAATTAAGGTTTTTAATTTGGCTACATCAATCTTCACCGGTCGACCAGACTTAGGTTGATCTGATAATGAAAAGTTGCCACTACGAAACCGCTGGAACCATCGTTTCGCCGTGGCCTCAGACACAACTTCAGGAGCAACACGCTGACATATATTACGCACTGCTTCGGCGGCTAAATGGCCAGACTGAAATTCATATAGTAAGCAATGCCTTACATGCACTTTTAATTCGTCCATTTTCTTCCTTATATTAGCTCGGCGACAGCTAGTGAATGACTGACGAGAAACTGTGCGACTCGCCCTTTATATACTTTCGACCATCGAAGATTCTAGAACTCTCTCAAAAATTTTATGTGGAATTCAATCGATCGCTCATTACTTTCTTACCAACCCAATATAAGTAAAGGTAGGTATATAACTTATGACCATCAGAATATTTTTTTAATCGGCCGCTTAACTTGATAGATTAGTGTAAGATTGTCCCAAAAATATTCATTTTTTTAAGATAATTAGTACCGTTTTGTATTAGCAGAGAGTAGTAACACTAGTGTTAATAATAAGCTTTTTTGCTCCTTCATGGCCGTGCGATTGGGCAGGCAAGTCCACTTTTACGTTACGAAGATATAAATAGTAAAAACTCAATTAAATAAATTTGACATATTCTTATTTAATAAGCGCCATCTAGTGTCTATTAGCTGAACCTCACTATTACCACTCTACCCGGCTACCTCGGTAAAGGCTTTTGTCTGTTCATGGACAATTTTTACAATTCCGTCCAATTATGCAGATTCCTAATAACCTAACCACAAAATTAAAATTTTGAAAAACCCCCGACCGCGACCTAGTGGACCGATTTTTATGAAACATGGCTAAGAACACTCCCGACTAACACAGCTTTCAAATAAAAAAAACTAAATCGAAATCGGTTCATCCGTTCGGGAGCTACGATGCCACAGACAGACACACACACAGACAAACAGACAGACAGACAGACAGACAGACAGACAGACAGACACGTCAAACTTATAACACCCCGTCGTTTTTGCGTCGGGGGTTAAAAAGTAAGCAGACGGATGTAGTCGGCACGCTTAATCGCAGACGGACTGATACTCCTATTGAAATAAAATGTTAAACGATAAAAGAATGGCTAGGGGCACAGTGGTAAGCAGACACTGTGGTGACGTATCCGTCGTTGCCTGGAAAGACGTGAAGTTGGTAACCACTGTTGGAGGTTGTGATTTATGATAAACTCCATAGACCAATTGTCTGTCAAAGCAAGCCACTATTTATTATTTTTCTTTATGTCATTCTTGTTCAATCATTCTATGTAAATAAACGTATACAATATTTCGATCCACTTAATATACTTTATTATGGTAGCAGATCACGGAGTATTTATATGAATTTACAAGATATATTCTAAATGAGTGAAAGAAAATAAATTACGTCCATAACGTAAATAAATTTTCAAAAATAAGTTCGCTAATTTCAAATTTTCAAAACAAATTCTATCAAGAACCGTCATTATGTCAACTTCCACAACAACGTGTAAAATTGATATTGGTCGATTAGAAGGTAAAGAAAATTGGACGACATGGAAATGCAAGGTACTGTTACTGCTAAGAGGTACTCCTGGAGGCCTAGATGCTATCAACGGCAATCTAAAGCCACCGACTCAGCCAGTCTCAACAGCATCCGCCGATGTCATGGCAACTTATAAAGATGCTCTACAAGAATATAACAAGACGGATAGTGCAGCTATGCTTATTTTAATGGCTAATATGTCTGACGTTACTCTACAAAAAGTCATGAGATTAACCAGTGCTAAACAAATTTGGGATGAGCTTCACACCCTATTTGACGGCACGTCAGAAGATAAAAGCTATAATTTGTGCTACAGCTTCTTCAGCTATCGCAAGGATCCCCTTCATGACATGTCAATGCACATATCTAAGCTTAAAAACATATGGCATGAACTCAAGGTCGAACTTCAAAAGGATAAGCATGAACTTCCTGACATCTTACTTATTTGCAAGATTCTTGAAACGCTCCCCGATGACAGTTACTTCCCGTTCAAGTCAAGCTGGATGCTTATGTCTAAAAAGGATCGTAACATTGACAATTTGACAGCTCAAATATGCAGTTACGAAAGATCTTTGACAAGTAAAGAATCGGAAACATCTGAAGCACAAGCACTAGTGTCACTGCATTCCGCACGTAATAAAGCTAAGAAGAAATGCGGGTATTGTAGAATTCTTGGACACAATGTCAAACAATGTCACAAATGGATTTCGGATGGAAAACCTCCAAAAGTTGAACCATCGAATACCAAGACTGTTAATACAAACTTGAACCTTACTCTAATGCAAGTAGAGGTCAACGGGACAGTCACAAATCTAGTAGATCCTGAGAATTGGTATGTCGACAATGGAGCTACAAGTCACGTAACCTGTCGAAGTGATGTATTCTCCAGCTTTCAACATTTCAATCATGATCAAACGGTTACATCTGCCAATGGATCTAAAAACAAAGCAATTGGAAAAGGAACAGTTGAATTATTAGCAAAAGTCCATGGTCATCAAGAACGAATCCAACTATGTGATGTCTGGTACGTCCCTGAAATTAAACGAAACCTATTTTCTGTACTTGCTGCTCAAGATAAACTTGATAACAGTGTCTTTACATCTGAAAGAGAATCCTGTCAACTGATACATGATGGAAGAGTTAAACTGATTGGATCACGAATCAAAAATGGAGGTCTCTACAAACTAAATGTTACTGTATCGAATCAAAATCCAGAATTGAACGTGGTGTCAACAGAAAACACTTTACAACTATATCACGAGAGATTTGCTCATCAGAACAAAAGACATGTTAAACAAGTGATTGAAAAGGAACTTGGCATTAAAGTTAAACTTGATTCAGAATTATGCACTGGATGCATCTACGGAAAAGCACACAGACATAAATTTGGAACAAGACAACAAGCTAATGCACCAGGTGAGATTATACATACCGACGTATGTGGCCCTTTTCCAAATTCATTCACAAATTTACGCTATTTTGTATTGTTTAAGGACGGCTACAGCAAATATCGTCATGTTTACTTCATCAAGCATAAGTCAGAAGTTAAAGACAAACTCGTGCAGATGATCAACGAAACGAAGACTATTGGCCATACCATAAAAACAATACTTAGCGACAATGGCGGTGAATTTAAAAATGAAGCAGTTGAGAAAATCCTTCAATCTCATGGTATTCAACACCGATTGACAATGCCTTACACAGCTGAGCAGAATGGATCCAGTGAAAGAGAAAATCGCACTCTTGTAGAAGCTGCTCGCGCCATGATGCACGCTCACGAGGAACTCCCACTTGCCTGTTGGTCAGAGCTCGTCAATACGGCTGCTTATATCTTAAACAGAACCGGACCAACCTCACAAGAAGGAAAATCACCATTTGAACTCTGGTTTGGAAAGAAACCTGCAATAAAACATTTGAGAGTCATTGGGACAGAATGTTTTGCTCACGTTCCTAAACAGAAGCGAACAAAAATGTCCAGAAAAGCCCAAAAATGTATATTGATTGGGTACGAAGGTGATGATGGCTATCGGTTACTTGGTTTTAACAAAAATAAAGAACCAACACTTATCAGGTCGAGAGATGTAACCTTTAACGAATCTATAATCAGATCTGTTGGATTAGAATCAGATGCTCCTAATGCAAATGATCAAGAACCCACTACTGAAATAGAAATTCATTTCCCAACGGCAGAGGAAAATCATCCAATCTTTGATGCAAGGGAGGATATAGAGCAAGAGGACGAAGTATCTTCTGATATGCCTCAAATCTCAGATGATTTACCATGTCAACAAGAGGAAGATCCTGTAGAAAGGTATGATACTCCTGAATCTGATGGATGTCGAGTTAACTACTCTGATGATCATGAAGATCATGAAGAAAATGATGATCATGATGAAATTCCTCAAACGAGAGTTCTCAGAGATAGATCGAAACTAAACCCTCCAGTTCGATATGACGATTTTATCATGTCAGCTATAATTGAAGATTTAGATGAGCCCAAAACTTACAAAGAAGCCATGAAGAGTCCTCAAAAAGCTGAATGGATAAAAGCTATGGAAAGCGAGGTTAAATCCTTAAACTTAAACAAGACTTGGATTCTTGTAGACCAACCTAAAGATAGAAAACCAATCTCTTGTAAATGGGTCTTCAAAAAGAAAACCAATGCAGATGGAAGTCTTGATAAGTATAAAGCCCGACTCGTAGCGAGAGGCTTTACGCAAGAAAAAGGATTAGACTACGACGAGACCTTTAGTCCTGTTGCTAGAATGGCAACTATACGCTCAATTCTTAGCATTGCAGCGAATGAAAGACTTTCCCTCACGCAATTCGATGTAGCTACAGCTTTCTTAAATGGTTCGATAAGTGAAGATATCTACATGAACCAACCAGAAGGTTACAATGATGGCACTAATCGAGTATGTAAATTAAAGAAAAGTTTATATGGTCTCAAACAAGCACCGAGATGCTGGAACAAATGTATTGTTGATTACTTGAAATCAATCGGATTTAAGCAATGCGACATGGACCCATGTTTGTTTATTCGGAACAGGAATGGAAACAAAATCATAATGGGACTATATGTTGATGATGGCTTGATCGCCTCTACTAATCAGAAGGAATCTGATAAATTCTTAACTGAGTTGAAAAGAAAGTTCAAGATTACAACAAAACCAGCGTCATATTTCCTTGGTTTAGAAATTAGAACCGAAAAGGATGGTTCCATAAAGGTTTCACAAAAACACTATGTAAACAAACTTCTAGAAAGGTTTGGAATGAGTGATTGCAAGCCTGTAAGCACTCCTATTATAAAGGAAGCACAGCGTATCTAGATACGGAGAAAGACAACGATGTCAAATTCCCTTATAGAGAAGCTGTTGGTGCACTGGCGTACCTAATGACCGGAACCAGACCTGACATATCATATGCCATAAGTGTTGTTTCCAGAACACTAGCGAATCCATCTCATGAAGATGTCCTGAGAGTAAAACGCATTTTCCGTTTTCTAAAAGGAACTATTGATTCGGCTATTGTATATAAGAAAGAACATAAACCCGGAGTGTTACAATGCTATAGTGACTCTGATCACGGCGGTGATTTCACTACTGGATGCTCCACTTCAGGCATACTTTGCTTATACTCAGCAGGTGCAATATCCTGGGCGAGTCGAAGACAGACATCAGTCGCGATTTCGAGCACAGAAGCTGAGATAGTCGCAGCAAGCGAAGCGGCCCGAGAGATAGTCTGGCTTCAACGACTATTTAAGGAAATTACCACCTTGAGTGAGATTCCTACACTGCAAATAGATAATGATGCAGCTATAAAACTGACTCAGAACCCTGAACTTCATAGAAGAACGAAGCATATTGCCATAAGGCACTTTTATGTCAGAGAGCTAGTCACTTCAAGTGAATTGAATGTGAAGTATGTTCCATCAGAATACCAATGTGCGGACATACTTACAAAGCCGGTATTTAAGCCAAGAATGGCATTAATTTGTGGCTTGATTGGTTTAGCATACAACCTATAGAAGTTTACCAAAAAGGGAGGATGTTGGAGGTTGTGATTTATGATAAACTCCATAGACCAATTGTCTGTCAAAGCAAGCCACTATTTATTATTTTTCTTTATGTCATTCTTGTTCAATCATTCTATGTAAATAAACGTATACAATATTTCGATCCACTTAATATACTTTATTAACCACAGTGTCTACTTATCACAACGCTGACGTTGCACCAGACCGACGGGCTGGTCAACCCTGCCCAAAACCCAAGGTGGTACAAGATTACAATAAGTTCATGGGCGGGGTTGATGTTAAAGATCAGAAATTAGCAATGTACCTGCAGCGCAAACGTGGCGTAAAATGGTACATAAAAGTATTCAAAAGGTTATTAAATATTACATACTGTGCCAACATGTATGTAACAATATGTGATATACTGTGCCAACATTGGCCGACACCGAAAACTGACCCACCGTCAATTCCGTTACAAACTGGTGGAAGAATTAATAGGCAAGTACGGATTATCGCTTATTTTTGAGATTTATTATGACTTAATTTGCCAGATTATTACTATTATTTTATATGAATGTTTATATGTAGATAATTTACTAGTCTTAACTCTTATATGTCTCAACTGTAAATATAAATATAAGAGTATGTGCATGTTTTAGACATAAGGTGTATATTTTTGCATGCTGCAACTGAGCTAAATGTGTGATTCTAATCAATTTATACATAAGACCTTTTGTAAACCACATTTAATTCAAATAAAGTTTTACTTACTTACTTACTTACTATCGTCAAAACCGCGGGAACATCATAACACCTTCCCGGCGGAGGACCACCATTTTCCCGAACAAGTTCAAATAGGAGGTGAGCGTACGAAGGTACAAAATAAATTTAAAAGGTCACGTTGTACCATATGCTTAGCAAAAAAAAAAAGACAATGACAAGTATTTTTTGCAGTCACTGCAGAGTTTTCCTGTGTGTTGGCCAATGCTGGAGAGAGCATCATACTCTACAGCAGAATATTCAATAATTATTCGAATAACCTTTTGAATACTTTTAAGGTGACGGAACCAATCATGGACAGTTTAAGAAAAAAATTCGCCTGTTTTTGATATTTCACTGATAAATGTAAAAATTCTACCGCCAAGCGTGTTAAATCTTGAATGTCCTATCCTTCTTCTACATTTCAAGCGTATTGCAGAATAGATACTCCTATTGGTTTCTTCATAGTTAACAAATTAAAACTAGGTGTTTTTTCTCCAATTATGGACGGCAGTTCTCCAGTAATGGATCCCCCATTATGGACAGTGAAATAAGTTTAAAATTTTACTTTTAAAGCCAACTGATACGCAATTAGTCAATTTTATACACCATAAATACAATTAGTTTGGGTTATTTTAACATAGGATTGTTTCTTGTAAATTTTGCTTTTGTAAATTGTTCCTTGTCCATCATAGGAGGTAGGCAGTTTTTCAGGTCCAGTAATGGACACTCGCAAAATAACGTCATTTCTTTATATCTTTGGAGCAACAAACTAGTATGTTTTATACCTTATCTCATGCTTAATGCAGTAAGTAAAACGCATTCAAGATTACACCGTGCGTTATTTTTTATTATTTTATACATGAACTCATCTCTCTTAGCAACATTACTAAGAATTCGTCTTGATATTTTTTTCAGTAAACTGCTGAATTTTATCTTGTCTCCAAATCCTTCAGAAATAACCGAATTAATTGAAACTTCAAAATGAAACAGCTCTACAACTCTAGTTTATGGTACATAGCCGTCAGTTTTTAGAAACTTATTTTAGATACTTATTTTTAAGGATTTGTGTTTTTTTGTCCATAATGGCATCACCGTCCATTATGGGGTATTTTACCTTATGTTACTTTGGTGTTGCTCTTTTATTACAATCCAATTACAGAAGAAATAACCATGGCCCCCAGTGCTCTCAGGGTTGGACTAGGGGCCAAAACATGGGGTTAAAAACATGATTTTACTAATATATTTCAAATTGTACTAGTAAGATAATCTTTCTAATTGTCGGTAACGGACGTTGGATTGTAATAAGAGGTTGTTGTTATAGCTCGTAAAGCCGTCCTTTGTCCTTCAAAATCAATGGGTAAAAACGCATTTTATCCACTTGTGAGTTTTTATAGTTAGTATAAATTGTTAAATCATTTTAAGGAATGTTGAAAATACTTTAGAAATGATGATAAATTAACGTTATAGTAATTGTAATAATAAATACTTATTTAGTTTGAGCTGTTATTTACATGTTGGAGTTTCCTTATTAGTAAGGTGAAAAGTTTTGTATTGCACACGGGTGCAATTTTATTTTACTTCTCGTGTGTTGAAACATTCGCTACGCTCGGGATTATATTTTAGAACCACTCGCTTCGCTCGTGGTTCAATTATATAATCCTTTCGCTAGCTCATGTTTCAATTTCACACTCGCGGGTAAAATACAACTTTGCACCCTTGTAGGTATTACAAATAACTATTGTCTCTTGGTGTGCTACAAACTGTATACTATCAGAAAAATAATTCTTACTTTTTAAGAATCTGCATAATTGGACGAAATTAAAAAATAAACAAACTTATTTAAATATATTTATCAGGTTTACTCACGTTTAATTTGTCGAATAACGCTCGACATGTTTCGGTCAGTTTAGATGACCATTATCCAGAGCTACCGACTGCTCGCGACAAGAGCAAGCCTGAGGCCCTGGTTTTTCTGCCCCGCGGCCCCTGTGGCCTATTTGCTGAATAAATTATTTTGATTTTGAATCTGTCATTGGTGTATGTCAATAAAACCAACTAGCGTGGAATTGGAACGAGCTTTCTCTGCAGCTGGCTCGTGTGCACTCCTATTAGAAGCAGATTATGGCAACACCCTTAATACAATTTGCTTTTTGGAATCTCAATTTCAAAATTCTAAAAAAAAATAAGTTGCTTTATTGATCTCTAAAGAAGTTTTGAGGATTATTTTTTTATATTGCTTCATGTGATGATGGTTATGCAAGATATCAATGCAAAAGAAATCATCTGAAATGTTTAGTTCAGAACTTTCAGAATGATTCAAGAATCGTTTTAAGTTTTTTTTTTTTAATAAATAATGCTTACAAAATTGCGCGTTTCATGCTTCCTTTCATTATTTTAAATAATTTTAATAATGAAAACCTACAGCAGAGCAAATAGTAATTTTTTTTGGTATTTTTTCTACCTGCTGGATCCGCGCTGGATCCAGCTGGATTGGCGCCGATCCAGCTGGATTGCAATCCCTAGTCATAACGTTGGTGCAACGGTTGTTAGTGTCACATTTGACGGCTGTTCTGCCAACTTGGGTGCTGCTGAAATTTTGGGTTGCAAATTATTAAATGTAGATAACATGAAGACTTTCCTTCCCGCAAACATTTCATTCAAACCTTTTAGATTTAAGTGGGCCATTCTTGAATGCCAAAGTTGTACTTGAAGACTGGGAGGTAGAGTGGCCCTCGGTGACTCCTGGCTAGCTTCTAGGAACAAAGAGTGATCCACAGATGAGGTCTTGTTAGTCACACAGACAGGAACTTATACAGACCATTACAACAAGTACCACATGCAACGGGGTTGTCTAAATCAGTGGCTTTGCTCTTATAAATGCTTACAACCTTTTTTATTAAACCAAACACTATAGCCAGACTCGATAATTTCGAAATTGAGATCAAATTACATGAAAGTCTTGGCACATACATCACGTTAGACAATGTCAATGGACTTGAAAATTGCAGCTTTCCTATGGCCTCACAAGATATTTTGTTATTGTCTGCAACAATAACATTAGACTGGCAAGGTAATGTATCAGATAAAAGATTCTTATTGTTGACCATGCTATTTGTAGCACCAGAGTCTAAGTAAAAATTTTCTTGTGGATTTCTTAGCCATAAAAGTAGCGACCATGTTGGTTCTTTCCATGTTAGGGTTGGACGACTTCCTCTTCTTCGATTTGAGCTTGAATCATCTGGCCTTTGTATGGCTTTGGCGCTTGCAGAAATCACAGGTAACTTGCTTTTTAGCAAACAAAAGCAGCTGTAGATTCAATTGAAGATTTCCTTGAGAATTCCTGGAGCAGACGGGACTTTATCACTTCAATTTTCACAGTTTGACCTACTGCCGCAGTTGATAGACTTGAAACGACGGTGTCATATTCAGCTGGTAAGCCACTTAATAAAATTTCAGCGACCTCGGCATCCTCAATAGTTCGTCCTATGTCTTCTAGTTGCTGAACGATAGTTATTATGCTGTCTATGTAGCTCGCCATAGATGAATGTTCACTGAATTGAACTCTCTGAAGTTGTCTTAGTAAAAGTACCCTGCGATATAGGCCTTTATCTTTAAATGCGTCTTTTAGTTTGTTCTAAGCATCTGCAGGTGTAGATCTCTGGGGTCTTGCCGCGAACCGCGACAGGGTGTTCAAAATACAAAGACGAGCGTTACGGGTAATCTCCCACAAACCTTTTGATCACCCCGCCAAGGGACTATTCATCTCCCAAAAGATACTAACACTACCCGCGGATTATATATTGGAAGCATGCAAATATGTTAGAGCAAACCTTGTAACCTACACAAAGACTTGTACTCGTTCCGAAAATAGCCGTAGGTTGCCCATGCTAATTGCTCCTATCCAAAAACTCGCGAAAGTTCGAAAGTCTCTCAGTGTAATCGGGCCCAAAATATATAATAAAAGTCCTCATGATATTACAGCTTTAAGTAAGGATTCATTATTTGTAAAAAAACTTAAATGTCTACTCCTAAATCAAGCATGTTACACTGTCGAGGACTTTATGAAATAATGTAATTAAATAATTTATAATGTATTTATGAAGTAATGTATTTGAATGTATTGTAATTGTAATTATAGCTTGAAAAATTATGAGTTGAACAAAAGTAAATTTGACCTAAATATTTTTCTTATAATTCTTTAATGGATAATGTAATTTTAGTATCTTACCGTGTACCTTTAACATGTACTACCTAATTTCTGTGATAACCTGCCTTGACTTGTAAAATGTTTTACTTTTACCAATAAAGAAACTGAACTGAACTGAAGTAGGCGTCGTGCAATTCCTAACGTATTGATACAGGTCCTTGTTCAATGAGAGACATATACGTGCCAGTGCACGGTTCTGCCGATCGCCGTCCGTTTTACGGCCCTCAACGGCATTCCACAAACCTTCTAAAATAAGTATGTTCTTAGTGGTGAACTTCTAGGAGAAAAAATTAGAGGCGTCGCGAAGCTTCTCGATGGACACGTGGTGGTTGAGGTTAGTTTGTCTCGACTCGGCGGCGACGGAGTCCATTATGGTGTGATGAGATCCAATAGCCCAAACTCTGATACTCGATCAACAAACTTGTGCGATTTAATTGAAGTTCAAATTCAGCTCTGGGCCCATAACCTGTGACGGAAAATGTCACTGGCTGATATCTCTCAATATCTCAGTAAAGGTGGGATCGAGTGGTGGGCTTAAATGAAATTCACGTCTCAAATACTCACATGGCTTTTATTGCCTGTATCACATTACATGGGGACCACGTACATGGTTGAAGTTAAATACGTAAAATTACATTTTAATAAAAAGATAAATGTCGTGTTCGGCCGAGTGCAGCGAGAAGAGAGAGAAGAAAAAAAACGTTCATAGACTTTATAGATCATCTCGTCATAGACTATGTATTACTTAAGGGCTACACACTTTCTGACAAGAATGCCGCAGAGTATTTAACACTATAGATACGCATCTTCGTGTACTGGCGTCCTATGACGAAAATATAGAAGCAAGTCATTTAAGAGTGATCATATTAAATAAATTTCCGGAAAGTACTTTATATCAGGTCAAATTGTTAACGGAGAAAGAAGAGTCGACTGACAACATTAGAAAAGCATTAGATAGAGCCATAACAGCGGTAGACCAGGTTAACAGACACCACAGACATATCTATACCTTCTTCAACATCGGGTTCAACATCAACCCTGCTTAAAGTTACAAAAGAAAAGCCAATGAAACGCAAAAGATTATTCGATAGGACTATACTTTTAAACCCAAAAGACCAAAATTAACATGCATATTTTGTGGCAAACTAGGACATAGGACTGTGATGATTACAAGACATACAAAGAGATGACCAACAGGTTACAACAGAGGTGAGAAGCTACATTTGTTTCCTAAATGGCCACCGAGCCAAAATGCTTCAGTAAGAAAAGATGTCCTCAT
The DNA here is from genome assembly GCF_023078275.1 of Leguminivora glycinivorella. Classification (NCBI taxonomy): domain Eukaryota; kingdom Metazoa; phylum Arthropoda; class Insecta; order Lepidoptera; family Tortricidae; genus Leguminivora; species Leguminivora glycinivorella. The sequence continues at coordinate 11,244,856 of NC_062988.1, forward strand.
TGCAGTAAACACCACAACAGAGCATTTGTGTCCAGATAACACCAAAATAGGTTAAAGAGATACACCTATTCCCGAGAAAGAAACATCAGTCAATGTATCTAATCAGTGCATTTTTTTACAGACGGCAGTGACACAATGAGCAAGCCTACACAACAAACACCTAACTTGTAGATGCTTATGGACTGTGAGAGTATGAGGTCATATATTACCAACAGATAAGCAAAAGACCTCGAACTCAAGACAGACAAAGAAATTAATTTGGTTGTCTACCTTTATACATTTGGATCTAATAAACCTTACAGTATTAAAAGCTCATCGGTGGAAGTATTTATATTAACAAAAAGACTAATTATGAAGAAGGTAAAAGTAAACATTGTGCCACATATAACTGACAATATCCCTGTTGTGAAAATTAACCATCCCGAAATAGATATAACTGCTGATGATGATTCAGTCGGTCAGAGAATAGACTTGTTAATAGGTAATGATTTGTACTTTTCGTTTCTGAGAAACAATCTGTTAAAATTAAAAAATGATTTATTGGCGATGCAAAGATTCTAACTAGCGCCTCTAGTGTCAAAATTGTGAAGCTGTCTAAGAACGACAATTTGACAGTTTTCGTTACAGTTAACGTCAGGGAAAACATAAATATTAAATACAAATCAGATTTATGTGGCATTTTGCTGTTTAAGACAATAATTATGTTGTCAATAGTCGATGTAATTAATGCGTCTGCAGGATACACAAAACCAATGCGTTCTGGTGAAGAATTATTACGGAGTGGAATGGTGATTTCGGTTGGAAAAAAAGAGAAAAATAATAACATAATTCACGTACAAGCACTGGTGCTGCGCACGGCGGGATTAAATTCCAAACATCCAGCCATTATAAAACTGTGGATAGATGTATCTCCTAGAATATGGAAATAGATTAGTTGGTGATAATGAACAAGAAGTCACAAAGGTCTGCGATTGCCCTGCTGGAGCTTCAGAGAAATGTAAACACATATTAGCTGTTATGCTTTATCTCTCAAGGTTTGTGAATTGATCAATTACTTTTATATCCATTTGTCCTACCTCATCCATATGCACTATGAATACTATAAATGTTAAAGTAGGTACCTAATTTACTCTGGCTGTCTGTCTGTAACAATTTTACAGCCAGGTAATAGATAATGTAAAGTACTTACCTATATAAGTACTAAAATTAGACACAGATAAATTATTTTTCTCTTTTTCAGAACTGAGGAGGCAGATCTATAACCATAGTATAAAATAACTTCTGTAAACTGTAATACTTTAGACAACAGAATCAATGTTTAATCATTGTTTACACTGTACTTTAATTATATAGCTAACTTGTTTTTCTAACTGTCATGACATATAAATGCAATACAGGTCTCCCGCGGTACAGGCCTAGCCTAGTGCGGGGACCCCTGGAAACTTGTGTTAACAATAATTAGGATATGCACAAATGGATGTAAATTTTATCTATCTTTTGTAACAAATGACTTTGTGTTTATGTGCAACAATAAACGATTTTTACTTTTTTTACTTTTTACTAGATCTGGAGGACCTGAGTTGTACGGACATTGAGAAACAATGGGGTACACTTAAAACTACAGCATTGAAGGAATACGAAGCAAAATCATTGTCTGAAATGTGCCATGTGAAAGGACAGAGGGACATATATGTGCAAACAATGCCAGAAGTCACTGAAGAGATGGAAAGTCGTTGGAGAATGAAGTTAATGCAGAGTAAATACTTGTAAAGCATAAGAGTATATGGCACCTACCTGGAAAACATCAATTTGATAAAAAAATATTATATTTGCAGATTGAATGTACAGTTACAAACTAAAATGAAGTTTCAAAAATTATGTTGTTTATTTCAGGCACACCAAACAGTGAATATTCTTTATTTACAAGTCTAATGCGAAGAGTTGTTGATTATGGTGAAAGGGTAATTAGTAGAAGTGTAGACAAGACACAATTTCCTGAAAAACTATTGCCTTTAATTCGTGGCGGGTAATGAATGTATTAAGAAAACTGACTGAAGAAAAGTTGAAGACATGTAAAGTAAATGAATTTTATAGCGCACCAATCAAATACCGCGCCTCGCCCTAATCCAGCTCGCGGATTGGACGAGCCTATGACCATACGTTCGCGCCGCTCGCGCGCAGTCCGGCAACCGGCGCGTTACGAGTAACGTTGTTTATGTGCTTAAATTACTAAAATTGTGCAACAAACTTGTCAATTAGCTTACAGTATTGATTTATGAGTGTAACAATATTATTAACGTGCCTGGGAACAATAAACTGTGAATTTATCTACGCATTTTCACTTATAGCCTCAAACCGAACCCCAAAACCGAGCTAGCCGGCGCTACAAAATGGCTGCCCAAGTGTGAGGCTATTAAGTGTATAGTGAAAATTTTGTGGCGTGATTCGTAAAAATAAACATTAAAAGCGTATTAACATGCCGCCAAAATCAAAGAGACACTAGCGTGTGTCGACGCCGACGCGCGAGGACGCCGAGATCGCTCGCGAAGGTTCTGTTATATGCAGCGCCAGCATTAGAATGTAGGTAACACGCGTGAACTACTTACGCCGCATCGTTTACGTCATTGCATTATTTTATAAAAGCATGTATCTAAGAAAATTAGTCTAGTCTAGTGAGTAACGTCTAGCTGTTTAATTAGCTCTTAAAATCCTTGTAATATTTAGTGGTGTTGAACGGTATAATAAATAAGTGGTGTAAATTGAATTTTGAGTTTTGTTTGGAAGAGACTCCCCGGAAGCTGCCCTATAACAAATTGGTGGCAGCGGTGGGATAACGCAAAGAGACAACTCGTAGAGTCGCGTCGCGTTATTCCGAATCCAAGGCCAGCTTCCAGATCGACGGTTAGTCTCAGCCTCTCGCTGAGCCCGCATCATAACGAGATCGACGGTCAGCCTTAGCATCTCCGCCAAGCCCGCATCTCAGCCCCGGATCGACGGTCAGCCTCAGCATCCTTGCTGAGCCCGCATTCGGAACACCCCCGTTCAGCCCACACCAGGTCGACGATCAGCCTCGTACACAGACGAGCCCGCACCACACCTAACGCAACGCTTCACAGCAAAACCTTAAAGCATCCAGTTACTGACATCGCCAAGGATGTTCCTGCGCCTAATCATCTTCCTGTGAGTCAATTTCATTATTATCAGTGAAAGTACTTAAGGTTCAAAAGAAAACCAAGTTCAAGTGAATAAGTGCTCAACGTATACTCGCCGTTAAACTTAATTTTACATAATTTAATTAGTACTTACCTATATCTATAATTTAAGACTTACACCTGTTGTCCTGTACATGCATAACTAACTTTAATGTCATTAGTGAAAGAAGAACAATCTGAGGACAAATTCGAGTCTGAAAAATCGAGTTCGTTTTCCACAGATAGTTCATCTGACACCGAAAACGAAATTAAACAAGTTCCAGAAATTTCCAAAATCAAAATGAGTGAAAAAGTAACTCTATCTGTTTTGACCAAATTCATCAAACCCTATAACGGGGATCGCGAATCACTTCCGGCGTTTTTAACAAATTGCGAAAACGCCATAAGCCTAGCCAGTACAGAACAACAGAATGTATTATGTAAATATATTGTGTCACAATTAGAAGGCAAAGCTCAACTAGCGTGTTGCCTAAAAACCTTCACATCATGGGCCGAAATAAAATCCTTTCTTAAAACTACATTTGGTGAAAAGAAACATTCCATACATTTACTTTTAGAACTTCAAAAATGTAAGCAACTTATTACTGAATCAGTCACAGATTATTCGCTGCGCGTCGAGTCATGTTTAACTAGAATTTTAGCCGATATTCAATACTCTTGTCAAGATGCAAAACAACTGCCGGGTCGCAAAGCCGCCATGGAAGATCTTGCCCTTAATACCTTCCTTCTCGGTCTAAACCCCGATTTCTCACACATTGTCCGAAGTCAAAACCCTTCTACCCTTAATGAAGGAATCAGTTACGCGATTGAGGAAGAAAAGATATTTAATCTTAACCGTAGCACTCCTAAAACACCTAAAACATGCAACGTCTGTCGCAAACCGGGCCATACCTCATCTGAATGTTTCCATTCTAAAAAGGAACGTTATTCCTACTACATAAAACCTCGTCAGCATCCCGATTCTTTCAACAGGCCCCCTACAAACTCAGATTATCCTCCAAATCAATTCCCAAATAAACCAAAGGTCTGTGCCTATTGTAAAAATGTAGGACATACAATAAATGAGTGTCGCAAGAGACAATACATTAATAATATGCGCCTTAACGGCGGCGGCGCTTCAAATTTCGCGTCAGCAGCTAATGCCGGTGCTCAAAGTTCAAACACACCGGGTAACCAGGTCAATACGCATTATTGCGAAGTGCAATTAGAAACTAATTATGATGATCATTTAAACTAAATAAGATCCCGGTCGCGTGTCTGCCGAGATCACCTTCATTAAAGGACACGACCACTGTCTCTCGCTGTTTCCCAAATTTGTATACCAATCTCACATCTCCTGAAAATCGGAGTCTTACTATTCCTTATTCATCTCAACCACATAGAATGCAGTTGAGTCTTACTAAATCCAATACCAAGCCTACATCTCCACAAATTCGAGTCCTACTATTCCTTATTCATCTCAACCACATAGAATGCAGTTGAGTCTTACTAAATCCAATGCTAAGCTTACATCACCACAAATTCGGAGTCCTACTATTCCTTGTTCATCTCAACCACACAGACTGCAGTTGAGTCGTTCTAAATCTCATGACAATCTCACACCTCCTTCCAAAGGGAGTCCTACTTCCCAGTCTCTATTGAACCTTAACATAAACAAACTAAGCCTTTCCTCATCTTTAGAATCAATACCTAAATTATCTCTCACTGAACCAAGCACAAAAATGCCCACCGAGTCTAAGAAAGAACCTGCCCCTGCTCTTCACAATACCGTATCTGAAATACCATGTTACGAAATTCATTCATTGAAAAAGGGGATATCTTTGCCTTACACATACTTGACGATGATGATGATTCTGAACAACCTCTCTGTTTCCTTATCGACACAGGCGCTAGTGTCAGTATTATAAAATACTCCAGTTTCAAAGAAAAACCATGCCTTTCCTCTGAGATTATTAAACTTAAAGGAATAAACGACACAGACTCTTATTGTGAAACACTAGGGTCCTCACAATTACAATTCCCTCTCCTAGATGATACTATTTCATACAAGTTTCACGTCATTAAAGACGAAGTCAATCTCAAATATGACGGCATTATAGGTAACGATTTCCTAAAATTTTTCACATGCAACATAGATTATAGAACTAACACTCTGTCCCTTCAGGGCCACACTTTACAAATCCATTTTAATCAACAATCTTACATAATCCCAGCTCGATCCGAAGGCGTAATTGAATGTGTTATTTCCAATCCAGATTCTGAACTCGCGGGTATCAAAGAGGGCCTCATTTTAGATCACAAGCTCAAAGACGGTGTTTACTTAGCCAATTGTATAGTTACTATAAAAAGCAACAAACGCGCCAACGTATCTATTTTAAATACTACCGACTCTTCAATCGAAATTAAAGAATGTAATGTCACTATTACTCCAATAGATTACTCCGCTCTTATGAGTGACTCATCAGAACACACTACTTGTGTAAACAATGTAACCTCAGGTCAGTCCAATCGTATTCAGCGCGTGTTAGACCTCATACGTCACGAACATTTGAACCCAGAAGAGAGAAAGTCACTACTACAATGTTGCAGTAAATACGCAGATATATTTTACCTCGAAGGGGATTCCTTGACTCATACCCCAGCTCTGAAACATTCCATTAACACAGGCAACGCTGCGCCTATCAATGCTAAGTCCTACAGGTTCCCAGAATGTCATCGACAAGAAGTTGATAAGCAAATTAAGAAAATGCTAGACCAAAACATTATCAAACCCTCTATATCTCCCTGGAGTGCACCAGTCTGGATCGTCCCTAAAAAAATCGACGCCTCAGTGGCCCGTTTCTCGAAAGGTACAAGCCTTGTATTACAAGTGTGTTTCCATGACAACCCATACGATTTGACAGTTCGCGCACTTGTAATACAAGGCTTGTACCTTTTGAGAAACGGGCCCCAGGTCAAAGAAAATGGCGCATCGTAATCGATTACAGGCGCCTGAATGACGTCACGGTAACCGAAGTTTATCCAATTCCACTTATAACTGATATCCTTGATCAATTAGGAAAATCTAAATACTTTTCGACATTAGACCTCGTTTCCGGTTTTCACCAAATTCCAATGGACCCTGCTGACTCAGCGAAAACAGGCTTTACGATTCTCAACCCCAGTGGAATATCGGGCCATTTCCAATTTAATAGAATGCCCTTTGGTCTCAAAAACGCACCTTCTACCTTCCAACGACTTATGAACCTCGTCCTTTCAGGCCTACAAGGCCTACAATGCTACATATACTTAGATGACTGTATCATATACTCACATGACCTCGAGAGTCATATCCAAAAACTTCATCTCGTCTTCGACAGATTCCGAGAATATAATCTAAAATTGCAACCCGATAAGTGTGAATTTCTCCGACGCGAAGTGACGTACTTAGGTCATATAATCACCGACAAAGGCGTGCAACCTAACCCCGATAAAGTTAGGGCTGTCACTCAATTCCCTGTTCCGCGAAACGCTAAAGAAGTAAAATCCTTTCTTGGATTAGTTGGATACTACCGCAGATTTATAGACAACTTTTCTCAAATAACTAAACCACTTACCTCCCTTCTAAAGAAAGATGTTACATTTAATTGGACTTCAGAACAAGATCTTTCATTTAATCATCTCAAAGAAAAACTAACTACAGCACCTCTACTCCAATACCCTGACTTTTCACAACCTTTTGTAGTTACGACTGACGCAAGTAACAGTTCAGTCGGTGCCGTGCTTTCACAAGGTCCTATAGGAAAGGACCTTCCCATCGCGTATGCGTCCCGTACGATGAATAAGGCGGAATGTAATTACTCTACTACCGAAAAGGAACTCTTAGCTATAATCTTTGCAGTAAAATGTTTCCGTCCGTATTTATACGGAAACAAATTCAAAATTGTCACCGATCACCGACCACTCACATGGCTTTTTAATGTGAAAGATCCGGGAAGCAGACTTATACGCTGGAGGCTAAAATTAGAAGAATATAATTATGAAGTTATTTACAAGCAAGGCAAACTTAATTCCAATGCTGACGCCCTATCTCGCATCCCGGTACATGCTATAACCCGAAACCAAATTGCAAACACACCTAACCAAGATACTTATGAACAATATTCTAAAAAGCAATTTATTAACGCTACTGGGCAAAATAACACTAAAATTGAAGAGCATTCTGAAAACTTATTGCGGTCTAAAATTAATTCAATCGCATGTCCTACCTCACTAGACTTTGACCCCTCTATGCCGAACCTCGAAGAAATATTAAACAGTTTACCAAACCAAAGCGAATTACGTAACTCCGAACGCGAACCCTATACTGTACTGCCATTTCCTAATAACGGAAAGACTTACTATTTCTTATTCACAAAAATAAATCACTACGAGGAAACAAATTATAAATCTATTTTTAACCTGCTCGTGTCCTTACGAGATATTATTTTACAAAACAATCCCACACTCACCGACTTAGCGATATCAGATTTCACAGAGCCATTCACAAAAATCTCTTACAGCAAAATATATAACATGATTTCCTTTATCTTCCATAATACAAACATAAAAATACACATATATAAGAACAAAACGATATACCCTACCCCAGCCGAAGTCCCTCAAATTCTTAAAGAAAATCACGATTCCACCATCGCCGGACACCCCGGGATGAACCGTATGCTCAATCGAATAAAAGACTCGTACTATTGGAAAACAATGCGCATGGACATCGAAAATTACGTTAAATCCTGTAAACTATGTCAAATCAATAAGCCACTAAGAAAATGCAATATGGCTCCTATGGTGATAACTTCATCCAGTACACAACCATTTGAACGTTTAGCACTCGACATAGTAGGTCCCCTTCCGGAAGCCGGACCTCAGAAATTCAAATTTATCTTAACCATCCAAGATGATCTCACCAAATTCTCATGCGCATACCCACAAGTCACAGCTACAAGTGAAGAAGTAGCTCGTAGCCTTGTACATTTCATGGCCCTGTTCGGTATCCCAAAAATGGTTTTAACCGATCTGGGCACCTGTTTTACTTCTGACCTTTTTAAACAGATTAACAATATCTTTAAGATAAAATCACTTTTTTCTACACCCTATCACCCACAGACAAACGGTGCCCTTGAACGAAATAACGGGACCTTGAAAGAATACTTGAAATCGTTTGTGAATGAAAATCAGAATGATTGGCACTGCTATATATATACAGCTATCCTTTGCTACAACACCACTCCTCATAGTGTAACGCAATACACACCTTACGAACTTCTCTACGGACACAAACCTCATATTCCTAATTCTCTGTATGAAACAAGTGATAATCTGACTTACAATGAGTATGTACGAGCCCTTCAATATCGTATGCGCTTTAGCCGTGAAAAAGCCTTAGAGCATATTCTTAAAAGCAAAGAAACTTCTAAACAATATTACGACTCTCCATCTCGTGAAATATCGTATAAAACTGGTGACCTTGTCTATTTAAAACAACATCATAGACTTCGCAAGGCTCTATCCCCAGTGTGGAAAGGCCCTTACAAAATAATCAAAATCAATAACAAACATAACGTCACTCTTTGTATTAACCGCCGTCATACCAAGTATCATGTAAATGAAATAAAACCCGCTCATCCCTAATTAAACGATCACTTCTACTCAGCATAAATACATTCAACTCTAAATGCAAACGAATTTAAAATAAACATGAACCGAGCCTTACCGGCTCAGGTTACAGAGATAAATGAACAGCTGACTTATATGTCGCGCGTCAACAACCTAGTAAATGTAATAGAGTTCATTGATTGCGGCATCCAATTACCTAGATTCTGTCTTGAATGCAATTCTATTTTCCAAAACGAATATTTTGCACCCCTCAGTCCTCTCACCCTTTAACTTATATAAGGAATTATTAAAAAATTATATCAATTTTAAATCATAACTTGGATTTTCCTGTTCCAATAACTATAACCGAAATAACCGAAAGCTAGTTTCTGTTTTAAATATCCCATTGATTTATCCCGAAAAATACACCGTTTATAAAGCTCTCCCTCTGCCTATACCTCACGAAGTAGGAAATCCTAACACCTTCTCTCTCATACACCCTACTAGTTCTTTCATGGCGATAACCGATGATAAGTTACATTACGCACTATTTGAAAATCTAGATACATGTACCACAGTCAGTAGCGAATATTCCATTTGCCCGATAATAACTATTTACTCTAGCATAAACAACCCATGTTGTGAAATACTGAAGTATCGAAATCTTTACCCAAAGAATGTGATTCTAAATTGATTGAATTGTTATTAAATTGATTTGGCATGTCTTAAATAACAATAAATGTATTTATATAACCAAAACCTCACCTTAATGTAAAATGTAATGATAAATGATAATATAAAAAAAATGCTATATTTGGCACTGGTATTTTAAAATTAAGATACGATTTGTATTGGATACTCCAAAGCTATCAGTACCTCTAAAAATGTATTGATCCCAATAATATGCGATCAAATTTCAATATCATAGAAGATGACTGCTGTAAGGTAAGAAAGGAAAGTTCAATAATACAGTACCTGTACTAACACCCATCTCCCTCAGTAATAATTATAAATCTCGACTATTTAAAATCCGCATCTCATAAACTAGACAGTTTAGAAAACGACATAGATAACTTACAACAGCAATCTCACCTTATGAAATATGGTTAGATACATACTATTCTAGTGTTACCTTATCTTTAGTTGGTTTTATGATGCTAAGCTTTATATTTAAGTGTTTCAAGTGTTATTATATTAATGGTAATTATAAGCGTTCATCAGCATCTAACTATTGTATTCAAATATTTAACCAGCGTAATAATGAAAGCAAAAGTAAACCTCATAATGATGTTAACTCCTTCGAAACGACAGAAGTTTCCTTTGTACTCAGCTTCATCTATTTGAGATAAAGCTTCGTCTTATCGGGGGGGCTGTTATATGCAGCGCCAGCATTAGAATGTAGGTAACACGCGTGAACGCATGCCGCATCGTTTACGTCATTGCATTATTTTATAAAAGCATGTATCTAAGAAAATTAGTCTAGTCTAGTGAGTAACGTCTAGCTGTTTAATTAGCTCTTAAAATCCTTGTAATATTTAGTGGTGTTGAACGGTATAATAAATAAGTGGTGTAAATTGAATTTTGAGTTTTGTTTGGAAGAGACTCCCCCGGAAGCTGCCCTATAACAGTTCGTTCACGAGAGATGACGTCACGACGCTAGTGGAGTCGTTACAACGGTCGCAGACCAACGCCTTCAGGGAACTGCTGGAGAGTGTCATCACGACCACTAGAAACCCGTCATCATCTGCCTCGACACCGTTTCCTGCAGAAGGAGGAAATTTCTCGCGCTGCAAAGCCCGATTCGCTGGAGATCCTGAAGAGTCCATCGAAGGTTTTATCGACGCCATTGAAGCATACAAGGATTGTGCAAACGTTTCGGATGATAACGCCATCCGAGGCTTATCAATGCTGTTGACACATGCAGCCGCAGATTGGTGGCAAGGAATTAAAGTAGAAACTAAGTCATGGGCCGACGTTTTGGACAGTTTGCGCTATACCTAGGGAGACAATCGAGCTCCGCCGCGCATATACCGCGACTTATATGCAACACCTCAAGGCGACGAAAACACGCATATTTATGTAGCAAAGTGCCGTGTACTATTTGCAAAATTGCCGCGCAACGAGTTAACTGAGAAAATCCAGTTAGACGTGGTATACGGACTTCTACACAAGCGTATCCGCAAGCGTATCAAAAGAGAAGAGTGCGCAACATTCAAAATTCTCTTACAAAAGGCGCGCGCTGTAGAAGAATCATTGAACGAGAACGTGAGCAACGCCTCGCCATCGCCAAGTCGTCTCGTCAACACATCAAAGACACCGCCGCCGCGCGCCGCTGCCACAGCGAGCGCGAGCGCCGCGCCTCCGCTCCGCGAGCCCCGCGCTCCCCGCGAGCCCCGCGCGCCTCCGCCGCGGCGTTTCGATGATAACAGTGATAACAACAGTGCCGCGTCCGCCGCGAAATCTAAGTCGTATAATAAGAAGTGCGGGTATTGTAAACGTTTCGGTCACGTAAAAGAAGAATGTCGCAAGTTAATTAAAGACTCTAGTACGTCTAGTGATAATAATAATAATAAGGCATCAGATGTTAATGTTTTGCGTTGTTATGGATGTGGTCAAATAGGCGTTATACGCGCAAATTGCGAAAAATGTAATGCCTCATTCTGTACTGTCAATTGCAACATGGATTCGTCCAATCCAGGGTGTAAGGGCACTGGTAAGCAGACTAAGAAGCTTTCCCCGGTGAGTAGTTCTCTTATCACTATACCTAAAGTTCAAAATGATAAACTTGACGAGACCTGTTTGTCTCTTACTGATTTTCAAAATGCACTTCCTGCAAATTTCTTTGGTGACGGTTTAGTAGCAAGGTTGGTGACGCCCCGCGCTCCCTCCAGCTCTCCGGATGACCCCGTAGTCATTCAACAGCCGTGCACACTATTTGCAAAGTCCCTTATTGATAACAGTGATAAACAAGTTAATGATTCCCATAGTAAGGATCTGTCATTTTGTCCCGTGTCCAATACTAGTAATATCCCTGTAAGGTCAGAGCAGGTCATTGGCGTTAAATCTAGGTTGCCTACAGCTGTTTTAGGATCAGCTGATAACAGAAATACAAATGGTCACAATATAAGTAGCAACAGTATGCCATCTGTGGATCACAATATAAATATGTCTGCCACATCCTGTGAGAAGATTATATTTTCAGCTGTGGATTTTTCAGGACCAGCCCAGAAGGTTGAGTGCTCCAAGGAGCCTGCACCTGGAACCCTAAAGGACCAGAATGCTTCCGAGGACCCGGTGTTGGATTTATTTGACTCCTATGAGGATTATGTAAACAGACATCAGCGGCCACTTTTAGGAATTGAAATCCTGAATATGAGAGGTACTGCACTAGTGGATACAGCTGCAAAGAGAAGCATGGCAAGTCAGAAGCTCTACTCACTGTTACTTGAGAAAGATCAACAGTTCTGCGAGAAGCAAATGAGAGTTACACTAGCAGATGGTATACCTCAAATTAAAAATGTGCTCAAAATTACCTTGGATGTCAAAGTGAAGGATAGGATAATACCTCAAGAGTTCCTGATCTTACCTGAAGCCCAAGAAAATGATACTTGGAGTTGATTTTATAAAAGCATCTCGGCTCGACTTGGACTTTAACACCAATACTTGGTGCTTTCCAGGAGGGGATAAGTATCCCATACAGTATGAAAATGACATACCAGTACAATTGTCACTTGCTGCAAGCAATATACTTCATGCTGAAGAAGGATCAATGCTCAGCGAAGGTGAAAAGATGAAATTAGCCGAAGTGTTACAGAGGAATAGCGCAGTCTTCAGTCTAGGGGGAGCGCCCACTCCCATTGTGGAACATCACATTGACACAGGAGATCATGCACCTATATCTGTACCTCCTTACCGGCTCACACCTGCGAAGAAGGAAATTATGAAAGCAGAGATTGAGAAGATGCTCCGGGAAGGGATAATAGAGGAATGTGAATCTGCTTGGACTTCACCGGCTGTGCTTGTCCCTAAGAAGAATAATACTGTCAGATTCTGTGCTGATTACAGAAAGCTGAATAGTATCACCAAGACAGATAACTATCCCTTACCTTTAATTGATGAGCTGCTACAGTCGACCGGAAGACAGTGTTACATAAGTACCCTAGATCTGAGATCCGGATACTGGCAAGTAAGTGTGACGCCAGCTGATCGAGATAAGACAGCGGTGATTACACCATTTGGTACATACCGTTTTCTACGCATGCCATTTGGGCTAAAGAACTCTCCTGCGACGTTCCAGCGGTTGATGGATAAGTTCAAATCCGGTGCCAGCCTGCAAAACACTACAGTCTTAGCTTACCTTGATGATCTCTTGGTGATTTCTGACAGCTTCGAGAAACACCTGCAAACACTCGTGTTCGAACGGCTGCATCAGTTTGGCTTAAGAGCAAATCGAGAAAAATGTGTTTTTGCTTGCAAAGAGGTCAAGTACCTTGGTCACCTTATCACCTCAGACGGTATTAAGCCAGATAATGGGAAAGTTGAAGCTATCTTAGCCATGAAAGAGCCAACTAATCTCAAACATCTCCGGACATTTCTTCAAACCTGTGCTTGGTTTAGAAAGTTTGTTCCAAATTTCTCAGCGGTAGCTCAACCGCTTACCAAGCTAACCAAGAAAAATGAACCATGGAAATGGCAAGATGAGCAACAACAGGCCTTTACAGAGCTCAAAACCAGACTAACTTCTGCTCCGATATTGGTGCAAGCGGATTACAGCAAACCCTTTATTCTGCGGACGGACGCAAGCAATTATGCTCTTGGAGCTTGCCTTATGCAAGGCGAAGGAAATGATGAGCGTCCCATTGAGTACGCCAGTCGACTGCTCACTGCTGCAGAACGAAGATACAGTACAACCGAGAGGGAGTGCCTGGCTGTAATCTGGGCGGTAGAGAAGTACCGGCCCTATATAGATGGTCATTCAGTTTTAGTGAAGACAGATCATCAGCCGTTGAAATGGCTGTTGACTCACAAGTCACCAAGTGGTCGCCTTATCCGGTGGGCACTTAAACTGCAAGGTTTTGACATCAAGTATGAATATACACCTGGAAAGGCCAATGTCATAGCAGACACCTTGAGTCGACCCGTCTGCGATGAAAACTCCAAAGAAGATTGTGGAGTCTGCTCTGTTATTATAGACATTCCACAAATTAACCCGACGGAACTACGTACTGCTCAGCTCGAAGATCAAGAGGTCACCAAGATTATTCAAGACCTGGAAGACTCTGATCTCATAAACTCAACCAGGTGGCTAGAGAGAGGATATTTCATGGCCCAGGGGGTCCTTTACTATTACAATCCCAACTCTGAGTCTGAGGAAGCGCAGCTGGTAGTACCTCACTCTATGAAGGAGGCCGTCTTAAAAGAGTACCACGACGCTCCAACAGCTGGTCATCAGGGCGTAGAAAGGACTCTCGCACGCATTTGTCAAAAGTATTACTTCACAGGAATGCGAAAGTACATCACGGAATATCTAAAACAATGCGAAGAATGCCAACGTTATAAGATAAGTAACCAGAAGCCAATGGGACTATTACAGACCCCAGTGCTTAATCAAAGAGGAGAGGTGCTAGCTATAGACCTCTTTGGCCCTCTACCTGAAGGAGATGATGGAGAGAAATGGGTGCTGCTCATCGAGGACACGGCTACACGCTGGGTAGAGCTGATAGCCCTCAAGGACGCCACGGCAGAAGTCTGTGCTCCAGCCCTTATCGAGCAGTACTTCCTACGGTATGGTTTCCCAAGAAGAATCATCTCGGACAACGGAGTTCAATTTATATCAGCGGTAATGCAGCAGACAATGTTTTTACTGGGAATTAAGCAGAACTTAATTCCACTATATCACGCTGAAGCCAACCCTGCGGAACGGAAAAATAGAGACTTAAAACACAACTCTCTATTTTAGTGAAGACTAATCATCGTACGTGGCCCAACTTCCTGCCAGCGATCAGGTTCTCAATGAATAGTGCCGTATGCGCCACGACGGGATGTAGTCCAGCTCAAATAATGTTCGCTCGTGAAATGAGAACACCATTTGACGCTCAACGTGATTTGAAGGCTATTCTGGCAAAGGAAAACTTTATTCCACAAATTACTCCATACCTAAACAGATTTCTCAATAACTGGGACGCTATTAAAGCAAGAGTAGAACGACAGCAGGATCAAAAGAAAACCGATGTAGACCAGCATCGTCGACCTGCACCTATATTTTCCGTCAATGACCTTGTGCTGGTTAGCACACATTTGCTTAGTAATGCTTCTAAAGGTTTGACCAAGAAATTTATGCCTAAACGGGATGGTCCCTATTTAATAAAAAAAATTGTCAGTCCACCCATATAACCATAATCGGTCGCCGTTCCTACGCAAATCCTCCTATTTTGTGTACACACAGGACTTCGGGTCTCAATGTTTAGTCGCAGTACGGTCGACGTTTAGTCGCGGCGACCCAAATGGGGACGATTGGTAACAGGCACAAATTGTCACAGAAGTGACAGAAGTGTGCACTACGCGTGCACACATTGTTACCGTTTGGCGACTACTTTCCCAAAATCATTCGCTCATTTCATTCTTTTCAAATGGCGACTGTCAGAGACGTCAAAGTAAAAAAGAAATAAAACCATTTGACATTAAAATGTAATGGCGTAAGAATTTGTTAAAGATAAATATTGTTTGCAATTGTAATATAATGTGGGCTAATTACCATGGCCAATTAAATTGCTCGAGTGATTTCATAAAATAAGTCTAAATTTATCAACGCGCCATCAATTTACCTCAGTTTAACCAGTAATAATATTATTGACTACTCGGTGTTTGCGTGTTATGTATATTGATTGGTGAAGTTTTAGTGCTCCGGTGCATATACTATACTGAAATATTAAAAATAATGCCTAGAAAACCAATAAAGTTGTTAAAATATGGATTAAGACGGTAATATTCCATGTAAAAAACAGTCGCCAAACGGTCACCAAACGGTCGACAAACGGTCGCAAAATGGTCGCAGCGTACACGCGTGACCGAAAGCTATTTTCAAAATGGCTTAATTCTTGTATAAATTTTTTCCAGGTATCCTCAAACTTTATAAACAATTAAATATGCCGTCTTACTCAGTTGCCCTCACTAAAGAAGATTAAAAAAAAAATGTAACGTGCGTACCGAGCTGCTGGGTTGTAAAGGATCGGGGATCATATTATTATGGTCTTCTATAGAGCAACTAGTATTTTGCGGCATTTCACAATTGACACTTGTTGATGTACTCGTCAATAATATTACTATCAACATTAATTTCAGCGATCTGTACTTCTTTTGTCAAGATTTTTGTATAGATAAGTGTCTACAAATTTGTAATGTTAAAGAGACATAAATAAAACGTAGTAGAGTAAATAATGTGTTTTTTTTTGTAACCCAAACAAAATACTTGTAGATACGAGTGCGGAAAAGAGGAAAATCGATACGAGTAGCGATAAATTACATAATACACGAACGAAGGGAGTGTTTTAAATCGACACGAGTTGTGAATGTCCTTTTCGCACGTGTATCGTATGACGATTTTCAGTACCTAAATCTAAGCTAAGAGTTTCGACCAGACAAGAAATGAATCATTGCTTGATTTGCTCGCACTACTGCGTGTAAAAAGCAGCATCTGTAGGTACTGAAAAAAACTATCATTAACGGAACAGAAATTCTATTAATATCACAGTAAATACTCTATTTCATTTGATTCCTACTTTTATTGTGTAAAGCAACACTGCACTTCATTTTTATCAATAAGAATTAAAAATTATATATTTAATACATTAAGTAACTATAAAGTGCTTATCTATTTGTATTATCATTCTGCACTTTTCTTAACTTTCCCACATTTCTATAAAATGTCGAAGAGTGCTTAAATGGTCGTCGTCGTTTATTATTATTTAATTCGCTCATATTTAAATGATTCAAAGCAACCAGTCC
Organism: Leguminivora glycinivorella; assembly: GCF_023078275.1. NCBI lineage: Eukaryota > Metazoa > Arthropoda > Insecta > Lepidoptera > Tortricidae > Leguminivora > Leguminivora glycinivorella. The sequence continues at coordinate 11,261,703 of NC_062988.1, forward strand.
ACAACTTCACAAGAAAGTTTGAGAAACCTTCGTATTACAGATTGTCATTTGCGGTTACAGTGGTTTAGGAGCAGTTCGGTAATCAGACCTACACATGTGTGTACAAATTCTGTCAATGTCACTGTCAGAAACCGTTCTGACAGTGACAATGACAGCCACAAATTCGTCCACATGTTGTTACCGTTATGTGTGCAAACGTCGACTAATAAAGTGTCGTTAAAAGTCATTCTGACAGTGACATTGACAGCCACAAATTCGTACACATTTTGTTACCGTAACGAGTGCACACGACGACTACATTTTGTTATTGTAACAATACGGTCGCATTGTTTGCACGACGTTACCACGCGTTATGTCACATTTGACAGTTAGTTACTGATTTGAAGATTTTGCGACTGAAATGGTTGTATGGGCAACTTCGTATATCATAGCTGACAGGCAAACTAATACTGACCTAGGGAAGTTCCATAGTAGCGATCTCACCTTATACACGCAAGGTCAAGATATTCAATCGGTGCCTGTTCAGTCACGGCGACTACGTGGTCGCCCTCGTAATCTAGCGCCCAAAAGAGCTACCAAGTCCCCAACGCGTCGTACTGGGAACTTGGAGGGGGAGTGTATAGCGCACCAGGTCAATCAAATACCGCGCCTCGCCCTAATCCAGCTCGCGGATTGGACGAGCCTATGACCATACGTTCGCGCCGCTCGCGCGCAGTCCGGCAACCGGCGCGTTACGAGTAACGTTGTTTATGTGCTTAAATTACTAAAATTGTGCAACAAACTTGTCAATTAGCTTACAGTATTGATTTATGAGTGTAACAATATTATTAACGTGCCTGGGAACAATAAACTGTGAATTTATCTACGCATTTTCACTTATAGCCTCAAACCGAACCCCAAAACCGAGCTAGCCGGCGCTACAATTTGAATTTTTTAACAGATATGTAGCTGTATCATTAGACCAAAGTACAGAAATAATCAATGCTGAGCAGGGTACTCCTTCTTGGCATAAAGCTAGAAAAGTAAGACTAACATCCTCCAAAGCGAGAGCCCAGTTTACTTATTATTCTAATAAAAATGCTGAGTGGGATAAAAGATATCAAGAGGTTTTTCACAGTAATTTCCTTAGGAATGAAGATACTATCAGAGGCCTTCGCTGTGAAGCAGTCGCAAGAGATTTATATGCAGAGCATTATAGCTGCATGATTTTAGAGTCTGGATTGCTGGTTCGACCAGAATTACCATGGCTTTCTGCAAGTCTAGACGGTACTGCCATGGATAAAGATGGAGATTTTCTTAGAAATATTGAGATTAAGACATTAAAGGAAGGAACTCGTTTAACTGCAGATGAACTTATAGAAATGAATGCAATTCCTATATTAGATAAAAATTAAAATTTGAAAAAAAAAAACTCAGCATTATACTCAAACGCAAGTAGGTATGTTATTGTCAGGTATTACAAAATGTGATTATTTAGCTTACTCTGTAGGCCTAGCACATGATGGCCGCGGGAGTATGTCGCCGCGAGATAGACTACCCGTCCTTATGTCATTAATACAGTTAGAAGAAGACGTGGCATCTATCTCGCGGCGACATACTCCCGCGGCCATCATGTGCTAGGCCTACTGATATAGGAAAGGATTTAGCTGTAAGAAGATTTTGGAAATTTGTGTATGTCTTGTTAATGTTTATTTTGAGAAATTTCCTCCTAGAATAGTTAACGAGTATGGATCAAATTATGACTGAATATGAATAAAAATAAATACAACTCTGTACTAAATTATTTATTCACTGTAAAAATTTATTGCCACTCTTACAATACCCTTCCGATTCATAAGCTTCCCTTGTTTCGCTTTTAGGTATAATTTTCAATAACTACATAAATTTATCAATGTGAATAATTGGTGGACCCAAATTTGTAAGACCACCAACAATAAATTTTAAATAGCCTAGGACTATATGTAATTCTAATTTAATCTGTGAGTTTTTATGATTTTATCTTTTAAAATGCTATAATATAAACAGAAAAAAAAAATGTCAGTATTGTCGCAAGTATAATTTTAATTTTTGAAATTACTGGTAAATTATGTATTTTTATTTTGAACTGTGATTTATTTATTTTAATTGTACTGTTATTTTAATTGGACCATATGTTGTCTGAAATAAACGGATTTATTATTATTATAATAATTAATATATCATCAAAATAAGGCGCCAGTGTCCATGGTAATGGTCCACATAGAAGTTTATATTGTCGTAATCTCTGTATCACTCTCTCAACATGCACTCTTGCCCGTGCAATCTCTGCAGTGTTACGTGTGCATCAGGTGCCGACATAGTGTGGTCACCCTACATGATACATTTGTATGAGAAAAGTTATGTCTGAATATCTTTAAAACCAGACAACGAATATAAAATATTAGATGGTGGATATTTAGTTAAAATTTTTTACTAAATGTTGAAGTACTTTCGAGTGTCTGTGGTGCTACAAATCTTAAGATATTTACATTTTTAACTTTGTCAAAACGTGTGGACTGAGTGAGCACTTACAAAAATTTATTATAAAAAAACCTGACACGTTAGTGGTTCGTTTTGTATTTTACAAATTCCCATTTCACTTTTACTAAACTATACACATATAAATAGTGGTCTAAATCTTGTGTTTTTCATCAAAATTCGGCTTTTGAAAAGTGTGAGGATTGAGTGAGCATAAGAAACTATTTGTAACAAATTAAATACGTCACTAGGTGATCTAAAATTTATAGAGGTAAGTTGGCATATTTGTGAAAACTGAGTGAGCACATGTTAATGACTGTATTTTTTGATTTATCTTTTTACAAATTCAGAGATTCGTTTTACGGGCCAAAATACTTTTTAATGCCTAATCCGAGCATACAAATTTGGATAAAAAATAAAAATAAAATATTAAATTTCTTTGTTTTTTTAGGTAAATATAGATTAGTTAAAGTTCGATTTATAATATACATACCTCTGCAGCGATAGTTTTAATGAGTTGATTATATTTCTGGCAACTAATATATCAAGGTGTCAAGAAATGAAACAACAGCGTTACTTTTTTACAAAATTAACTTTTTTAATTAAAATTGCACAATCAGACTTTTCAATATGCCAGTTTTAAACTGTAACGCTTACATTTAGCTCTTAGTAAGTTAAATCACAGAAATAATCAGTTTCATGGAGTATTCTTAATAATTAAGATTACTGCGTTACCAAAGTGTCATTTTAAAACATAAACTTTCCTATTAATAACAAAAAACAACTTATATTTAATACCACCTAATGGCATAACCTTCCACTTTTGATCAATAATACGTGAGCAATTCCGGAAAAGTTTGTACATTTGTCTTTTACCTTTGTCCTCTGTAGTTTAAAACCTATAATTAATTCTGAGATGGTTAAATATTTACTCTTATGAACTTAACCGAAACAATATTTTGTTCTAATAATAAAATAAATAACTGTATAAATCAAAACGCATAGGTACATTAATTTTCATCTACCCTCTTAAAAGTGAACAGTGTCGGAATTTGCGTCGTATCTTATTTAATGTTTAAATATAGTCGAAGTGATTAAATCTTAGTCATTTGTGCCTGAAACTCTTCCAATAACCATATTTTGATACATGAACATTGACTTTCGTGTAGTGTCGCGATTTATTCGTGGAAAAAAGTGACTTAATTACTCGCCTTGTGGCAGTTATTTTTTCGTGTTGCGCGTAACTTTCAAGTTAAGATGAAGTGTTTTCAATGCAGTGGGGACTGTAGTAATGATGATAGTGCGATACAGTGCGATGGGTGCAAACGGAATGTTTGCTTGGCATGCAGTAATCTGACGAGTAGTGAGGCTAGAGTGATGGGTCTGAAGGCTAAGCGAACCCTACTTTTTCTATGTGTTCCATGTCGGGAGGCCTTGTTTCAAGTACCCCAGCTCATAAAGTCATACGATGCGGTACGTGAAGAGCTGACTGATATTAGGAAGCAGTTATCCTCAGCTAACTCAGCTTCGAGTGCACGACCTGTCATCGAGAGCAATAACCAAGGGCCAAATGACATAATTGCTGAGATGATGGACCGGGAACGCAGATCGTGCAATGTCATTGTAGTAGGCGTCGCTGAATCGGGCTCAAATGATAGCAACATAGCTGTAGCAAGCGACAACTCTATTGTGGGGGAGATTCTGAGTGAGGTAACGGGCGGGGGTGCTTTTGTTAAGGCAGTTCGTTTAGGACGTCGTGAAACGGGGAAGGACCGTCCAATTAAAGTCATCCTGAAGTCTCGCCAGGATGCGGTCAAGATATTGAAGAACAAGTCAAAGGTCAGGCCGGAGGTGAGAATATATGATGATAAAACACCTCTACAGCGGGCGGAGCTCACGGGCCTGCGACAGAAACTCAAGGAGCGAACTGAGCGAGGTGAGGCCAACCTTACTATAAAATATATTAGCGGAGTGCCCAAAATTATCAGTTTAAAAAACTAGCTAGCCGGAACCCATACAACGACCTGACCTTTATGTACACCAATTTATGCTCTCTTTCCTCTAAATTCGACTTATTCTTACTTCAGGTGAACAGGAACAATCCAACTATCGTTATTATTTCAGAAACTTGGTTAAATAGTGGAGATAGAAATTGCACTTTCCATTCCTAATTATACTATGTACAGGCGAGATAGGCTAAAACGGCCGAAGGAGCAAGGTGGCAAGTCGCGGGGTGGTGGGGTTGCTATTTATGTCAAAGACTCCTTGAATGGAACTCCAATAATAGTACGGAAGAACCAAAACTATATGTGTGACGAGGCTGAAGCCGTCTATTTGGATATTAGGTTTGACTCATTCCATTTCCTTCTTGTTGGTGTATATCGTGCGGACAATGAACTCGACTGGCAGACACGGGACTCCAAGTTACTTGAAAATCTGCGTTTAGCGTCTGAAAATAATACCCTCATTGTTGCTGGCGATTTTAATTACCCTGATATTGTCTGGCCTCTTTGTGCTGTGCAAAAATTGTCAGGAGCTTCTGAGATGTTCCAAAGAATGTTTCTAGACAGTAGCCTTCACCAGCTTGTATCCGAACCGACTCGCTTTCGCGCCAATAATACACCTTCTTTGCTTGACCTTGTTATCACTAATGACAGCTCTCTTTGTTCTAACCTAACACATGAACCTCCTATTGGAAAAAGTGACCATTGTGTACTGAAATTTAAAGTGCAACTGTTGGCAACAAAGAAAGTTTTTGATGTTCTGAGTGGCTTGGATATTAACTCGGCGCCTGGCCCGGACAGCTTTCCAAGCATTGTATTGAAGCAGGCTGCTGCTGTGATATCTCCGAAACTGGCAGACATTATGAATTGTTCCTTTAACTCTGGCTGTATTCCCGGGGAATGGAAACATGCTCTAGTGACCCCAATTTTTAAAAATGGTGACAAGACGGATCCATCGAAATTTAGACCAATAAGCCTTACAAGCATCATCTGCAAGTGTATGGAAAAAATTATAAATAAAGAGTTAACAGGCTTCCTCAATAGAGAAAATCTAATATCAATTAAGCAGCATGGTTTCGTTGGGAAAAGGTCCACGGTTACTAACCTTTTAACCTGTGTACATGCTTGGACCAAAAGTATGGACCATAACCTTCCCATAGATATAATATACCTAGACTTTGAACGCGCATTTGATAAGGTTCCTCATAAGAGACTACTTTTGAAGCTGGAACATTTTGGAATCCGTGGGAAGCTGCTAAATTGGATAGAAGGATACCTCGCAGACAGGACCTTCAGTGTGCGAGTCGGTGACTGCTTGTCTCAACCACTTGGCGTGCTAAGTGGAGTACCACAGGGATGTGTCCTATCTCCGACTCTGTTTGGACTTTTTGTGACTGACTTAATAGCACTTATAGAGTCGGAGTCATGCTTCTTTGCAGACGACGGAAAGTTCTTCGCTAATCCTCATGTTTCTTCTGGTCAACTGCAGGCCGACTTGGATAGGTTAACGACGTGGACTTCGCAGTGGATATTGAAATTGAATGTTAATAAGTGTGCCGTTCTGCACCTTGGTAAAAGAAACCCTATGGTCCAATACATGATAGGAAGCTCCCCAATTGCTGCAGTGACATCTCAAAAGGATCTTGGCGTGACAGTTACCAACGACTTAAAATGGGGTGAGCACATAAACAATATAGTGAAAAAGGCAAACTCGTTCCTGTATGTTATAAAAAGGTCCTTTCAATGCATATCTGTGGAAGTTTTTAGGAAAATATACAAAACATATGTACGACCCTTGCTTGAGTATGCATTCCAAGTTTGGAATCCATACTTTGTCAAAGACATTGACCTTTTAGAGAGTGTGCAGCGAAGAGCCACCAAGATGCCTTTCCAGCTGAGACGCCTACCTTACGAGCAAAGGCTAAGTATACTGAAGCTGCCCACGCTTAAGGACAGGAGAGCGAGAGGAGACCTTATCGAATGTTTCAAGATTGTTACCCACTGTTACAACCTCCCCGACATTCACAAAGTAGTCGCTATGAGAAGTACCAGCCGCGAGACCCGAGGTCACAGCCTAAAACTGATTCGCACTCCTACTACTACTAAAGCTGCATATCATTCCCTATCCAATCGTGTTGTAGCGGCTTGGAACAGTTTACCGGATAGTGTTGTTACTGCTCCCTCAGTGAATGTGTTTAAAAACAGACTAGACAAGTGGCTTTTAAATAATAAGATAGTGACATGACTTTGCTAACTATAAATCATGAGACACTGTGTGACATAGGCTCATCAGCTGAATAGCTGCTCGCCTATAATTGAATAATAATAATAATAATAATTTATAAAAAATAATTTTCAAAATTTGGTAGATTTCATTTGTATGAAAACACCCATGTCCCGTTTTGGATTTGCCTACTTCATCGTCCATTTTCTATAACTTTATGGAATAATTTGTTCAGATTTTTTTGTTTAATAAGAACGAATCACCTAACTAATTCATTATTTTGTGGGCTGAGATTTATTTGTTAATAAAATATATTTTATATTTAAACTTAGTTTGTCCCATAATACTTTCCTTTTTTGATTCCGGTTTTTGTTACCGTATTTTTGTCCATTAAAAAAACATTTTTTACTAAACTTAGTAGATTTTTTAATCTAAGCTGGTAACCCTGGCACTGTGGCGGCCATTTTTTCCGCGTTGACAGTCATTCAAAGCGAGCTACGAACGGACGACGCACGTGGCCAGTGATTCAGCGAAACAATACTCCTTAAGTCCTTATTTGTTACCGAAAAACTCTGGTAAGTACTGTTATTTCTTTTGTTTTGCTTAAATATTATATTATAGCCATATTGTGAGACTCATATAATTCAACTCATTATTCAGATTAGCCGTTCAATTTGCTTACAGAAATTTTCAAATGTATTAAGGATCTCATTGTTACTTCCTTTTTCGTTACTTTTGAATAGTAACGTATGGCCAGGAACTCAAGAGTAACAAAAAAGGATTTTTAAGGCGTGGTGTACACTATTCAAAAACGTATACGTATTTATCTCAAATATCAAATTTAAATTAGTTTTGATTTTTGTATATTATATGTATAATGTGTATATCGTTACATTCACATGTGCCTACACTACCTACGCTTAGCACTATTAAAGCTACCTACTTATTTTTTCTTAGGAACCCATTTTATAATAAATAAATAATTATATTCAATTCATGCAGTTACATACGTACTGAAGTATATGTCTTTTTTAACAATTTAGACTGAGAACTGTATTAATGTAGAGGCAGCGTGTTATAACACGTTTAGAGCTCTAGACGCCTCGCCTTTCAGCTCAAAATTAATTTGCCAAATCCTATGAACCAACTAGGGAACAAATTAAATTGGGTATTTTATTAATTTGTTGTTTCAAGTAGTCACACTACTTTGTATTAATTCGCGAAGCAGGCGGGCGCGAAGCTGCGGATGCTGAAGACCTGGGTTCGATTTCCCGTTCGGCCACAAGAGGGTTTGGTCGTTTTTTCTTTCGTGTAATAAACATATGAAGTTTTGTTTTTATTAATGGGTAACACACTTCATTTAATAATACCCATACAATTCAACGGACGTCCGCGCCACGCCACCCGAGTATAATTTAACGCGGTGGTGTGGCGGCGACATTGCGCTGCGTCGTTTGAGGTTTGAGGCGCGTCTTACGTCTTTCCTATACAAAATGTACTGAGGAGACGTTTTTTAAATTACACTCGAGCGACGCGGCGCAGGCGACGCAAGCGAGCACAAGTTAGTTTATTTCGTTTGCTATATAAAATTGTGCTGGTTAGCCTATATTTTCAAATGTAAACTTCTAATAAATATTGAATGACACATAAAAAATCACAATTTGGAATAAAACAATTAGCTAAATGGTTAACATTTAACCCATATCCACTCACAACGCCAGCTGTGTTATGTGTGACCGCGCGAGCGCATTGAGAGCGCATTGAGCTCTGGCCCCGTAGCCGAATGGCATTTCTCCGACGCGAAACGAAAGCGAAACGCCGCTGGCTCTGTCGCGCCAATATGCAAGCGCGATAGAGATAGATATCTACTAGCGTTTCGTTTCGTGAGCGATAGTGCCATTCGGCTACGCACCCTGATCCGCTTTGAATGCGCTCGCATTCCGCTCTGCTAACGCTACGGCTACGCTATCAAAACGCCCTATGTTTGGCCGAGGCTTTAGCAAATTAAGGGGTTAAAAGAAAACAAAAATTGTGATATTGACGAACGCTGTAAGAGTAGAAACATGTAAAATACGGGGATTCGTACCCAGGACCATCAGCATAGCAGGCATGACTGACTTTACCAAGTATGCCCGCTCGGATGTCGGTTATTAAATTATACAACCATCCATAGCTAACTAACCAACTAAAAATGGAGCTATTTTTCATAATATAGGTACTAGGATAGTAGGTGTTTAACATAACACATTTCACATAATTGACGTTATTGATGGGATCACTTTTACCTGATAAATAAATTAATAAAAGCTTGAAATATTATATTGTGCATTGATATTTTCGAATTATTAAGTGAGTCTCAATTTTCGAATATAATGTATGAAACAGAACAAATTTTGCTCGTTAACAATACTAACTAACAATTGCTTATTTTGTTACATTAATTTGTGCACGTCTTGGTTTTGTATTAAAGTTTGCTCTCCAAATGCTCATTAATAATGCTAACAAATATTCGGCTTTTTTTTTGCTAAAATGGGACTTGTGAATGTATGAAATAAAAATAACATAGATCGCTTTAAGAGTGCTACTCGTACCACCAGAATTTTTCACCACACCAACTAGTCATGTCGTCATGTCCTAATGTCTTTTTAAATTTAATTATTTTAAAAATGAATGAGAACGGTAGGTATATTTTATTCATTTCATAATTATGTGTGCAAAGTCGTTTCATACAAAATTTAACTTCTTAAGTTGAGAACTAAGAGTTGAGGTTTGGAATGATAATTTCAAATTAATACGTTTTTGTATTAGCTTTGATTGATTTTTTTACAGTACGTAAGTAGTTTTCATACTGGTGCAGCGAAAAAAATTGTGTTAGACTCGGTGGCAATGGCAATGTTAATCTTCGTATTTTAAAATCCTCGCAACCTTTTAAGATTCCACTTTCCTAAACAGTAGTTAACTACTGAGAGAACTAGAAGAAAGTACTCTGCGCTGGCTATTCATTATTGGAATCTCTTGCTCGTGTATCAATATTGTCACGATTGGTTAACAATAACTTTGACTTCTTGTAAAACAATACTTAGTTATTTGTTTTACAAGGGGGCAAAGTTGTTGTTTAACCGCACGTGCCAATATTGAAGCCCGAGCAAGCGAAAGATCCCAATATTAAACCGCGAGCGTAGCGAGTGTTTTAAAAAGTGGAATCTTGAGCGTTGCTAGGGTTTCAAGGCACGAAGGTTAAACAAACTTTGCCGCCGAGTAAATCACAAAATTTTTCACCACACCAACACGAACAAAACGCTGACTATAAAACATCAAACTAAATTAAACCTATCAATTTGTTCAATATTTATATTCAAAAATCATCTATAGGTGATTTCTACCAGCCAGCTGAAGATATAAAGTTAAAATTTGTATGAAATTACTTTGCACTCTTGCGGATAAAATGCTATTTTGCTATCTGTTTTCGAATAGCAAAGAAAGCCTTTACCAGTTGGTGTGGTGAAAATAAATATTCATAAACTTGCTTTGTTGGGATTCCCTTACAATAAATCTATCGTAATGATCACAATTGGACATAGTTACGCAAAAACTGTCCAATCCACACGAAAACTTATATGAAAAGAATGACTATTGTTTTTGAAAAAAGGTTTAAAATTCAATGTCGCTTGCAGGTTGGAACGTTTTTGCATGAAATTACGTCTAATGATTACAATTAAAACAATCTCGCAGGGCAACCTAAATAAAAAAAAATTGCTTTTTCGTAGTGGAAGAATGCCGTTAACTCCGGCAGAAAAAATGCAGCGATATAGGGAGCGGTTGAAAGAAAATCCCGAAAAATATGAAGAACAAAGAAAGAAAAACTTGCGAAGACTGAAATCTAAGTACAAGTATAAAAAAATTACTGAGTTGACAGATAACGAAAAAGAGATCCAACGAAAAAAATGGAGAGAGCAAAAGAAAAAGACATCAAAAGATACTCCTGCACCGGCAGTTGATGTAATAATCCCAATAATAAATGAGCAGCGATCTGATGAGATAAAACAAATGAGGACAACTATCAAGCGTATTACCAGAGGTAGAGATAGGTACAGAAACAATCTGAATTATGCGAATAGTCGTATTGCTTATTACAAACGACTGACAGAAAATTTAAGAAAGAAGATACAGCGAATGAAATCAGAACATACCAAGATGGAAGAACATCTGAAAGCAAGAAATGAAGTATTGGAAGTTTCACTCAAGAATGCTTATAAACAATGCACAAGTTACAAAGAAAAGGATGTTTTCAAGACAATTACTAACGACGAAGCGGTAAAAGAAAACAGGGCTAAATCTGCGGTTAGTCAAGCATTGGGTCTCAAAGGACGCATACGTAAAACACAAAAGACAATCAAGGTTCCGAAATTACAACCATCCATAGTTAAATTCTTTTTACGAGATGATATAACCCGAGCCACCGCCGGTAAAAGGGAATGTAGAACTAAAAACAAAAAGAAAAGACAAATTAGACTTCTAAACAATACATTGCAAGGTCTTTATACAAAATATAAAAAAGAAGGTGGTTTGGCTTCATTTACCACTTTCTGCAAGTACAAACCTTTTTACATTTTGGGTCCAACGCTCAAAAATTGTAATACGTGTTTGTGCGTCAAACATAGTAACATTAACTTCAAATTTAATGCTTTAAAACGAGCTGGAGTTTTCAATCATAAAGATATGACTGCCCTTTTAGAATCAGTTGTTTGTGACATCAACAAATATGAGTGTATGTATGAAAAATGTAAAAACTGCAAATCTAAATCACTGCCATACAACTCAGAGCAATACGTACCGTCCGAGGAAATCTCTTGGTTAATGTGGGAACTGGTTGATCATAAATACAACAAAAAAAGTGCAGAAGGTAGTCAAATAGTACAAACGAAAAAAACTACTAAAACTATAAAAAAAGACACTATAGCTAACTTAATAAAGATCTTTGTCGGTGAATTCCAAAAATTTAAAATCCATCATTTTAACATGACGCACCAAGCCGATGAGTACAAAACGTGCACCGAAAATCTGGGGCCTGGAGAAGCGGCCATACATTGTGACTTCTCCGAAAATTATGAATGTAAAATGTCATCGGAGATACAAGCCATGCATTTCGGCGCATCAAAAAATCAAGTCACATTACACACTGGCGTGCTATTTCTAAACAACAAAAAACAGTCTTTTTGTACTATATCGCCTTCAAATGTGCATCAACCACACGCTATTTGGGCGCATCTCATACCAATATTGGACTTGGCCAAATCTATGGATCCCCATTTGCACGTAATACATATATTTTCCGACGGGCCAAGTTCCCAATATCGGCAAAAAAATTACTTTTATTTGATACGGCATTTTGCAACTAAAATGAATATAAAAATTACGTGGTCCTTCTTTGAAAGCGGCCATGGAAAAGGAGTTGCTGATGCAATTGGAGGCATTGTCAAAAGAGCATTGGATAGACAAGTAGCATATGGAAAGGATGTAACAAATGCCTCCGATGCATACGATTTACTAGTAACGTGTGTTAAATCTGTTAAATGTTATTACATAAATGACCAGGCAATCGATGACATCTTTAAAGTATTGCCTAAATCGCTTAAAACTGTACCAGGCACGATGTCCATTCACCAAGTTACTACCTCGGAAGGCCAAAAAATCAAACACAGAATTTTAAGTTGCTTTTGTGGAGGCTTGGATGATTGTTCTTGTTTTGATCCCAAGGTATATCAATATCCTAAACCAGCAACTGTTCATTGTCACAATGAAATTGAATCGGAAACAACTGAACATATGCCTTTTGTCACCTCTAATACAGACGTCTTAACAAACGAACTACCTACGGAAACTACTCAAATTAATGACATTGATCTTTATATACTTGATAAAAGTGTTGAAATGACACAATCTAATGCGACTGCTGTAAATAATGATCTGATGGAGAGGGACTTTTTGTTCAATGAGGATGCTCTTGTAACGTCTTTCACCTCCGATGGTACAGATGTAAAGTCTTTTTCAGATCAAATATTGATACCTGTAAATACTAATATAATTGATAAAAATGACTTGAAGGGGCAAAACAGTCAGTCTTCACTTCAGACCCCGGAAGGTCACAAACCAACAAGAAGCGTTATCATAACTAGTGACATCAGATTGAATGAGGTGCCTGACATTTCGAGAAACTCTCATAAAGGCGTAAGAACTTATTTAGCTCGTGACAAAAAAATACAAAAGAAGAATTTTTTGCAATTAACTACAGCAAGTACTAAGATATTGTCAAATGATGTAACAAGTAATAGTGAAAATGTTATAATTGGTAAAATTAACAAAAAAGCTAAAAATTCTGATATACTTAATCTAAAAATACGACCGACATCCAAATCCACGTCACAAAGCTGTCAGAAACCAACAAGCGTACAAAATAAACAAATAAAGTCATTGCGTAGTATAGTAAACCGCCATATTTTGTGCAAGCAATGTAAACAACCTATGCTGATGCACGAAGTGTCCAGATGTATAACATGTAATTGTTACTTCTGCCAAAACTGTGAAGGGAAAAAATCTTTTAGGGATTACATCATCTGTGCGAATTGTTTTAAATCGTAATCGTTATTTTGTTTGCTTAAATATACTTATATATTAATTACTGCTACTAATTGAGATAATGTCACTTGATTTTGCTGATTTAAACTGTCGCGATTTTCACAGAATTATTAATAAGTAACAAACGTGACTTAATTACATATAAACTTTAAATAATTTCCTCCTATAGATGTGGCCTTCCAAACGTCGGAGGTTCCAAACATTCGAAATTTATACGTAATTAAGCCCCGTTTTATTTATGAATAATTACTCTATTTAATTTCAGGTACATAATTCATTGGGTTTTTCAAAGTTTGTCATAATGACAACAATTGATTTAGACAAATTCTTGAGCAAAGATGATTTAATCCTTTGTTTGAAACAAGGAATACCATGGCCTTGGACAATGGCACATTTTGTCAAGAAAACAAAATGTTTTGGCTGTAAGAAATGGGTTGGTACTGATGGTCCTATGCACTTCACGTCTATTATGGACAGAAGACAATTGAAAATGTTATTACATAGTAATTATTTTGTATGTCACATTTGTAACTTCGTTCTTTATGATCACTACCCACAAGATGAGTGTGAGGTATGCAATTATATTTTTTAATATAATTTGCGTAAATACCTAAAGAAAATTAAGAATTTGATTGTTTCTTTGTGAAAGTATTATTTTATTAACTATGACAATTCTGTAACTAAAGTTAGATCTGCATACCCATTTATAAGTAGATATAAACGTTGCGAAACCGTTTAGTTATTTTAATAACATACAGGCTAATAAAGTCTATTTAATTAATAAAATTGTATTTGTTTTGGTATAATTGTTTGTATTTGGTAAAATCATAGGTACTATTAATAGAATTTACTCAGCAATCTTCGTATTTAAGTTTTAACGGTGTTGAAGGTATCACTTTCCAAGTTATCATACCTACATATTGTATAGTTATTATTATAGATGATAATAAAGAGTCATTTGAGATAGGACCTTATCTACAACTACTATCTGACAAAGTTTTTATAATTTTTATAATTCTCTAAAACAATTTTGCATCAAAGTTATTCGAATAGGCTAAAGTTAACATAATATCAGCCGAAAAACAAAGATTACTGAGTACTGTGCATTTAATAATTTGATTGTAAAGACTTTAATATTGATTTTACGTTTGATTTGATTCTAAGTTTTATATTAAGTTGGAGATTTCTATATTGAAATGTTTGTCTGCTTTATAATGGGATGTTTGAAATAAGTTGTTTGATACCTTAGTTCATTAAAAATGTAGGTGGTCAATATAGGGGTGGGGGGGGGGGGGGGGGGGGATGTAACAAAAGCAAAAAATTGAACTGTAGGCTGTACTTCTTACACTGACCAACATTTCTTTAGCGACTTTTGGAAATTATGAAGTATTTCATTTTTTATACAAAATAAATATTAGCTTCAATGGACGCCATTATTGTTGTCATTGACGTTGTCAGTCACACTTTAGACTTAACATAATTCGCAGTACATTACCTCTTAGGAATAGCCATAAGGGCCCTTTACCTATGGACGATCACAAATATTGGTCAGTGTAAGGACTACAGCCTATTATGACAGTTCAATTTTTTGCTTTTGTTACAGGCCCCACCCGGTAGACTGGTTTCTAACATATAGAAAGTACTTGTTTCCTAAGTATATTATTTTTTCAAACGTCCCTTTTTCAATTGATTAGTATAAAAATCTAGAAAAGTGATGAAAACTGATCTCTTACTAATTTTATTTTGCTTAGATTAAGTAGGTAATTACCTATGTTTTGATTATTAAACTTAATAATGAACGAAAACAGTGTTTTTAAATTATTTCCCTATATTTTTTTTATAAAAACGCTTGCCATGTACGTTAGCTCTAAGTTCTTTTTTTACGCTGAAACATAAATTCGTAGTATTTTTTTCTGTCATAGTACCTAACGGAAGAAAATATGACGTAAAACGTATATATTGACTAGACTTCTGCGTTTTAATAGTCTTTTTCATCACACTCAGTCACTCACGTCAGTTACGATCGAAGAGTTTATTATCCTTCGTAGGAAACTGGTATAAGAAGATCTAAATAATAGGTACGTTAAATTTTTTATGTAGCTTTATGTGCCTGAAGGACAGATCGACACTCTAAAATTAGTCGAAATGGTCGTATTTCGAAAATATATAATCGCAACAAAATATAATAAAATCAAATCGAAAATAACAATCGCAGGTTTCTAACGCCGTGGCTTGTGTGGGCGACGGTTCACTCTTGATTTGGAGGTTGCCGGGTTATATGAGCTCGAAAAAAATATATTCGTTATAAAATCTTTTCGTACCATAATTAAGTATTTTTTTAGGGTTCCGTAGTCAACTAGGAAAATCATGTCTGTCTGTCCGTCCGTCCGTTTTCCGCCCGTAACCG
Source organism: Leguminivora glycinivorella (assembly GCF_023078275.1). Taxonomy (NCBI): domain Eukaryota; kingdom Metazoa; phylum Arthropoda; class Insecta; order Lepidoptera; family Tortricidae; genus Leguminivora; species Leguminivora glycinivorella. Next base: position 11,277,469 of record NC_062988.1, read on the forward strand.
TTAGCACTAGAAAGCTGAAATTTGGTACCAATATGTATATCAATCAAAAAATAATGAAAAAAAAAGTTCAAGTACCATAATTGGATAGTATTTAAAAATGAATAAGGGTTTACTAAGATCGTTTTTTATCTTTTTTTGTTTCAAAAAGTGTGATGAAAATTAGTTTTGAAAAATGTGTAATTTGGGCGTAAGAATATTGTAAAATCGAGTATTTAAATCGCTCCGTCAAGCCTTAGCGATTTAGCTTACTCTCGTTTGCAATATTTAACTTCCGCCCCACTCGTTTTCATCATTCAAACATAAAACAAAGAGTGCTGTAAAAGACAGGACATGTACAATAGTTAATATAAACAAAGTTTATAGTATTTTATACAACGTGACAAAATAGAGAGCTTTTCAGTCGAGTACCATGTTCTCTGCAAGCTTCGTGGCCTAATAACTAGTAGACCGTACGTCACGAGAGTGAAAACTTGATCATATCATTATTGTATACAATATTTTTTCTATGAGTCATCATCTTCATCATCAATGGACGAACAATTGATCATCATTCAAGTAAAAGTTAATGTTAATAATAGCGTCGTTCACCGTTCTATCAACATCGAATCATTTTCTGGCAACCAAGTTTTTAGTAATAGGTGTCTCTGATTGGCCGATAACGCGACAAATAAAATAAAAAAATGTGTTTCTATAATACATTTTTGCAAACGACATTGAAAAATTCTAATGAATGTACACTATGCCTTAGATTTCTTAATTTGTTACTGTGCGAGCGCACATAAGGTTAATAAATGAAACGAAGATTTTTATATACAACTTAGCCTTTAATGGCTAGGTATTACAATAAGGAAAAGGAAATGTATGAAAAATAGATCGCGGCCGCGTGTGTTCGGTCCGGCGACCTGAGGCAAATAGGATGAGTGTCGGAAGCGCCGGCGCCTGCTGGTGGCGTTCCTCACCCCCGCGTTCGTCTGATGACGTTGTAGGCCGCGGCGCGGACATGCTGGGGGCCCTTGAAAGCCCTGCTTTCAAGAATCATGTAAAAGACAGATACGGTTGAGAGCCCGTCTGATAACTCCCCGCACGGTATCAATATCTGCGACCCGTGGTACTCCGTCTGAGCCAGTATGAAGCTTTAGCACTCTGCCCAGACGCCATAACAGTGGGGGTTGATTCTCGTCCTTTATAAGTACTAAGTCTCCCTGCTGCAGATCCCTGGCACGCGTTTTCCATTTCGATCGTTGCTGCAGCTCCATGACGTACTCTGCCTGCCAGCGTTTCCAAAAATGCTGCCTTATCTGCTCCAGACGATTGTAGCGGTCCAGGTTTCGGGTGTTGGCTTCTGTCAGGTCCGGGGCCGGAAGCGACGTCAGTGGCCTGCCAAGGAGAAAGTGCCCGGGTGTGAGCGCTGCATAGTCTTTGGGAGAGGAGGAAAGGGGACAGAGAGGACGGCTGTTGAGGACAGCCTCAATTTGAGCAAATAAACTCGATAGTTCCTCAAAAGTGAGGTGCGTGTTCCCTAAAATGCGCTTAATATGGAATTTTGCGGATTTAATGCCCGCCTCTACATATCCGTTAAAATTAGGAGCGTAAGCCGGGGAAAATTTAAATTCAATATTATGATCTCCTGCAAACTCTAATATAGGGCCTGAATTCTGCTTAAAAAAGGTACTGATCTCTTTGGCAGCGGCAACAAAGTTTTTGCCGTTGTCACAGTATATTTCTTTTGGCTTACCCCTACGTGAAATGAAGCGGCGCAGGGACAATATAAAGGCGTCTTTAGAAAGTTCACTAACTGCCTCCAAGTGTACACACTTAAATCTAAGGCATATGAAAAGACAAAGATAGCATTTTGTTATCTTACAGCCACGGCCTCGCCGATCAGTGATCAAAAATGGACCTGCAAAATCGACAGCTACAGTAGAAAAGGGGAAGCCGGGCGTGACACGTTGTGATGGCAAATTTCCCATTATATTAGACATGGTTCGGCCATATTGCCGAATGCAAGTTACACATTTGTGGGCCGTGCGTCGTGCCAAGTCCCTACCCCCAATGGGCCAGAACTGCTCACGCACGGATGCCAACATGAGCTGAGGTCCCGCATGCAAGAGGCGTTTGTGTTCGTAGGTGAAAATTAGTTTTGTGAGTGTGTGTTTGGAACAAAGAAGTATGGGATGTTTTACTGAAAAGTCATATGTAGATTTACCTAACCTGCCCCCTACTCTCAGCATGCCTTGAGAGTCAACAAATGGAGCTAACGAGATGAGGCGTGATTTAGGGCTTAGTTTTTTGTTATTTCGAAGTATAGGTAAATCTACAGGGAAGGATTGTTGTTGTGACAGCTTCACTAAAACACTTAAAGCATTTTCAAGCTCAATTGCGCTTAGCGGGCCCTTCGTACATTGTTTTTTACATATAATATTGATGAAGCGTAATATATATGCAACAATCCTTTTAAGTTTGCTCAATTGTGAGTATTTTTGGAAGTCTATGAAAGCGTCTTCTGTTTGTGTATTGGGCTGTACGTTGGTCAAAAATGATGTGACTGTGGTTTTAAGTTCTGGTAAGTTGTGAGACACGTGATTATTGTTAAGAACAGGCCAGTTTTCCTCGGGCTCCAAAAGAAAGGTTGGACCATGCCACCACAACTGCTGAGACTGTACATGTTGAGGGTCGACCCCACGAGATGCAAGGTCGGCAGGATTCTGAGCTGTGGGAACATGGCGCCACGCCGAGCTCTCGGTGAGCTCTTGTATAGCTGCGACACGGTTTGCGACGTACGTTTTTAATTTTGAGGGACATGTATTTATCCATGCTAATACTACACTGGAATCGGACCAGTAAATACAGCGTGCAATGGGCTTGCGAAGCGCTTTGCTTACCGTCGAAGCAAGGCGACTGGCAAGAAGCGCCGCAGCAAGTTCTAATCTTGGAATAGTCGCAGACCGGGTCGGGGCCACGCGGGACTTAGAGCAAAGCAAATTTATAGTTTGTTTGCCCGAGGGAAATGTGGCTTTAATATAGATACAAGCGCCATAGGCAACTTGCGAAGCATCAGAGAAGGAGTGAAGTTCAATGAATGAAGGTGGCTCATTGTTATCAAATATGTTTCTGGGTACAGTAAGAAGCTTTAGGTATTTCACGTTATCTATGAAGTGAGCCCAGGCGCGTTTAATTTCAGGGGCACTGGTGTGTCCCAGTCCAAGTTAAGGGACCATAGTTTCTGTAAGAGAATTTTGGGTTTGACAGTGCATAGAGTCAAAAGGCCCAAAGGGTCAAATATTTTGAATGTCGTAGACAAGATAGATCGTTTAGTTACAACGTCAGATGAAGAACTACTGTCATCAATATTAAATAGAAGCGTGTCTTGTGTAGGACTCCACAGTAATCCTAACGTATGAAGTGATTGGCTCAGTACAAGACTATCATTTTGTACGTTACCTAATTCTGAGTCAATCAATAATTGAGAATTTGATCTGTATTTTCGTAAGTTAAAACAACCTTGAGACAGTGAGCTGGACACGGCTTGTTTAATATTAAGTAGGTCAGACTCTTCATCAGCTCCAGTGAGCAAATCATCACAATAGAAGTCGTTTTGAATTATCATCTTAGTACATGAATCAGCTGACTCCTCACCGAGCTGCCACAAGCATCTGGCCGCTAAGAAACTGGCACTAGAGAAACCGTATGTCACAGTATTTAGTCTAAGCGTTTTAATAGGAAGAGATTCGTTTTCGCGCCACAGAATCAATTGAAGGTCGCGATCTAACTCGTTCATAACGATTTGTCTGTATTGCTTCTCGATATCACCTGATAAAACGTACCTATAGTGACGAAATCGCAATAAAATGTTGAATAACGAATCTTGTATGTTAGGCCCTACCATTTGTAGGTCATTTATAGAATACCCTGACCTTGTGCGCATTGACGCGTCGTAAACAACACGAAGTTTGGTAGATTCGCTTGAGGTCTTTAACACACAATGATGAGGCACAAAGTATGAGGTTTGAGGCCTTTCCACGATGGCATCAGAGAGGTGCCCAAGGTCGCGATATTCTTGCAAGAATTCAGAGTACATTTTTTGTAGCTCCGGGGTTTGCTTAAGACGTTTTTCTAAGCTAAGAAAGCGCTTTTTTGCAAAGAAGTAGGAGTCGCCCAGACAGTCGGGAGTGTCAATAAGGGGCAATCTTACGCAAAATTTACCGTTTTCTAACCGAGTTGTATTTTCAATAAAGTGCGTTTCACTTTCAGTTAGTATGGGTTTTGGCTGGTGGTGCTTGGGAAAATCTTCGTACTCCCAGAATCTTTTAAGTTGTGATTCTATGTCATTTTCACTCTGGGTGGCCATGAAATTGCATGAGAGTGTTTTATTTACAGCCTTGCCCTTGGTCGGCATACGGCCTCCTATCAGCCAACCAAATTCAGAGTTGCAAAGAATTGGAAGTTTACGCCCTAGACGGTGTTTCTCAGTACCGATGATGTCCCAAAAGACCTCAGCGCCCAATAGAACGTCAATTTGAAAAGGCTGATTGAAATTTGGGTGTGCTAATTTAATTGATGATGGGATTAAAAATCGAAATAAGATGTCATATATTAAAGAAAAAATGACGAGCACCACCAGTGGTGAAGGCCGGATTCGAACCGGCGTCTTTTAGCAATCCGGGCCAAACGCCATCACCCCTAGGCCACCTCGCCACATCCGGCCTTCACCACTGGTGGTGCTCGTCATTTAGTGGCGAGGTGGCCTAGGGGTGATGGCGTTTGGCCCGGATTGCTAAAAGACGCCGGTTCGAATCCGGCCTTCACCACTGGTGGTGCTCGTCATTTTTTCTTTAATATATGACATCTTATTTCGATTTTTAATTTATATATAGTAGTGTGACTACATAAAAACACAAATCAGAATATTTGTTAAAATAATTTGATTTGTTCCCATAGTTGCGTGATGATGGTATGTTAAGATGTTTCACAGAAATGAAGTCCTCGGGAAGACGCTGAGTTATACGAGGAAGTACGACAAAATCGACATCGCAAGCGAATGTACTCTGCTTTGATTTTATAAGAGCAGAGCAGCGCTCCGGAATGACGTTAATAGGAGTGTCCATAACGACGGTAATGTTTTCGTCAGAACGATAAGAAGTCAGCTGAAGACGTTGCCTTAAGTCATCAGTCATTATACTGGTCATACTACAATTGTCAATTAGTGCCCTCACTGTCTCTACTTTATTTGTCTTCGGGTTAACAATGTCTATTATGGCAGTACTTAGCAAAACTGCGGACGAGGTTATTGCTGCCATGATGATCGAAGAAGAAGATGATGCCTCAGCACCACCATTGTTGTCGCCAGAAGGGCTGCCAGAAGGGCCTACAGAGGCTGGTGATGCGAGTGTGTTAGTGTTGTGTTTGTGTAGTGCTGTGTTATGGCGCCTCTTACATACGCGACATCCTCCCAGGCGGCAGCGCGCCGTGTCGTGATCCGGGCGCAAGCAGTTCAAGCAGAGCTTGAGCTTTGCAGCCTGGGCCCATTTCTCGTCGGTAGAAGCTGCTGAAGACCTTGCAATCAAAGATGCGATGCTGCCCCTGGCAAACGACGCACGGCCTCGTTTTCTTTTCGCTAGCTGAAATGGCAAAGGATTTCGTTTGAGGCATATCTGATTTAATTTGAGGCTTAATTTGTTTATCCCTTTTAGATCTATACAAAGATTCTAAAATGTCAGCTCTAGATTTCAAGAATTTTTTAAATTCGTCTAATGAGGGCAATTCGACTAAATTGTTACGATGTTCTTCCCATTTTGTACGTGTAGCTTGGTCCAATTTAGTTGTAACCATATGAATGATGATAGTATCCCACTGATCGGTAGGCTGGCCGAGCGTCTTCAACGCCCGCAAGTTTTTGGTCACGTGATCACCAAGATACCTAAGTGCCTTGTCTGATTCGCGTTGCAAAGGTTCAATGCTAAATAAAGAATTGAGATGATTCGTTATCAATTGACGATTATTATTATATCGATCGCACAGAAGGTGCCATGCTTCATTATAGTTGTCAGCTGACACTTCTAGATTGGAAATGACGCGTGCCGCTTCACCTTCAAGGTATGATGCTAAATAATGAAATTTATGTATCGGTTTGATTCGGTCATTTTTATGAATGAGTGACTCGTAGGTATCTCGGAATTCAAGCCATTTAAAGAAGGTTCCATCAAATTTATGAATTTGAATTAACGGTAATTTAAAACCTAAAGAGTCATGATCATGACACCTGTGTGAGTTGGAATTCGAATTTGAAGATGAATCTTGGTCGGCGTCATGAAAATTGTCCTTAGGTTTACTTACCTCAATAATAGATTGAGCTGTGGCGATGGCCAGATGAAGACTTTCCTCAATACTGTCCCTCTCGGCAAGCTCATCAGCGAGATTGCCCTCATTCAGGACCTCTATGCGAGTTTGCATGACCTCAAATCTGTTACTAAGTTCCAAGAATTTATTCAACTTTAAAGTCAATTCATTGATTTGAATAGAAGTTAATTCCGCATCCCTATCAAAATTATCCAAATACCTAGAGAATTTGGTTATCTGTCCCTTTACTGAACTCCTTTTGACCTTGAGAACATCGAGGGTCTCAGTGGCTAGTTGAGGTATCGTAAGGGACAGTGGCGAGGCCGGTACCGGTACGGTATCTTTAGTCATATTTAAATGCAATTATAAACAATAAACAACAACAAGTGTGTAATCAATGAATTAACTTGTAACTGCAATGAAATAAGTAAACAAGTTGAATAAATTATTGCCAGATGTTATGATTACTAAAATTGCAAAAAACGGCTTACGCTCCTTATCGTTATCTCGCTGTGGAATGCGGCCGGCCAGCTGGCGGCAGAGCGCTGCACCGGTTGCGCGCGCGGTGATGAGATACACTCGGTAGGTATCCTCGAAGTGGGTTCGTTCCCGGGGCAGTAATTTGCTGAAATGCGTATGAAGAAAATATTGGAATGCGAGCGTAAGCAAGTGGCGAAATGCGAAAGAGGGATTTGTGCAATTGAAATGAAGTAAATAGGTAAATGCAAGACTTTAGGTATTTTATGAATTTAAAATTAAAATAAGAGGAAAGTGTGCTAGAAAGACGGCGTAGAATTGGCAGGCAGAAAATAGGTATCTTAGATAAGAAGTATTAATAAGGAAAATATTTGCGCAAAAATAAATAGGTGGCCAAGCAGATGTTTACGTACGGTGCAATTAATTGCTATTTAAATTGAGGGATGCTGTAAGAAAGTGCAGATTAAACACGATGTAGCTACTTTTCAAAGAAGAGCTGCCATTAAGCACATGTGCGGTGCAAACAGCTTAAGAAGCAAAGTAGCGTTTAATGCATAAAAAAACAATTGGAAATGTACGTTTACAATGAAATAAGATGTAATAATCAATTAGGATGGTCACAAATGATGTAAGAAGGATATACCTATTAAGTTGTAGGTACTAGGTATATGCTAAGCGCACACACGTTATGATGAGATGCTATCGCCCTTAAATGCTCAAACTGAGGGGGAAAGAAGAAGAAGAAAGAGCGGCGTTTAATTGGTGAGGCCACTTACATTTGTCCAAGCTCACGGCACTCTCCTTGTAAGGAGGATCCAAGCGTGCTGCGCAGTGTCCACGGGCCGGTCGACCTTGAACCTTGAATTTCTTCTCGTGGTAGCTAACTCGCCCAGGTTCCCGTCGTATTCTTGATCGCTGTAGTCCTTGGCACGATAGACGAGCTTCTGGGTGTAGTTGGGAAGGCAGGTTCTTGGCTGGAAGTCTGTAGCCGGGTCGGCGACACGTGGCGTATCGTGGCGTTTCGCGGCGTATCACGGCGTTTTCGCGGCGCGGAGCCCACCCGGGCGCGCCAAATTATGTGCGAGCGCACATAAGGTTAATAAATGAAACGAAGATTTTTATATACAACTTAGCCTTTAATGGCTAGGTATTACAATAAGGAAAAGGAAATGTATGAAAAATAGATCGCGGCCGCGTGTGTTCGGTCCGGCGACCTGAGGCAAATAGGATGAGTGTCGGAAGCGCCGGCGCCTGCTGGTGGCGTTCCTCACCCCCGCGTTCGTCTGATGACGTTGTAGGCCGCGGCGCGGACAGTTACCAATGTTCCTTTTATTGTTACTGTCCCAAAAAATTTGAAGAGAACTTTCATAGTTTATGTATTTTTTTGATAAAGAAGGGTATGATTCCTAAATAGTAATAATTAAATATAGTTAGCCTTATAACATAATTTCGAAATACAATTGATATTACTTCAATAATACGTCTTACAAGCTAATTTTAAAACCAAGGTCCGATGAAATGGTTACGTCAAGGAGTATTAATCAATTTAATTTCTTCATTCTCTGATACAAGAGTTAAATATTTTTAAATCAATATACGCGTATTTGTTATTAGTACCTTATTTAATAAATAATCCCAACAAAAATCGTCTGCTGTTTATACAATTCCTATTTAAGTTATGGTAACAAAAAAGGAGATTTCATTTGCCCTGACTCAATTAAATACACTTTACAGATAAAATTACACTTAAAATGCAGGAATAATTTATATATCCGGAATTGTAAAGATCTTGTTAATAATACGCAATAAAAAAATCATTGAAATTTTACATCAAATATTTTGTTACCGCTATCTATAAAATGTACAAACTTTTCCGGAATTGCTCTAATAGTAAGAACGGTAATAGTCACATTTCGGCGCATTTAATTGCGTTATTTCAAATTAGTTCTAATCAAAAGGCACATCAAACGATGGTCTAATGCTAAAACTCGAATTATTTAAGAAACCCATTGTGCCCGTTATCGGTTATTGATAAGGCACTTTTCTAACTTAATAATACGATACTACTCTCCTGGCTGATTTCGACCACGGCGACTGTTTCAATCTCTATTTCGTTGGTGCGAACCCACAAATACCCGTGCACATGACGGGCAGCAAATAATATGTATTGTATAACTTAGTAAATTATCATTGTTTCCCACCGGCACAACGAACTTTGCTTGACCAGTTTTACCGCTGCAATTATCAATATTATCATGCATTTTTTACTAAAGGTTAGGTTAGGTAATTGTGAAGAATATTTTTATCAGTATGATATTTGTTTCGAGAATTTAGTGACGCCGATAATTGGTATAAATGGCTTGAGTCTCAATGAGTCAATGGCACTTAAGACTATTATAAGTGAGCAAGTGGTCACATACCCACTAAGTCATAAAAGTTGCTACGCTGGTTGATAAGTACTACGTAAGACCACAGATTATAACAGCTCTTGCTATAAGATATTACAGATGACTTCTAATGGTATATAACTATTATTATTTGGGTAAATAATATTACGTTATATGTACTCCATTTATATTATTATTCAGAAACGAAAATTTGATTTATAATTCGTTAAATAAGTCCGTTTGGCCAGCAACGCCATCTAGGTAAATATTTGAACACCTTATTCAATCCGACCGCAGGCACGTGCATGCGATAATCGACCTAGTGGTTTCCATGCTGCTATGGTCGCGAGTGTACGTAAGAGGTTCAGGCATTTAAGATCACTAGAAGCCCATGTATTACTGAAATTACTACAATAATCAAAGGGACACAAAAGTAACGCAGTAGTAAGCTTAGTAACACAGTAGTATTTTCTTACATACTATACTTTGTACTTTCTATAGAGATCTGTTATAATGATAAAACGAAACAAAATTTTACTTCTTATGACGTGATATAGTATCAAGTAACTCAAATAACTTCAAAAACAACAAACTTAGCAAATTAAATACAAATAATTCAGTCTTACTTTTCATATACGTCAATTGCTTCATCGTAATGAAAATATACCCTTTTACCTTTTACGATAACTTTAAGGTTAGGAACAATTTCCAAGATGTTATCGTAAGGCTCGTAAGAAATATCAGTCTCCACTGCTTTGAATCTTTTGCCAGTTTTATCTACCATCTTGTAAAACATAATTTTTACGTCTCCTTCTTCATCGACTTCACTTTTAGCAACGCCGAGGTAAGTGTAGTGTTTGTCTTTGACAGAAGACACTTTTATTAAAACATGGACACCGTCAGATATTTTTGAAGGATGAACATTTTCCTTTTCAATTAGCTGCATTTCGTTTATATTAGAAACCGATGGTTGGCTAAAGCTTGCTAAAGGTTCGTCGTCAGAGTTGGAAGATGAGGAATAAACCGTATTATAATATGATCTTCTAGGTACGGCAACGACATTAGAAATGTCATCTAGGACTGATTCCTCATCCAATTCAAACGAAAAAATATCTTCTCTAAGTGTATTAATGACAGGAACAGGAACAGGCTGATATGTTTTTGGATTCATGCAACGGCAAAAACCCCTTTCGCAAAAACAACTGAGGTCTCTGTATTGAAGTTCACCGGGAGTGTCAGTAAAAACTTGATGTACTTTCATAGTACCCTGGAGTGGCACTAGGTTTTTAGGTAGTGCTTTTTCAACGATTTGAATGTCGCTTTTAGTCAGTAAGTACATTTGAACCTTGCTCAAATCCTTCAAAGTGTAATAAAGAGCTTCTGCATCAGAAATATCGGAACCAGCAGCTACTTTTTCATCTGCGGTGCGTTTGAGGTAGCCACCAACGCCATCAGCAGCCCCTTTTCCATGACCAGCTTCAAAGAAATTCCATGTAACGCGGATGAAATTGTATTCGCTGAATAGTCTGTGACTTATGAAATAAAAATTTTGCTTCTGCCGGTATTGAGTAGCTGGTCCATCGGAGAAAAAGTCAACTGTAGTTATATGACGGTTGTTGTGTTGTATTTCGCGAATAATTGGATGTAGGTGTGCCCAAATGGAGGCAGGGTTATGGGAATTATTCGCAGAAATGGTACAAAATGAATTTACAGTTGGCTTGTTATGTCCTTCAGGTTTTATGTACATAACTCCTGTATGTAAAGTTACTTGCTTTCTTGATCCGCCAAAATGGTGGGACTGCACCTCTTCAAAATGCTTACAGTTATAGTTTTCGCTAAAGTCGACATGCAGAACGACTTCGTTATTATTCAAATTATCTATAGCATTCCGATAACTCTTGTACTGTACTTTAATGTTGTAAACATGTTTCTTTAATTGTATCAAAGTTTGTTTTAAGTTTCCTATCAATTCTTCAACTCTTCCTTCAGCTATTTCCTTTACGTTTTTAGTAACTTTTACTTTTTTGCCTGATTTTTCAATCATTTCCGATTTCCTTATCCAGTGAGCCCATTTCACTAATCCGAGATTACCTGTTGTTTCCCTAAAAAGTATTTCTTTTGTCTTACAATCTTTACAATTGCCAGTCATACAAGCTTTGTTATATGTCGAGCATACTGTGCTAGCGATAAGTTCGTTCATGTTTGAGGTGGCAAGGACTCTTGTTTTGTGAAGAGCATCTATAATATACTGCGCATTTGTATGTGTCTTGCATAGGCAAGTCTCTCTTCCAGCAACTGAAGGCGGTTTTACGTAAAAAAGCCTATTTTTTATGAAATATGAATAAGAACATCTCAGTTCTGGGTTTTCTTTTTTGAATGAACGAAATAGGCCTTTCATCGTGTCCAGTAAATAGCGCTTCTGCATTTTTATTTTTTTAAAGGTGACAGTTTCCCGTTTTTACGGTCAAAAAAGCTTTTAATATTATCAACCAGAAGCTTTTTCCCTGAAGGGTTATTCTGTCGTTTCATCGCTTTCATCTGATCAATGCCCAAAGTCTCGCGTATAATACTAATCTTCATTTTAGACTTGGCTATGCCTTCTCCTTGGAAAATTCGTTTTAAGGCTTTCTTATCTCTCACTGACTTCAAACTTTTGTAATGGTCTTTGATTGCATTAGATAACGTTGAATACTTGTTTTGGTTAAGCTTATTTACTTTTTTCGTGTCTTTGATTGTGGTTTTAGCTCGTTGGTATCTCTTTTTGTATTTATCGCACAGCCGTTTCATCTTTTCGAGTTCTTCCTGAATTTTCAGATTTTTTCTGTAAACTGCAGAGCGATCTCTTCGTATTTGTCTTCGGCCTCTAGATCTCGGTGAAACTGGAGTTCCTGACCGTGGGCTGGACGCCGGTGTAATGTTCATAATTTGTTGAGCACACTTTTGACGTTCTCGTCGTTTCTTGTTCGCAGTCTTCCATTTACGCTTGATATTTCTGTGTTCACGCTCTGTCATATCTTTTACAAGTTTTTTATTTGCGTGGTACCTTTCAAGATGTTTTTTTTTTGGCTTCAGCATTTTTTATAGGGTCCAACTTCAATTTAAGCCTATAACGACGTTGCTTTTCTGCGTTCGTTAACGCCATTTAGTGCAGAAGCTTCTTTCTGTGAAGAAAGAAAGAGTATTTTTGCATTTCGGTCTTAATAACATATTTCTAACATCAAAAATAATAAAAAACGCAACTGCGTTACCTTTACAACAACTGCGTTACTTTTTTCTAGTAACGCAGTGTAGCAGTTACGCAGTTGTAAATATTTGACTTCGTTGTAAATATTCACTAAAAAGAATAACAAAATGCAAATATTCTAACACTGATAGAAACAAAACATGACTAGCTGCGTATTAAAATAACAATAATGTAAATATCGTCAGTACGTACCTTTCGACAGCGGTAACTCAGCGGCCACGCAATAAACACACGCACCTCTCTCAACGACTGTGACGCGACTGATCCGGCTAGCGGTCTCCCCCCCGCGCAGTTGCTATCATTCGTTCTAGTAGTAGTAGTAGTAGTAGTAGTAGTAGTAGTAGTAGTAAACACTTTATTGTACAGAACAAATTAAGTTACAATAAGTCGAACCAAATGAAGTGAAATAAAATGTAACACACTCACTTTAAGGTTTATTTTCATATAGCAACGCAAGGTAGTTACGATTTTGTTCTTTGTTGGGGACACAGACAAAATATTTTTTTATTCCATGAAATATTTAATGTAAAAAATATCTATTGGCGTTGTAATAAGGTTCAAATGTTACATTTTCATAGGGACATTTAAGATTCAACGCCACCTAGGAAATATTGGGAGAAATAGCTAAGTACATCTTGGCACAGTGCTCAAGGACAGCAATATTTTGTACTAAGAACGACTGCGTTACCAAAAATTACAACGTTGTTACTGCAATTTTAGGATAAATAACATATTTTCCCGGTCAAATCTTGTTTTCTGCGTTAGAAAATAATGTTATATTTCGATATAAGTATACTTTTTGCGCAATTTTGTACTGATATCCCATAAAATTAATTATTCTTTCGGAGGGACCAGTTTTTAGGCATCAAAAAGTATTTTGGCCCTTACAATTGTTTTAGAACTTTTACTAAATGATCAGCATATATTTTTAACCGCCTTCCAAATCTCAAAGGAAGGGGTTTTCAATTCGTCTGTATTTTTTTTTTAATGTTTGTTCCTCGATATCTCCGTCGTTACTGGACCGATTTTGAAAATTTTTTTTGATTGAATGTATATGCATACAGATTGGTCCCATTTTTCTCAGAACCCAGTTCTGATGCTGGGATCCTGGAGAAATCGAGGGAACTCCTCAAATCTGAAAGGCATACATATGGTGATTTTTATGTTTTTAAAGGAACAGCATGCATTTACAACACAAGATTGGCCTTATCAGAACGGAACTCTAACCAGGGGCGGCTCACTCTTCATCAGCAGTTCCACTGCACCAAATGTCACTGTTCTGGACGTAAGTGCATGCTGTTCTTATAAATTTACCAAAGTCACTATAAGTGTGCCGTTCAGATTTAAGGAGTTCCGTTCTAACTATCATCAGCAGTTCCACTGCACCAAATGTCACTGTTCTGGACGTAAGTGCATGCTGTTCTTATAAAAATACCAAAGTCACTATAAGTGTGCCGTTCAGACTTGAGGAGTTCCATTCTGACCATCATCAGGAGTTCCACTGCACCAAATGTCACTGTTCCGTACGTAAATGCATGCTGTTCCTTTAAAAACACAAAAATCACCATATGTATGCCTTTCAGATTTGAGGAGTTCCCTCGATTTCTCCAGGATCCCACCACCAGAACTGGGTTCTGAGAAAAATGGGACCAATCTATATGCATATACATACAATCAAAAAAAAAATTTCAAAATCTGTCCAGTAACGACGGAGATATCGAGGAACAAACATTGTGAAATCGGTAATAAAATCGATACATTATACAAAGGACCGTACAAAGTGATTAGAGTAGAAAATCCTTAAGTTGTAATTTCTATTAACGGAAAAGAAGATACTATTCATATTAATAGAACTAAATTGTTCATTTCAGAATAATGCTACACAGATAGAAAAGATATTTTAATTTAAGACGGAAAACTCTCTCAAACACTGTTTTTTAACCCCCGACGCAAAAACGACGGGGTGTTATAAGTTTGACGTGTCTGTCTGTCTGTCTGTCTGTCTGTCTGTCTGTCTGTCTGTCTGTTTGTCTGTGTGTGTGTCTGTCTGTGGCATCGTAGCTCTCGAACGGATGAACCGATTTTGATTTAGTTTTTTTTGTTTGAAAGCTGAATTAGTCGGGAGTGTTCTTAGCCATGTTTGATGGTAATCGGTCCACTATGTAATTACAATGGTATGTGGCTGATTCTTAGCGGCCCGAAATGTATTACAAAAACACCTAAATACTATTTTTTTCAGCCTTCTAGCTCAAAAAATAAAGATTTTACACCGGGTTAGATTTTTTTGAAAAAAAAAATTATCCAAACGGCTCGCGTGCGGGGCAGTGCAGACGTGTTACAGTTTTGTGCAAATATTAAATAAAATAAAAAATACACCGTTGTTACATTGTGGACTCTATCACGATTACTTAAAACTCAGATCACTGTTATATACTAGCAGCGCATTCCTTATCGCGCCCAAACCGTAGTTTGCACTTTGAACGCCCAAGCGCCAAGGAGTTACAATGGGCTCACCGACTAGAGGTGGTATTAGTGGCCGCCGGGAATTAAGCGGATCACAAACAAACCTTGTAAAGAATACCGAACCAGATGTACAAAGACTAAGTTTTCGTAACAAGCGTAAACTGTCTGAGTGTTCTAGTGACATCTTATCGGAAATGGCAGATTTAAAAAAACAAATAGCTGAAATGACGTCGCTACTGAAATCAGCTAGCAAAACACAGACAGAAAACATAGTAAAGCTTTGCCAGGATGTGAAAGCTATCAAAAATGAAATTGGTAACTTGTCGAGCAGTATTGAAACTATGAGAATTGAACAGAACCGGCTGAAAACTGACGTAAAAAACTTGGCCACATCCCTAACAGCCACCGAAGATAAAGTGATAATAATTGAAACGGATCTACAGACTCTGAAATCAAATGTTGCACAAGCACCCATAGCCTTGACACCCGATAGTTATAACCAGCTCATTGATGAATGCCAACAGCGATCCATTCGAGATAAGAACATTATCATCGTGGGTATACAAGAAGAAGGCCTTGAGTCTGAAGATGGAGAGGCCTTGGACAAATGTGCAGTGGAAAAAATTACCAAAACAATATGGAAGGACTGCCCTAAGCCTGTCCAGGTGACCCGCCTAGGTAAATACATTAAAGACAAAGTTCGGCCAATAAAGGCGACTTTCGCAACAAAGACTGTGGTGAAAAATATACTCAGAAATAAAAATAAAACGCAAGATGTCAAAATATACTCGGACCAAACGCCTTACCAGAGAAACTATTTGAAAAGTGTTCAAGAGGAACTCCAAGCTCGTACATCCCGTGGTGAACCAAACTTATACATCAAATATATCAAGGGCATACCGAAAATTTTATCTTCCCAGTCAAATAACCAATCATAACGAAGATGGAAACTCCAGATGTGACATCAAATATACTTGGATACATAAAGAAAAGTTTTCTTATAAACATCGGCGTTAAATATTAAATAATGTAATTAATAAATGAGCATGTGCTGCATATATATTTGTTAGGCAAATACTATGCACTTATTATAAAATACTAATGATATTATTATCCTATCGTGTAAAATTGTACGCATGTAAATGAATACTAATAGGTCTTTAATATTATCACTTAAAAAATTAGTATGGTTAATACAAAATACAAAAATAAATATACATTAAAATTGATAAACATAAAAACTAAACCACTAACTTTATTATTGTAAAAAATATAATTACATACATATGTGTAGGTACATTAAAGTAAACCATACATACATAAATACATTAATAAAAATATTTAGAAAAAAAAAGAATAGAAATAACATTAATAAATGTGTAAAATTAAAGTCATTATACCTACTTAATAACCAATTGACTTCTCCATGCCAACCGCTTCGTGGCTCGCCGACACTTGCACGGCAACAGGTACTCACAGACCCGCTGACGGACGCATGTCACCAGTATAAAGCGACTTCTCATTCTTAACGACCGCGCTTAACCAAAAGACATATTTATAATTGGTAGCGTAAGTTAGTATGCGTTTAGTAAGCGTTGGGAATGCACCATAGCTACTTGCATGAGTTTAGTTACTCAAGCCGGTTAGTAACATATTTCTACCCACTTTGTAAACAAACGAATGTTTTGTTATAATCATTTATTTATACATAATATATAACACTGTCTGCATGTTAGTCGTAAGATAGATATACAGAAACATAATTGTATTTCTCAAGTAAGCGAATTTATGTAAATTCTTATTGAGAATAAAGTTCTTAAACCTTAAACCTTAAAATATAAAATTCGTGTGGCACTATTGTGCCACCGAAAGCCCAAATCTGAAGTCCATTTTGGTCTATCTCTTATCGTTTCCGAGATATAACGTCTTGAAAGTACGAAATGTACTAAACTTCTACTATTTGTTTGTGAAATCGTTGCTATCACATTCCATCAGGCGCTCATGACTAAATTGTATGGAAGAGTCGAAATCCGACTCGCACTTGACCAATTATCGTAGAAAGTTGTGTTTCGACGTAAAACGATGAGGTGTTATAAGTTTGACGTGTCTATCTGTCTCTCTGTGTGTGTGTGTGTGTGTGTGTGTGTGTGTGTATGTGTGTATGTGTGTGTCTGTCTGTGGCATCGCATCGTGTCGTAGCTCCTGAACGGATCTACCGATTTTGATTTATTTTTTTGTTTATAAAAGGTGAATTAGTCGAGTGTTTTTATTTATATTAGCTGTAGGTGAGGGCCTTTCTTCCCGTGGGAGAAGGCGACTGTGGGATGTGGGTTAAATTGTGGCGTAGGCGAGAGGCTGGCAACCTGTCACTGCAATGTCACAGTTTCGTTTTCTTTCAACCCCTTATTTGCCAACAGTGGCACTGAAACCTGAGTAGTTTCATGTGCTCTGCCTACCCCTTCATGGGACACAGGCGTGATTGTATGTATATGTAGCTGTAGGTGATGGCCGCTGGTCCAAGATGGTCGCCGCCACAAAAAAAAATATTTATTTATTATGGATTACAGAGGCAAGCATGATCGCGCGATAAATGATAAAACCAGCAGGGTTAGCACATGATTGCCGCGAGAGTATGTCACCGCGAGATAGACTACCGGTTCTTATGTCATTAATACAATTACGACAAAGACGTGTCATCTCATCTATCTCGCGGCGACATACTCTCGCGGCAATCATGTGCTAGGCCTAAAGGGGCGGCTCATTCTGCGATTCTATCGCCGCGCTACATGTATATGGCGGCGGCCGCGAGTTTCGCGGCCCGTTCACTGGTGACGACCTTCACGCGGCGCAATAGAATTCTATGTCGGCTGCTCGCGTGCGGTCTGTTTGTTAATGTAGGTAAGAATTTAGAATGGCGGCATTTTATGAACATCAAAGGAGTGAGCCTTCAGTATTTGTACTATTATATTCTGTGATATTCGTACTATTAGTAAGTGCGAAAAGGACGGCCTGGCGCGACCATGCTATCGGTGCTGATTTTTAACCGCCGTCTCAAATCTCAAAGGAAGGGGTTCTCAATTCGTCTGTATTTTATTTTTTATGTTTGTTCCTCCGTCGCTACTGGACCGATTTCGATTTTTTTTTTGATAGTATACGAATACAGATTGGTCCCATTTTTCTCAGAACCCAGTTCTGATGATGGGATGGATGGGAACTCCTCAAATCTGAAAGGCATACATATGGTGATTTTTGTGTTTTTAAAGGAATGGCATGCATTTGAACAGTGACATTTGGTGCAGTGGAACTGCTGATGATGGTCAGAACGGAACTCCTCAAATTTGAACGGCACGCTTATAGTGACTTTGGTATTTTTATAAGAACAGCATGCACTTACGTCCAGAACAGTGACATTTGGTGCAGTGGAACTCCTGATGTTGGTCAGAACGGAACTCCTCAGATCTGAACGGCACGCTTATAGTGACTTTAGTATTTTTATAAGATCAGCATGCCCTTACGTCCAGAACAGTGACATTTGGTGCACTGGAACTTCTGATGATGGTCAGAACGGAACTCCTCAAATTTGAACGGCACGCTTATAGTGACTTTGGTATTTTTATAAGAACAGCATGCACTTACGTCCAGAACAGTGACATTTGGTGCAGTGGAACTCCTGATGTTGGTCAGAACGGAACTCCTCAGATCTGAACGGCACGCTTATAATGACTTTAGTATTTTTATAAAAACAGCATGCACTTACCTCTAGAACATCTTGAACGTAAAAAATGTAGGTAAGTACTTAACATACAATTCGGTACTTGAATTCCAAAACACAAGAAATATGACAAAAGAAAGAGCCCCCTACAAAAAGAAAGAAATAAAAACCTTAAATTATAAATTTAAAAAACCCCCGACACAAAGAAAACGTGAATTAAATTAAAAATTAAATAAAAAAGGGTGAAAAAAACTAAAAGTGCGAGCTTTCAAAAAGTAATACAATAACTAAATAAGTAGCTCTAGGAATACCTACCTTCCTTCTTACGAAATACCTACCTTCTTCTTAGGAATATCTATCTACCTTCTACCTTCTTACGAAATACGTAAGATGAAAACCTAACTACGAAATTCTTGAACGTAAAAATTTTGGTACTTAAACATAAAATTACTTGAATTCTTAAACACAAGAAATATGACAAAATAAATTATTAATTATTATTCTCTTTATTGATTTCCATTATTAATTAATGGTAAAGTGTTGTCGCGTCGGGGGACCGCTCTTTGCCTGTCTAACTTGATACTTAAAAACTAAATATTTACACAGCTAAACTAACTTAATAAATGTTTAACAAAAAATTCACCATACATTAAACTAACTACCTGAACATGAACAATGTAACTATACAACCAAAATGTCAAAGTATTAGAATTACAAGTAACGTATATGTTTAAAACCAAACAAACTAGATAAGTGCTGAGCAAAAATTTCAACACCCAATCTTAAAATAAGACTCTAAAGACTGCATCGGAAACACAACCGTCAACGACGTCTGCCCTCGCGCTAATATTGAGAGCGGTCCCCCGACGCGACAACACTTTACCATTAATTAATAATGGAAATCAATAAAGAGAATAATAATTAATAATTTATTTTGTCATATTTCTTGTGTTTAAGAATTCAAGTAATTTTATGTTTAAGTACCAAAATTTTTACGTTCAAGAATTTCGTAGTTAGGTTTTCATCTTACGTATTTCGTAAGAAGGTAGAAGGTAGATAGATATTCCTAAGAAGAAGGTAGGTATTTCGTAAGAAGGAAGGTAGGTATTCCTAGAGCTACTTATTTAGTTATTGTATTACTTTTTGAAAGCTCGCACTTTTAGTTTTTTTCACCCTTTTTTATTTAATTTTTAATTTAATTCACGTTTTTAAATGGAATAATATAATTCTTCATCTAATAACATGGTCTTAACCTAAAGGGATATTCCTTTTTCAAAGAAGAATCAAAATTGTTCAGTCGTAACTTTATATACATTTGGTACAAATAGGACAGATTTGAATCAAAGAAGTATTTATTTGCAACAAAATATTACACCGTTTTAGTATGAATATGCTAGTTCTTAAAAAACGTCTTTGGTTCAAGTAACCTTTATCAAAGCAAAAATAAAAACCTGTTAAAAGAAGATTCACCACTATTTAACTACAAGAATTCTGCGTTTTTAATAGGAAATCATAATTTCTTAATTTAACTTTTACGTTCTACAGTCGAGACATAAAAGTTTAAATAAAAAAAATACACGGTTTCGCGTCAAGATTTAGTTCAATCTTGGCTTGATTTTAATAGTTCTTGATTTGATGTTTTGAAACTCCATTCAAAGTTCCAGAATAACTTAAAACAAAAATAATCACAGATTTATGTCAAGATTTATTAAGTTCTTGGCTTTATGTCACAAATTCTTGATTTAATGTCTACAAGCTCCATTTGAGAATCAACAAGTTCAAATCAAAAAATATCAAGGTTTTACTTCAAGATTTAGAACAATCTTGGCTTGATTATTGTTAGGTTTAAGATATCGGGTAGATGAGATCTCCCCGCCAGCCGGCTGTGCCCGGCAACTGTCATCGTCAGTCGAAATATACCGATACGTGAACTGGCCGTGTCTCATTTCTCGGCAACCCTTTTCCCTCCAAAATAACAGTTATAATAATTCTTGGTTTGATGCTTATAGACTTCATTCATAATTCGAGCAGGTCTTAAATAAAAAATCAACACGGACTTAGGTCAAGATTTATTACATTCTTGGCTTCATATCACAAATTCTTGATTTAATGCCTACAAGTTCCATTTGAGAATCAACACGTTTAGATCGAAAAATAATAAAGTTTTGCTTCAAGATTTAGTTCAATCTTGGATTTGTTTTAATAATTCTTGGCTAATATTAAATCATTTTAATAAGATGCACCGATAATTTTCGTTCAAATTGCAATTAAGCTCACAAATAAAAAAATATACGGGCTTACTAGACGATCAAGCATACCTTGTCACTAAAAAAATGTTGCGCGAAAGTTTATCCTCCCATAGAAAACTTTAATTTCGCGCTTTTTCCTAATATCGTGAATCATGAATAACTTGACCGCCTTATATTACATTATAGAATTTTTTTCACACATTCTTGATTTAATGTTTACATTATTCGAGAATTTGCATTAAAGAATAAAGAAGCTTGAACTAAACAATCGCACGGTTTTACGCCAAGAGTTAAAAAAATCTTGGCTTAATTTTACAAATTTTTGGTTTGATATTCTGTGAACTACATTGAAGATTCAAGATATTTGAACTAAAAAATATATACTTTATTTAAGAAAGTTAGATCTTAAACGTGACATGAAATAAAAACGTGTTGCCATGGCAAAAAAAGTCTTGAAATGGGTAATTGTGATTGCCCCGTTAAGTTCAGATAAAAACCAAACGGGTAATCAATCCTACAATTTTTAGGACGTAAAATACCATAATGTAATAATTTCACAAAACAATGCAAAAACCTATAATATAAACACATTATACCCGTGTGGTGACGAGGTTAGAATTTCACCTCCCCCTTTCCTCCCGTGGATGTCTAGAAGTCGATTGTGGTAAGGGCAATGGGCTGGCAACCTATCACTGCATTACAATTTCGTTTTCTTTCAACCCCTTAATTGCCAAGAGTGGCACTAAAACTTACAGTTTAACGTGCTCTGCCTACTCCGTTTGGAAATAATGAAAAAATGTTATATGAATTTGATTTGTTTTTACTTTTTTTGAATGTATTTTCACTTAAAAATTCAATGCTAGTCATAAAGTTGGCACTTAAAATGAGTTTTTTCATTTTTTTTAAACCTATTTATTTTTTTCTTGTCACTTTTTGACATCTATCATGTATGTGTATATAAAGTAAAGTACTATCTCAAATAAATACAAAATTAAATTCTAGTAGTAAATAAACAAAAGTAAATTCTGTACTTCGCTGATGGTCCGAATTGTCTGAAACGTCCAGTGGATATTAAGTGAATAATCATATCAATAAGTTAATTTAGTAGGTACAGTATTTTTTTTTATACGAAATAGAGAATATATATGGAGAATAGCCACAAATTAATAAATAGTAACTAGTTAAATAGTATCCGGTACCTTCGTGTCAGATTGTACTGTACTTTCAAGCAAAAAAGAAACCTAAATCGGTCCAGATGGATGGATGACGCCGATGACGGAGTTAAAGACGGTCAAGCAAAACTTGTCTCTAAAAAAATGCGGCAAATTTAAAAATGTAGTCACGAATGTTTATCCTCCCCGCGAGTATCCCCTTCACGAGTGAGAAACTTGTTTGACCGTTTATAATTAAATACGGAGTAGGAAACATAAGTATGTACAACCGAATTGATAATCTTCTCCTTTTGACAAATATCTTAACGTCGGTTAAAAAAAAACATAAAACCGTATTAATAACCTCCTTTTCAAATCTTGAACTCTATTAAAATTAGATATAAGATACTTTAGCTAGACAAAGATAAGCATACGGTTTTTGTGTTACGCTGGTACTAACATCCTAAAGAAAGGGATTAGTTTAGTTTTCATTATTCATACTTACTGTACATAAGTCACACAACAAACTAAAAGGGCAAAAATAAAATATTGGGAATTTATTTTTAAAAATTGGCAACACGCAACTGACGCTTAGCCTTACTCGAGGGTAATGCCTCGCGAAGCAGACTTAGTTGTTTATCCTCGTAACGCCCACCATACTACATTTTTGCTATTAGGGAATTTTGATTCTACTTGTATCTTAAATTGAGTTGATTTTTATTTGTTCGAAAAAATTTAGAAACAAAAGATCTGTCTCCGATGGACACAAATGGGAAGATGCATTCTAATCTGTGGCCAGCGGGGATACATAAAAGTCAATCCTTCCCATCTGTGACCACCTCGGTTTCTTCCTAGCTCTTTTATTATAGTATGTAAATATATGTATAATTAGGTATGTCTTTAATTTCTTGTCTAAAATAGATAATAATTTAGACAAGAAATTAAAGACATAATTATGACAAAGAAGCCTGTCGTAATATTGATTTTCTACATCTATTTGTTTTATTTTAGGTTTGCCGTTAGAAGATGATGTCCTCTGGTTAAGTACGTGTACAGTGATCCATGGGATAAAGTTGTGGAAAATGGACAAAAACTTTACACTACAGATTTATTGTGATAGCAACTGTTGATGAAGTGTATTGTATTGGTAAATAAATAATTTAACTATAGGTATTAGACGGTCAAACATGTTTGTCCCTAAAAAAAAGCGCAAAATTCAAATTTA
Source organism: Leguminivora glycinivorella (assembly GCF_023078275.1). Taxonomy (NCBI): domain Eukaryota; kingdom Metazoa; phylum Arthropoda; class Insecta; order Lepidoptera; family Tortricidae; genus Leguminivora; species Leguminivora glycinivorella. The sequence continues at coordinate 11,300,713 of NC_062988.1, forward strand.
GGATGAGGTGAAAAACATTCGTGCCAAAAAAAAATAATTTGCCACTTTTTCTAAGGACGGAAGTTGCTTGACAGGCTTTATTAAATAATTATTTTTAGTTCTATAATACTTGGTAATACTTTTCTTAATTGTTCTCGTGACCCAAATGTTTATAAATAATTATTTGTGTGTCCAAAGATATTAATAATTCATTTATGGCAAAATATAATTATTTCTCAATTATATTGTATTATTCCTTCCCTCTACATTTTTTCTGTTATTCAGGAATAGGTAATAGTAGATGATGCTTTTGTTGTATTGTGATAACATTGTTAGTCTAACACGTTGATTATTATTTCATTGGTACTTTCTATGTCTTGAAGTATGATACTTCATTCTTTATTCTAATGTCATTAGTTACTTGATGCAAAAAGTAATATATATTTCTGCTATTCCGGATTTTTTTTAATTCTAGACACTTTAAGTTTGCCACTATCTCAACAATATACCAGTAATCTCACTTGAAGTTAGCTCCATCTGGTGAACCTGAAAACAATAGGTTGTGTCATATAAATCCCGACTAAGAAGTTTGTTGAATATGTAATTCTTTAGCGGTACCCACTATATAAACGAATTCATAAAATATTACATACGACACAATCTACTATTTTAAAGTTCAGGCCCCGTAGCCGAATGGCATTTCTCCGACGCCAAACGAAAGCGATACGCCGCTGGCTCTGTCGCGCCAATACGCAAGCGCGATAGAGATAGATATCTACTAGCGCTTCGTTTCGTGAGCGTTTCGTGAGCGATTGTGCCATTCGGCTAGCCACCCAGATGTAGCTAACCGCAAGTGGGATTACTGGTATCGTTGAAATAGAGGCGAACTTAGTGTCTTGAATTAAAAACAAATCCGGAATTACAGAAATATATACCTTTTGCATCAAGTAACTAATGACATTAGAATAAAGAATGAAGTATCTTACTTCAAGACATAGAAAGTACCAATGAAATAATATTAAATCTTTATACAAGAAGCATCAGTATAGAATGAAAAGAGAAAACGCTTGACTTAAAACTTGAAGAAAATAGAAGCAAGATATTTAATAATTCCATTGGAGACACATTGGTGTGTTATTCCAAGATACATCCAATTTAAAATAAGATTGTGTAAAAATACAATCAAGAGTTTTAGCAAAATAATTTAAAACATTATTTACTCAATCTAAGAAATATAAAATTTCATTTCAAGAAATTATATATTTTAAATGAAATAAGATAAATTACATCCAAGAAGTAAGTATATTTGGTTTAAGATACTTACTGTTTCATCCCAAGAAACATTAAATCTAACTTCAAACATGTAAATCTTCATCTAATACCGTCAGAACTTTTAAAATGAAAAATGTATATATTTGGTGTAAGTAACTAATTGTTTTACCCCAAGAGACATTAACTTTTACTTTAATTATGCATAACTCTTAACTGAAAACCGCCATAACTCTTAATGCAACAATTTTATTACTTAGAACCAAGAAATATTATACTTGTTTTTAAGAACTTGCTGATTTGCTTCTGAGTAATAATTATCACTGAACAAAACGTTTACGCTCTTGGAATAAATGATTGAGTTTTAAAAAAAAGATTGTTTTGCTAATCATGTTAAGATATAAAATGGTTAGTGCAAGTAATAAACATCGAGACATTTTATGTTTTATATCAAGTAATTAAAATCTTCCTGATATGGGAAACTGGATATCTCTTGGTTCAAATAGGTTTCTTTGGTTGAAGAGATATTTTCTATCTGTGTACTAATGTGACAATATGTATATTGTATTATGTAAGTATAGGTTAGAACTAGACATGTAAAAATAAAACAAACATATGTTTGATAGTAAAATATCTTTATTACATCATTGTAAAAAAGTCCAGTAAGTTGAAGTTTAACAAGTTTAAGAACAATAGGAAGGAACGCAACCACAAGAGCGAAAGCAGTAAGAGACGAATTTCTGCATTATTTTATGACAGAGCAGGAACGAGTAGCATGGCAAGATAAATACTTATAAAGAAGTTCGAGTTATAAATTGATATGATAAAATTGATAATACATCTAATAATAGTATGTATTTTATAAAATGTTTATGTACATTTTCAATGTCTCAATAAAGATACTTACGTTAGCTGGTGCATTTTCACTGCCTATTGCCTAATCCTTTATTCGGCGTATTCTGAGTCAAAACAAATGAAATCGCATCATAAGCAAACCACTTCACTGTTTTACCGCCAGCACTACCACTTTTCTTCTTTTTCTCCTCATTATTGCTTCGAAATTTCTTGTAAGCTTCGTCACTTGTTGTACCAAACATTTCAGCGATTTTATTCCATGCATCTTTTTTAACATTCCTATCTTTGTATATTCCGGATTTTATCTCCCACAACTCGGGGTGTAAATGTACTTCATTAATAAAATCTATAGTTCGTTCGTTAGACCACGTATTAGTCATTTTTGCTGCATAAATAATAAATAACCTCAAAATGAAAATAACATGCAGCTCATCGCAAAGAACGGAATATAGCAACACGGCGTACGCTCACAGCAAACTTCATGTCGCGTAGAAAAGGATGCACTATGCCGTACAAAGTGAATGAGTGAAACAACGATACAACTGGCTGGGCAATATTGCATTTAAAATCGAGAGCCTAGCGATCGTCCGGCAACCCCTCGGGACAATATCGGCCATACACGGCAACACCAAACATTTTTGGCTATATGTCCGGGACATATCTGCATTATTGCACAGCCTGGCTGGCATTGCTTGCAATGTTGCCGGGCCACTGTGTTGCAGCCACATATTGCACGAAAACATGGCCCGTGTAGGAGCCTCTTTAGATATGTAAGCTATAACTACTCATATCATGTAGTGTGTGTGTTAGCATAAGCGCTTCAGTATTAAAAGTATCGTCGAACTGAAAGGTTGTTTCCATCAGCTACGCCCCCTCCGTGCCCCTCACTTCAGAGGACCCAAGCTACCTTGCCCATCAGACACGGTGGTCTTGGGATCCGCAAAATTTCAAGTATTGCACTACCCGCCTTCCTTTCTTCCGGTTTCAGTATCCAAAATTTATGTTGCCAAATTCTAAAAACTAACCCTGACCATTTGGCTCTACCTTTCTTGACAGAAGCCGTGGATTGCTGGAAGGTTGCCTGCCCAAACAAAGACCCGCCCGAATTGCGCCATTCGCAGCATCAATGGGACGAGCCGCTCTGCTTGCTAGTACGTGATAATCTCGGCCACTAGCCCTGCAGAGCGAGCTCGTCTCCTTGCTAGTTCGAAATGGAAATCCGGCGCATGGCTGCAGACACTCCCTTCCAGCAATCTTGGTACCCTGCTTACCAGCAGTACTTTTAGGCTCGCGGTATCGCTGCGCTTGGGGGCGGCATGCGTGACCCCACACATTTGTCACTGCGGCGCTCAAGTGACAAAGTTTGGCACCCATGGCCTCTCTTGCACCAACTGTGCCGGCCGCTCGGCGCGCCACGCAAGTCTTAATGACATACTGCGCCGAGCCCTCGTCTCTGCCGGAACGCCGTCCGTTCTAGAACCTAACCTGGTCTAGCGCGTGACGACGGCAAAAGACCAGACAGAATGACACTGGTTCCCTGGAAGCTGGGTCGGCCCCTCGTTTGGGATACCACGTGCGTGGACACTCTCGCGCCGTCTCATCTTCCAGGGACCTCAGCAAGGGCTGGCGCTGCTGCCGAGGCGGCCCGAGCAACTCAAGCGGGGCAAATATGCAGCCATCGACACCGGCTGCATGTTTGAGCCGTTTGGGGTAGAGACGCTTGGGCCGTGGGGTCAGGGAACGCATGGCATTTTCACAGAGCTGGCCAAACGCCTAATAGACGCGTCGGATGACCGGAAGGCTGGAGCATATCTTGCCCAGCGCATCGGCATTGCTGTTCAGCGCGGAAATGCCGCCAGACTTCTGGGCAACCTACCGGCCGGCTCTGATTTAGGTTATTTTTTTTTATTTATAGGGTTTTATTTTACAGGTAGATTTAGTTTAGTTATCGTTTAATGTATTAGTTCACAGTGTAGTTTTATTTGTGTTAGTCTAATATGTATTTTTATTTTTAATAATAGGTTTAGATTATTTTTAATATGTCCTTTGTGTGTTTTTAATGTCATACTGAATTAGAAATAAATACCTTACAGTATGCGAAGTAGCTATAGTTGTTTAGGGGTTTCTGTTGAATGTTTAGTTAAATCTTATCACTTTTTCGTCATTTTTCAGGTAGAATTAAAATTATAAAAACCAACGAAAAGAAAATCAAAAACTAACCTTTTAAATATTTTACACTATAAACATTAAAAACAAAATGTGTAGCGGTAATTTACCTAATGATAGGCCTTCTACATCAACTACAACTTCCTCTCAACTCACATTTGCAAGCACAATTTCAGTAGCGGAAACTCTTTCCACACCAAGAACATCAGATACACATCAGTTGAACCACTAAATGTGTTATCCATCGATCATTCCAATGAACACTCTGTGCTAGTTCCTCCACTGCCGTCACCACTTGTAGAGACACTTGAGAGTAGATCAGATGCAACTACTCCTGTGTTATCATCACCTGAAATAACACCGCGCCTAAATGATGTTATATCCATTGAGCACTCCAATGATCAGACCTAGCCTAGGTCCACCAGTGCCATCACCACTTGTAGAGGCACTTGAGCCTATATCAAGTGTATCTACACCTATAATATCATCGCCCGACTTCACACAGAACTTAAAACACTGGGATTTAGTAAATCATGTCTTTAAAAGCCTTTTAAATATTAAAAAAAAATGTGAATACTATACAGGAATTACAGAACTTGCCTTCTGACTGTAGAACTCTCTTAAAAACCAACAGGCCAAATGAAATTGTTAATACTGGTTTATTATCATTTCGGTTTATCAGCAGGTTTACTATACAGTCTATACACAATGGAAAATGTAATATTATAGTTCCTGATGATCAGGTAACTATTTTTTTTTATATCAATATTGATGGTTTACCTTTAGCGAAAAGTTCAGGCAGCCAGTTCTGGCCAGTTCAAGGATGCACTAGCTTAGGCGGACCTCCATTAATAATAGGTATATGGCATGTTTATAAAAAACCTACTGCATGTAATGAGATATTGGAACCTTTCATTAAAGAATATTTAGAATTAAAAGTTGATGGTATTCTTTATAAAGATCAAAGAAAAAATATTTCTTTGGTAAATATAATTTGTGATGCCCCAGCTAAATCCTTCATTTTGTGTATATTGGTCAAAGAACAAATTATTCGTTTGGGACAGGTTTTCCATATTTCAGTGGACATTTTCACAGAGCTGAAGGAGGTAAAATCTTTTGTTACGTTTATTATGACAAAAGTAGAAGCAATGGAATTATCAATTATGTACCAGAATAAATGTGAACCGAAACCAACACTGTTGCCTAAATTACCTCTGACTCAAATAAACGAACTCGAGAACATGGAGGCGATGAAAACGTTCGAACGCAATGGTATGTTCACTTATTATAGTTATCACAATCTAAAGGCACCATAATGCATTGAATCTCCCTAACAGCTATTGCCAGACAGAACGTACACGCTCTAGTACTGTTTCAATTGTAATTTAAGAGGATACGGTAGCGAAAATGCTAAAAGGGAAAGGAGCCCCCCTTTCAACTTGGGAATTTTAGTTAAATATACAAGTGTTATTAACTAGATTTATCGAAAAAAAATTGTCCATTAAAAACAACTCAGTCAAAAGATATTTCAAAAAAATCTTTAAAATCGAGGTACCGCTCTCTACTCTTTCCTCCTTCAAAACTTAATCAATCGGAACGAAATTTGAGAATCTGAATAACAATGAAATAATCTATGTCGGACCGTTTAGCTTTTTTGGTTAATTGTTACCAGTTTTGAGTATCACACCTTTTTTTGCGCCACAATGAAAAAGGCCGTTTTTGGACATTTTTGTATGGCTCTATAGAGTCTTTAAAAAGCAGAATATCAAAAAAATCAAAACGGTTCGACACAGATAAAAATAATAACAATCTGTGTTGAAAAAATCATTGCTCTATCTTCAAAAACCAGGGAGGCAATAGTCGAGAGCGTTTGTATGGAGAATTCGCATCTTTAACTCGTTCACTTCCCGATTTGACATGTGGATTTTTCTCTTTTTAGTTTGATATGCTAAGGCATACAGGAGGAAGCAAAGAACGGGACTGTATCAACCGCTGTCTGGAAAAAACCTTGGATTACTTGGAGCAGTAATTGTTCTTGGATGGGGAAAAAAGTTATTTCAAATTTTCTTCCCCAATGCTGATGAATGTTATAAAACGCAAGTACAAATAGATACCTTAATCTGACTACTCGAAAAAGTATTTGATTGATTTGTGAACCTTACCATCTGACGTGCCCGCAATATGCTCCATGGAGTGCGACGTATGCTCATGATGGTTGAAGAGCGGCGAGCCTGTCCCACACATGGGACTCCGACAGTGAACGTGTTAGTACTAGTACCTAACCGTCTTTTATTAATAACTATTATCTTTATCATCTTAATTATTGATTAAACCACACCAATACTTATTTCTTTTTCCCCTTTTAGTTTGATATGCTAAGGCATACAGGAGGAAGCGAGGACCGGGACTGCGTCAACCGCTGTCTAAAAAAAAAAGCAATTTCAAATTGTCTTCCTCAATGCTGATGAATGTTATAAAACGTAAGTGCATCCATACTAATATTATAAATGGGAAAGTGTGTGTGTCTGTTTGTATGTCCGTCTTTCACGGCAAAACGGAGCGACGGATTGACGTGATATTTTAAGTCGAGATAGTTGAAGGGATGGAGAGTGACATAGGCTACTTTTTGTCTCTTTCTAACGCGAAGCCGCGGCCAAAAGCGTACCTTATAAAGGGCATCGACGCAGTGCCCGCAGTGTCCGTCTTTTATTAATATGCGTTTAGTTCAAAATGTTCAAATTAATTTAAAACAAATAAATGCGTTTTAAACTTTTATATTTTTTACAGGTGCTGTAAGGCAGACATTTCCAAATGCTACAGATAATATGGTTTCAACATGGTGGGACTCGAATTAAGCGACAATAATTAGTAACAAGAAACAATTATTTTCAATGCAGGTGATGGATTATGGAAAAACCTTAAACTGGAAGAATTTTATTAAAAATACAAGACATACGCTTAACTTTCCAAACACTGTAAATGGGAGTAACCAGTGCGGTTCAAATTTGTAGCGTAGTTAAGCAATTTTAGTTTTTAAGTTTAGCTCCCCTTATTTCATAATATTATAATTTAATAATGGTCTTGTGCTGCCACGCCGTGTTACGGTGGTCCCACATTCGCCGCGGGAGCACCATAACGTTATGTAAAAGAAACCGTGTTATGTAACGTTATACAGAGTGGGGCCTGTAACAAAGGCGAAGAATTGAACTGTAGGCTATTCTCCTTATACTGATCAACATTTGTTCAGTGACTTTTAAAAATTATGAAGTCTTTAAATTTTTAATTTTTCATACAAAATAAATATTAGCTTCAATGTACGCCATTATTGTTGTCATTGACGTTGTCTGTCACACTTTAGACTTAACAGAATTCGCAATACATTACCTCTTAGAAAAAACTTTCAAGGGTGATAAAAATCAAAATACAAGTTATTTTTAAAAGTCGCCGAACAAATGTTGATCAGTATAAGGAGAATAGCCTAGAGTTCAATTCTTCGCCTTTGTTACAGGCCCCACTCTGTATAACAACCAGTGTGGGAGCACCATTATATAATTAACATAACATATTATTAACATAACATCCCGGAGTGGGAGCACCAGAGTGGGCATGTAACTGGTACCAAAAAGCAGAGCTTTGATTTTTCAAGCCTTTATATTGTGTCAGACTATTTTGCTTCTTTATATATATATTTTAGACAGAGGCGACAGAGCCTTTAAACCTGGGCAAAAGTCATATAGTTAAGGCTAGATATTTATGCCGCAAAGATAATTTGAAAAGATAATATTCATATTTGATATTGACTTCAAAAAAAAGCAAAACAGTCCAACATATACACTCTATTATCATTTAGATTTAAACATTTGGTTACGATTGGTTAAGTTTTGGGGAAGGAAACAATGGAGAACAAAACCTTGATATTACTACAAATGTCATTTTACATTATATTTAAAAAGACTTGAAATAAAATATTTCGTCTGTGTATCCATGTTTTTGTTTTATAAAAGGTCCGTGGTTTGTTCCTTTTTCGTCATCGTGGTAATTTTTTACCTATTTTCTTAAATAACTTGAAAATTACCTTACTAAAAATTATTAAAAAAGTTTAGTTTTTCCTTTTTAAGGTACGGAACCCTAAAAATGAACTTATTAAAAGTTTTCGTCATAACTTTCTAGTAGGTAAGTTTATATTTATGTATCAGCAACATTGCTATTCAAAGTTATAGAAAGTTGTAAGAATCCGATCTGGGAAACTTACAGGGTTTACCTACAGTGCGGCTTTGCATCAATATTGCTCACACATTGCTCTAACGTTTCAACCTTGCAATTGTAAGTTTCAAACTCCCAGATGTAGCATTGAACAATGTTACCGCAAGGTCTGCTTCCTCAACGGGATCATTGTTAGGCACTGAATAAAACATAATCTTATTATTGAATGAAGAACTGTATTTCCACTTTTCTAACTAAGTACTACAACTTTTATAAGCTTAATCTATTAAGTTCAACCGCTAGCACGCTGTGCCTAGGTATGCGGTAAGTTCTGTACTGACTTTTTGACAGATGTCATTACATATAATTATTATGTACCGTCTCGTACATATTCCCAACCGCAAAGGTTTTCTTATAATTAAAGGACTATGGTAATTAAACGTAATTAAATATCTATTGGCAGAACACAAACTTTATATATGCTTGTTCGTATGACAGACCCTTTAGGTGTCCTAATGGAGAGTGCTCTCACCTTTCCATCAACTCCGGGGAAAACCTCTACTACTTTGGCCATGGGCCACCTCAAGGGTGTAACATTCATAACATTGTCATCTTTAACTATGACTAAAGTACCTACTTCTATGTTTTTACAGTCCTTGCGCCATTTTGGTCTATTCTGTAACTGTACAAGGTACCTATTGTTTGTACCACTGTTTCCAAAAATTCTGAACCATACGATTACATTGATCCCAGAACTTAGTGAGACTAACAGGCTCCTTAGTACCTACGATCTTTTTCAGGATATGTGGTGAGAGGCGCACCAGTTAAAAAATGGGCAGGGCTGAGATATGGGGTTTCATTGACATTGGTTGCAGGCAAGGCCGTCATAGGCCGGGAGTTAAGGATTCCCTCAATTTGGACAATTACAGAGTTTAACTCTTCATATGGGTGAATCAACGTGGTTTTTTGACAAAAATCTAAAATTTATTCTATCGAAATACTTAAAAAATAATTAAACTGTCGTGTAGGTTATTTATTACAGTTTCTTAGGTTAGTGGCAGCAGCGAGATAAATTTACTTTTACACGGATTTTAAAGACGTTTTGCTCAAATCGGAGTGAAATAATGGTTTGCGTCGCGTAATTTAGTTTATGACATTACACAGACATTAATATCTGTATGGACGGTTTAATGGATTTATCCATTTAATATAATGCAGACGCACATTATAATAGAGCTTATTTAAAATAAATTCAAGTATTAATATAAGAAATGGCCATTTACAAATCCACTGCGTTACTTTAGTATTTTTCATAGTCAAACTTATTGATTATTTCTACTGTGGTTAACATTGTATTTAAAAATTCTACATCTAAGTTAACACACAACCAAGGAATATATATCTAACCTAATTTTATTCATGAATAACCGCCCAACTGATAAAAAAATTAATTCAAAGGTAAGAAAATTTGGGGACATCCAGTAACGCAAGAAAAAAAGTATTGGTAACGCCGGAGATTCCTTGGTTGTATTCTCTGGCGTTACTGGTCTTTTTCTTATAACAAAATAAAAGAGTATTCATTATTTATCATCAAATATTTATTCAAAATTATTCTTGAATGCTTACTTATAACTAAAAAAAAAAGTTCTTCTAAAATACAATCATGAGATCCTGACTTTATAAAAATACTTAACAATTTGACTATTTCCCCAATGGTAACTAGCGAAACAAAGGTTTAATAGCATAGGTATAGAATTTCTGATGATGTAAAAATTTTCTTTAATGTATTTCTTTCTTGTTTTGGTATTTTTAAATATTTTTTTGATCGACTATCTATCGAATATTTTTTTTTTCGATGTTGACTTATTCTTTTCCCCAAATATTTCTTTTTATACTTTTCACATTGCTTTTTTCTAAATTGATGCTTTCTCTGTGTACTTTTACACTGGTCAAAAAGAGAAATAAAAAAACAAAGTGTGATGTAAAGCTGCATTTTTGGTATGTTATTTGGGGTCCTTGGGGGAATGTAGGACTATATTTTGCAAGCAAAAAAATGGTGTGCTAACTTCGTAATTTAAAAAAAAGTCAAAAAATCAGACTTTTTTTGGTTTTTGCCGTTTTATTAAAAAACTATGCATTTTTGGTCAAAAATTGCTATGTAATGTTGAAAGCGCATTAAATTCCAAACAGTTTGACATCTTTTTTATCAATGTCTGTCAAATATTTTTTGAGATATGAAGCGTCAAAAAAAGAGCATTTTTCCCCTTTCTATGAAAATATTCGTTTTGCTCATATTTTGAGACTGATATCAGCAAAACAACTCAGGCTATTACATAAATTGTAAAACAAAATTTCACTAGCTTTCATTTAAGACCAAAAGAGTGCCAGTTATTTAAACAAATAGGATTATATCATAAGTCTAGTATAACTGGATCAGAAATAATCGGTGGATGGTAATGGCTAAATGGGATAGTTTACATATATTTACAGGAGGCGTAGCGGAGAACGAATTATTATTATTTGGGGGCTATTCAAGTATTACTCAGACACATGTTTGCGTATATCAAATCAACATTTATTTAGTAAGTTAAGTTTACGGTCAGAAAGAGCTCAGGATCGCCGCTTGGCGGAAAAAAATATTTACGAGTAGAAAACCCTAAAATTAATTGAGTCATATGGTTCCGAAATTGTTCTTGTACGGACTGGTTTTTAAAGCATATCACTGAGGGTCAATTACATCGATGCAATCTCACGAGCGTTGTCGTGGACGTGCCCGAATCATAGTATTCTCCGTTTAACGAAATATCAGTACATAGTATGTGTTGTATTGCACGCGCAGGTCTCTCACCGCCGCGCAGGTGTAGTCGGACCATAACTCGACAGTATACACGCTTGTACAAAAACTGAGGAACAGCTGTCTTTTTACGCTGTCACTACATTTGGCGAATCTTCTAGCCAACATGTTTGCCCTTACTGCGGTGGCTCGCCTCTGCCTTTCTATGTCCTCCTGGTCTTTTAAACTGGACAACAAGATGTGGCCAAGATATTTGACTTCGTGTACTCTCCGCAATTGAACTCCATCAAGCAAAAGAGGTGGTACATGTGTGGGCATATGTGCTGCCTCCATGAGCATAAATTCAGACTTGTCCGGATTGTATCTCATGTTATGCTGGCTGGCGTATCTCTCGCATTCTGCAAGTAACTTACGCATAGCTCCCACCGATGGTGCTAGTAGGACCATATGTATCGTCTGCATATGCGATGTGATTTATCATTTGCCCATTGATGGAGCAGCCAACCTCGGTACTGGTCAAAGCCTGCGACAGCCCATCCATGTACACGCTGAAGAGAGCTGGAGACATACTGCCTCCTTGTCTCACGCCACAGTTTAGCCCGCTGGCTGTGGACAGAGTTGACTTCCATCTTACTACGTTCTTCTGCTGGGAATACCACTTCTCCAGTATCAACACTTTCGCTACCAAGAACCCGACTGTCGGGTACACCGCTCGTAGAAGCGTAGCCAATTACATGGGTTTCCCCGTATGTAGCGAAAATGTCGTAGCGCCGCGTAGAGCCCGGTTTCGAAAGTGTTAATAATTGGCGTGGGCGCTTTCCCTTCCCGTAGTTTATTCCACAGCAATTGGTGGTAAAATACAACTCAAGTGGACTTTCTATCACTACAGGAGTTGTGCCATCAAGATGCAGAACCAGGACCCTCAAAAAGGAAAAAGTAAAATGTAACAAATTCTGTTTTATTTTTCTAACTAGCGACCCGCCCCGGCTTCGCACAGGTACTATACCTACATGTAAACCTTCCTCTATAATCACTCTATCTATTAAAAAATCATCATCCGCATCAAAATCCGTTGCGTAGTTTTAAAGATTTAAGCATACATAGGGACATAGGGACAGAAACAGCGACTATGTTTTATACTATGTAGTGATTTACTAAACTTCAAAATTTTACTGTATTTTATTTCTTCATTAGTAATAGTCAAATCGATGCAAAGTTAGCTTAGACATTTTTTTCAGATAAACGGATATCAAAGAAAGTAAGATCGAATAGATAGGACTTTCAACCTAAAACTTTTAGCGTAAACTATTTTACCTTAACCAATCTACCAGACTCTTGGCTTCTCTATTTATAGATTTTTTTTTGTTTACCAAAGTAACTATTCGTCTTACTGACCTTTATTTGCACTAAAACTAAAGCAAAATAAATTTTATACAATGTTATATTGCAATATATATCATATTATGAAGTATTTTGCAGATATTTGTCTAAAAATATTGGCAAAACGCTACATTTTATAAATGCGTCAAAAATTAACCTTTTTTGACGCTTCATATCTCGAAAACTATTTGACGGACATTGATAAAAAAGATGTCAAACTGTTTAAAATTTAATGTGCTTTCAACATTACAAAGCAATTTTTGACCAAAAACGCATAGTTTTTTAATAAAAAAATTAAAACCAAAAAAAGTCCGATTTTTTTACTTTTTTTTTTAAATTACGAAGTTAGCACACTTTTTTTTTGCTTGCAAAATGTAGTCTTACATTCCCCCAAGGACTCCAAATAACATACCAAAAATCCAGCTTTACATCACACTTTGTTTTTTTAGCCGATTTTCATGTAAGATTTGACCGGTGTATTTAGCTTTATCTCTTTTTATTTTTTTTCGCCCTCGTTGTTTTGGCGATTCAGTAAGCTTGTTTATTCCCTTCGTACGTTCGATGCCTGATGACCTAGGTGGCTTCGCCGCTGGTTTTGTATAAGCAGCAGGTTCAGTTGGTTGAGAAAATATAGTCGCGAGCGTGTTCCATTTGAAAGGATTGCTGACAAAAGTGTCACTGGTGGAGGTGTTAACGGTGGAAGCGTCAGTGGTGAAAGCGTTGCTGACAAGGGGCTTGCAGGTGGAAATGAAGGTAAGGGAGCTATAGCTGAGATAGGCGTTGCTGGTTGACTACTATTAACTTGAGGTGTTCTCGGCGAAGACGTAGTAGACGGTATGAGCACCGTGCGTGATTTAATTGTTGCTCCCCTCCGCTCCGCTGAGTTACGACGCCTAATTTGGTAAGTTTTTTACTAAATTTATAAAACCAATTTAATACAACATTTAAATACTTGGTGTCTTATATTAAGGTGTTATATATTTAAATATAAATGGTTCAGAGCGTAATGAAAAATGCCTCTGCAGCAGAAAAACAAAGACGGTATCGAGAACGTCTAAAAAGCAAACCCGAAGGTTACGACGAAGCTAAAAGAAAACACAGAGAAGCAGAGAACGGTATCACAAAACTAAACGATTAGTAAAAGATTTAACGGCCAAAGAAAAGTACAATGCTAACTTGATTTGGCGTTTACGGAAGAAAGTAGAAAGATTACTGGAAAATACACCACCAAGCTCTCGACAATCAGACTACAGATTTCAGCCATTAAATATACAGGTGAACCTTCACCGCCGACTCCTCCATCTGTGACACCGCCGCCAATTAACCATTCGACGCTAAAAAAAAACAATCAATATATCAAAACCATTGCCCTCTAGCGAAAATCCAAGGATCTTAGTATTGGGTCCTCACCTACGATACTGGCGGCTTTGATCTGACAGATCTGGCGGCTTTGTTTTTTAAGGACCTAAGTAAGTTATTTTTTTATTTACTTTAATAGTAACTTCAAAATATCTGGTTCGAAAATGTTTGATTACAAATTGATGTCTTTATTTTCTTCCTGAGTATAATTGCCCCTGAAATATCAATTGATATTTACCAATCGCTTTTTGGTGAAGAATAACATCGTGTAGAAACCGGACTAATCCCAAATCCCAATAAGACAATTTTTTTGGTTTCAATTTGATACCAGAAAATAATCCGCAAAATACTTGGTATAGAAAATCGCATTTCCTTGAAATTTTACATACAAAATGCCAATTTCATAGGTAAGGACAAGAATTTAAAAAGGGTTATTTCACATATTATTATTATTATTTTTATTTTTTTTTTAATAAATGGCCTCAGTCTCACTTGATGGGACTATTTTGCCAGTGTCAAGGTAAGTGCGACGTTGTTCGGTAGTAGGCACTTGTAAATTGATAGCTAGATTTTACAAGGGCACGTGGACTATCGGCCGTCGATGACAAAAAAGGGGCTAAACGCGTTTCGAGATTAATTCTTCATCAGCTTCTCACTATAACATTAGTTTACTGCATAATAAGCTATCGATATTACACTTTAAACAACATTAATGAGCAAAAGAAGGAGAAATTATTCGCGACGCGATGCCACTAAGATGGCACCCGAACCGGAAGTCTTCACATATTATTATAAAGGTGACAGTTTCAGGTAGCTGGTGTTAGAGTTAAATGGGATTATCCGTACTTTCTCTGGCGTTACCGGCAACGCCAGAGATTATTTCCCCAGCGTTACCAGTAACGCAAGGGAAAAATATCACATATTTCAGCTTATTACGTTATTTGTTAATAAATTTATATTTAAATATATAACACCTTAATATTAGACACCAAGTATACAACATTTAAATTATTTTTATAAATTTAGTTAAAAACTTACCAAATTAGGCGTCGTAACTCAGCGGAGCGGAGGGGAACAACAATTAAATCACGCACGCTCGTCGGCTGCTCGTCGCTGACAATCCCCTGCCGGGGATTTCGCCTTGACTAGGCCGATTCTCAGAAACTAAGGTATATTTCGCTCGGCCGAGAGCCACAAATAGCGCCATCTCTCCAAAATTTTAAACAACTTTGTATAGTAACTCAGTAGAGTTCAAATTTGACGCAAACATAGGGACACAAACTTAAAAAAATCTAGATAAATTGTCTTACCAGATCTACTTTCAGCATGAGACGTATTTAATGTGTAATTTCATGCATTTTATAAAAAGGATAAGATGTAAATAGGTTCAATATAATAAAATTGAAAAACAACTATGATTTTGAAGATGCCTATGGTTCGGGACACACCATTTTTGTATGGGAGAGTACTTTTTTCTCCTGCGTTATTGCAAAAATTTGCATTATATCTAACCAAATTGTTAATTTGAATATTTTAATTAAGTACTTAGGGATCTAATAATGATCGTCCATTAAAAAAAGTTATAAATTCTGTGGAGTTTTTGATTAATCGATTTTTCTTTACTAGGGACACCAAATCAGTGTTCTAAAAGTTGATTCACCCATATGTTAGGACGGTTTCACCCACAACCCGTTTTAAGTGATATTTCACAGATTTTATTCCAGCCTCCCACAAAGAACCGAACACAGGAGAATAACTAGGTATAAATTTGAATGAAATACCTTGATCGGCAGCAAATAGCTCTACAGTGTTCTTGTGCTCCGTGGCAGATTGCAATTTATACAAATCATTTAATTTATTTTGAGCCCCTTTGTAAGTACTGGCATTATCACAATATATTATGCTAGGTCTATTCCTACGTGCTATAAACCTCTTTAAAGCACTTAAAAAGCTTTCAGTTGTCAAATCTGAGACTAACTCAATATGCAGGGCTTCACTATCACTACATAGTATAAAACAAAGTCACTTTTTCTGTCCCTATGTCCCTATGTATGCTTAAATCTTTAAAACTACGCAACGGATTTTGATGCGGTTTTTTTTG
This sequence comes from Leguminivora glycinivorella, assembly GCF_023078275.1. Lineage (NCBI taxonomy): Eukaryota > Metazoa > Arthropoda > Insecta > Lepidoptera > Tortricidae > Leguminivora > Leguminivora glycinivorella. Next base: position 11,316,819 of record NC_062988.1, read on the forward strand.
ATAGATAGAGTGATTGTAGAGGAAGGTTTACATGTAGGTATAGTACCCGTGCGAAGCCGGGGCGGGTCGCTAGTTAGTTATAAAGCATACAAATAGCAAAATATATGCCTTTCGGATGACAGGTTTTCTTACTCTTAACATTTTGATATTGTAAGGACCACCAAAATCTATTCCAGTCTTTTCAAAGACCCTACAAGGGGTTATTCTATCATAAGGTAGAGAACCCATCAACTGTTCGGCATGCTTTGCTTTTAACTTAAAACATATTATACACTTATTTATAACATACTTAACTTCTCTAATTCCATTAATTAAATGGTACCTTAAATTTAAATCTGACAGGACAAGCTTGGCTCCTGCATGCAACAGAACCCTATGCTCCTTTTCAATTAAATAGTGGACAATTTTACAGCCCTTCAGCAATATTATGGGATGTTTGGTAGCATAAGGTATGTCAGCATGTTGCAACCGTCCACCTACACGCATTAGGTGCATGCTGTCAAGAAACGGATTCAACGACTGAAGATTTGATTTGATAGGTAACTTTGAATCTAAAGCACTCATTTCTGGAGCGAAATGCTCCCTCTGCACGTATCTGAGAACTACCTTTAAGGCAGAATCCAACTCCTCAGGCGTTAAATCAGCTCGAGATGATAATATTCACATAATTCTGTTGTTATAAATGTCATGTGAAGCTGGTTTGTGTATGGACCATTTTGTGAGGGCAGAATAAAAAGATGGCTACCAATACGAACGTGTTCTCATTTAAATGTAAATAAATAATAAGTTTAATATCATAAAACATGGTGGCAGCGGTGGCATAAGTGAAAATAGAAAAGATAAGTATAAAATATAAGAAAAATGGAAATACAAATGCAGTTAATTCAACCGCTAAATTGGGACGACGGGGATGTTACGTCGTCTTGGAAACGATGGAAACAAGTTTTCAATAATTTCATGATAGCAATGAAATATGATAGTGAGACTGATGAAAGAAAGATTGCTCTCTTACTACATTTCATAGGCGAAAAATGCATTGACGTCTACAATGCGTTTCACAGAAGAAAACAAAAAGAAATATCAAACCGTGCTTGATTCCTTTGAGAACTACTTTGTGCCCAAAAAGAATCTGTCGGTATGTCGGCATAAATTCTTTTCTCACGTTCAAGGAACAGATACATTGGATATGTTTTTAACAAAATTGAAGAAATTAGCGGCGGACTGTGAATTCAAAGAACTGCAAGATTCTCTCATAAGAGACATGTTCATTTGTAACATGAACAAGGAACATGCTAACATAAGACAAAAATTACTAGTAGAAAATGATATAGGGCTTGATAAAATGATCCTGTTGTACAGAAGCTTGGAAATATCACAGAGAAACAATGTCTATCTAGAAAAAGAAAAAGAAGAGGTGGTTCAGCAAATAAATCAGAGAAGAAATATAAAACAAGAAGTGAGAGGAAGGCAACCCACCCAAGAAGTGCGAGGAAGGCAACCCACCCAAGAAGTGCGAGGAAGGCAACCCACCCAAGAAGGGCGAGGAAGACAGCAAGAATGTATGCGGTGTGGAAACATCCACTACTCTATGTGGGTCAAATGTCCGGCCTATGGGGTTAAATGTAACAAATGTTCTAAAACAGGACATTTTGCAAAGATGTGCAGAACACCTATCAGCTATGTCGATATAGGTCATCATGACTCAGGTGGCTTCATAACACATCAAATAATGACTTCTTTATAGGTAATCTTAGACTCATTGAAGATTTAAATGTAGGATTATTAAGGCAAGACGAAGATGATGATAATGAGTGGTTAGTTGATGTGAAAATAAATAATAGTAATGCTTGTTTTCTGTTGGATACTGGAGCCAAAGCAAACTGTATTTCATATAAACTGTTTTGTCAGCTACAATCATCTAATGATTTTTTAGAACCAACTTCTGTTAATTTAATTGCCTTTAATTTAGGTAGAATACCAGTTAAGGGCACATGTGTGCTAGAATGTATGATAAATAAACTATAGTTCAGTCTCTAATTTCACTCATAAAATACTTGCAGCACTGTAAATGCAGTAAGTCATAGTATTTTGTACTGTTTAATCCTGCCCTTTCATACAACTGTCAAAAACACAACTTCTAACCTACACACACATCGAGTATGGCAAGCTACAGCGAAATTGCGGAGAAACAGAGATCCTTGGAGAGGTCAGTGAATAAGATGATGTCAAAGTTCGAAGCCAAACTTAAGTCACCAGCGGCCAGAGCAACCGTGAGTACCTTGAGTGAAGAATTTTCCAACTTTAAAGAATACACACTGGGCATATTGAAACTTCTGGGCAGCCAAATAAATTCTCTCAGTCGTTCTCAAGACATATTGGAAATGAGGCACAGAAGAAAGTATTTACTTTTCAAAGGCGTGCCGGAGGACTCCAGTGAAAACACATCTACTTCTATCACCAGTATTATCACAGACCAACTGATGATCCCCGATGTCACAGCCGCTTCTCTTAGGGCCTGCCACAGGCTGGGCAAGCTGTCTAATGGCCGAGCAAGACCAATTCTTGTGCGCTTTGAAGACCTGAGTCTGAAATCCCTTATTTGGCAGAAAAAAACGGCTCTTAAAGGAACTTCTTTTGCCTTATCCGAGTTCCTTACTCCACATTGGCAAGAGCTGTTTAGTCAAGCACGAAGAGCTTTCGGCATGAAGTGCTGCTGGTCGCTCGAAGGGAATATTTTTGTTAGGTTGTCCACGGGGGTGCGTGAACGCATCGAGTCGGACGAAGATATTCAGCGTCTCAGAGAACATCACATCGTACGGCAACCACAAATTACATCGACCCCCGATGCTGAGGCGGTCGAGGAGCAGAGTAAACCCGTCGCCGCTGACTCCGGCAACGGCAGTAACGCTGGCCGGTCTCGTCGTGAAAAGCCGATAGCCTAGGCCAGTAGTGTTGTTTTACGACACAATCGAGATTTAGCGCAATGTTTAGTTAGTTATATACGGCAAGTCTCATGTAGTTTATCTTATGCAGCCGTCGTTGTTTACAATGTATAAATTCACTTTTTCAGTTTTGCAGGTAACTTAAAATTTTGTTCATACCGTTTTAATTGTAATATTTAAAAACAATTTCTGGTTTTGCACTTCTTTTATTATTTTATACAGGTATACGAGTTTACTTGATCTGACGTCTGTCACTGTCAGATTGACTGTGTTTAAGTCACTGTTATTACCGCCTGTGTGTTACTAAATGTAATTCTTAGTTCCTTTCATGGCTTTTGTGTGTAATTTTACTTCATTATTCTAAAATGTTTTTTTTTTTCTCATACTAAGCAACCGGCAGGATTAGCAGAGTTAGGCGTAGTTTTACTTTTGAATTTTAGTTTATACATTTTATATTAAGTATATATTCGTATATTATTATTATATTTATGTCTGATGATGATGAAACTTTTTATTCTGCCAGCAATGATAGCTCGTCTTTTGTTTCACTTAACTCTCTCGACACTTCTTATAATTTGGGCACTTTGCTGTCACGTGAATTTCTCAACTCCAAATACTTAAACGTGTGCCATATCAATGCCCAAAGCATTCCCTCTCACTTCACAGACCACTTGGACACCTTTCAGACTGACTTCATTCACGCGGTACTTGTATCGGAGAGTTGGCTGAAGCCCACCCTTGACTCTACTTCCTATGCTTTGCCCGGCTTTGTTCTAATTAGAAACGATCGCACGGGTAAGGGCGGTGGCGGTGTAGCCATTTACCTCAGAAGTAGCATTCCGTACAAAATTCTGAGCTTGTCTCCTTCTCTATACTCTGGTTCTGCGGAATGGATACTTCTTGAGGTGAATGTCAAAGGAGTCAAGGCCGTACTGGGTGTAGTCTATTGCCCCCCTACTATCGATTACTTTTCTGATCTAGAAAGAGTTTTAGAATCATTGAGCTCCGATTACACGCATCACGTCATTATGGGTGATCTTAACACAGATCTCTGCAAAGACACTCCAAAAAGTCGTAAACTGCAATTCTTAATTAAGTCTGTCAATTTCTCTATTTTGCCCCTAAGTCCAACTCACCATACTGCTTCCTCCGATACCTGGCTGGACGTCATTCTTACTTCTGCTCCTAATAATGTTATAAAGCACGGTCAGCTTCTTGCGCCCGGTTTCTCTCACCACGACTTAGTATTTGCATCTTATAATATCAAACCGGGAAAGTGTAAACCTGCCGTTATATACTTGCGTAATTTCGCTAAAGTCGACTCCGATGCGTTGCTCCGCGACGCCGCGGCAATCGATTGGTCCCCAGTGTTCAATACTACTAGTACTGAAACGAAAGTATCTCTTTTTAATGCTGCAATACTAGATATTTTTAACAAGCATGCGCCTTTGCACAGGGTTCGAGTCAAGCGGCCTCCGGCGCCGTGGATAACTGAAGGTGTGCGCATGGCCATGCGAAAAAGAGACCGTGCTTTTAAAAATTTTAAGCGTAACCGGACTGACGGAAACTGGACACTTTATAAAACTGCCCGAAATAGGTGTAACCAACTGGTGCGTTCAGCAAAGCGGCAGTTTATCCATAAAAATGTAACTTCATCTTCCATGGCTGACACCTGGAAGTTTCTAAAGTCTCTCGGTCTGGGAAAACCTGTTAGTCACCTTGATAGTACTTCTTTCCCACTTTCGGACCTTAACAGGCATTTCTCGTCTGCCCTCTCCGTTGATGACAATGTCAAAATTAACACTCTCTTCGAAGTTTTGGCTCTACCTTCAGTTGGCACTGTCCCTTTCTCCTTTTCACTTACTAGCCAATCGGAGGTCAGGGCTATCATCAAGTCGATTCAGTCTAAGGCAGTTGGTTGTGATGATATCAGTCGGCATATGATAGTATCTGTTCTTGACTGTGTGCTTCCTATGCTGACTGATATCATCAACTCATCGCTTTCTAGTGGAGAATTTCCATCCATCTGGCGCAGAGCGTTCGTCATACCTCTTCCAAAAATAAATAGCCCATCTTTAGTTAGCCATTTCCGGCCAATTTCCATACTCCCATTTCTGTCGAAGATTGCTGAAGCCGTTGCTCACAAGCAGTTGTCAAATTTCATTTTTACACACGATCTGCTCAGCCCCTTTCAGTCAGGTTTTCGGCGGGGCCATAGCACCTGTACTGCGTTGCTCAAGGTGACCGAGGACATCAGGCGTGGCATGGAGAACCAAATGGTCACTGTACTTATCCTAGTAGATTTTTCTAACGCTTTTAACACCGTCGATCACCAGATTCTCCTTGCCCTTCTTGAACATCTCAACGTGACGTCTAGTGCCCTTAAGTGGTTTTCGACCTATCTCTGCGGGCGTCAGCAAGCGGTACGGGTGGATCGCACTCTGTCGGAATGGTGTGACCTGGCCACGGGAGTGCCTCAAGGAGGTATCCTCTCACCACTGCTCTTCTCCATCTTCATCAATTTCATTACTCCGGACTTTCGCTGCTCGCACCATCTCTACGCTGACGACCTGCAACTCTATGACCACTGTAGCATTACTGATCTACCTGCTACTATTGACAAATTAAACCTCGATCTTTTGCACATCCAGCGATGGTCTGAGAAGTTCGGTTTGTTTGTCAATCCATCCAAGTGTCAGGCCATAATAATAGGTAGCGAGCGCCAGCTCTCGAAAATAGAAGTTACACGCCCGTTTATTTTAACGGTACTCCCATACCATACAGCCAGAGCGTAAAAGACTTGGGCGTATATCTGGACAGTACCTTGAGTTGGAAAACACAGGTAGCTGAAATATGCCGTAAAGTTACTGGATCACTACATGCCCTTAATAGACTTAAGCACTTCTTACCCATCAAAACAAAAATACTGTTAGTGCAGACATTGATTCTACCCATAATTGACTACGGCGATGTGTGTTATCCCGACTTAACTGTAGAGCTCTTGAACAAGTTAGATCGTTTACTTAACAACTGCATTCGTTTCATTTTCTGTCTTCGTAAATACGACCATGTATCATCTTTCCGTGTTAAACTTGGCTGGTTCCCTATACGTGTACGTCGCAACATTCGCATGCTCTGCACGCTCTTTTCTATCATTAACGATCCTCAATCTCCAGAATATCTTAAATCCTTCTTCAACTACTACGGTGTTTCTCGGATTCGCCAACTGCGCTCTTCTGGCAACCTTTCCTTGTCAATACCATCTCACCGAACAGGTTTTATGTCCAATTCTTTCTCCGTTCAGGTGTCTCGTCTTTGGAATAGTCTCCCAGTCAAACTTAGACAATGTCCGAATAGATTTGCATTTAAAAAATCCCTGATTAAGTGCTTTGCTGGTAGAATGACAAATCCTTAGTATTTCATTTTTGTAAGTTTCATCTGATGTCATATGTATGTATGTATTTTTTATGTATTTAAATATATTGTATGTATGTATATTATTATCTGTGTGTAAGTATGTTTATTCTTTTATATATTACATATAGGTTAGCTTAATAATATTGTGCAAATAACTTAACTATTTTGTTCTTAATATAATTTAATGTTGCACCGCCTACAATTTCTCTGTTTTGCCCGATGGTTGACTGGTAGAGAATGCCTTATAGCATTAAGTCCGCCTTGTGTACAATTGTATTTTCTTTGTGCAATAAAGATTAAATAAATAAATAAATAAATAAATAATTGTAAATACAAAATAAAATTTTTTGTTGTAGGTAGACATTTTATGTCAACCAGTATTGAGTGCTAAAACATGTACAGAAATAGGTCTTGTAAAGCGAATATATAGTCTTGAACCTAAAGAAACCATTGAAAATGTTAGTGAACTAGATGCTTTACTTAAAAATATGATGTTGTGTTTCAGGGTCTTGGTTGTCTTCCCCATGAGTGCCATCTGACAGTGCGGCCTGATGTGCAACCTAAAATTGACTCGCAACGGAAAGTTCCATTTGCACTTCAAGAAAAATTAAAAGAAGAGTTGGATCGGATGACAAGACTGGGTGTTATTGAATCAGTTTCTAAACCTACTGATTGGGTTAGCTCAATTGTAATTGTAGAAAAGTCAAACAAAAAATTAAGAATTTGTCTTGATCCCAGAAACTTGAATGAGGCTATACAAAGATCACACTTTCCGTTACCAACCATAGAAGATGTAAGGTATAAACTGAATGAAGCAAAAATATTCTCTCATTTGGATGCTTATTCAGGTTTCTGGATGATACCACTTGATTCCAGTAGTTCTGATTTATGTACATTTAACACACCATATGGAAGATATAAATATTTAAGATTACCATATGGACTTACATGTTCAACTGAAATTTTTAGCAAAATACTGATAGAATCATTCTCAGACATTCCAAATGTAATACTGTATGTTGATGACATTTTAATTTATGCATCAGATGAACAAACTCACAATGAAACACTGAAAAAGGTTTTACAAAGAGCAGAGTCAATAAATTTGAAATTTAACAAAGAAAAATGTATCTTTGCACAAAGAAAGATAAAAATTTTGGGTCAAATTTTTAGTGAAGAGGGTATGTGTCCAGACTATGATAAGATTAAAGCTATCAAAGAAATGCCTACTCCTGACTATCAGAAAAGTTTACAAAGATTCTTAGGTGTCATTAACTATTTAGGTAGTTATATAAAAAATTTGTCCTCTGAAACTGAAGTGTTAAGAAACCTGTTAAAAAAGGATGCTGTCTGGTTATGGGATTCTAATCATGAGAAAGCTTTTAATAGATTAAAGGATTTAATTACAAAAGCACCAGTTTTGTGTCACTATGACAATACAAAACCATTGACATTGAGTGTAGACAGTTCATCTCACGCTTTAGGTGCTGTTTTGCTACAAAATAATCAACCGATAGCATATTCATCAAAAACATTAACAGAATGTCAAAAAAGGTATGCACAAATAGAGAAAGAACTGTTTGCTATTTTAGTAGGTTGTCAGAAGTTTCATCAGTATGTGTATGGCAAGAAAATCAATGTAGAGACTGATCATCAACCTCTGGTCTCACTGTTTAGCAAACCGTTAAGCCAACAGACCCTTACCTAACAGATTACAGAGGATGAAGTTATCATTACAACTTTATGATTTAAGTGTAAAGTATGTTCCGGGTTCTATGATGTATATTTCTGATACTCTTTCTAGAGCAGCACTCCCAGAAAGCAATAAACATAAAATTGATAGCGACATTACAATCCATGCCAATATGTTTAAAAATTCACTAGCTGTATCAGATGATAAATTACAGATTATAAAACAAGAAACTTTAAAAGATGTAGAATTGCAAAAACTAAAAGAATATTTTTTTAATGGATGGCCGAAACACAAGAATAATACAGATGTAAATGTAAGATGTTACTGGAGTTATAGGGCAGAAATACATATAATTGATGACATAGTTTTTAAGAACACAAGTATCATTATTCCTGCCTCAATGCGTAAAGATATGTTACAAAAAATTCATGCCAGTCATGCGGGTATAAACAGATGCAAAAACTTAGCTAGAGGTGTACTGTTCTGGCCATCCATGAGTTCTGATATTGAACAATTTGTAGAAAATTGCATTGTTTGTTTAAAATACAGAACTGCTAACACAAGTGAACCACTTATTGTATCGGACAGTCCATCATACCCGTGGGAGAAAATAGGAGCTGATTTATTGCAATTTAGAGACAAAAAGTATTTAGTTATCATAGATTACTATTCTAAGTATATAGAGCTAGCTTATTTAAATACAGGTACATCAGCAAAACATGTTATATTGCAATTTAAGTCTGTGCTTGCTCGTCATGGTAGTCCTTTGGTATTAATGACAGACAATGGCCCACCTTTTGATTCGAGAGAGTTTGCTAGTTTTTGTCAAGAATGGGACATTCAACATATTACATCTAGTCCACATTTCCCTCAATCGAATGGCCAGGCAGAGTCTGCCGTAAAAATAGTTAAAAGAATTCTAGAAAAATCATTTGAGGATAACACAGATCCGTATTTGGCTTTGTTACATTATAGATGCAATCAAAGAGCATTGAATCACTACGTTTTAAGAGTCGGCACTCTCGAACAACCCTCGAACCGATTTATGCAGGCGTTTTTTCGACGGTTGTGAGGTCATGTCACTGCTACCAACACAAAGAAAAAATCGCTAGGGCTCGACCAACCCAGACCCTAATATTTATCGATATCGATAAATTTGCGATATTTTGCAGTATGGCGACTTAACAGTAAATTTATAGTATTTATACATATATTTAAAAAAATGTCTGGGATGGCTGTCAGAGGCGTATTTCAAGGATTTGGCGTTGGCATCCTGAGCCAGTCAGGATTACCGCCCCGTTAAGTGACGATAAAGTATGAAATTTAAGAAAAAACGCTGCTTCGCTATTCTAAAAAGAGCCTGCCGCCTTTAATACGCCCCTGTATAAAATGAATAAATCAAAAGCAAAATATACTATCACTTTTCTTTTACATGAAGTAATTTTTCAACTACTTTACAGCACTTCTCAGTTGAACTAATTTTGAGGCGTTTGCAGAAAATTCCTATGATTTACTGTGCCTGACGTTCATATTTGGCACTGCCTCCTAATTAAGAGTTTTGTTATAAGCCAGTATTTGTTGCTTCAATCTTCGTGTTTCTTGCATGTTTACCAGGGAAAGTTAATATTTACTGCAAAAAGCCTTGAAAACCTTTGCATAACATTATCTTCATACAGGAGATGGATAAATATGCCGATTCTTCGTTACCTGTTAAAATTACCCATAATCGTCATCTGAAATAAAGAGATTGTCGATAAGTTGGTCACACTCTATTGGTATTTTAGGTTATTTGTTTGTTTACGAAAAAACTTATTTACAGAATGTTTTCGCTTAAATCGTAGACTGTACATGATAAGTACTACTTTAAATTGATTAAATGAGTGGTAATTGTTAGCAACTCGAAACGAAAATATAATAAAATACTAGTTACCGACCTGCATATATCCAGTGCAAAGCTAGGCAAAAACAAGCCACCATCACAAATTTCACACTTTCTTATTGGTTTGCCCGAAATTTCAATAATAACTTTAGTTATTTTATTATTTATTTAACTTACAAAATTCAAACAAGTTACGACAGATTTGACGTTGACGACTTGACGTTTTGAAAAAAAAAAACACGTAGGTCAGGCCATAGACTAAGGAAATATGAAACTCTATTATCTATGTATTTTTGCTACCAAAATATAATGGACTTTAGTACTATTAATAATAGATGTCATTTTGATTTGATAGCATTTTTTTTGTGTCGTAATGTTGGGAATCATTGCTTGATGATATTATCATACTATGGAGTGACGACGGGCTGGATGCAATGAAAAAGAGTATATGAAGTCTCCAGCTGAACTACTTATGTCGAGAAAATTGAGATCAAATCTGCCTATGTCTAAAGAATTGCTTAAACCAAAAGTAGTTCAGTACGATACTGAACAGAGAAAAATGAATAAATATAAAAAACAATTACAAAAGGTACCATGACAAGCATGCAAGAGACCTACCAGAGTTGAATGAGAATGATTTCATTATGTATAAAAAGAACCCTAATAGTCACTGGGAACAAGGGGTCGTAAAAGAAGTCCTAAAAAATATCCCAGATCGTATATAGTCGAGTCAAAAGATGGGGTGAGATATAGAAGGAATCGTAAACATTTAGTAAAAATTAAAAATAATTATGCAAATGTTGGCCAGACCTGTAGTCAACCAACTACCCAAACTAATGATGTTCACCCAGTAACAGCAACTGTTTCAGTTCCACATGTGTTTGCAAAGTTGTTTATTCCTATGCCGAGTGATAAATATGTAGAATCTCATAAAGATATAATTGAAATTGATCAAATTAGTAATGCTGATACTACATTACTAAGTCAAAGACCAACATGTGTAGAATCACCCAGATGTGTAAATGAGAATGTCTTGTTATCCGATGTTGACTCACACCGCACATTATCTCCGCGCTCAGATGGCAGTTGTGTAATAAAACCTCTGGTTGAGGATAGTGTTGAAGTGGCTAGTAGTTGTAGTAGTAACTATTTGGTAATTTGTGAAAATTCTTCAAATGTTGATTATTTTGAAGACATCAGTGATGATGGAACTGATGATCAGAAACAGTTACCTGGTTCTGGTTATACAACTAGGTCAGGGCGTATAATTAAAAGGCCAAAAATATTTGAATTTCACTAATGTTTGTATTGTAATTAATTATACTTAAAAAGGAGGATGTTGTATGTCATGTGAAGCTGGTTTGTGTATGGACCATTTTGTGAGGGCAGAATAAAAAAGATGGCTTCCAATACGAACGTGTTCTCATTAAAATAATAAGTTTAATATCATAAAACAAATATGATAGTGAAATCAAGTCTAGATTAGATCAATTACTACAACGCGGCAGCGTGTCAAGCCAAGTTCAAGCAAAAGATTTGGCGAGCAGCACTGTGTGTATATTACATGAACCATTTGGAGCCACCTTTGACCCACTCATAACAGTTGTAACATAATCTACTACTACTTATTTCCTGAGAGTGGACAAAAAAACGTACGCTGCAGATATTGCAACGGCTAAGTTTATTGCATCAAATGCAATATGCCTCTTTGTTTTGACGTTGTAGGAGAAACGAAAAAAAGAAATTGGTTTAATTATGAGAATAAAAATGATTTTTCGTATAATTTTCCTTTTATTTTTATACAAAATAATTTACTACCTTCTTGGCAGCGGTAACCAGCATGTACATACCAGAAAGTAGCTCTATTGCCACAAAATTGGCAACGTGCATGGTGATGTACATAGATTTTCTGAAAAACTGTTAATGCTGGATTTTTTTAAACATATTTCTATAGACCCTAAGACAGTACTAAATAAAGATATTATACTGTATCACTCGTTTTTGACATTTTTTACTCTTGCCAATTTAAGGGTTAAACAAAAATAAAAATAAAATGTTTATTATTTTTATTTTTTAACATGCGATGGATGGTGTAGTGTATACTATGTATAGTTATGTACGTAGCTGATAAGTTATACAAGGTGCTCGCGACGAACCCATATAACTTTAACGGCATATTCTTGGTCACATTTTAAGACTAAAATGTCATATAAAGAGTTATTACCAATTAAAAAAAAAACATTTCCGTATTGTTACTCAGAAAAGGTCTTAACGGCGCTGATGCGCAGTTGTGGAGCATAGTCTCACAGTAGTCATTGATAGATGTCAAAATGTGACAAAACTTCCAAAAAATTTGGTTTTTAGAAAAATAAATTAAGGAACTCATTTTAATTGCCAACTTCATGGATAAAAATTACTTTATATGTGAAAATACGTCCAAAAAAGTAAAAAAAAAAACAAAAAAATATTTTTTTTTGCGAAAAATTTTAAAATTCATATAACATTTTTTCTTTCTTTTGGCCTCAGAAACGCGTGGTTCAAGTTATGCGGGTTCCTCGCGAGCACCTTGTATATAAGGACCAATCACTCATGTATGAGAGTAGTATTAAATCATCATTTAATCTAAACAGTCGTTTCCACTCTACTCCGAACCCTCACCTTACACAAAGTAGTACAGCATTCGCTGGAGGCAAATGACAGACAAGCGGCGATGAATGTTAAGTTCCGCCAGGATCGACACATTATCATATCATATCATTTTATCCTAATGGGCACATAACGTTCATGTAAGAAAACAGCTCTGCACATAATGCTTGTTCAGGCATGGCTCCATGAGCGAACCGTGGTAACTCAAGTTAAATTTCCTGCCAAGAGTCCTTTTATGGTTAAAAATAGTGCAACAATGCAACGGGGAAGAGTGTCGCGTAAAAGGACGCTTTAAGGCGTCACTCTTTTGGCGTCTGGGAGTCGTTCAGAGGACGTGCCGTATGAGTTTGGTGGGGTCAATGCGAAGACGCTTGCAGGCTGTCTTAAACAAGGGAGGGGGGGGGGGATACGAAATAGTAATATTATTTATTTAAGAAAACATTCCACCAGTTCCGTTCTTAATTTTTCTTTTGAAGAAACTAGAACTCGACGTGCAGGCTGGCATAACCCCCTGGGAGGCTGCCATAACCCTCAAAAACATTTATTTGCTCTACTTCTGAACGATTCAATTTTGTCGATACCTTACGTTAACAATATGAAAGTTGAATTTGTAAGAATAGAATAGAATAGAATAGAATAGAATTTTTATTGCTCTCATGTTGGTGTACAGATCTTACACTAGGTACAATAAATAGTTACATAGCAACATGATACCCTACAGGGTATTGCAATATGGTACACATAATATATTAAAAAAGAAACAAGCATCTTATAACTAAAGTACTTAATCCTAAATATAAAAATCCAGTCTATTTCCTGTATATAAGTAAAATAATATAGTGTCTTTACTCTTCCTGGTAACTAAACGATGCTTTTCCCAAGTTAATGATGGGAGAACCATTAAAAAATCTTTCAAACTTTTCAATGACGGAGTCAAAGCTGATAAGTCTTTACAACCTATTAACCTTTTATAATATTCTGCTCCCATCACACTATCTGCCTCCAGTTTCTTTTGGTAGACATGAACACCTCCACATGTTAATAAAACAGGATCTTGGACAGCCGCCAATTGTTTAGTCATAAACAACGAGGCAGGCAAAAGTAATCTTGTAAGAATCCAAGTAAGCGGCATCAAAAATGGCATTTCGGATCAAAACGATATAGATGAAAAGGTGCTGCTGAGTGCACAGTATGCAGCAAATGGTGGCTACGACGAAATAATTGACTGCACTGAAGGTGTCATAAAATATCGAAAAAATGTGTGGTTAGTGTTGTGAATTAGTATTAAGTATTTATAATTATTGTATTAATGCAATCTTGTCTTTAAGTAATTTGATGTTCTATTAATTTCCTATTATTCAAGCTAACAACAAACATATTTATTTCAAAAAATTAAATTACTAATTTACATTAAAATCAAAATACCATTTTTTATACTTAACAGATTCTTTCATGAACAAGAATGAACATTTTAATGGTAGACATAATGAAAACTACAATCATAACTCATCAGTAGGTACAATATTTTTTATACAGAAAGTGTCGTACGTAATATTCTTAAACAATAAACTCGTTTCTTTCTGTTTGAAATCCTTGAAGATCAACGACATAATTTATTTATGTATATACAGTTTTTATTTTTACTTAGTGGCTTGAATACCTACTATCATTCAAAATCAGAAAGTAAGCTGAGGTTTGTTTTGGTACGGCTGTTTCGCACTTTAATTCGTTTTGACCAGCCAGTAACAAATAACGGTGTGGTATTTTTAAAATCCAGCATAGTTACGAGGACTGTCTGAACACGGTAATAATTAGAGGGCGGAGTACCGATACCGGTGGCAAATTTATTATTATTGCGTCGGCTAAATATTTAAAACCGAAAAATATCAAGATGAATAAGCCATGTGAACTGTGAAGCAACAATTCTGCGGATGATAGAACCGTACGAAAATCTTATATCTCTATATAAGATTTTCGTACGGTTCTATCATCCGCAGAATAATGAAGAAGAATGTAAGAACGGACCCAATCATGGACAGTTTAAGAAAAATGTTCGCCCCTTTTTGATATTTCACTCATAAATGTAAAAATTCTACCGCTAAGCGTGTTAAATCTTGAATGTCCAATCCTTCTTTTACATTTCAAGCGTATTGCAGTATGGATACTCCTATTGGTTTCTTCATAGTTAACAAATTAAAAATAGGTGTTTTTTCTCCAATTATGGACGGCAGTTCTCCAGTAATGGATCCCCCATTATGGACAGTGAAATAAGTTTAAAATTTTACTTTTAAAGCCAACTGATACTCAATGAGTCAATATTATATACTATAAATGCAATTAGTTTGAGTTATTTTAACATAGGATTGTTTCTTGTAAATTTTGGTTTTGTAAATTGTTCCTTGTCCATCATAGGAGGTAGGCAGTTTCTCGGTTCCAGTAATGGACAGTCGCAAAATAACGCCATTTCTTTATATCTTTCGAGCAACAAACTAGTATGTTTTATACCTTATCTCATGCCTAATGCAGTAAGTAAAACGCATTCAAGTTTACACCGAGTATTATTTTTTTATTATTTTTTACATGAACTCAACTCTCTTAGCAACATTACTAAGAATTCGTCTTGATATTTTTTTTCAGTAAACTGATGAATTTTATCTTGTCGCCAAATCCTTCAGAAATAACCGAATTAATTGAAACTTCAAAATGAAACAGCTCTACAACTCTAGTTTATGGTACATAGCCGGCAGTTTTTAGAAACTAATTTTAGATACTTATTTTTAAGGATTTGTGTTTTTTTGTCCATAATGGCATCACCGTCCATTATGGGGTATTTCACTAGCATTCACTGTATTTCTTGCTCAGTGGATTTAACGCAGTTGAAAAAATATAATGTCAAAAACACGTTCACAGTAAACAGCACCATATTAACTGTGGAAACCAAAATGGCACCTTTGCCTATGATTTATGCGTTTTCCTTATAGCGTGTAACATCCCATGGAAAAGAGTTAACCATCCAGAATTTAAAAAGTTCTTTGAAAAATACTTAGATAAAGGCGTAAAACTTCCCGAAGAAAGTGTTTTGAGAAAATACTATCTTACCAGAATATACCATGCGACCGTCAAGCAAATACGAAATACATTTTTCGATTCCAATTTATGGCTTGCGTGGATGAGACTCTTGATAATTTCGGTAATCGCGTAGTAAATATAATTATAAAATCACTTGATGATGCTTTACAAAGGCTATATTTGATAGCGTGTAAAGTCGTTAGTACTGTAAACGCGAACTCAATTGCAGCGGTGGATGACGAAAGCTTGAATTTTTTGTGGGAGGATAATTTTACAGATAATATGAACAAATTTTTAATATTCTGTTCGGATAGCGCAGCGTACGTGCTTGCTGCCTGCCGGCAAGATTTTGAAGAAAAAGTACACTAAAGTACGCCACGTAACTTATTTCGCTCATGGTCCTCATGGACTACACAGAGTCGCGGAGCAGATAAAATCTGAACATAAAGGCCGTAGCAGGATAAGGGAACAAAAAGTGCCCTTTATGATTAGGAGCTGGTTTTTTTTTCTATACATACTTACTTACACTTAGTAGTACGATTGTGCAAAGTTTTGTTGAAAAATTCCCAGTGGTTCAGCTGGCAGAAAAAAAAAACCAAATTCATGAAATATGATTTTTCTCTAAATGTATTTTTACAAAAAAATTTTTTTTTAGTTTCTGAAGGAGGGACCACTCTAAATGATACTTCTAAAAAAGCCTTATTTAATGATCTGTCAGTCAGTATATAAGGTCCTAATTTATTAGTTGCAGATATTTTAACACATGATACTTTACATTAAAATAATTAACTTTAAATATAAATTAAGAAATCTTTTCATGTAACTTTGATTTCATTTTCCTAACAAAAAAATTAATTATAATTTCGTCTAAAAAAAATCATCATGTGCATTATCACATGTCACAATAACACTGTCTGTCATGTCAACAATTGTTTGTTGTAAATGTCGTAAAGGTTCGGCGGGAAAACTGCACATGTCATTGAAGTGGCCAGTTACAGTTAAGTGGTACGTAAAAGAGGTACTAGAATCTGTTCAATGAGTTTTCATTTAATAATTACATAAACAGGGTGTTTTTACGTAGCAAATTTGTTTTTCCGTTTTCTCCAAAAAAACATCGTAAAAGCTAGAATGTTTCACGGTTTAATATACTCCAGAGACCGAGTACTATCAGCTGTAAAAAATTAAAAATATCTGCATCTAATAAATTAGGACCTTATATAAGTTTCACAGTTAAAATCAAAAAGCAAGTGTCAAAATTAAAAAAAAATGTTGGTTGGATTTTGTTACATTTTATTGTTGAACCATTCTAACACCGATTTCCTGATCGAATGTGTAAAAATAAAAAAAAATTTCGACAATATTGGCTTCAAAAAGATATACAGGGTATATTTTGATAGCGGGTCAGTGAGGGCAGCTACCAGATCCCGTGCTGCTACGCGAAAACGGTCTAAGGAGACATTCCATCTATTTCAAATTGATGAAGATTGGCGTTTACAGATTTTGGAAATAACATAGCTTGTACCTATGTTATTTCCAAAAGTCATTCTTCAAAAACTTTTTTTTGATGCCAAATGATCCCATACCTCTCAAGGATCTCGTCGCTGCGCGTGCAAAATTCGCTATGTGATTTTTAACGATTTTTCGTTTTCAATGCCATTTTAAACCTTATTTCTAAATACATATGCTCCAAAAACAGCGTCGAGCTCATTTCAGTATTACAGGTTTTATCAAAAGTAGGTATGTGATGCCCATACATTGAATGTTCCTCCTATAATCGCTAACTGCAATAAATCACATAACTACATTATCTTCTTATAACAGCAGTTTTGGAATTGCGCCTGCTATGTGAATTATGACACATAGCTATATTTTCGGAAATATTTTATAAAAAGATGTGTTAGATGTTTGTGCCCGATTTGTACAATCTCATACACAGCGATAATTTTGTACTATTTGTAGAAATCGTGAATGTTTCCAGATCGTGTGTTTTGCGTCACATAGCAGGCTTTTCTTATAAAAATCTAGCCTACTCTCTTAAAACTTGTTTAAATGGTGTAAGGTAGGTGGGTTTGTAGTCAAGTATAACATCTATAAATGAGACAAAGAGTGTAGTTTCCCTTTTTATTGAGACTATGTCTGAAAGTACTCACTCTGACCGAATAGTTATTTTTTAATATTTGTTAAAAATAAATCATTTCAAATTGATTTTTAAGATTAACTGTCAGAAATTTATTAGTGTTTAGTATACTGACAAATTTCGTGTAGGGTTCAGTGCGTGTAAACGTATATTACAAACTATCGAAATACGATAAAGTTATGCTAAGTAACTCAAAAAAATAGCAAGTGATTTAACATTGCATTGGTAAGACATCGTTTTGTATGAAATTTTGTGTGATAAGATCTATCTATCCTTTCTGGAAACATTTTAAAATAAATAACTGAAAATAAAATGTTTAATAAATGAAAAAAAAGCTGACTTGAGAAATCACACAAAGTTTTGAGTGACAAAGATTGTTTATCGTTTTCGGATCAAAAAAGAAAAAAACCGGCCAAGAGCGTGTCGGGCCACGCTCAGTGTAGGGTTCCGTAGTTTTTCGTATTTTTCTCAAAAACTACTGAACCTATCAAGTTCAAAACAATTTTCCTAGAAAGTCTTTATAAAGTTCTACTTTTGTGATTTTTTTCATATTTTTTAAACATATGGTTCAAAAGTTAGAGGGGGGGGGACGCACTTTTTTTTCCTTTAGGAGCGATTATTTCCGAAAATATTAATATTATCAAAAAACGATCTTAGTAAACCCTTATTAATTTTTAAATACCTATCCAATAATATATCACACATTGGGGTTGGAATGAAAAAAATATCAGCCCCCACTTTACATGTAGGGGGGGTACCCTAATAAAACATTTTTTTCCATTTTTTATTTTTGCACTTTGTTGGCGTATTTGATATACATATTGGTACCAAATTTCAGCTTTCTAGTGCTAACGGTTACTGAGATTATCCGCGGACGGACGGACGGACGGACGGACGGACGGACGGACGGACGGACGGACGGACGGACGGACGGACAGACAGACATGGCGAAACTATAAGGGTTCCTAGTTGACTACGGAACCCTAAAAATGGAACCCTTATACAATTATGTACTTTCTTGTCAATCCGTTTATCAATTTGTCAATATTCTTTATTTCGGAAAAACCCTATACTCAAGTGTGTACTGTACCGTTCCTTGAAGCTGTAAAAAAACCTTATTTCTAAGTAAATACAACATAGGTTAATTGAGTTGAAAAAAATCTACACTCTCAAGGAAGTCAAAATTAATAGGGTACTTCCGGTTGACCTAAACTATGAAATTTGGAAAATAAATCGTATTACACCATACATGATTATTAATATAGTTGTGAGAAAAAAAAATAGTAAAATATACACGTAACCTTCGGTGTTCGAGCCAGACTAGCATTATCCAGTTTTTTCAAGTTAAAAAATGTATAATGAAATCTTATTCAATACATAAATGTTTACATAATACCACATTGAGCAACTTTGTAACTGAAATAACCTCCATTCATAAAAATTAATGGAAAAAATATATTATTATAGTTGTAATATATTGGTAGTAATATATTAATTTAATCGAGTTTTTTATTATAGTATTGTGTATTAAGCTTATAGTATTAAATCGTGTTTTTTCTGAAATAATTAATTGAAAATGAATTGCTAAATTACAAATAAACAACAACATAGTTAATTCAAATCATATGATTAAATAACCATGTGACGATAAAGTGCACAAATTGTATTTTTTCCTTAAGAATAAAATCTAGTTAAGTGATTGTAAGACACATACCGGTTTTTTATGACTCAAATTATAATCGCTATGTAACATATTTATGAAAAAATATTTTTTAACCTTATAATAACTGAAATAAAATTTCAAGTTATTTCTTAATGTATGCAAAAGTGAAAATACTTATGCCATAAAAATATTGATTTATTTATGTTCAATAATTGCCGAAATAAACAGTTTTTTGTGTCTCCTGTAAAGTAGGTTAAAAACACATAGCGAAATTTGCACGCGCAGCGACGAGTTGATCAGTATAAGGAGAATAGCCTAGAGTTCAATTCTTCGCCTTTGTTACAGGCCCCACTCTGTATAAGTTCCTAAAAATGATTATGCAGAATTAATCATTTATTCGTTATTCATTTAATTATAAGAATACTTAGTTTCCTACTCTATAAAAGTAGAAAAACAAAGTTTTGAAAGGTAGAAGACGAGACCTCTAATAGTTTCTGAGAAACAAGATACCTATTTTAGGGTCCCATACAAAAAAAAAACAGACTACTTTTTTCTGCTGTCAATATGCCTTATTTCGAAAAAATGTATTCCACATTTATTGTTCCTCATATAATTCTCTATCGGATAGCATTTTTCAAAAAAGGATTTTCTGAAAAAAAGTGTGAATGTCCTCTTTTCGAGGCATCCAGCCCACCGTGTATCGTTCCCTTGGGCGCTCTTGCAAATTGTAGCAAAAAGTGACGACATTCCCTTGGGCGCTCTTGCAAATTGTAGCAAAAAGTGACAACAGCGACCAATGACAGACAATTTAAATAAACGAAAGCGAGAACTCCTGAACAGACTGATAGAGAACAGAGAAGAGGTAATGTTGTTCTTACTATCATCGAAGATGTATGCAATTAATTCATCAGTGTTTACAGTTAGGACTCACAAATACTGAAACTGTTGGAATATTTTTAGTGCCTTACAACAATGAAATTTAAAAATTCCTGAGACATGACAAACATTGAATTCCTGAAACATTGTTCCTAATACTAATAAACATAATAAACCAATACTCAACTGATACAACAGAAAAAGTTAGGACAAAACTATCTCAACTTCTTTATTAAGAATCATATCAAGAATTCAATACAAGGTACATACAGAAAAAGTTACTGATTTTCATGGTAAGTATATCTGAAGAAAAAAAAAATCCCTAGCAATATTTCAGTTGCTCAAGTTAGCACAGGGGGCCAGTAAAGTTTTGTTAAAAAAATACCACTCCAATCCAGTTCAAAAGCAATTAGTTAACTTCAAGATTCTCTCGCTATTACATATCATAATCCTACAAAGGATAGGAGGTTCGAGCACATATTGCTCGCCCGTAGAGTTGGTCAAAGGCGCCTAGCCTTCAGAGATGACATACACTAGAGAAATTTCAACAGGTACCTCAACGGTTGAGGCGGTATTACGGTTTAGCATGTCAGCTGTGGCAGCTGGAGACCTGGGTTTGATTCCCAGCTTCGCCGCCAATGGGCTAGATTGCTTTTTCTTTAGTGTATGGTATCTATTTGAGTGCAACAGTCTAGTCAAGGTTAGAGTCACTTTAAAAGCTGCAATTGTACCTATAAACACCCATTCTCTCCCTCTAGAAGACTCCCCGTAACACCATAACAGATACAACAGAAAGAACGTGTTAAATGGATAATTTCCACCACTAAAGTTATTCATCGTTTACATTGCATTACCAGCTTCCACTGATATGTTTACCCACCATCCAGTGAGCGCTTAAGTTAGCAATTTAGCAAAAGTGAGTATCCTCTCGAGGTAGTAATATAGAATGCAGGTTATGCAGAGTTTCGCCCCTAATATTCTTTCGTATGCGCTTTGCCTAACCATAGCCGCCACAAATCCACAAGTTAATTATATCTGGCAATGTCCAGTATCTCATGTATAGATGTATACTGATACGATCCATCGTTTTCAAATGATCAGAATCTAATTTTACTATTTTTACTGATTGATTGATTTAATTTTAATGTATCAAATTTACTTATTTATTTGACTTCTGTGTAAATTTGTTGCCTGTTAAAAAAATATTAATTCGCAATGTTCTAGCCAAGATTCCTAACAGACGGGCTTACTATTCTAGAACCTTAAATTTTGTTATCAAAAAGCTAACACACGACCAAGCCGCACTGCGGGCTTGAAAATATTCACGTAACAGAGCGAGAAAAAAAAACTCTTTCTCTCTGAATGTCTTTGCCTCCATGTTGCCTCCCCACAGACGAGTCTTAGGCTCCCCACAGACAGTCTTAAAAATTCATAATCTTAAAAAAAACTTGTATGCAATCTGACAGTTCAAACTGACACTGACAAGACACTGACAGATCTGAACTGTCAGATTGCATACAAGTTTTTTTTAAGATTATGAATTTTTAAGACTGTCTGTGGGGAGCCTTAGGCTTCCCACAGACAGTCTTAAAAATTCATAATCTTAAAAAAAAATTGTATGCAATTGACACTGACAGATCTGTCAGTGTCTTGTCAGTGTCAGTTTGAACTGTCAGATTGCATACAAGTTTTTTTTAAGATTATGAATTTTTAAGACTCTCTGTGGGAAGCCTAAAGCTAGGAACATACTACGCGGACGTCCGTCGTAAAACGACCGCGACCGCGACCTATCAGTGTGCACGGAACAAAACATCCAGAGAGCCAGATTTCGATCGGACGTCCGTGCGCTCAAGGCCACGTCCGCGTCCGTCGACCGAGAGTTTGCACGGTTATGTGTATTTCCATTGTCCAGATTCCCGTCCGCGGTCGATTCACGACGGACGTCCGCGTAGTGTGTTCCTAGCTTAAGGCTAGTCCTATAAGCTTGCTATAGCTAGGAACATACTACGCGGACGTCCGTCGTAAATCGACCGCGACCGCGACCGATCAGTGTGCACGGAACAAAACATCCAGCGAGCCAGATTTCGATCGGACGTCCATGCGCTCAAGGTCACGTCCACGTCCGTCGACCGATAGTTTGCACAGCTATGTGTATTTCCATTGTCCAGATTCCCGTCCGCGGTCGATTCACGACGGACGTCCGCGTAGTGTGTTCCTAGCTTTAAGCGCGGACGGGAATCTGGACAATGGAAATACACATAACCGTGCAAACTATCGGTCGACGTGGACCGATAGTTTGCACGGCTATGTGTATTTCCATTGTCCATATTCCCGTCCGCGGTCGATTCACGACGGACGTCCGCGTAGTGTGTTCCTAGCTTTAAACTCGTATAGGAGGGCCTATCCACCTTGAGTACCTTGACATAGAGGAATCATCAACGAGCCGTTAACACCACAGACCTATCATTTCGCTCATCCTATTTCTATGGTTAACACTTCAAAATTTCCACCAGGACACGTTCCGCAAGTTCCACACAATCTGTCTTTGTTATGTTGACGTCCACCTCATTATGCAGGATTGTGAATATGGTGTTGGCGGACTGCATGGCATAGCAGAAATTTTGCAAGATGCTTCTTCGGCTGGCCTCTTGGATCTTGCAAAGCCTGCAAGCGCCGCTCATCGCTTGCATTACTTCGCCCAAGATTGTCAATGAATTCCTGATATTTGGCGTTGGACCGTGACTAAATACTCAAGCTAGGAACATACTACGCGGACGTCCGTCGTAAAACGACCGCGACCGCGACCTATCAGTGTGCACGGAACAAAACATCCAGAGAGCCAGATTTCGATCGGACGTCCGTGCGCTCAAGGCCACGTCCGCGTCCGTCGACCGATAGTTTGCACGGTTATGTGTATTTCCATTGTCCAGATTCCCGTCCGCGGTCGATTTACGACGGACGTCCGCGTAGTGTGTTCCTAGCTTCATGCAGAACTGCAGTGTGCCATGTTAAAAAAAAAAACAAGCTTAGTAGATTTTATTGAAACAAAGGAAATCGTAGTGGGGCCATTTCTTTCAAAGTTGTCTTCTTTCTTACTTTTATTCTTTCTATCTTACTTTTTTTTGGATTTGGAATTTTTTATGTGGTTTCCACTTATAGTCGCGAGCTCTTTCAATCCTAATAGGAGAAAAAAAGTGTTCCAAGGTTTTTTCCCATTCCGTTACCATTTTTTCATACATTTTGTATGGCGGTAACGGAACGGAAGGTTCGTAAAAATGTATGGAAATCTTGGGACATTTTTTTTCTCCTATCAGAATCCTGTCGATTCTGAGTATTAATCGCGTGAAAAATACCATGTTACAAAAAAGTGGGGTGGACAACTTTGAAAAAAAATGGCCCAGTTACCTAGACATAAGAGACATTTGAGATCGATGTTCTGTTAGGGCCCCCACAGACGGGAGACAAAACTGTTTTGTCTCCGTCGCTCGGTCTTTGGCTCCCCACAGACAGTCTTAAAAATTCATAATTGTTAAATTGCTGAATGAGACTTAAAACATTTAATATTTTTATAGCGCT
Source organism: Leguminivora glycinivorella (assembly GCF_023078275.1). NCBI lineage: Eukaryota > Metazoa > Arthropoda > Insecta > Lepidoptera > Tortricidae > Leguminivora > Leguminivora glycinivorella. Next base: position 11,340,717 of record NC_062988.1, read on the forward strand.
TTATTTAGGTAAACATTATTCTAAAGGAAAATTATATATATTGACACTTGAAGGAGAAAAAGCAAAAGACGGAGTAATAACATTTGTTTCTACCATAGACACAAATAGTCAAAGACAACAAGTGTTGCCAATGTAAATGTATACTCAACACGCCTCCTTACATTTACATATAAGTATGGCAACAAAAAAAAAATTACATTAATTAACTAATTAACTTTTAACTAACTTTAAGTAATCACTTTAAATAATAAACAACGACACAGTTCTAACAACTGATAACTTATACTATTACTAACCATATTATAATATATTTAATAACTCTCTAAATTTAATAAATTTGACATTTCCAAGAGCCTTCGTTAAAATGTCTGAAATGTTATTTTCAGACTCAATCTTAACAACTTCCATTTTTCCTTCTTTGCAATTTTCATGAACATAGTGAAAATGAACTTCAATATGCTTAGAGTTCTTTGTGAAATTTCCGTATTTGGCAATAGCTACAACACCAGAGTTATCTTCATATATTTTAATAGGTTTACTAATACTGACAAACATCTCGTTAACTAAACATGATAGGAATTGTATTTCTGTCACTGCCTCCGAAAGAGCGACATATTCAGCAAATGTTGATGACTTTGTGACAGAGCCTTGTTTCTTAGATTTCCAAAGAATTGTATTACCAAATAATCTAATTACATATCCAGTAGTTGATTTTCTGTCTTCTGTATCTCCTGCCCAATCAGAGTCCACAAAACAGTCTAATATATCTGCATTTTTATTTTTAAAATATTTCAATTTCAAGCTTTTAGTTAAATATAAATATTTTAAGACTCTCAGGGCATATTTAAAATGTGTCTCATCACAGCAATTTTGAAATCTACTTAGATAGTTGACACTAAAAGCAATGTCTGGTCTAGTACCAGAACTGATATATAATAACGCGCCTATTAAATTTCTATATTGAATATTTTCATTTAATTCAGATTTTTCTAATTTCAAATTCATTTCCATGGGTGTTTTATACAATTTGGCCTTTTTAATATTATAACGCTTTACAAGAGACTCAATATAGTGTTCCTGACTCAAAGTTAAAATGTTATTTTCCTTATAATTGTATTTAATGTCTATACCTATGTATTTATTTACTTTGCCCAAATCCTTCATTTTAAATTGATTACATAATTTATTTTTAATGTCAGTTATGATATTCACGTCTTTACAGCATATCAACAAGTCATCTACAAACAATAGAATGTAAACATCGAAATCATTTTCCTTTTTGAAATATAAACAGTAATCATATTTACTTCTTTGAAAGTCTAATTTAGTAAGACAATTGTTAAAACATTCATACAAAGCACGTGGACTTTCTTTCAAACCATATAAAGATTTATTTAATCTATAAACCTTATCACTGTCACATTCATAACCCATTGGTTGTTTGACATAAACTTCTGAAATCACTTTACCATTAAGAAATGCTGTTTCTACATCCATTTGATGAATTTCTAACGAATTTTGACAACAATAGGACAATAAAAGTTTTAACGTTGGCATTTTAGCTACAGGGGAGTAAGTATCATCAACACAATCAGTTTGTTGGAAACCTCTAACCACTAACCTTGCTTTATATTCAGTATCACTCTTCTTTCTGTAGACCAGTGGGTCTACAGAAAGAAGTATTAGTGGGTATTAATAAGTATTAGTGGGTATTAAGGGTGGGAAGTGTAGTGGGTATTGATGTGAAGTGTCACATCAATTACCTTTTTGTCTTCCGGCTTACCAACTAGAGTCCATGTTTTATTTTTCACCAAGCTGTCCATCTCACGATCCATAGCTGCCTTCCATTTGTCAGAATCTTCACACGTTATCGCCTCCTGAAAATTTTCTGGGGTCATAGCATCACAATAGTTTACACTAATACAATAATATCCAAATTCATCATCAAATCGTTTTGGTGGCTTCACCTTTCTTCTCTGTCTTTCTATGTTTTCATCTCTACATACCTCATTTATGTTATTTACTTTATCTAATTGGTCTTCTGGCGTCTTAAATACATCTTTTTCAGTTTGTATAGTCTTTTCTGGTGTATAAAATATTTCCTTATCTTCCTCTTCTCCATTCTCATCGTCGAAACCACACAATTTTACATCTTCTTCTATAATATCACAGTGTCTAGCTATTATTACTTTATTTTCAATCAATACTCTATATCCAGCTTCACTATAGCCTACTAATAGACCCATTTCTGCCTTCTTGTCCCATTTGGACTTTCTTTTCTCTTCTGGAATTCTTACAAATACTCTACTGCCATACAATTTCAGATATTTAACTGTTGGCTTCCTTTTGAAAAATACTTCATAAGGAGTTTTCTTTTCAATTGTGTTTGTCAATGTTCTATTTTTCAAATATGCTGCTGTTTTAATAATTTCTGGCCAGTACTTTCTTTCTACTTTTGATTCTGAAAGAAGACATCTCCCCATATCCATAAGGGAACGATGGTACCTTTCTGTGGTCCCGTTAAGCTGATGAACATAAGCTGGGCATGGTTTTATAATAATTCCTTTTTCTCTTGCAAACTGAAAAACTCTTGAATTTATATACTCTTTTCCATTGTCACATCGTATTTCTTTTATCATCTTGTTTGTTAAATTTTGCATTTCATTTACATACTGTACTAAGCAATCATATACTTCATCTTTCGTCCGGATACAGTAAACTCTGACTAATTTGCTATATCATTATTTTTTAAAATCGGGACTTAATCGCGTATAACTACATATTAAACTGACCTCCAACGTTTCAAGGACGGCGTTGTCCCCGTGGTCTCGGAGAAGACTGGCTTGAAATGACATCAACACCTTCTGACAGCCGCGCGAGTTTTTCGAACTACCCGCACTTGGTTTTGATTATCAACTTGAACTGTTTGCGCACTAGGGATGTTACTCTGTCGACATACAACACTGACGATATTCGATTTAACGACTGTCGATATTATTTTTGGCTTACACTTATTAATGACAGGATTCCATGTGGATGAGATCCTAAAACCTTCGTCCCGATTGAAATTGCGATGTTTTTTGATTTCAATGGCTTCACGCACTTTTCTACTGTAGAAATGGCGTTCCGTGGAAAGGACTTTAGGGTCATGTAGTTCGATCCAGTGGTTTGGCCCTGACTCTAACAAATGTTCAGCCACGGCAGACTTGTTGACCTGACGATTTTTCACAGCCGCGATGTGCTCCTTTACCCTTTCTTCTATGGTGCGCTTAGTTTCTCCAATGTAGGAGCTACCACAACTGCAATCAATTTTCTGTATTATGAAGGGTGGCAAGCAGGAGGTGGAGCAACTTCTCCAATATCTTAATTCTATTCATCCAAGGACTAAGTTTACGTACGAATTGGAATCACAGCGCAGTTTGCCATTCTTAGACGTGAAAGTGATTGGTCGAGTGGACGGAACCCTAACTCACACTGTTTACAGAAAGCCTACGCACACTGACAGGTATTTGAATGCCCTTTCTCACCACCACCCGCGCCACCTGCAGTCAGTTGTCTCATCGCTGGTGAATAGAGCGTATGATCTGTGTGACCCTGAATATTTGAAGGATGAGTTGTCACATATTCAGGAGGTGCTTAGAAGGAACGGGTACAAGAATAAAAAGTGGCAACCTAGACGGAAGGCAAGGGGGAAACGTCCTGAGGTGTCCAGACAACCGGCATTTCTGCCGTATGTTAAAGGTGTGACGGATAAGGTTGGTACAGTACTTGGAAAGTACTCTATAAAGACGGTGTACACGCCATTATCCAAAGTTGCAGGAAGCCTAAGATCACCTAAGGACGTTATACCGTTTCAATCACCTGGCGTTTATAAAATTGATTGCAGTTGTGGTAGCTCCTACATTGGAGAAACTAAGCGCACCATAGAAGAAAGGGTAAAGGAGCACATCGCGGCTGTGAAAAATCGTCAGGTCAACAAGTCTGCCGTGGCTGAACATTTGTTAGAGTCAGGGCCAAACCACTGGATCGAACTACATGACCCTAAAGTCCTTTCCACGGAACGCCATTTCTACAGTAGAAAAGTGCGTGAAGCCATTGAAATCAAAAAACATCGCAATTTCAATCGGGACGAAGGTTTTAGGATCTCATCCACATGGAATCCTGTCATTAATAAGTGTAAGCCAAAAATAATATCGACAGTCGTTAAATCGAATATCGTCAGTGTTGTATGTCGACAGAGTAACATCCCTAGTGCGCAAACAGTTCAAGTTGATAATCAAAACCAAGTGCGGGTAGTTCGAAAAACTCGCGCGGCTGTCAGAAGGTGTTGATGTCATTTCAAGCCAGTCTTCTCCGAGACCACGGGGACAACGCCGTCCTTGAAACGTTGGAGGTCAGTTTAATATGTAGTTATACGCGATTAAGTCCCGATTTTAAAAAAATAATGATGTGTAATAATCGTGAAAGTTTAAATCAGTGTTTTGTAATTTGCTATAGTCATCAATAAAACTCAAAAAGTATTTTTCTCCACAGTATCCAGTAGTTTGATGTGGCCCATTTAAATCAGTGTGAACAATTTCTAATATATCTTCTGCTCTCCTTCGGTTATTTTGAAATGGTAAATTTTGCATCTTATTTTCGATACATGTTGCACATCTTAAATATTCTGACTCTATTTCTCTCGGCAGTCCATCCAATGATTCATTTTTGCACATTTTCTCCAAGTTATTAAAGTTTACATGACCTAATGTACGGTGTAACTTTTCTTTCATAGACATAATGCTTTTACTTACATTTGCTTCCACTTTCTTTTCATTCACAAAACTTTTCATCTTATAAAGTCTTTCCTCTTTAATTGCAATAGCTATAATTTCTCCATATGGATTATATATTTTCGACAATCTTCCTCTTGACACAACAGTGTTATTATTATCAGTCACTTTTGAATAACTTATTAAGTTGACCTTCATTTCCTTCACATAGAATACATTCTTTAATTTTATCTCAGATCTTCTTCCGTAGACTGGAAAACATGTGACAATATTTCCAACTTTAGTAGCCTTTAATATTCTTCCATCACCAATTTTAATATCAACAGGATTCTTTAAGGTTTCACATACATCAAAGTACTCTTCATTATTAATTATATGATCAGAGCATCCTGAATCAAGGAGCCAGTTGATTTCACCCTTTTTTGTTGGTTCTTCATTATATTTTGAAGCATTCATTGCAATTGTATGAAAACTATTTCCATTTACTTGTTCATTATGATTATAACCTCTACCTCTATGAAAGTTTCTGGTGTAGGTTCCACGCCCTCGACTGGAGTGGCCATAACCTCGGTTTCCTGAATGCCCTCTACCTCTGTTTACTGAGAATGCTCGACCTCTTCCACGAGAATTATATTCATTTCGAGCATAGCAATTTTTTTGAATATGACCGGGCTTTCCACAATAATGACAGTTATATTGAGCTGATGATGACGGTCTAGATTCAGCTCGAAAGGCATTTGAGTTAGCATTAGTCATTTCAATCGACTTCTCCTCCACACTTTTGAGTTTAATTTTACTCTTCAAGTAATCTACTGTTCTCTCAGACTCGGGCAAAATATCTATTAAGTCGCCAATGTGACTATAGTTTTGAGGTAGTGATTTTAACATGTAGTTAAGTTTTTCTTGCTCCGTAATATTAGCACCTGCCTGCTTTAATTCATTTACTGCTTTTTCGAAATCGTCGAAATATAAAGTGACATCTTCATAATTTTTCAATTTGACATTTTCTAGATTGTGTCGGCACACGATTTGCAAAGTTGACTTTTTTAAGTACATGTCATCAAATTTCTTCATTATTTCGTAGGCAGTATCTAACTCACTTATGTACTCCAACTGTTTGTTGGATATAGCGCTGTATATATAATTTGTCGCTTGGATATCGCGATCGTCCCAACTGTCCTCATCAGTTTTCAATTTGGTTCTAGTCGTCACATCTTTGCACTTTTTATATTGCAAAAACTTTAAAATGCGTATTTTCCAATTACTATAATCCGCGCCATCAAAAATTGGTATATTTATATCACTAGTCTTCGCTGCCATCACGTAAAATTTTTGTTATTCTCAAATAATTCACATTTAAACAATTCACATCATCTCATAGCTCTGCTGCCATGTTAAATTGCTGAATGAGACTTAAAACATTTAATATTTTTATAGCGCTTTATTTAGGTAAACATTATTCTAAAGGAAAATTATATATATTGACACTTGAAGGAGAAAAAGCAAAAGAGGCTCCCCACAGACAGTCTTAAAAATTCATAATCTTAAAAAAAACTTGTATGCAATCTGACAGTTCAAACTGACACTGACAAGACACTGACAGATCTGTCAGTGTCAATTGCATACAATTTTTTTTTAAGATTATGAATTTTTAAGACTGTCTGTGGGGAGCCATAGACGGAGTAATAACATTTGTTTCTACCATAGACACAAATAGTCAAAGACAACAAGTGTTGCCAATGTAAATGTATACTCAACAATAATCTTAAAAAAAACTTGTATGCAATCTGACAGTTCAGATCTGTCAGTGTCTTGTCAGTGTCAGTTTGAACTGTCAGATTGCATACAAGTTTTTTTTAAGATTATGAATTTTTAAGACTGTCTGTGGGGAGCCTATGGGCTAGTATGAAGGTGCGCACACGAGGCGACGCAACTTTTCATACAAATACGAAAGTCGCCGAGCAACTTTGTCGCCCGTGTGCGCGCACCCTTAGGGTCTAAACTAAGGCTTCCCACAGACAGTCTTAAAAATTCATAATCTTAAAAAAAACTTGTATGCAATCTGACAGTTCAAACTGACACTGACAAGACACTGACAGATCTGTCAGTGTCAATTGCATACAATTTTTTTTTAAGATTATGAATTTTTAAGACTGTCTGTGGGAAGCCTAATATACGGGCAACTGTTGCCGGCAACTTTTTTGTCGCGACCATGGCCTAGTATGAAAGAACGCACACGAGGCGACGCAACTTCTCATACAAATACGAAAGTCGCCCGAGCAACTGTGTCCCCCATGGGCGCGCACCTTTAGTGCCTTGGAGGCTTGGAAATCTAGAGCTTTACGCTCCACGCACACGGATACAACAGTTGCACGGCGACATTTTTTGTCTCTGTCGTGCGTACAAGGAGTGACGACAGAGACAAAAAATGTCGCCGTGCAACTGTTGCATCCGTGTGCGCGGGCCCTTAGGCGGCTGGCAACACTTAACTGTCAAACCAAACGAAGCGACTTCAACTTCAACTTCATAGCGTGAATAGCGTCGGAGCTGGACTGATCTTCTGTCCTTTCCAGTCCTATTTTTCCTTTGTTCTTTATTCGTGTTATTGCTATTTGTCCGTCTTTTTAGATTAATAACATTGTCCATCTATTTTATTGTAAATCAAATTTTATAATGGTTGTATTTGTTTGTCGTTGACGTCTCGTATTCTACAGGTTGGAATCTTGTTTGTTGTTTTATGGTTTATCTCCTGTGGATTATATTGCTAATCGTGCCAAAAAGCAGTAAGCACCGAATGGAGGCCTCTGCTCTCGTCAAGTAGGGGCACCTTCGGGTCAGGGGTTCTTATATTAACCGCTGTCTCTCCGGTATAGTGGTTTGTAGGTATTGCGCAGTAGGTACAAAAACCGTCAGTAAGTAATAAAAATGAGTCCTATTTTTGTCATCTGGTCTTGGATTGTATGAATACAGTGGTTTTATTTAATGCTTTGCGCTAAAGCGTTGTTGTATCTGCCAAAGAAATGAAATTAGATGATATAATATAAGATGACATGGTATTTTGAGTCAGTTCTGCTCTGACAATTAGTTTTCTCCATTGACAGATTACAAATAGTTCAATCGCATCAAAAAATAGCCTCACTCTGTATTAAGGCTCTTAATTATCTTAGTCAATTCTGCTCTGACACCTTTAGTTGTTATGTTAATTCTCTGTGTAAGTGAAAATTGTTATGGATTAAAGAGAACATTAGTGTATACCTGTTATAAAATGTTACAGTTATGAACAATCATTTATTTAAAAATAATTTAAACAATTCTGGAATGCTTAGTCAGTTCTGACCTGACATCTTTTGTTTTAGGGGATTGTAAAATTCTCACCCTCAATGAAGATCAGACGCTAGCACTGATGTTGTGTTAAATTGATCACTGCAGCTGATTGCAGTGTCTTTAAGTTCTGCTGTAGTCTTTAATATATCCTTTTAAACCCTCATTAATAGCTAAGTTGATTTATATAGAGCTATTATAATAAAATTGACGGGCTAGGTTTTAGTTTCATTTGTCTTACTTTTACTTGCTTGTTTTGGGTTGCCACCAGCTTTAGGTAACCTACAGTCTATATAATATCTGTCCTTGGAGTTTGGAATAATACAGCAGACATACTAATGAGGAGGCACACTCAAAAGTAATGACACGAAGCTGGCCAAGCAGTTGCCCTGTTGCAAATGGTCTTAGTCAGCGTGAAGTGGCTCGCCAACTCAACCTATCGAAATCATCAGTTCAACATGTATACCAGAGGTTCCTCAACTACCACATTCTCTCCAGAAGACCCGGATCAAGCAGACATTGCATTACTTCAGAGAGAGATGACCGATTCATCGTAATATCCTCGCTGCGAAATCGTCGACTGAATGCTGTTCAGCTTCAGCAGAAGCTACGAGACACCCGGAATGTGGTTGTTAGCAGATGGACCATCAGCAGACGACTGCTAGAGAAGGGATTGACAGCTCACAAACCTGCCAATGGCCCAAAGCTCACCCCAGACCACCGAACTGCACGACTAGCCTTCGCTTGGGAACATGAAAATTGGACCGTTCAGCCATTGCTGCCTGCATTGAGGCCTGTGCTTTTTTCTGACGAGTGCAGGATCACTTTGTTCGGCAACGATGGGCGGACACAAGTCTACCAAAGACTTGGAGACCGGTTTTCGCAATGCTGCATCGAAGAACGTGTCGCCTATGGAGGAGGATCAATAATGGTCAGGGGAGGCATTTCTTTGGAAGCGAAGACGGACATCGTTTTCATCACAGGGCCAGGTACCAGGCTAAATCCGGGTGGTTTGACTGCTCGTCGGTACATCGAGGAAATCCTGGATGAACACGTGGTCCCATTCGCGGGATACATCGGCGACGACTTCATCCTGATGCAAGATAACGCTCGACCACATACACGGTGGGCTGAAAATCACCCTCCATAGAAATAGAAACCAAAGTCTTAAATTTGAACTTTTTTTTATTGGAATAGCTTTTGTTGGGTTTATTATGTCCCGTAAATAATCGTAGCTAATTTGGTTGGAGAAATCATATGGTGCATATCAGAAAAATCTAGTTTTCTCCGAAAATAATGAATTTCCCGTAATATCCTAACAGATGGTTTTAAAACCAATTATTCTTGATTTTTCCACATTCTTAAAATTTTACTACGGGGTGCATTTTTAGGGTTCCGTAGCCAAAATGGCAAAAACGGAACCCTTATAGTTTCGTCATGTCCGTCTGTCCGTCTGTCCGTCTGTCCGTCTGTCCGTCTGTCACAGCCGATTTACTCGGAAACTATAAGTACTACAGTGATGAAATTTGATGGGAATATGTGTTGTATGAACCGCTACAAAATTATGACACTAAATAGTAAAAAAAAGAATTGGGGGTGGGGCCCCCATACATGTAACTGAGGGATGAAAATTTTTTTTCGATGTACATACCCGTGTGGGGTATCAATGGAAAGGTCTTTTAAAATGATATAAAGTTTTCTAAAAAACATTTTTCTTAAAGTGAACGGTTTTTGAGATATCAGCTCTCAAAGTCGTAAAAAGTATGTCCCCCCCCCTCTATTTTTATAACTACGGGGTATAAAATTCTAAAAAAAATAGAGGTGATGCATGCTAATTAACTCTTTCAACGATTTTTGGTTTGATCAAAGTATCTCTTATAGTTTTTGAGATAGGTTGATTTAACTGTAATTTTGGTTAAGTTATTGTGCTGCTACGGAACCCTTTGTGCGCGAGCCCGACTCGCACTTGGCCGGTTTTTTTTTAAATCGTTTTTGTTTTATTTAATTTCGATAATGAGGTCCGGCTACAATACAATACAAATACTCTTTATTGCACACCTCAATACACGAAACAACATAGCAAGTATAAAAAATCATTAGTAGATAAATACTACGAATTTACTTAATTAAATATCAGTAACACAATCAATAATTGGTTTACATAAAAACAGTAATAAGTATGTATAATACTATCCTAATCAAAAGTATTCTAATGCTAATGTTGGAATCCTCAAAGATTACTTTTCCTGGTCGCTTACTTCCGAATCCGTGTCCATTTCAGAATCAGGGTACACATTTGAGGTATCTGTCACTTCTTGAGGTTCCAGACAAATGACGAGTTCTAAAGTTTCAGGGAAGAAAGCCTGTTTCTTTTTTCCACTTAATGTTGGCCTCATTGAAGAAAGGACAGGATCGGAAGACAAAGGTAACATATTAAAAAACATCATCCCTGTTCGAATCTTGTCTCGTTTTTTTTTTGTGAGTGATGCTCTCTGAACATTCTGAAGTCTTTGTTGCGTGCCTCGGATGCTTCTTCAGAGAGATGACCAATCGGTACAATATCGTTTTGAGCAATGATATCTGTACCATGGATCAGCAATTTATGCACCAAAACATTAAATAAATGTCATATAATTACAAAGAAAAATTGACCAAATGCCTCCAAGTGTTCCAAGCTGGATGCATTGGTCATTTTTTTCTTTGTATATGACATTTATTTAATGTTTATAGTATAATAGTAGTGAAACTGCTTAAAAAAATACAAATTAAAATATTTTCTATGAGAAAATAGTTTCATTTGATCTAAGAATTTATGCACTTATACCAACTGTAATATTCAAGTAGCTTTGCAATAGGCTTTTAACGTTTATTCCCAAACGCTAATTAGTTAATATAATAATTCACTGTGGCCTTTGTTAAAGAGTCTATGGGTAATTTTGACTGGAGAGAAATTAAACTTTTAATGTCCAATATTAACTCTGCATTTAATCAGACTTCACACGATCAGAAAGTTACAATTATAAATACACAGAAACTATGTGAGGGCCAGGCGGTGTCGCGGTACGACTACTAGTTTGTGTGCGCGCTGTATGGCTCAGTGACTGACTGTTAGCTAAAGCTCCAAAGTAATAAGTTCATAATTGCTCTCTAATGCATGCGTCACCGCCGTGCCCCTACATCATTCCCCCCTTTTCTTTTTTTTCAAAAAAGAAAAGCAAAGGACGATCAAACACAATAGTCAATAATACAAAATAAATCAAGCTAACCTTAGCTATACGTACTTGCTAACAATGTAACACATACTTGCAGCGTTAAAGGTTCAAGGAACGCTTACCAAGCTAACGTTCATATGGTAAACAAGAGTTGCGAAATCATATCCGCTCTAGTTACATTACATTACACAAACACTGTTTCATTTATAATAAATACCTCTAGTTCTGAGAACTTAAAACTTAATAACACAAGTTAAACATGTTTCTTCACATAATGACACTTATTGTTAATACACTTGTTGTGGATTAGCAGGAACAGTATGAACTTTGATCGCTGTGGGTGGTATGTTCTCCACAGTTCTCTGTACCCACGATCTTGCACATTGCTTACATTTCGTTCTTACAATGTAACACATTGCCAAAAACTAAATTATTCCCAAAACGATGAGTCCAATTCCGACATAATTTAGTTTTGACTCCACTTGATTAGACAAATTTTCTACTTTTGCTATAGCTAGCACTGAGAGTTACTATCGTCCTGCTTTCCTTGAGATAATCCCATTGTTACACAATCAAGATGTTCTGACACTATGTGATACTCTAACATCTAATACGTTTCGAGATGAATTTGGATTTAATACATGTATTTAGAAAAACATCTGTTTAAATATGCTACAATAATCATGAATCAGTATATTACTACTTATGACATATCACGTACCACCTTGATACGCATACTTAGCAATTAAACATCGTCACAGTACCTACGCGACCTGCCGTACATTAACTCTAAACTAAGTTGCGGTACTCTTTTATAGAGCCCGACTTGAAACTGAAAAACTTTAGCGATAAGTAATTATGTTTGAATGTAGCCATCCACCCGGTGGAGTGACTAACGTCCTACTTTAGGGGATTTCCATCCCCAGGGTCCAGGCTCCATCCAGGAGATACTAAGTTAAAAGACAAATGTAGTGGACCCGGGTTTCCTGAATTTAGGAAAACCTGAATTAAGAAATGATCACTTGCGGGAAACCCTCCGCGCAAGTAACTTTACTCCTCAGCTCTCGACATAGATATTCTTAAAGTCATTGTACTCCCATATATTGACTGTGGTACTACTTGTATGTGACAACTATTCATCAAGCAAAAATCTAACTGGCCTATTTATAACTCGCCCGCTCCGCGTGGTACGAGTCACAGGTGTCGGCGTTTGTTGCACTAAAGGCTGTTTGGGCTCATTTGTGCTCAAACCTGTATTACTATTATCTCTCTTTCCCGAGGAACTTTCTACTTCTGGCTGTTCATTTAACAAAAATGCTGGTTTTAACCTATCTATGGATATCTCTACTTGTCTGTTAGGTAACTGAATTCTATAAGTCTTAGGCCTTCTATTCAATACTAAATATGGTCCGTCGTAATTAGGAGTAAGCGGTTTACGTACCATATCATTTCTTACAAAAACATGAGAACATGACTCTAACTCTTTATGCACAAATAATTTTCTCGAATCGCTATTCGCTCGTGACGCGGGACGTAGACTCTCGACTACCGATCTAAGTCTTTCTACATATGAAAATGGGTCGTCGCAACCTTTCTGCGACTGAACGTAAAAATCACCCGGTAATCTCAATACATGACCGTATAGCATCTCAGCTGCACTTACCTCATTGTCTGACCTGCACGCTGCTCGGAGTCCTAGTAGGACCGTTGGAAGCTCGTCCGCCCAGGATGCGTTGTCTGCTAACCTGGCTGTTAGAGCACTTTTAGCTACCAGATGCCAACGTTCGACGATCCCATTGCTCTGAGGGTGATAAGGCGTTGTACGTACCTTCTGAACGCCCAAAAATTTCATCAAACCCCTAAATAGATCGCTTTCAAATTGTCTACCTTGATCCGTTGTAATTAAACTTGGACAACCGAATCTACAAATCCAATTTTCATAAATAACTTTAGATACTGTTTCCGCTGTCATGTCAACAATTGGTATGGCTTCCGGCCATCTGGTGCGACGATCTATCATAGTAACGACGTACCTAAAACCTTGAACTGTCGTGGGTAAAGGTCCCACGATGTCCACATGAATATGCTTAAACCTTTTACGCGTCCTGAAATTTACCTAACTTCGATATCGTGTGCCTATTTACCTTTGCCCTTTGGCACTGTACGCACGCCCTTGCTCATGTGCCTACATCTTTATTCATGCCTGGCCAAAAATGTCTTTGGGCTATCATCTTACGCGTGGTCCTAATCCCAGGATGACTAACATTATGTACTGACTCGAACGCTATCTTCCTGAATTGTTCTGGTAAATACGGTCGAGCCACGTCACCTGATATCTCGCAATATAACTTTACGTTTGAATTTGGCATGCTTAATAATTTATACTTTGTTCTGTCTGTTGTAAACAAGTCCGCGAACTGCTTATCTGCTTCCTGTGCTTGCGCAATTTCTTCGAAATCGCTGGCTACAGGGCACGCTATTGTTTCTACACGTGATAGCGCGTCAGCAACTATATTCTGTGAGCCGCTAATGTGTTCTATTTCGCTCGTAAATTCGCTTATAAACATTAGCTGTCTCGCTCGCCTAGGTGTTTCTTTCGCTGAGCCTACTTTTGTTAACGCTACCGTGAGGGGCTTATGGTCCGTATACACTATCAATCTCCGGCCTTCTACCATGCTTCTAAAATGTGCTATAGCCATGTATATTGCAGTCAATTCCCTATCATATGTACTGTACTTCTTCTGAGCCTCTGAAAATGCTTTTGAGAAATACCCAAGGGGTCTCCAAACGTTATTCGTGCGTTGCTGTAGCACGCCAACGCCACCTGCACAAGTTCCAGACGCGTCGGTCATAAGAGCTAGTGGAACGTCCGGTACCGGAAATGACAATGTAACGCTAACGGCGCTTTTAAGGCTTTCCTTACACTGCTCGAACGCGGTCTCTGCCTCGGCGTCCCACTCAATTTTCGTCTGGTCTTTTTTCTTCGAGTTGTGCAAAAACTTATTTAAATGATTCTGTATCTCCGCGGCTTTACCTAGATGTGCTCTTTAAAAGTTAACCATTCCTAAGAAACGCCTAAGTTGCTCAACGGTCTCGGGTCTCGGATAGTTAATAATAGCCTTTACTTTGTCGTCGCGTGGTCGTAATCCGTTTTCTGAAACTGTATAACCTAAAAAATCTACCTGCGATAGTCCAAACTGTCATTTACTCAAATTAATCGTTAAACCGACTTTTTCGAAACGCTCAAAAATTTTTGTAAGATGTTCCCTATGCACACTATCGTTCTCTGAAGCTACTATTATATCATCTATGTAACAAAATAATGAAGACTTTGCGCCTAGGTTATCAGTGATCGCCTCGATGTCCTGTAATTCAGCGTTCATGAAACGCTGAAACGCCTGTGCTGCGTTACGTAATCCAAAACATAACCTTGGGAACTCAAATAATCCGAAAGGCGTAATTATTGCCGTTTTCTCGATGTCCTCAATTCCTGCTTTGCCTGCTCATATCTATCTCGCGGTAACGGCCTAGCTCGCGCATATACCGGAGGACCTGATGTCTCTATGTAGTGCTTTACACTGTGTTTAGCAGGTTCTTTAAACGATACGATATCTACGTCCATGTAACGCATCAAGATGTCACGGTATTGGTTATCATCCCGAATACATTTTATGGACACATGTTCACAATGCTCAATAGACCCTTACGCACGCAAAGTTTGTCACTTTATCAACTAATATTCTACTGTCCAAATCTACCATTAACTTATGAGTCCTTAAGAAATCTGCACCGATGATGGCTCGAGTCACGTCACACAATATAAATGTCCACCGAAACGCTCTCCGCAGTCCTAAATTGAGCTCTAGTGACACTGTACCGAAAGTTTTAATTTCCGTGTTATTAGCTGCGTACAATTTTAAACCACACTCGCGACGCACTGTGGCACTGAATCTACTAGCTGGTACGATGGATACGTCTGCTCCGGTGTCTACGAGAAAATTAATACCACTATTGAAGTCTAAAACACACAGGCGGTGGCTTTCCGATCTCGGCTCCACGCACCCCCCAGCCGCTCCGGGGTGCACCGCGTCTAGTTTCCCTGCGGTGGCTGCCAGTTGAACGCGGTCGGCGGCTCCGCGCCTGCCGACTGCTGCTGCCAGGTATATGCTGTCGGCGGCGCTACGCCTGCCGACGGCTGCTGCCTGCCCCAGGCACACGGCTGGGTACAGCTCCGTGCATTTTCCCGGAACTTGAAGTGGTATCTACACAACCAATTCGGATTCCTGTTCGTGCCGCGCGACCTTGAACGCGACCGGTTCCTGTTCCGACGGAAATCTCTTGTCGAAGGCCTTGACCTGAGTTCGTTCACTTCAGTCCTAAGTTGCCTTATTTCCAAAGCCATATCTCGGAACCCACTTATCAGGTCAGCATTTATCGTCGTGGTCAACTGGCTCTCCGGGGTTGCTACAGCTGCTATCACCCCTGAGCCCATGGACTCCTGCACCTTGTCGGCCATCGCTGCCAGATCCTCCAACTTTGCGCTCTCTGGTACCATTGCGAGGAGCGCCCTCGATGCTGTCGGGAGTCTCTGCAACCATAACCTCCGGACAGTCTCTTTTGCGACGTTAGCGTCCCTGGCCGCTTCAGCCATTTTTCTGTAAAGCTGCGACGGCTTCTGTTCCCCTAAGTCCATTTCTTTCACTAGTTTATTAAACTGCCGGTCGGCGCTTTCCTGAAACGCCTTGATGAGCCTAGCTTTCAGGGTGTCGTAATTCCTTTACGTATTCTCTAATATGTCTCCTACCGTGGTCAGTTCTTCTCGGCCTAATTTGCCCACTACCAGGTCGAACTTTGCCTCTTTGGACATCTTCTGGGGACCCACGATCGCCTCAAACTGGTTGAACCATTGCTTAGGCATATCTTTCCAGAAAGGATATATCCTAGCTGACACCGTAATCGCGGCCAGTTCACTCTCCATGGTCGCTGTTTTCTGTTCCGTTGTCCCTGTAGGCTGTTGTTCCAACCTCTCGGCGCTGGATGCTGGACGCTCTGGCGGTACCTGTACCTGCACAGTCACTGGCACTGGCACGCCCGCTAGTACTGGCACGCCCACTGGTCTGGATCCTTGACCGCTCATTTACGCACTTGTTCGCACGGAATGTCACTTTCATTCACAAAAGTCTGATAACTGTACCTCACAACTTCGCGCCCCGCCTGGCTCCTCTGACTCAAATAATGTCCGCCACACCGGTTTAAAGATCACGTCGGGTTCACCACTTTAACGTTTATTCCCAAACGCTAATTAGTTAATATAATAATTCACTGTGGCCTTTGTTAAAGAGTCTACGGGTAATTTTGACTGGAGAGAAATTAAACTTTTAATGTCCAATATTAACTCTGCATTTAATCAGACTTCACACGATCAGAAAGTTACAAATTTAAGGAACGCAAGGATATTGTGTCCATGTCTGTTGAACGGACTATAGAACTAAGTGCAGTAGAATTGGAGCAATTTATTGTTGTGTGCGTGTATAGGCCGCCATTAAGTAATTTTGAATTATTTGAAAGCATAATGGAATCTGTGCTACTGAAAATATCGCCTTCCAGCAAGAAATTACTTATTTGCGGCGACTTTAATGTAAATATTTTAGAAAATTCGACATTAAGTTGTAGGCTGTTGAATTTTTTCAAATCATGTAATCTGAACCACATTTTTATGGAGCCTACTAGAGTGACTGCTACTAGTGCAACCTGTATAGATAATATTTTCACAGATATTTTTCCTATTACAAAAAATGTAATCAGCAATTTAGAGTCCGACCATTTAGGTCAATTAATGGTATTTGAAGCTGCTAGGAAAAATACCTGGAAAAAACAGATAACTTTTGTACCAGTAACCTCGGACCGCGTGGAAAGAATGAAACAGAGTTTAGTTCAGGCGCTACCCGTTCTGTCTCCAAACATGAGTCCTAATGATATGTATAATTCATTCTTTCACACATATATGGAAAATTATAATACGATATTTACAACAAAAACGGTCACGGTTAGTGATGCATCAGTTTTTAGTGAGTGGGCAACTGCAGAGTTACATCAACGAAGACGTGCATTGTATGCCTTGTATGAGGAACGGCGGTTTAATACGAGTGATGAATTTAAAGAACATGTCAAACAATTTTCGAAACAGTTTAAATTAGATTGTCATACCGCTAAACGTAATTATTTAAGCAAGAAAATTAAAAGTAGTTCCGATATAATTAAAGCAACGTGGAAAGTAATTAACGTGGAGACTGGTCGGTCAAAGCAAAGAACAAATGAACTGAAATTAAAAATTGATGGCAAAATTGTAGATTCCAATTTAGAAGTAGCAACAGAATTTGAAAAGTTCTTCACTGATATACCAGTTTCCACAACTAGGCACTTAAATTCATCACCCGCATCTGCCGTTACATTGTTAGAAGATAATGTCACAGAATGTAGTAGAGACCTTGTATTTGAACATGTTAGTACCTCAGATATAATTAAGGCATTTCAATCAATTAATGTTAAAAAAACTTGTGACCTCTGGGGAGTCTCTGTCCATGGTGTTAAATCTTTAATAGAAATTGTAGCGCCTGACTTGGTAGTTATTTTTAATAACAGTGTTGATTGTGGTGAGTTTCCTGATCTTATGAAACACAGTAAAGTCATTCCATTATTTAAATCTGGTAACACATCCGACCCCACTAATTTTAGACCGATATCAGTGTTACCGATATCAGTGTTACCGACATTCAGCAAAATTTTTGAAAAGTTAGTGTTATTTCAGCTATTGCAACATTTTAACATCAATAATCTAATGCACAATAAACAATTTGGTTTTACACGGGGTCGCTCAACAACCGACGCTGGTGTTGAGCTAATCAAACAGATTTTCGATGCCTGGGAGGAGTCACAGGATGCCTTGGGTATCTTCTGTGATTTATCTAAGGCTTTCGATTGCGTCTGTCATGAAACACTGATCAGGAAATTGCACTACTATGGAGTGCGAGGATCGGCACTGAATTTAGTCAAATCTTACTTACACGATAGAATACAAAGGGTCGACGTGAATGGACAGCGCTCACCGGGGTCACTAGTCTCTATGGGTGTACCGCAGGGATCAATATTGGGGCCTTTCCTGTTCCTTATCTACATTAATGACCTGCCATATCTTGTAAAGACCCACCATGATATAGTATTGTTTGCAGATGATACTTCCCTTATTTTCAAAGTCAAACGTCAGCAACAAACTTGTGAAAATGTAAACAATGCTATTTCCGAAGTAGTTAATTGGTTTAGTGTTAATAACTTATTGTTAAATGAGAAAAAGACTAAATGTATTAAGTTTGTAACGAGTAATGCTAAAAATGAACAAGCAAGTGTCGTTGTGAAGGATGAGGAATTGGAACTGGTAGATAGTACAGTTTTTCTTGGCATAACTTTAGATTCTAAACTTCAGTGGGGTCCCCATATTGCTACCCTCTCGAATAGACTGAGCTCTGCAGCATTTGCAGTGAGCAAGATCCGTCAGTTAACAGACGTGGAAACAGCTCGATTAGTTTATTTTAGTTACTTTCACAGCATTATGTTATGTCATATGGTATTTTACTATGGGGCAGTGCTTCAGAGATAAATACCATATTTGTTCTGCAGAAGAGGGCTATTCGAGCAATATACAAAATGAACCATAGAGACTCACTTAGAGATAAGTTTAAGGACATTAATATAATGACAGTGCATTGTCAATATATTTATGAGAATATTATGTATGTACATAAAAACATTTGTAAATTTAAGAAAAACTGTGATGTACATAATATAAACACTAGAAATAAGCATAAGCTTGCAGTGCCCTTCACTCGGCTCCATAAAATTAAAAAATCATTCATGGGTAATTGTGTAAGATTTTATAACAAACTTCCTAATGCCATCACTGAACTGTCTTTTAATCGATTTAAACATTATGTAAAGCGTATACTGATCTCTAAAGCCTACTACAGCACACAAGACTACATGAATGATGAAACACCGTGGGATACAAGTATTGTTGAAAACCATTAATTATATAGCTTATTAATGATGATAATTATTGATAATTCAATGTATTTTTATACAATTTTTTTGACATTTAGAATTTATTCTAGAAGTTTTTATACTAGTATTTTTTTTATTCAATTTAGATTGATATCATTTTATTAAATCAATGTAGTTTTAAAACAATATTGTTTATTGCACCAATAAATTGCTCTGATATTTAGAATAAGATGAATATTGTACACTGTTGACAATTTAAAAGTGCTTATTGTAAGCCTATTTGAATAAAGAATATTTTGATTGATTTTGATTGATTGATTGACAATTATAAATACACAGAAACTATGTGAGGGCCAGGCGGTGTCGCGGTACGACTACTAGTTTGTGTGCGCGCTGTATGCCCCGCGCTCAGTGACTGACTGTTAGCTAAAGCTCCAAAGTAATAAGTTCATAATTGCTGACTCTAATGCATGCGTCACCGCCGTGCCCCTACAGGCTCTAAACTTTTCAGTGTCAATTACTTCACCTGATGTGACAGCTTGCAGAATTACAGCGAATCTTCGGATCAGTTGTTTGTCCAGTCCAGTGATATTAGCTGTTTTTTCGGGATCTTCTAAAAACTTTCGTGCTGTGTTTCCATCATTCGTTGTTCCAGAACCTTGTTTTACTCCATTGTATCCACTAAAAGATTTAGTTCGTCTTTTAAACGATCTTGAATAATCTTCTTCCGTAGTTCCATCTTCTGTTTAAGGCCCCTTTTTTTAGTTGCATAAGATTCTTTAAAGTCCAATCGATATGCTATATGAAGAAGGCATTCCATGGTATTGATCCGGGCATGTAAAGATGATAGTCCAAATTTATATAAGGTACTGTTTTTTCGAAGCTTTGTCTATATTGTTAATTTCATTAGGCTTAGCTAAACATAAAACGCATGTTGCACATGACTTAGCCTGTGAAAGATATGTGCAGATTTTGCCATCTACCATCGTCATCTTCAGCGTATGTGTCACTTTGTTGTTCCTGTGTTCTGTGGGCACTACTGTTCTCTTTAGTAAATGTAAATTGCTTTGGACGGCAATATGAAGCAGAACATGGTTTTGGATTTGTCCAAATTGTTTTGTCGCCAGAGATAAGCTTTAGTGGCACTAAAGTCGTCATAAAAATGCTTGAGTCATCTTGTTCACTTCCACCAATTTTCTGTTTGTACCGACTTTGACTGGGAGCACTGTCAAATCCCCATTTAGAAATTAAACTTAACTGTATTTCTTCTACTTGTTCCTGTAAACTATTCAAAATTCGTTTGACTGTGAAATCCAGCAAAGCTTGCAATGTTGTCTCACACGAAAAATCCGTTACAGTAGCAGATTGCGTTGGTGGATAACAATCTAATTTAGCCTTCTGAACTTTATAATACAATGGGTATAAGTTTGAAGCACCCTCTCTGATGGCTGTCTCTCGTAAAGTTATGTATTGCCATTTAGATAACTTCAAAAAAATCAGGAGACCTAATGCCTTCTCTGCTGTAAGTGACGCGGTAGAATCAGGCTTCTTGATTATTGCTGTTAATTTTTGGTCTGCTTCTGGGTTCTTTAACATATTGGGTTGGCACAAAAGTAATGAGACACTTGGTTTACGTTTTATATTTTTTATTATTATTACAATACAAAAAGCTTAGTCGATGATGTAATCACCATTAGCATCTATGACTTCTTGCCAACGATCCGGTAAAGTTTGGATGCCTTTCGCCCAGAACTCTGATGGCTCTGCCTCGAAAAAGTTGTTCAACTCCACCTGTACATCATGGAAATCATTGAATTATTTACCCCGCAAATATCGTTTCAGGGCTCTAAACAAATGAAAGTCTGATGGTGCGAGGTCTGGAGAATAAGGTGGGTGGGGTATCGTCTCCCAGCCCAAGTTCTGCAGCTGTTGGCGAACGGTAGATGCGACATGAGGTCGAGCGTTATCATGTAGTAAAATTACAGTGGCTCGTCTTCGTCGTTTTTTCTTGATAGCAGAAGATAGTTCGGTGAGCTGTGTTGAATATTTGTTAGCGTTTACAATTTCATTGTGTAATAGTTCATGAAACAGCATGCCTTGCGAGTCCCAGAAACAACAAAGCAAAACTTTTAAGCGGTTCTTTTGACTCAGCTTCGGTTGAGTTGCTGGCATTTCTTCTCGAGGCAGCCAAAAAGCACGACGTGTATCGTTCTCATAATAAATCCATGATTCATCTCCCGTAACCAGATCAGTCAAAAACTCTATACATCGGGGTCGCAGCAAAAGTGATTGACAGATGGCGACACGGACTGCACGACTGGCATCGGTAAGGATGTGCGGTACCCATCGAGCCAAAACTTTTCGATACCCAAGCTCATGCAGATGGTATTCCACAGCGTGGTGACTGCAGTTAAGTGCTTCCGCTAATTCACGAGTAGTAGCATCAGGATTCGACTGTAGTTCGCGGCGTAAATCGTCATCATTGAATGCAGGCGGTCGCCCTGAGCGTGACTGACTTTCAAGGCTCCTGTCTCCTGATTTAAAACGGTCAAACCATCTGGACACCGTGGCATGGCTTGTACTTCCAGCGCCCAATGCAGTCTTGATATTGTCAGCCGCAGCCCGCGCACTGTGGCCTAATAAGTGCTCGTATAAGTAAAGTGTTCGAACTTGTCGCTCGTCCATTTTATTTCAATCTAACTAAACCAATCACGAGGGCGGCTTTATATACCCTCACATTAGAAGTACCTAGAATGTTCTACAACATACTAGAATATTATCGAAAACAATTAACTTAAGAAAGGAAATGAATAGAGTTTTGTAGAGTGTGTCATTACTTTTGTGCCAACCCAATATATTCTATTACTGATGCCATTTCACCCCTACCATCTTCTTTCAAAAGCCTTACAGCTGAAAACACCACTTCGTCTGTGTTTTCAACGCTTAGATCGCTGCATCTGTTTTTTTTTCTGCTTCGTTCCGAGGTCTTCAAATGGTTTACGTTTCAATCGCGTCATGGTTCCATTTTGAAGATGTGCTTGGTGTATGAGGAATGAGATCACTGCTAATGACTGCTTGGATTGACTGAAGATCCAACTGAAGATAAAAACAACTTGGCCAGTCAATATATGCTTCTAACGAAGATCCATACATTATTCTAAATTTTTCTGTGTTCCGTTGGCTTTTCTTCCATCTTTAGAAGTTATTTGTCCGCACTTCTATATTATAAGAGGTGATATATTGGTGTGGAATAATAAGCACTTTATAATTAACTCCGTATATTAAAATAACCAGTTAACGTTACAATGGTCGGAGTGAGACTGGCGTCTCGTTCTCACATTGAAAGGATATTGCTTTTGGCTAGTCAGCTCATATCGCGGTGCGCACGTACTTGAATATGAGCTGACATAGCTATACTGTTCCTACATTACTTCCCCCTTAGGGAAGAAAAAAAAAAAATTACATAAAAAATTACATACAATTGAATAGTATCTGATATTTGTTACACCCTGTATGCTTCGTATGTTGTGGCTATTCAGCTATCGGACAGGTGCGCGTTTCGCTGACATAGCGTGACGCGCAGCTGTGCGATATGAGTACAATGTTACACAATGGAGGTTGTATTATATGATTACGTTACACAACTATAATTAGATATTAGAACTAAGTTTATTACAAAAATGTTTGATTTTTTTTTTTTTTTTTTACAAACATGTTCATTTATATACTGAATACACTTGATCATTTTGATAGCACTGAATTATTTGTTTTATTTATAACACTTCACTTAGTAAATCACAGGTTGTTGTTTCGGTTGGGGTTGGGCTGGTTCCCTGTGCACTACGACTGCTGTTGGCTGAACTCTAGCTACTGCTTTTAGTAACCAACTTCTTATACATTGTCTGCATTTGGACTGTATGAAATACAAGAGAAACAGTGCCAATATTACTGAGATAATTATGAGGATTATTCCAAAATAATTCAATTTCGTGTCTACTTGTCCAGTAACACTATGGACTTCAGCAATTGCAATACTGTTATGTGAACCATCCTCTTTGCTCTGTGCATAGCCCATTTTAATTATATTCAAAATTTACTTTTATTACACGATAAATATATGACACACGTTGTGTGTTGTTAGTACCAATATTTTACGACAATTGCTTATAGTTGACACAAATACATATTTATAAGACAATATATTAGTAACACATACATTGCAAAATTCATTTAAATTCGTACAAAAATAATTCTGTGATCAAAGTTCATACTTTCACAATACAATCTCTTCAGCATTTTATGCTGTTATACATAACGTAAACACTTACGACATCATGACTAACGCTACCCAGCCAGTACTGTAACCGCTATGCTTTGCTATAAAACAACATCACATCATTGCCTTACTATGATAAATAAAACGGATAATGTCTGTTTTGACCGTTCGTATGTAATATAAGTCCCGTTACTGACGTAAAGTTCAACTTAAAACTTAAAGTATCTGATTTCCTAACTAGGGTGCGGAACATCATGTTGCAGAGTCCGACTTGAAACTGATTATACCGGTGTAATGAGTTTGAACGTAGTCTTCCCTCTCGAGAGATAAACTACCGATGCTACTTTTCGGAAAACAGGAAAAAACTTCCTGCTCCCGGGGTCCAGGCTCCATCCAGGAGATGCTAAATTAAACACAGTAGCGGACCCGAATGTCACGTTCTCTTATTCATCGATTAAAAACCTTACAGGTTTATTTATAACCCTACCACTTTTAGTGGTCCGCGGTTTCGAGTTAGCTTCGCTTTCGCTCTGCGTTGTAGTGGAGTCGCTTACCTTACGTAGGTTCACGCTATCGTTGACGTCATCATTCCAAACGTGAGCTGGCTTCAACCTATCAATTGAAATGCGAGCTTGCCTATTTTGAAATTGGATGAGAAATACTTTATCGTCTCTTTCTAAAACTTTAAATGGTCCCATATACGGTGGTTGTAAAGATTTCCTCACGGTATCGTCTCGTACGAAAACATATTCACAAGTTTGCAACTCTTTGTGAACAAATAGAGTACGGTTATTGCGAGAACCAATAGTTATCGGTTTGTATTGAGCTATTGTATCGCGAATGTTGTCAACTAAACTACAAGGATCGCTAGGTTCGTTTGACTGTGTGCTGAAAAAGTCTCCGGGCAACCGTAGTGCCCGTCCGAACATCATTTCTGCGGCGCTTACGCCGTTATCGCTACGTCCTGCGGCACGCAGGCCAAGCATCACAGTAGACAATTCGTTTTCCCAAGAGCCGTTGTCCATTCTAGCCATAAGGGCTGCTTTAAGGGTGCGATGGAATCTTTCCACCTTAGCATTGCTCTGGGGATGGAACGGTGTGGTCCTAATTCTATCTATGCCTAACAGTTTCATAAGCTCGCGGAACAAGTTACTTTCAAACTGGCGTCCTTGGTCTGTCGTAAGTCTGGTCGGACAACCGTAACGTGCGATCCAACCGTCGAATATAGTTTTGGCTACAACCTCTGCTGTCATATCCTGTATGGGAAATGCTTCCGGCCAACATGTACGCCTATCTATTATTGTAACTAGGTAACGGTTTCCATGTGGAGATGTCGGAAGGGGTCCGACTAGGTCTACATGGATATGTGTCATACGGTCGGCATCTTCAAACGTTCCTAATTTTGACATCGTGTGACGATTAATTTTTGATTTCTGACAAGCGATGCAACATCTTGCCCAATTAACTACGTCTTTGTTCATGCTAGGCCAAAAGAATTTCTTTGTAACTAGCTTACGAGTAACACGCGTTCCAGGATGACTTAAGTTGTGCACACTTTCGAATGCTGTACGTCTAAACTTTTGTGGTAAATACGGTCTTGCTTCTTCTAAAGAAATTTCACAATAGACAGATTTACTACATGTAGGTATCGCTATTAGTTTTAATTTTATATTGCTATTTCCGTCGTGCTGATCCGATTGCGTCATGTTTTTTAACCATTCATCTTTTGCTTGCTCGTCGGCGAGTTCTGCGTAGTCAAGTGATGTGGGGCAAACAATGGTCTCTATGCGAGAGAGTGTGTCAGCAACAACGTTCTCTTTCCCACTTATGTGCCGGATGTCAGTGCTGAATTCGCTAATGAACAATAGTTGCCTTGTTCGTCTTGGTGTTTCGTTATTATTCTTGCCTATATTTTCGAATGCTCTACATAAGGGTTTATGGTCCGTGTAAATTATCAGCGGCCTACCTTCGAATGATTTACGAAAATGTTTCAGTGACATGTAAATAGCTGATAGTTCGAGATCATATGCAGAATAACTTTTTTGAGCTTTAGTCAATTTTTTTGAAAAGAAACCTAAGGGTTCCCATTTCCCGTCAACCAATTGATTCAAAGCTGATCCTACTGACGTAGTTGACGCGTCAGACATTAAGGCTAAGACTGTGTCGGACCGAGGGTGGGACAACGTAACGGCTTTTTTAAGGCCCATTTTACATTGCTCGAACGCCTCTTCGGTCTCGCTCGTCCAAATTATAGGGGTCTTGTCTCGCTTTTTCGCGTTAACTAAATATCGGTCGAGTTTAGCCTGCATGTTCGCTGCTCCAGGGACGTGAGAGCGATAAAAGTTTAGCATTCCTAAAAATCTACGTAATTGTTCTACGTTCTGTGGTTTTGGGTAGTCGACTATGGCTTGCACTTTCTCCTCTAACGGCCTAATGCCCGTGGTAGTTACCTCATGTCCTAGGAACTCCAGCTTCGATTGTCCAAAGCTACACTTGGCTAAATTGATCGTTATGCCGTACTTGTCGAAACGCTCGAAAACCAGTCTAAGATGGTCCCTATGCTGCGCCTCATTATCGCTCGCGATAAGAACATCATCTAAGTAATTGAACAAGAAGTCGAGACCTTCCAGAACTGAACTGTTCATGAAACGCTGAAACGTTTGAGCAGCACATCGAAGCCCAAATGACATTACTGGAAATTCAAATAACCCAAAAGGGGTAATTATGGCGGTTTTTTCAACATCCTGTTTAGCTACTGGAATGCAATGATACGCCCTATTTATGTCTAACTTGGAAAATATCTTTTTACCTGCCAATATGAACGTAAAATCATGTAATCTCGGTATTGGGTATCTATCAGGCTTAGTTTGTGCATTTAAGGCACGATAATCACCGCAAGGGCGAATTTCGCCGTTCTTTTTTGTTACAACCGTTAAAGGACTGGCCCGTTGACTTTTGCTAGGCCTACAAATGCCTAATTCCTGCATACGACGAAATTCCTCCTTAACTTTTTTATACCTGTCAGGTGGTAATGGTCTAGCCCGCGCGAATGTTGGTGCACCCGTCGTTTCGATATGGTGTACCACATTGTGTGTGGGTGTTTCCTTGTATGTCGGTGGCTTTGTTATGCTAGGAAACTGCAATAACAAATCATGATACGGGTGGTTACCATTGACAGTATTAATAGTTGGTTGGTTGCTACGTACGGTCGGTGCGGTTATATTAAGAAAAGTCACCAGATCATGCAATTTGCGATCAGTTAAATTTACTACTAACTTGTGATGACTCAAAAAATCGGCTCCCAGTATTGGCTGTTTAACGTCGGCTATAACAAATTCCCATTTGTACGGTCTACGTAACCTTAAATCTAACGTTAAAACTTTAACACCGTATGTTTTGATTTCTGAGCCATTTGCTGCAAACAGTTTTAGATCAGAGCACTCACCCGCACGTTGTTTGTTCTGCACTGGTAATAAGGAAATGTCAGCACCTGTGTCCACTAAAAAATGCAGTCCAGTGTTTAAGTCTGTTACGCATAAACGACGGCTTGGTTTGATAGTACAGATCTCCGTCCTAGTCGCACTCTGTACTATCTCCGCTAGTTTTCCTGTTGGTTGAGTACCCATGCGCAGGGTTGGCGACATTTGGTGGCGGCGGGACCGAATCGGAAATGGTAGTAACAAAGCCAATCTGGTCTCCTCTCGGCTTGGTTCCGGTGGCGTGACGTACTCCTTGGTCTGGACGCTGAACGACCTCCGCGTCCTCTCCTTCCGTAACTGCGACCTCTTGGCCTTGCCCGTTCCAAGTCCATCATTCTGACGCTTAACTTGGCAATCTCAGCGAGTATCACTGCTGTATCTGCGGTCCCTGAGGTGTTCGCTGCGGCTCTGTGCGCCTGACTCTGTGGTACTGCCGCTGCTGCCACGTTAGGGATTCTAGTGGCTTCCGATACGTCATCGGCGATGTTGGCCAGTGTGTCAAGATCGCTCTCCCTGGATGCTACCAAAACTGCGCGCACTGCCGTAGGTAGGTGATTCTGCCACATTATTCTCAGTGTGGCATCGGGGAAGCTGTCCTTAGCCAGGTTGCGCATCTTGGCCAATAGCTGGGATGGTTTTTGATCGCCCAGGTCCATTTCCCCGAGGACCTTCTCTACTTGCCTGTTTTTGGAATCTTCCAACATCTTCAAGAGCTTCGCCTTAAGCTCCTGATATCGGTTGGTGGCGGGCGGGTTTGTTAGAAAATCCGCCAGCCGCAGTATTACGTCCTTTGGCAGCTTCGACACCACCATGTCGAATTTGGCGTCGTCCCCTATCCGCTGTGGTGTTAATACTGCTTCCGTCCGGATGAACCAAACTCTGGGCTGGTCCACCCAGAAATCTGGTATCCGGCTCGACACTGAAATGGCTACCACATCGGTCGTTTCTGCTGCTGGTACATTGTCCGCGCCCGGTTGAGTCTCACTGCCCGAAGTTAATTTATTGGGATCCGGACTCATTTTTAATCACTTTAACTGTTTTTATTATTCACTGATCGTCCACTGATTCACGTCGGGAGGTCACCACTTTAGAAGTTATTTGTCCGCACTTCTATATTATAAGAGGTGATATATTGGTGTGGAATAATAAGCACTTTATAATTAACTCCGTATATTAAAATAACCAGTTAACGTTACAATGGTCGGAGTGAGACTGGCGTCTCGTTCTCACATTGAAAGGATATTGCTTTTGGCTAGTCAGCTCATATCGCGGTGCGCACGTACTTGAATATGAGCTGACATAGCTATACTGTTCCTACACATCTGTCAGTAGCAGCTCTTGTAAATCTTCGGCAAAATTCTTTCAAGGTGTGAAGCTTTAATTTAGTAAGCACAATATCAAACAAAGCTTCGCGATTAAAACTAGAACCTTGAGATTTTAGGATAACAAACAAGTCCAAGTTCGTAATAAGACTGTCCATGGTTTATGGTCGTATATGTTAGCGGTTAATAAGCTCAAGATGAACTAAAATATAAAATGTACCCCTTATCTATTTATTGCAAATACTAATGAACACCACCATAAACCATAAACTCTCATTCTTTTGTTAAATCCCTGGCAGCTGTTGCTTGAGGTGAGAAATCAGACGAAACTTATAGTTAGTCGATTTATTCCCAACTTATCAAAATTGGGACAGAGGCGTTAATGTTATGTACGGCGGTCGGGATACGGATGGGCAGCGTAACTGTGAGGTTGGAATATGGAATGTGAATGCTCTCGCCTTGCGGGAGTGCTTTTTATCTCGAGAGACAAACATGCCGCGCAGTGACTCTCACCTAATATCTAATTCGCAGCAAAGCCGTTCGTTGATAAATTTAATAGTTATATTTACTTCAAAACTGGCACGTTTAAGCTTTTTTGGGTGGCTTGATGTTGCGTGAACCACGATTTAGTCACGTACCTAGTAGACCAAAACATAAGAAAATTACCATAAGAAACTCATTTCAAAAGAACTAAGTTGTCTAACGTCATCTAATTTACGTGTCCAAAAGTGAATGTAACACTTTCCAGATGTTTATAAAACAATTTATTAAAAACTAAAACAATTTATTCAAAAATTGGAAAAGACCACAGAGTATACAATGTCAAATGAGGGTCGAGATAGATTGCAATATTTTATTGCAAATATTTTTAAAGAATAAGATGTTATTTTTACTGTTGCTTGTTACCGTCGATGCCTTTGACCTGCGCTCAGACAAACACTATACGGATTGCGCCAGTGTGCATTTGGCTTCGAAACCCGCATGCGAAAAATATACTAGTCACCAAATCATGAAAATCGCTCCCACTACGACAAAGACCACCGTTTTTAATAGTACAAATGCAATGACGACGCCCACCATCGCAGATAATCGGAACGGGACCGGTATTGGTTAGAATTGATGTTCGATATATATTTTTTTAAAAATAAAAAGGATGACGTCCGCACCCCACGATGGTCGGGGAGGGACTGGCGCGACTTGTGACCTTTTTCCACCGAAATTGCACTTTGTATGGAACGGGGACTTTGGGGACCGTTGGGTCTATATATTGGGCGATAGTTTCGCGCGCGAATCATTTCTATACCGACTGTTGTACAGAGAAGAGGTATATAAATATATTAAACATAATTTCTTACGCCAGTCTCTATAGAAAATAACGTTATAAATGGGCCGTGCCGACTCGCACTTGACCGTTTTCTCTGTTTGATGGATGCAAGTTTTTTTTTCAGCTCCGATGTCTGACCCGGGCTCGAGAAAATTTTCATTTTTTCCAGCGCTCGAGGTTCGGCATGGGATTGAGAAAATTTTAGTTTTTAATGGGATCAGAGGGCCGACCAATCAGAGGGCGCCACGTCACAGTGACGTCATTCGATACTTTGTCATGGTGCTATGGATGCAAGTTTTTTTCCAGCGCTCGAGGTTCGGCATGGGATTGAGAAAATTTTAGTTTTTAATGGGATCAGAGGGCCGACCAATCAGAGGGCGCCACGTCACAGTGACGTCATTCGATACTTTGTCATGGTAAAGGATGAAAACGGGCATGGTAAAGAATATACATAGGTATTAAATTAAAAAAATTAAAATTTAAAATTAAAATTATTTATTTCATAAATCACTGTTTACATGATGTAAGGTGATGGTATAAAATAGGTAAAGGATGAAAGAATAAAACTTAACTAATAACACTAACATAATAAATATTATTGTATTAAAGAGTAACTGAACTCAGCAAACTCAGAAAGCGGGCATGGTAAAGAATATAAAATATAAAAATACATTTTTTTTAATTTATTTATTCGCTAAAGACCTACAAAGGATATGAAAAAGTACATTTTGTTTTTTAAAAATTTATCAATACTTTTATTTATAAGAATGGATAACTCTAAACGTAACTAAAATAAAAACTTGTATACAAAATTTATTCATGAACATCGGTTTAAAGAAACTTGATTGTCTAAGAAATTACAGAAATTTCACTTACAAGACAACTTATAAATACTATCTTAAAAATATTACAAGTTAGGTACGCAATAAACAAGCACGTGTGATAATGTTTAACAATAAACAGTTGCATTATTATAACTAATGTAATAAGGATATAATAATGTTAACTAGAAATCGACCCTATGTTGTTATCATGAGCAATCAGATTTCATTCCGGAAACCCTAATGTTGAACAAAATTCATGAATGGCATCATCCCTTGTCTCGAATTCGAAGAAATCTCTTGAAACTTTCGTATCAGCAAACTTCTTTTGAAATTGCATGAGGGCGTCAAAGCGATTTTTTACAGCGAGAACCTTTAAGATTTCCCAATTAAATGGAGAACAGGTGTTGAGGTTTTGTGTGCAGTTTGACATCTCGTGAGCGCTTCCGATTTTATACAGCCATTCTTTTTCATATCTTTTGGTTGTGGCAAGATAGACGAATCCCGAGGGCGATTGTAGTTCCTTTTCATAATTCTTCACTTTAATATTTATATTTTTTACGACTCTTGATATCGCATACGGAATCAATTCGGTATCAATGAAATGCTCAAAGTTTGCGTTATCGTACGTAGATTTTCTTCTGAGCACTTCAAGAAAAATGGGTTTTGATACAAATGAATCTTCTTCAGACGGACAAGGTTCTTCAGCTTCTTTATTATAATCTCCGAGATAAACGGTTTCCAATTCTGTCCAAGTTTTGATTTCAGATGGGCCAGTGGGGTGATGGAATTCGGGAATTTCGTTTTTGTTAACTTTGAACCAAATTCTATACTCGATGTCCATGAAAGCTTGATGGGATTCGTAATTGTTAAAAAAACTTTGCAAGGTCATGAAATTTTGATTAATAAAAGCTTGATTAGATTCAAAATCGTACAAAAAACTTTGCAAGGCCATAATTTATGCAATAAATTGAATTGAATTGAATTGAATAATTAACGTGTGTGTAACATAGTAAAAATTTTATATAGTCCCGCGGGTTCTAATACGTCATTAGTGGCCACGTATATGAAACCGCCTACAATTGAAAGGTAATCATCCACAGTGAATGTAAGATTGGGTCGTATATCTTGAATATATTTATGAAGAAGACTGTCTTCGCTGCTCGGATAGCATGTTCTTCTGATTGAGGGAAGCACCTCCGAAGTCACCCACCGCTTGAACTGTTTAGCTTCGGGTTTTTTAGAACGCAGTATCAACGAGTAGAGGCCCGATTCGTTGATGAATATCGTTTTGGGGTGCCAATTGTCTGGAGTCTGAAGTTGACCGGCGGCCATTTCTTCCCAGTACATTTTCTCACACGAATCTACATTTTTAAAAATTGCCTTTACACAGTTATTGTATTCCAACGCCTTGGCCACCTCTTTCGCCTTGAACCACGGATCTCCGTACTTGTCGATGAAAATGTAAATTTCAAAACTTTTGTCGGCGATCATGTAAGATTTACGTACGAGAGACATTTTTTGAATCAATTTTAATACGTGTGAAAATGGAGCCCGCCCTCTGATCACAACGTGCCACTTCACAATGACCACTTCTCAGGAAATTTTATGAACACCATCTGACGGGACAGTTTAAAAAAAACAACATCAGATTCAAAATGATATATTCGTTTTATTAGAACGCCAATTGTCATATCAAGTCTCTAATTTCTCAGCGTTGTGGGTACCGATCTACCCGCAATCGATTCCTCGTACGACGGCGGCAGGATTTCATTCTTGATCAGGTCCACCACGTTCTCGGTCGTTTCAATCTCATTGTACTTGGCTCGATACTCATTCCGAGGAATGTTTTCCTTGACACTATTCAACATGTTCATGCTGTTGGGCATCCGCTCCTTTAGATAGATTAGCTTGTAATTGTTGCCGATACGTTTAATCAACTGTTTCATGTTTCTCTTTTGTGCTCGAATAAATTTGTACCGGTTCAAGTGGCGGTAGATGCGCAGCTCGTGCTTCAGTTCATCCCTTTCGGGCATGACCGCTACCTTGGGCCGGTCTTCTAGTATTCTATCAATCAGTTTTTGATTTGAAGACACCAAGGCCAAAATTTGATTTCGATCCTGTCGTATTTGTTCGTCTTTATGCTTCAACATTTCGCGGTCGTATTGCATTTGTTCGTCTTTTTGTTTCAACATTTGTATAAGTTCATTCAACTGGAGTTGATTAATATCCGGGCTCACGTAAGCGCCAGTTTTACGGATGGACGGCAGCACCTCTGAAGTCACCCATCGTTTAAACTGTTTCGCTTCGGGTTTTTTCGAACGCAGTATCAATGAGTAGAGGCCCGATTCGTTGATGAATATCGTTCTTGGTTGCCAATTGTCTGGAGTCTTAAGGTGGCCAGGTCTGCCGGCCACTTCTTCCCAGTATATTTTATCGCATTCGTCAACGTTGTTCAAAATTGCATCTCGTTCTTTATTGTATTCCAACGCCCTGGCCACCTCTTTCGCCTTGAACCACGGATCTCCGTGCTTGTCGATGAAAATGTAAATTTCAAAACTTTTGTCAGCGATCATGTAAGATTTACGTATGAGCGACATTTTCAATTCTTATTATAATATTTTAGGGTCAAATGAGAATAAAATACGTGTGAACCGAGCGGTGACGTGGCACTCTCTGATTGGTCGGCCCTCTGATTACACGAAAAATGAAAATTTTCTCGAGCCCGGGTCAGACATCGAGAGCTAAAAAAAAACTTGCATCCATAACACCAGAGCGAAAACGGTCAAGTGCGAGTCGGGCACGGCCTATTTATAACGTTATTTTCTATAGAGACTGGCGTAAGAAATTATGTTTAATATTTATATACCTTCCTCTCTGTACAACAGTCGGTATAGAAATGATTCGCGCGCGAAGCTATCTCCCAATATATAGAAATTCGGCCGGAAGTGAAAATTCACCATACAAAATGTTGAATTTTACCCAAAAGGTCGTAAGTGCGGTCATTTTCTTTTTGACCACCGTAGAATGCGGACGTATAATTACACCAATGGCCGCATCTCTCTTTGATATCGCACCCGGCGTTTGTAGACTTTGCAAAGATTAAAAGTTGCACAAAACATTGAAAGCACAGTTATAACCGATAAACATATGACGAGTGGATTTTTATCTTTATAAAGTTTTACCAAATTTTCTATCGATCCCAATTCTTGGTTTGTTTTTTCCACCAAATCAATGACTTCTGAAGTTATGGCGGTAACATTTTGAATGCGTTCATCATTTAATAATGAAATAATGTCAGAAATGGACTCGTTAATGTTTGATGTATTGTAGACGGATTTCGGCGTTGTAATGGGCGCATCCGAATGTTTCATTTCCAGCGTTGAAATGGGCACATCGAAATGTTTCTTATCTATACTCTTTGTCGTTGTGTTGAGACGAGGGGGTGTAGAAACGTCGTCAATAAGCATGGTAGACATGTTCTTTGTGGAAGCATCAGAAATTAGTATGGGGATTTCCGGCGTTGTAATGGGCATATCTAAATGTTTCTTTTCTATACTCTTTATCGTTGGGCTGAAAAGAAGGGGTGTAGAAACGTTCGCATCTATACTGGGAAGAGGGGGTATAGAATCGTCGGTAGACATGTTCTTTGTGGAAGCATCGGAAACTAGTATGGGGATTTCCGGCGTTGTAATGGGTATATCGAAATGTTTCTTTTCTATACTTTTTATCGTTGGGCTGAAAAGTGTAGAAACATTCACATCTATACTGGGATGAGGGGGTGTAGGAACGTCGTCAATAAATATGGTAGACATGTTCTTTGTGGAATCATCGGAAGATGGTATGGGAATGGTGGCGTGAATAGAGGAAAATAGACAAACTGCAAATAAGCTTATAAACATCTTATATTGAAAATACTGAAATGTCATTTGACTATATTTATGAATATGGTTCACGAATAGTAGCGAGTCAGTTCCATCTTGTTGGTTGGTGTGTCGTTGTCTTTCGAGTTGTCCGAATGTGTCGAATCCAATTTTATCCTGAGATTATAATTTTTCGTTTTTTTGCGTCGCGTGTCTTTCAACAACCCGCCGTTGATCACATTGATAATGTTATTTTGAATTCTAGTGGTCTGGTCGCCGCAAAAGATGGGCAAACGGCCGTCGATAAAATCGACAATTTCCTGTATGTCGGTATTCTTGGCAATGAACAAAATTCTCGTTTTGGAATACCATTTCACGCGCGAGGGTCCAAAGTGTGCTGCAATGTTACTGCCCAAGTTTCCCAATTTTGCACCCCAAGCCCATTCTTTTATGATGCGCGAGCCCCCACCGCTTCCGATGACGCGTCCTTTGTTTTTACTGCAACAGATGCTCAACACGTATGGCACCATCTCCATGGCAAATAAATGCAAATCCTCCTTGATCAATTGCCGTTTGCATCGGGCTAATAATAGTGTTTTTTTAGCCGGACATTTGGTCTGACAAATGTGGGTATTTACTTGAATTAATTGAAACAAAACAAGTTTCAAGGTTTCGTGAAGCGCGACCATTTGTTCGTCCATGCTGATAACCTCTGCCCTTTGGTTCAAAAATGTGCCATCTTTTATATCCTCGCCTCATAGAGTCCGCGAAGCATGCGTGCGGCGTCATCGGGAAAATAGTGACGCTTTGACATTATCCGATCTACCGCTTTGCTATAGTCCTTCAAGGGGCAATCGCTATAGCTGTACAACAAGCGTGCAATCAGTCTTCTTTTAAGGTCCAATCTGGTTTCCGAACAACCGGGATTTTCAGAATTTGACAATTTGGTCAACAAAAGATCCATATCATTTTCTGTAAATATTAAATTATCAATTTCCAAGTTTGCCCTGGTCATTAGACATGTGTTGTTTTTGTAAATGTTTGAATTTGCCATTTCGACACCGGCCCACTGTGCGTTCAATTTGAACCATTTGTAGCTCAGCTCGGGGACGCGCTTTGACGAAGTGGCCATATCCTTGATGGTGGTGACCACTTGGTCGTAGCGGCGTTTCAACGGGTTCACCGTTAAAGAAATGTCAACACCACCGTCGAGTTTGTGGATTTTTTCCAATAAGGAAAGGTACCCTTCCATGGTGTCCTTGGCGCCACTGCCTACGATTCTGCAAAAAATCTCATCCGCCAGCGAATCGCGCATCACGTGTGGTGGTTCATTTTTAGCGCGCTTCAGTACAATGGCATTAATTTCATGGAAAAAGTCGAAACACGCCTTTGCGCCCATTTGATTGTTTATCCAGCAAGTGCTCGCCTCTAAAATTTTTTTTGTCGGTTCCAACCAATCGACCGGGATGGGCCTTTTGAAATATTTTTCCAAAGAAAACAAGTGTTGTAAATCGGGACCATATACGTTATAGAAATCCATCACCACCGATTGGAAACGCGGCGATAATCTATGATATTGATTTTGCATATAATAAATGTGCATTTGGGAAAAACACAATCGTGTAGCATCATTTTTCAAATTTGTATTAGATTCTGGCTCTATAAACACGCGAACTTCTTGGGCCGAATGACGCGATTCGAAAATGTATATCCCGTACACGTCTCCGTCAATGTCGGCATTCTTGTGTGCCATGGTAAGGGGGGAGACGTAGAGTGTATCTCGATCGGTCACCGCGATCCTAGTAACGGTGGAGATTGAAGCGGGATGTATGCATGGATCACGTTTTATCAAAACGGTATAATTGTTGGGAATATTGCACAAATACTCTTCGGGAATGGTGGTCAGGGTGGGGTCTTGAAAAAGAGTAGTGGGGTTTAACAATTTGTATTTTTTCACACCAAATTCCACAGCAAACGGTTCCGGCACGACAATGACGTTGGCCGCAATGTGGAAATCGCACAAGATTTGGGCGCGCAATCCTTGCTTCACCTTTGGAGCTAGGATATTTTTCTGAATTACACTTTTTCCACCCTGTAAAT
Source organism: Leguminivora glycinivorella (assembly GCF_023078275.1). Taxonomy (NCBI): domain Eukaryota; kingdom Metazoa; phylum Arthropoda; class Insecta; order Lepidoptera; family Tortricidae; genus Leguminivora; species Leguminivora glycinivorella. Next base: position 11,377,262 of record NC_062988.1, read on the forward strand.
AGGACTTCATTGGTCCACTTTTGTACTCTACTTTTAGAAACGAGGAAAGGGATTTTATACCACGCTGGGGCGGGTCACAGTCGCATTTCTTCGCGCACACTCCGCACAAAAGATCTTTGGCGAGTAAGCTCTGCATCGCCACAATACTTTTCTTTGACGTAGTAAACAATTCAATACACGGAATCACGAGACAACAATGATCTTGTACATTCTCCGGTTCAACCAGTTTACCCCTGTTGGGATGAATGTAAGCGTGATTCGTCTTGACGTACACCACTCCGTTTAGAAATGGATATCGTCGGATCAAATTTTTCGATTGTGTCAAATTGGTCCACCAGATTTTCAATAAAGCCAACATCTCCTTTGATGTAAACATTTTTATTCCCCTTTCCTCCAACATAGAAAGGGTTATCACATTTATGGTGTACTTTGACATGATAATATAGACACGTACAAGTAGCTCGACTACGGGGCAAGAAATGAAAATTTTATCGCCAGACCATCTACCGATCTGAGCGAATGACGTCACTGTGACGTGGCACTCTCTGATTGGTCGGCCCTCTGATTACACGAAAAATGAAAATTTTCTCGAGCCCGGGTCAGACATCGAGATCTGAAAAAAAAACTTGCATCCATCAAACCGAGAAAACGGTCAAGTGCGAGTCGGCACGGCCCATTTATAACGTTTATTTTCTATAGAGACTGGCGTAAGAAATTATGTTTAATATTTATATACCTTCCTCTCTGTACAACAGTCGGTATAGAAATGATTCGCGCGCGAAGCTATCTCCTAATATATAGAGTTTCGACCGGAAGTGAAATTTCTCCATACAAAATGTTGAATTTTACACAAAAGGTCGTAAGTGCGGTCATTTTCTTTTTGACCACCGTGGGATGCGGACGTCCTCCTTTTATTATTTATTATTTTTACGGTTAAAGATTATTTATTCCCATAAGAATTACAAATTCACTTACATGAGAATATCTTACTACTTAACTTAATTCTAGTTCAACGCACAGTGCTTAATTAAGTTATTCCTTAAATAAAAATTCAATATTTAATATAAAATCGACACATATGTAGGTAATTTTAAAAAGCGACATGCGAACAAGTTTAGTTGTTGTGCAGCGGCTCAGCGCCGAGCGCTCGGCGATAAGGCGCCGATTATGAATAAGGCGCCGGCGTACATTAACGTATCATTGTGATGGATGCGGCATCGGCAGAGTGAGCGTACAAACTTTTAATTTTTTGGTTACTTATTTTAAATTTATTTTTAAAATATGTAATTGTATGCATACGGGGTGGTGGAAAGAAAAAAAGTATAATGTGATAATTTTATTTATTTGAGAAACAGAGGTTAAAATTTTTCAATTGATTCAATTGATTTTGTCCAAATTTAATGGCAACTTGTCTAAAAACTGACGATAGATCGTCCAACGGCCGGGGCGTTTTCAATCTGCCCGTGAGCCACAAGTAGCGTTCAGCGTTGAGAGCACTCGACGAAGGTGGTTTTATTATTTCATAATTACGGAAATGCACCACTAACCACGCATATATGTTGTATAAAAATGTGTCAAACACTTTAATCAACAAACTGCCACCCTCTTCTAGTAGATCTAGGGCCAATTGTGCTTGCTTGAAAAAGAGGGGCAAATGTAGTATTTCTTGATAATTTTCCATGCCCCGACAATCGATCGCTCCGTCTGCCAACACCAAAGGGGTTGTAATGTGATCTACCAATACGGATGTGTCATCAATCAAAATGTCCATGGCAAAGGTAAATACGTTATTCATGTTTATTTTCTGGTGGATAATATGGGTTTGAGGATGATGTATGACATAGGCAGGTGTGTCGTGGGGTAGTTTTCTCTTCATATATTGGGTAAATCCACCAGGAGCAGCACACAAGTCCACAAAGGAAGTTGTTTTTCTACAAGTCAATCTCCCTCCCGTTACATGATCAATTTCTTCTATTTTTTGGACACATCGATTAATGTTTCGTTGATCTTTTCGTCCATGTCGCCTCTTTTGCGAGAGCGCAAAGCCCAGAGCACTTTTCAAAGAGCTCAAACTGCCGAGGAGAGTCGTGAGTTGAGAATCCATGTCTAGGATAGGGACTGGGTCGACGCGATTGACGATTGGCTTTGAATAAGTCTCGAGGACGGAATATTTTTAAATCGTATTTCTTCTGTGGCGATGGCACCTCCATCTAATCCTGCTCGCCGTTAAGGAATGAAAGGGGAACGGTGGAAACCCCTGTCACATATAAAACCGAATGACGTCACGTCCTCTGATTGGTCCGCAACTGATCACACGAAAAATGAAAATCTTCTCGAGCCCATGCCTGACATCGGGAGCTGAAAAAAAAAAGACGCATCCATGGCCTCGAAAAAGAGAAAAGGGTTGCGAGTCGGGCACGGCCTATTTTCTATACACAACAGTCGGTATAGAAATGATTTCTGATTAAATCACGGCAGGTTTCTGTAAGGGAACCGCTTTGAAATATGCATCGGGTTTTGCTTTTGGAGCCGGATGCAACTTTTTAAATTGTGTCGAACCGAATGTCACAGACGAATAGTGCGGCGGCGGTGTCTGAGGCGGAATCAAGGGTTTTAGAACGGGAGCGAGATTGAGCTTGGGTGTGGGTACTGTTGCCTGCTGGGGTTGTTGTTCGACCACCACGGTAGTGGAGGCAGCGGCAGTACGACAACACCGACAACATCCACACTTGCAACAACAATATAAGGTCAATGCTAAAATTAAAACAAACATTGCAATGCTCCCTCCCGAAAACAGATAACAGTAAAAGATGTTGGAATCACAATAATTCATGAATCGATGTTTGATCAAATTAACTTTGATATTAATAACATCCTGATCCAACGATTTAGTGACATTGTTTAATATTTTTGTATTTTCATTGATTTCTGTCTGTACCGCCGTCACGTCTAATTCGTCAGTGACTATGGTCGTGATCGGTTTCACCTCGAATTTGGCCAACTTTTCCTTGAATGCCTCTTCCAATTTAAAGGGCATGGAAAATTCACGAGATATGTATAGAGGAGTTTCAATGTTTTGATAGGAACTCAGCAGTCTACCATTGGGCAAGAGTTTGATAACCAAATTGGGATCGTTTATGACAATCATTGAAGTGTGTTTAATTTCAACAGCATCATTGACATAGTCCACAACGGTGGAGGGTTTCGATTTTAGGTTGGTTTGTATCGAACACTGGCCACCCGGATACATCTGACACCCGACAAGATATTTGTTGGGTGAAATATTTACTATCATGGGTTCGTAGGACAGGCCGGGATTGCAAACGCGCGAGACCAAGTCTTGTTTATTGTACAAAATGGCTTCGGGACAGCGGGCCTCGGTAAGGGAACGTTCGTATTCGTGGATATCGGCACCGTTAAAACAGTACGTGTTGTCATTTAAACCCAAATGACAATGTTTCGTAGTGGTGACTTCGGCCAATTGAAATTTGTCCACCATAGCCACGCTCCGTAGTCCGTAAAATTGATACTCATTTTCGATATAATTGAATTGATTTTTTCTAAAAATGGGCGCTGGGAGGATTCTATAATAATTATACGGTAAACTGGGTAACCACACCTTGATTCTATGAATCAAAGTGTGGTCCGCCATAATTAACGAAGTGTCAAAGAAGTTTCCAATTACGGAAAATAGCTCATTCACTTCTAGAGAGACGTGACTTTTCAACAACTTGGAAATGTACTCTTTTCTGAAATGAAATTTAATTTCATTCATCAAGTCTTGCACAGACTCTTGGAGTAGATAGTAAATGTTCGTGTACTCTTCATTCAATTCGACATTGTTGAAATGTGCCGAATACGATTTGATGAGTTCATTTACTTTCTTTTGAGTTTTTTCCAAATTGTTGGCCAAAATCCCGGTGCTTTCCGAGAGGAGCATTATAGAACCGTTTATAGCGTATAGGGCGTTGCCGAGTTTCGAGGTAGACGTCAATTGTTGTTTTTGAATGTCTTCCAATTCTTGTTCAATGCGCAGTCTATCGTCATTGTCCATGATACCCCACAACACCCTATTAACTTTACCCACAAACTTGACCGCCCCGTCACGTTTAACCCTAGGCGGGGAAGGGTCTTCGTCGAAAATTTGTCTTTTCAACTCGCAAAACTGCCTACGTTTCATTTGGTTCTGTTCAAATTCTGCCAATGGTTGCGTGTTGGTGAACAAGTCGCAATAATGTTTGACATACTGGAATAGTTCCGAATAATCTCCGCTAACATAGACATTCATGTACTTTGTCAGCAAAAAGAGTTTCCCCAATTCGCTGACGTGCACACCAGACTGGTCGGACCATTCGGTGATGGTGAACGCCGCCGATGGGCCAGTAGCGGCCGCATCGGTACACCATCTGATCCACAGTGCTGGTATCAGTATAATCGTAGAAACAAGCATTATCGCGTTGGTGTTTTATACGTATATACTTATTCTCAGGATGATAAAAGGGAGGGTTCGGATGAGATTGGTATCACTTGCCACCATGGAATACACCAAGACAGTCGGTATTTTTGGGCTATTTTGTGAAAATTTTCAAGCGCATTTAAATTTAATCAATTTTATTTATCCATTGGACGACGTCAACTTTGAGGCGTATGCCGGTCCCTATCGAAAATCAATTTTTAAGAATTACCAACATCTCATCTTCGTTTTGCCCAAGAGTAGAAAAATTAAAAATATGGACGACGAGTTGGCATCCATTAATTATCAGCTGTATTATGGCGCTGCAAAAAGACACGCCATTCCCGTGTTTTTCTACAACGATTCGTGTTCCACACAGGAGATGACCACCCTCTTGCAAGAGATTCATGACATTACGTGTCTCTATTACATGGGATCCGTCCTAGTACGCAACGTGCGACACATGGGAAAATTTCCCTATGATGCCGGCATCGATCTGGACTTGAAAGAGGACGCGGATTTGAAGGCGAATCAATTGGCGCAGCTAGAGGTGAAAAATGAAATTGTCGTGCCAATCAATTGTACCGGTTACATTTTGACTCGTTCATCTGCTCACAAATTGGGTGCCGTGTACACGGGTGTGGTGGACAGTTTGTATACGGGAACGCTGCGCGTTTCTTTTATTCCGCTTATAGATCAACGTGTGTACGCGGGTCAACGTTTGGCCCAGATGGTGTTCATGCCGAGTCCCGAGGGTATCGTTCGAATGCGAAGCAAGTGTGTTTTTGAAAACCTAGAATTGGATTGTATGCGTAGGACTTCTACTGGAATAAAAATCAATTAACTAGGACTTCAACTGGAATAAAAATCAATTAAATACAAATGTGTTTTCAATTTGTCATTGTTATTATTATATTTAACCGCAACTGGAATAACAATATTTAACCGCAACTGGAATAACAATCAAATTTTCCTTGTTATTATTAAAACCCTTTGTTATTGTTATCATAACACGTGGAACTTTAAGCGGAAAATGAAACCGCAACCGAAGTGGGTGGAAGGGGCCGTACCGGATACTTGCGTCCGGCCGCGCCGCAATAAAAGGCGGGTTGCGCACCAACCAGAATCATTCATTCTGCAACTTGCTTGCTGTACACACACGTTCAATTTCAATTTTTCAATTTCAATTATGGCTCTGCAAAGTTTCTTGTACGATTTTGAAACTAAACAAGCTTTTCTTAATCAAAATTTCATGGACTTGCAAGGTTTTTTCAATAACTACGAATCGCATCAAGCCTTTATGGATCTCGAATATAAAATTTGGTTTAAAGTTAACAAAGACGAAATTCCCGAATTCCCCACTGGCCCAGCTGAAATCAAACCTTGGACGGAATTGGAAATAGTCTATCTCGGAGAATGCAATAAAGAAGCTGAAGAACCTTGTCCATCGGAAGAAGATTCATTTGTCACAAAACCCATTTTTCTCGAAATGCTCAGAAGAAAATCTACATACAATAACTCAAACATTGAAAATTTCCTTGATACCTATTTGATTCCGTGTGCAACATCAAGAGTCGTAAAAAATATACAAATAAAAGTGAAGAATTATGAAGAGGAACTACGATCGCCCGCGGGATCCGTCCATTAAAATTGAATGTAATAAGTCTATATCTAAACCATTTTTTGTCAAACAAATTTCACACATTTTTTGTCGTATGTAAATACCCTGTTCAGTATCACTTAAAACTAAATCTACGAGATCTGAAGACACGTTTGTGGAAATGTTATAGTCATTAGACGCTTTATTGTTTGTTTCATTAAATATCAAGTATTCACTCATTTCCGAATTGATGATTTTTGACGACTTGGAGATGGCGCCGTCAAAGGGGGTGGTAGGCGCTGGCACGGCCGCGGCCGCCTTTGGTCCATCCGGCATACATGGCACTTGGAAGTCACAAATGTTGTTGTCGGTCGGTGGTAACAGCCCAAACAGCTCGTCGTCGTGAAAGGTTGCTCCAGAGTCGGCGGGTTGAGCGAGAGTACCGGCGGCGGTGGTGGCGATGGTGGTGCTGTCGTAGGGTTCGCTTTCCATGGGCACGTATGAAGATGATACGGCGCCCTCTTCGGTGTTTGTTGGCCAGTTAAAGGCTTCTCGCATCTCCATCTGATACATGGTGGGATTCGGCTGTTCCGTAGAGTAGTCGGTTGACGGCACGAGGTTAATGTGAACTGGAGTCTTCTGTGGGTATGGGGTGGCCAGGGTGTCGATCTCTTCTTGTAGCGGGTACTGTCGATCTTCATTCAAAATCACAAGTTCTTTCAGGATGTCAGCGGTTTCCTTTTGTAATGACGAGTTTACGCTTTCGTACTCCATTTTTATCTGCTCCCATAGCTTCATAGACGGTTCTTTGATTTCCAAAATTTCCCGTTTTTTTGTTTTCGATGATTTAATTCGCGCACATGTGAGATACTCGTCACGAATTAATTTTAAAAATTCTCCAATCGCTTTCGAAAACATGGGGTTCTCCTGCCCGAGGTCTACGGACTGACACGTCTGTGAAATGGGATGTACGGAGCGACACATTGTACAATATTTCTTTTCGACGCGCCCATGGACAATTTCAAAATGGTTATTATAAATTTGGAGTGGCACCACGGACCCGCAGCACTGAATAAATGAAGCAGTTGCATTCGATTTCTTGGTTACTAATTTGCAAATCTTCGGAGGACAGGCGAACAGGGTATTTCGGATGAAACGACGATCGCGTCGCATATGGCTTTTAAACAAATTACAATTTTCTGCTGCCTGTATACACATGTAAAAAAGTCTCTCTTCTAGCCACTGACCTTTAAATCTTGTTTCACCGTGAATTCTTGATAAAATAATTTTTTTGTGTTCAGAGGATTTTGAACACAAAAACTCCCTTATCGCGATGTTATTTGCTTGCTCGGGCATGCTGCTAGCCATGTCTGTTTCGTTCGGGAATAAAATGAACTGTGGACGCAAACTATGGAGCGCGCGAACCGAAGTGGCACACAGAAACGTCATCATGTCGATTTATACCATGAACGCATCGAGCCTCGAAAAGGATAAACGATATGGTTGGGACGTGGCAGAACGGGGTGCGATAGAGCTTTGTGATTAATAATATGCAAGGCTCCGTTCAAATGAATCAGGTCATCTTCTAATGAAAATGTATTTTCCCACAATTTGATAAAATCCATCTTTGAAACAACCCTCCTTTCTGGGGGGTGAGGTATTGACAAACATATGTGTTTAATATCGGGAAAATTGATAATGAATAAAACATCGTCAGTTTCCAATCCAACGGGTTTTGCAGCATACTTTATAACTAATTTAATCAAAGCGTTTAGAGCTTTTATTGAATATTTTTCAGAATCCATGTTCGTGTCCTTTGTGCGAATGAACAGGTTGATATTATCCATTATTCTGAAAGATTAAGAAATGTTGAATTTAAAAATTCGAAATACCGAACCTGAAGTTATTTTCAGCGAGGCAATAAAAGATTTTGGGGAATTGATATCGAATATTAAAGAAAATGACAACATTGAGATTTCCTTTTCTCGTTTGATGCGTCCAATTTTACAGGCAAAAAAAAATGTAGATATGTATTCGGAAATTGTGGACGACGTTTTATCTGGAAAATCCAATGTGGATGTGATCGGAATAATTAGGGAATACGCGCCGCGATTGAAATCGATTTTAGAATTAAAATATTTCATCATGTGGCTTCAAATGTTTAGATCCTTTGTTAAATTAAAAATAAAAATTAATAAAAATAAATTTCAATACGTCATGGATTGCAAGTTTCACTTGTCGGACCCATTAAGTGACGCCATGGCTGCATACCTGGCCACCCCTAAACAGACGGTCGATAAACAAAAGCAACTGATAACATTTGAACAATTTTTAGTGTCCAGGATAAGAAAAAAACCGGCAATTATCAATTTCAATTTTAAAGAAACTGACGATTTTACCCCGCCCCCGAAGCCCATTTCCGATTACCTAATTACTTTGTACCAAAAAAACATCTTTTGTTTAGAGTTATCCCAAATATGTCCGAAGGGTTCTTTTGTTACGTTCAAATTTGACGGATAGATGAACAATAAGAATAAACCATAAAAATGTTTCTTCTTAAAACCTTTGAAAAAAAGGGAACCAATTGTTTAAAATTTTCTAAAGTAATAAAAATTACAACATTACCTTGGACCTATACCATAAACAACTTGAATGGGAACAATGGAATATTACAATTTAATACTTTCTTGGAAACTAATCGCTTCGAGCCTAGTCACCAAATAGATTCGTTAGTAGTGTCGGTAAATGGTATTATATTGCCGTTTATATTACGCCAATTTTTAGTAATTCCCGAGGAAAATAATGTGACAATTAGGATACTGGAAAATATCAAACCTGAAGAGGATGACAACGAGCTTGAAGAGGATTCGGCCGAAGAATGACTATGAAATTCGAATATTGTCTACTAAACCCTGAACGTTTGCGGTTATTTGGGTTATGAACGATTGGATCCAGAAACTCAGACCATTGGTCAGTTGGGTGCTAGTGGTGGTCCCGCTCCTCTTTAAATAGACCAACCCCCTGATGCCTACCATTATTATCAACACGACCACAATCGAATTCAGTACAAAATTCAAAGATGGAAGTTTCATTACTTCAAGTTATTTTAATTCAAATCCGTACAATATGGAAAAGTGTCAATTTGCAAACTATAATTCACACCTGCAAACTTTTATGGCAACGCATCAAGTTACGAATACACAACGCGCATCGCATCAAATTATTCCAACAACTCGACTCCGGAGTAATATTACTGGACGAAACCAGAGACCGACCTACTTATTTTCCACCCAACTTGTGTGGCGCTTTTGATGAGACAGCAATGAAATTTACGCTTGATTTACAAAAAAGCCATTGGCTGGCTAATGAAATTAATATTCATGATAGCCTTCAGGACTGGAAAAAAATATCGCCGCGCATCCGAAACGTGTACAAGAATATATTTGCTTTTTTTGCGCTAGGGGATGGCGTAGTATTAGACGTTTTGGACACCCTGACGAACGATGTTACTTTGCCGGAAATTAGAGGATTCTATCAAACTCAATCCGCAAACGAATTGGTACATGCCCAAGTTTACGGTTTGATGATTCGAGAATTGATTCCCGATCCGAGTGAAATGGAGGAGATTATTACAATTTTACCATTAATCCCACCATTGTCTTTGAAAATTGACTGGGTCAATAGATGGTGCAAAAAAGAATTTCCATTTTCCATCAGATGCATGTTGTCATTGATAAAGGAGCAAGTCTGGTTCGCTTGTGCCTTTAGCACAATTAATGTGCTCCGACGTTTCAATTTAATGTCATCGATAGTGCTCATTAACGATTTTGTAATTAAGGACGAAAATATGCATCGTGATTTTGCAGCTTATTTACTGAATACTTACGCCCCCCTGACTGGAAAACGCTTGCAGATTTTTTTGGAAATGTCAAAAGAAGCCTTTGAAGCAGAAATGGCCATGATAGAGTACGTAAACAATGAAGTAATGGATTTGGACGAAGAAGCTTTTCCCAGTATCATCAATGAACACGGCGAAAAGGAGTACATGAAGAAATATCTGACAAAGGCCTATCAATTGTCAGAGTTGAAAATTGTTTTCAATATCATGTATGCGCTCTTGAATCTACCCAAACCGTTTACGATCGATGCCGAACATGAAAATATTCAAAATAAATATACAGCCATAGGAAAAGAAAAACACAATTTTTTCGACGTGGACTCTTCTTCGTACCGGAGGCCGACATCTACTTCGATAGATTATTCCAAGTATACCTCCTAAGTGTCCATTGTCTAATAAAGGTTCCATTTATATGTCAGAGCAGTCACGTTGCATATATTATTTAATAAAAATGTCATAGTATATGCATGTTGATTTTATTCACATCCTCAATCAGCGCAAACCCACACGTGTTACAACAAACCAATCGAGTGGCGTAAATGTTTACAGTTTAATCCATGTTTCCCATAACACAATGTGTGTGTGCATTGTACTTGACCTTGTAATATTGCATGATAGATCCTAGAAATAGATATCTTATCTCTTATCGCAAAGCGCTCGGCGCTTTCGCATATCGCTTTTTAAAATTATCTACATGTGTCTATTTTATATTAAATATTGCACTAGAATTAAGTTAAGTAAGGTACTTCTTATGGGAATAAAAATCTTTAACCGTGAAATACAAAACGAATTAGCACGTAAGATTTAACTATCAATGTTAATTTTATGCAATAAATTGAATTGAATTGAATTGTTATTACTACCATACACACAAATAGCATTCTTGCGTACGTGACTTGTATGTCTCTTAATGAGAATAAATATAATAATGATATAAGCCGGACAATATAAACCACAATACAAATGAACCATATATTTATTAATACATAATTAACATGAAAATGAGTAACGGAAATAATAAGGTATATCGTATAATTAATTGCCATAGAAAAAATGATTACAACAGGACAAAAATAAAATAAACCACAAGTCTTATCAAATTAAACTTGGATAATAATAAATTTAACGAATATAATCAACTACAGAATAAAAAGCTTTGGAGGTATCTCCAATTTCCCAAATGAACAACAATACTCCCGTTTTCTGAAAGTTTGCCTTGGCAAAAGTGAAAATTAGATTGGGTTGAGCCGTTGACGAATCTATGGTACTTAGATGGATTAAATATTGGCGGGCCAAGGGTAATTTGGTATTCCAAGTGCTAGTTGTAGTGTACAATTTGTATTTTAACGTTCTATGCGCCGCCGTATACTTGTAAAAGCATACCAAACCCATTGTAGTTTCGTCAATATCAAACAGATTCTCTGTAATGGACACAGTTTGCCAATCTTTTATTTTGTCTAATGCGGAAAATCTAGAATTACCGGCGCTTGCAATTTTACCATCAGCGGGGCCGCTATCCGGAAAACCCTTTTCCCCCTCTAAAGATTGTGGCTCATATTGTACTGAACCACAATTAGTATTAACCCCCAAACTACATAGAAACGCTCGACTAGGCGGGTTTTCGACATAGCCATGACGTGAACCCATCGGTATTGGTGGGAAATTGCAATATCCAATATTAGAGTCGTATACGAGAGGAAGTAAACAGGTCATGTTTTTTGTTTTCACCGGAAGAGCTTCCTTTGAGATTGGAAAATTGCAATTAGTAATTTCAGGATCGTAAACCAGGCCATCGGGACAACGACGCGAATAAATCAACTCATCGTTACACCAAAAGAATTTTGATTGATCGCATAAATTGGCGCTAGTGCCATTCGATTTGCATCGGGAGACTTAGTACTTATAAAGGACGAGAATCAACCCCCACTGTTATGGCGTCTGGGCAGAGTGCTAAAGCTTCATACTGGCTCAGACGGAGTACCACGGGTCGCAGATATTGATACCGTGCGGGGAGTTATCAGACGGGCTCTCAACCGTATCTGTCTTTTACATGATTCTTGAAAGCAGGGCTTTCAAGGGCCCCCAGCATGTCCGCGCCGCGGCCTACAACGTCATCAGACGAACGCGGGGGTGAGGAACGCCACCAGCAGGCGCCGGCGCTTCCGACACTCATCCTATTTGCCTCAGGTCGCCGGACCGAACACACGCGGCCGCGATCTATTTTTTCATACATTTTTTCCTTATTGTAATACCTAGCCATTAAAGGCTAAGTTGTATATAAAAATCTTCGTTTCATTTATTAACCTTATGTGCGCTCGCACAGGGGTTGAAAGAAAACGAAACTGTGACTGTGTGTGATGAAAAATGTAAAAAATATACTTAGGATTTTTTTTAACTTAATAAACGTTAGATATATTATGTGTTATTATAATTTTTACTTTTAACTAGCGAAATATAATATAAAAACCCAAAAAACACATAAACGAAAAAATCGAAAATGTGTGGACTTTTTACTGGACTAAAAAAAAACAACACCTGTATAAAAAATCTGCTTATTGTTTCCTACTCTATAAAAGTAGAAAAACAAAGTTTTGAAAGGTAGAAGACGGGACCTCTAATAGTTTCTGAGAAACAAGATATCTATTTTAGGGTCCCATACAAAAACAGACTTTATTTTTTTCTGTTTAATGTATTCCACATTTATTGTTCCTTATATAATTCTCCATCGGATAGCATTTTTCAAAAAATGATTTTCTGAAAAAAGTGTGAATGTCCTCTTTTCCAGGAGTCCAGCCCACCGTGTATCGTTCCCGTGAGCACTCCCTTGCAAATTGTAGCAAGGAGTGATGACAGCGACCAATGTCAGACAATTTAAATAAACAAAAGCGAGAACTCCTGAACAGACTGATAGAGAACAGAGAAGAGGTAATGTTGTTCTTACTATCATCGAAGATGTATGCAATTAATTCATCAGTGTTTACAGTTAGGACTCACAAATACTGAAACTGTTGGAATATTTTTAGTGCCTTACAACAATGAAATTTAAAAATTCCTGAGACATGACAAACATTGAATTCCTGAAACATTGTTCCAAATACTATGAAACATAATAAACCAATACTCAACTGATACAACAGAAAAAGTTAGGACAAAACTATATCAACTTCTTTATTAAGAATCATATCAAGAATTCAATACAAGGTACATAGAGAAAAAGTTACTGATTTTCATGGTAAGTATATCTGAAGAAAAAAAAAATCCCTAGCAATATTTCAGTTGCTCAAGTTAGCTCAGGGGGCCAGTAAAGTTTTGTTAAAAAAATACCACTCCAATCCAGTTCAAAAGCAATTTGTTAACTTCAAGATTCTCTCGCTATTACATATCATAATCCTACAAAGGATAGGAGGTTCGAGCACAAATTGCTCACCCGTAGAGTTGGTCAAAGGCGCCTAGCCTTCAGAGATGACATACACTAGAAAAATTTCAACAGGTACCTCAACGGTTGAGGCGGTATTATGGTTAAGCATGTCAGCTGTGGCAGCTGGAGACCTGGGTTTGATTCCCAGCTTCACCGCCAATGGGCTAGATTGCTTTTTCTTTAGTGTCTGGTATCTATTTGAGTGCAACAGTCTAGTCAAGGTTAGAGTCACTTTAAAAGCTGCAATTGTACCTATAAACACCCATTCTCTCCCTCGAGAAGACTCCCCTTAACACCATAACAGATACAACAGAAAGAACGTGTTGAATGGATAAGTTCGACTGTGTACACAACACACTCATTGCATTCACCGTGGAACTATTATGGTACACACTCGTATACAATGAAGTAGTTTACTATTTCCACCACTAAAGTTATTCATCGTTTACATTGCATTACCAGCTTCCACTGATATGTTTACCCACCATCCAGTGAACGCTTAAGTTAGCAATTTAGCAAAAGTGAGTATCCTCTCGAGGTAGTAATATAGAATGCAGGTTATGCAGAGTTCCGCCCCTAATATTCTTTCGTATGCGCTTTGCCCAACCATAGCCGCCACAAATCCACAAGTTAATTATATCTGGCAATGTCCAGTATCTCATGTATAGATGTATACTGATACGATCCATCGTTTTCAAATGATCAGAATCTAATTTTACTATTTTTACTTTGATTTAATTTTAATGTATCAAATTTACTTAATATTACTTATTTATTTGACTTCTGTGTAAATTTGTTGCCTGTTAAAAAAATATTAATTCGCAATGTTCTAGCCAAGATTCCTAACAGACGGGCTTACCACCTAGAACCTTAAATTTTGTTATCAAAAAGCTAACACACGACCAAACCGCACTGCGGGCTTGAAAATATTCACGTAACCCTGGGCGCACACGGAGGTGACAGTTGCACGGCGACATTTTTTGTCTCTGTCTTGGACGCATATAGTAACGACAGAGACAAAAGATGTCGCCGTGCAAATGTCGCCTCCGTGTGCGCCCAGCCTTAACAGAGCGAGAAAAAAAAACTCCTTCTCTCTGAATGTCTTTGATGCATAGATTAAGGGCCGGTTGCACCAGCACCCTTTGACGCCCCCTTCATCGTTAAAGATGGCTCCGACGACCGTTAAGTCCATATTTGCGTTGCACCATGCCATCCGTCAGTAAAAGGGTTACGATTCATTTAACCGGTGCCAGAGCACCGGTTAACGGCTCGTATTAGGTAAATCTAGGAACCAAAATGGCGGCCAATGTTTTGAATTTGTCCCGTATTTCACGAGTTTATGCTTATTTTAAAATAATTTGAGCTATTAGCAATGTAAAATACTTATAAAACGTTTAAAACAGTAAAAATGTGGAAGTAACTAAACATAAAAAAGTGACAGTGACACACCAGAGTGGTTTTAAGGTTATTTTAATTGCGCGACGATTTGTGTTTGTAAACACCTTTAATTTAATTTATTTTGTTAATAAATGTGTGTGTTTATATTTAGATCGAGTGCAGACTGAGCTTCAGTTGAATATATAATCGATCGATGCTGTAAGAAATTCACAAGTGCGTCCTATGAGATCAAAATTCGACAGCAAATAATGAAAACTATTTGTCGACAATACAGTCTTTAAAAGGGTCTTGGTATATTTGGAATCACGAATAAAATAATAAATATCCTGGAAAAAGTTGTGGATCCATTATGACATCCGAAATCAGGGCGAGAATAACGACAAACATTGTATAAAATCCGACCTTCAAAATCGTATCTCGCGACAGGAATCAACTTTCGTTTTAAACTATACACGTCTATGAGACATACGAAATGAAGTATTTTAGTGTGAAGCAAATGTGTTGGGACAATCTACACAACTTTTAGGCAACAGCATAGGCAAGATATCAGTGAAAAAATGTAAAGAAAATGTTATTATAATACTGTTCATACCTACTTATCTGTGTTTTATTTCTCCTTTTATAACTTTTTCATAAACCTATAATGCAAAAACTTTGCAGTAGTCAACTTAAATTATTTACATTTAACATGTTCAGTGCTGGCGTCGCAAAGTTTGAGACCAAAATAATCCTCCTCCTATGTCGGTGACACAGCGAAGTTGACTTATGCCAGTGGCATAGGAATGAGAATTTATTTGTTTCTACCAGCATAAATAGTGTAGGCTTTTAGTAAAACAGTGGGATGAACGTGAATTCATACTATTCGTAAACACTCCGGACAGAGAGATGCAATCTTGAGTTTGACTAGTGCAAAGGCAAAGTTGACAATCAAGCATGTATTTCAGCTAATTAAATACATCAGGGTGGCCACTTTCTGGAAAACCGGGAAAAGTCAGGGAATTTCACTGGTCATGGAAAAGTCAGGGAATTGTCAGGGAAATTTAATAGAGGTCAGGGAATAAAAATTGTCTTTGTATGTACATAAAAAAATAAGCAAATTATTAATTTTATCATCTCCAAATTTATATATAATTATACTATAATAGGTAAGTAAACGTGACCACGCGCCGCACGTGCCACTGTATTACTCGGAAACATCGACTTACAATAGGGACTGAGCTCACACTTTTTTTGCCATACTAAATTGAACCTTATCACCTGCGCATAAAGGCGTTCTTGACAGACTAGCAAAAGTGTGTCCACATGAGAGGCTCAAAGTTGGGACTGGTGTCCCTCTCGCACGTGTGACCAGTGTTAAAAAATTACTATAGTAGTAGTATTTTTACCTGTATGATAACTAAGTTTATAAACTTCTTAAATTATTTTCGCATTATATCGAGGCAAGGGTATTAATACCTTGTAACGAATTGGTAAGTCATTATTATGAAGCCATAAAACCAAAAAATTGCGCAATTATTAAAAACCTTTAATTGGGTATTAGTAGATTTGGTAGTAACTTTGAATATTGACTGGTATCCCCAAATGATGACAGTGATGACGTCATTCAAATGATTTTGATAGTGGTAATAAGTGCGAGAGGGACACCAGCCCCAACTTTAACCTCTCATGTGGACACACTTTTTGGCCTAACAACTCATTCTGGTTTAATTATAATTCTGTGCTCGGAAATCGCCGCCGGCTGGGATGTCAAAGGACGCCGACACTTAGCCGGCGCAGTTTGGCGGCAAATCAAAGGCTGTAAGTATCAGGTGTTCTAGTTACCGCCTTGCGCCCGCCCTTTGCAATGGGTAAATTTGTTTCATTCCTATTCATTACGCGATTGGATAAAGACGATAGTGAAAGTGCTGTGTGTCTTTGTGTACTTCTTTACTTACGACTTACGAGTATTGTTTTTTGGAAGTTAATGTGTGTTAATTGGCAAAAGTGCATTAAGGACGTGAATTAAGAAGAGGACATAAGGACTATAATTATTCTGTTTCGTTTGGATGACCTCGGTAAGTGATTTGATTATTTCGTTATTTCTCGATTATTATTACGATTATAACATGTTTCTGTGATCTGATGATGGCACTGGAACGTAGGTACTGTGTAATTAATCGACACGACCCCCATCGAGTTTAAGCTCGATTGTTTCGTATTGACATGACGAGTACTTTGCGTTCCTGGATGATATACAGGGTTGTCTTCTCGGGAGAACTCCTCAATAGTAAATTGCAGTGATTCGAAACTTTGCGTGTAGGTTTAATTTCTGTCATTTTCATAGAATGCCTAAGTTTTAAATATATGTTTCGATTTTATTGGTTTAAATAATAATGCACATAGGCAGCGTCCACACCCAAGAGACGCATGTCTTGCGGCCCGGAACGGACGTCTCCGCCACCGCCGCGTCTCTGCATGGCGCGCGACGTGCCGCCTGGGGGCGCATCTTACGTCCTTCCTATACAAAATGTACTGAGGAGACGTTGTTTGAATGACATTCAGGCGGCGTGGCGGAGACGTCCGTTCCACACCGCAAGACGTGCGTCTCATGAGTGTGGACGCTGCCTAGGTTAACAACAACACGAATAACAGTCTCCTGTTACACATTTGCGTTCACCACATAAATATACACAACTTAATAGTATACCTACTATATTTTGTAAGATACCTACTTATAAGATTTCTTGGCTTTTTGTTGTGTATGTGTATTATCTTCATCATCTTCCTTGCGTTATCCCAGCATGTGCCACGGCTCATGGGAGCCTGGGGTCCGCTTTGGTGCGCGATGTATGTGTATATTATATGGCTACATTTAAAGCAATTCAACTTTATCCCTCTCTATAGGTATATTTCGAGTGGGAAAAGGTTTCCCATGACAGCACCTTTATGACATTGTCATGACAATCGGTTTGGTTTGGCCTGTGTGCAATCTTTTTTTTTTTCACTTTACTTTTACATACTGACCTTAGTAGTGACCTTGCCTGCGAAGCCGATGGTTCTGGGTTCGAATCCCGGTAAGGGCATTTATTTGTGTGATGAACACAGTTGTTTGTTCCTGAGTCATGGATATTTTCTATGTATTTACGTATTTGTATACTATATTTTTGGACGACGACCAGTTTGACCTAGTTTGTAGTGACCCTACCTGCTGAGCCGATGATCCTATCTACGATGATCCTAGCTATTTGTCCCTAAGGCATGGGTGTTTTTAGGGTTCCGTAGTCAACTAGGAACCCTTATAGTTTCGCCATGTCTGTCTGTCTGTCCGTCCGTCCATCCGTCCGTCCGTCCGTCCGTCCGTCCGTCCGCGGATAATCTCAGTAACCGTTAGCACTAGAAAGCTGAAATTTGGTACCAATATGTATATCAATCACGCCAACAAGGTGCAAAAATAAAAAATGGAAAATAATGTTTTATTAGGGTAAAACATCCCCCCCCTACATGTAAAGTGGGGGCTGATATTTTTTTTCATTCCAACCCCAACGTGTGATATATTGTCGGATAGGTATTTAAAAATGAACAAGGGTTTACTAAGATCGTTTTTTGATAATATTAATAGTTTCGGAAATAATCGCTCCTAAAGGAAAAAAAAGTGCGTACCCCACCCCCTCTAACTTGAACCATATGTATAAAAAATATGACAAAAATCACAAAAGTAGAACTTTATAAAGACTTTCTAGCAAAATTGTTTTGAACTTGATAGGTTCAGTAGTTTTTGAGAAAAATACGGAAAACTACGGAACCCTACACTGAGCGTGGCCCGACACGCTCTTGGCCGGTTTTCTATGTATGTATTTACGTATTTGTATATTATACCTATACTCGTTGTCTGAGCAGGCTACACAAGCTTTCTTGAGCTTACTGCGGGACTTAGTCATTTTATCTGTGGAATGTCCTATAATAATTATTTATTTATTTGATATTTGTGCATATTAACAATATTTAAGCGGCCTCAAACTATTAAATCAATGTGTTTAAAAATAGAATAAAAATGTGCTATGATTTAATTTAATCCCCTTTGTTATTTGAGTTATTTTGTTATTTGAGTATCAAATGGGGAACGTGACGATATAACAGGAGAGCGTAATTGTCTTTACATTTCACTTATGTGTGTTATGTGTTTATACTTTTTAATTAACATAAACAATGAAAAAAGTTCGAATTTAGACTTTTCTATGAAAATGACGGGTTTGCTCAAATAATATAAAGTCACTGCGTATAGATGGATATGGCTGGTCCTTAAAATTTCACCCGGTATACTTATGTGCCAACTCATAAGTTTTAAATTGTGTATCATTTCATAGATGTCTATAGCTAGTGGAGTATATTTTAAGTAACTTACAGCTTATACGTCTCTTCAAAAATGTTTTCTTTTTACTTCCAGATGGTCACTCTACGATGTCGAAGAAAACTACTTTTAATTGTGAATGGCAATTGAACGATAAATTTAAACCGTGGCTTGAACCTGTCAAAAATGACCATTTTTCCGCCTACTGTAAATTGTGTAAAAAAGTTTTACACTTAGTAATATGGGCGAGCAGGCTCTCTCCAGCCATATGAAGGGAAAAAAACACAATATTTTGTTATCTAATCAAAATAAAAGCATGAGCCTTAAATCATTTTACTCGGAAGATAAAAAGGAACCTGTTTCCAAAAAACCCATTACAACTACTTCCCCAGACATAGTAGTCGAGTCAGCAGGACAGGTCACGCCATCACATCACAATAATATTAAAGAAAAACGTGTTATAATGACAATGCTTATTAAGGACGAAATTACGAAGGCTGAAATCATTTGGTGTATGTACCAAGTACTAAGTCATAGCTCACAAAGGAGCGGTGGACAAGCCGTGGATCTCTTTCCTCTAATGTTTCCGGACTCTGATATCGCAAAAAAAATGCGCTTGCAAAGAACAAAAATAGCCTACACTGTTTTATACGGATTAGCGCCATATTTTTTTCGACAGTTAAAAGAAGAATGTTGCGATTGTGATGTCATTACCATTGGCTTTGACGAATCCCTTAATAAAGTTGCGCAGAAAGGGCAGATGGACATCTTTGTCCGTTATTGGGACAATGAAAAAAACCAAGTCCGAAGCAGGTATTATGGTTCAGCTTTTCTGGGGCACGCAACTGCTGATGATTTGTTGAAGGCTTTTCTTGCCACTACCGATGGCATTGATACAAAAAAAATATTGCAGGTTTCAATGGATGGCCCTAATGTGAATAAGAAGTTTTTGCAAGACCTAAAATCCAAACTAAAAAATGAGGGCGAAGCAGGTGACCCAATTCTGCTCAACATGGGGAGTTGTGGACTTCATAATCTCCACAATGCGTTTAAAAAATCAATGAAAGCCTCGGGGTGGAAGGTGGTAGACTTTTTACGTTCTCTATACTACCTATTCTGCTATAGCCCCGCGCGACGTGAAGACTATACAAGGTTTTCAGGCTCGAGTACATTCCCATTAAAGTTTTGTGCAGTACGTTGGCTCGAGAACTTTAGCGTTGTTGATCGCGCCACTAAAATCATACCCAACGTTGAAAAATATGTGAAGGGAATTAAAAACGAAAAAAAAGCACCTGACAGCGCAAGCTTTACAGTAGTAAATGCTGCATTGGAAGACAAATTATTAAAGGCTAAATTGGCCTTTTTTCAATCGGTGGCGGTGCAAGTGGAGCCATTTTTAACATTATTTCAATCCGACGCACCACTTGCTCCACTTTTATACGAATCACTTTTGGCCACACTGAAAAAAATCATGCAAAGAGTTGTTAAAGTGGATGTATTGGATTCTGCCACTAATATCACGTCGATTGATTTGAAAAAGGAGTCTAATCTGATAAACGCGAAAGAAATCGACTTGGGCTTCGCTGTAAAGAATGCTCTTCGAAATAGCCGCGATATCAAAGATATCGATATCTTGCGTTTCCGTCAAGACTGTCGAAAGAGTCTAATAGAATTTTGCGTGTCATTATGCCAAACATCCCCACTTTCGTATGCTTTGACTAAGGGAATATCTTGTTTCGATCCCGCAATCGCAGTCAATGCAGAATTCCGACGAGAGAGGCTCGATAAAGTGTTGGACATATTTGTCAAAAATAACCGGCTTTCAGGATATGAAGCAGATAACGCCAAAAGTGCTTTCAACGATATTTGTAAATCACCTGAATTTGAAAAATCAATGAAACATTTTTCCATTAAGGATGGTCACCGACTGGATGATGTTTGGCTCAGTTTGACGAAAAAGGAAAATAAAGACTTGCAATCTTTAATAAAAATGGTCCTGGTGTTATCCCACGGAAACGCTTATAGTGAGCGTGGCTTTTCCATCAATAAGGATTTAGCTTAAGATTCTATTGATACTGTGTATCCACTACTGCATGGATTTGTCCTTATTTGCAATAAAGATTTGAGTATTGAAATATTGGTGGAAAATCTTTCGCAAGAATCTATAATTGCGCAAAGACGCATTTATGATGCTATATCGTACCACGACGGTATAGAAAAAATAAATATTGGAAAAAAAAATGATCCACGCGGCTCGTAATGCTCACTCCTTGTACACAGAGGAGCTACACAAAAGAAAGGAAAATTTAAGTTCTGAGGCGAAACTCAAAGCAGAAAAAAGAAAAAATGAAGAAATGGTCAGAGAACTTAAAGCCAAAAAGCAAAAACTTCTCGACGGAGCTGCCAAGGAAGCTGAGTTATTAGAAGAACAAATTGCGAAGTTTCAATAGATTTTAAAATATGTACTTATATTATAATAAACCATGCTAACTGATGACTTTGTTTCAGTTACACCCAAGCAAAAACTCAAAAATGTATTCCAATTATATATTGTATATTTATTACATTTAAGATTATGGTCAGGGAAAAACTTGAAAAAACGCCTGGAAAACCGGGAAAAGTCAGGGAATTTTGGTTGTAGTAAATAGTGGTCACCCTGTACATAAAGCTAACCAACATGAAAGCAATACAGATTTTATATCCTAAATAGTAATGCAAACATAGTAAGTATCTGCTTGAAATTCACTTTACTTATACCTAAATTTTTCATGTCGGTCAGGGATAAATTCTTGACACCAAAATGTTCTAACCATTTTAAAGTATTATTACCTACTACTAAAAGTCCTCAAATTGTATTTCATAATTTGTGTTGCTTTGATATAAATGATGCAGCTGAACATTTCTAAAATAAATCAGAGTCTAAGATTTCATAGGCACTTATAGTTCTGTACTTATTTTTCAGCATACTGTTGAGGGTGGGCTTGTGAATATTGTGGCATGTCAGAGCGTTATCAGACTTTTCAGTAGCAGTATAATTATATAGGCAAAATAATTTCTAGTTGTGTCATGCTAATTTGGAAACTTTACTTACTATTCTGGAAAGAAGAAATATACCTCTGTGAAATTAAAACAACAGTAAATAATTCCATGGGTAATTTATCTACACCTCAAAAAAAGGATATTATAACTTGAATAAGCAGATAGTTATAATAAGAGTATAGTGGGAAACAATGACTATACAGGAAGGTAGATAAAATCCTGTATTGTTCATGAATAAAGTACTAATTATCATAAACTGTGACACTAGATATAAGTTAGAAAAAAAGAAATATTATAGGTAGGACTTTATTTTTACACAGATTGACTGAGTTCCATGATAGCTTAATAATGCTTGTGTTGTGGGTTACTCAGACAGTAATATAATTATGTAAACACTTGATTACATAGAAAACTTACATACTCTGGAAAAAATGTGTCTGCCGGCCACATTTAAACTATCGGTGCTGTTCTCTAACATGTGAATAAATGGAATGATCCCAATAGATGCCAGCCTCAAACATATTGCAGTGAAAATGTGGTCTTTAGAATAAGCATTCAATTTCCAATTTTATAACCACAATTTTTAATGGGTTGGGGTCTATTAGTGGAGACTGTATAGTCATTTGGCACATAAAGTAACAAAAATATATTTTATTGACAAAATTGAAATTCTGATGATAATAATTTGTAAAACTTTATTTTCTACAAGTTTCTTCCAGACTTCCAGTTAATTTCATAGTATAATTTGTTGATTTCTAGAACAGATTCACTTGTAGAACTGTCATCTTGTAGTCCACATCAAATGGTGTAAATCAACTCTGAAAAGAAAGCAACATGTAACTTATTATTATATTTAGTACTTAATAATCCTTATCAAACACAACAAAATTTAAGTAAAAGTACATAAATAAACTTAAATGTCTGCTACTATAAACAGTTTTGTCATTAATCTTATTGGAAATTTTGCCATAGGCTGTGTGCTGTGTATGACATTGAACTTACCTAGTACTGCACCAAAAGTATGCTAATTTGTTTCATAGCTAGTTCACGGAATAAAGGCTATGCATTTGGGTAAGAGGTCTGTAATAAGCTACCTATAATTATTATAATACTCATGAGAAAACTTGCCTGGTAATTGGTTCCTTCATTCCTTGTTACAAAGGCTTTTAGGTTGGAAATAGCCACTTGAAAGTCGTAGAGATGCGTCCTTTTCATGCGTCATGAATATACATTAAAGATAACCACGAACACAAGTGTACATAAGTGGTGTAAATTGTTAAATATTTCGATAAGAGCTGCAAAGAAAGTTTAGTTTGCGCCTAAGTTTTTTTTTAAATAAAGATTTTGACATTTATATGATTGGGTTGCTATATGAAAAATCTATTCTACCATAAAATGTTGGTAGGATTTCATTCACGACCTGGCATCACAGTTAGCGGTTACGTTCAGTAATTTTTGGGTTGGTGCAACGCAATTCATTAACAAATCGTTAAGTCCCCCACGTAATCGGTAAAATTTTACGAACAGAGCCTACATTTACAGGTGGTTTGGTGCAACTGGCCCTTAGAATTATTAAACTAGATTGTTTAGTTAGGTCAAAAAGTGTGTCCACATGAGAGGTAATTGTTTGGGCTGGTGTCCCTCTCGCACTTACTGACAATGTCAACAATGTGTCAACATTATTCAGTGACGTCATCACTGTCATAAATTGGGGATATCAGTCAATTTTCAAAGTTACTACCAAATCTACTAATACCCAATTGAAGGTATTTTTTAATTATACAAATCTTTGATTTATTGGCATCAAAATAATTACATTATAATTATTTTCCAATTTTTTGAAATATATCGAAACCCTAGTTTGAATATAACACTAAAATAATATAAGAAGTTATAAAATCAGGTAATATACAGATAAAAATACTACTACTATGGGAAACTCATTAACACTGGCAACACGTGCGAGAGGGACACCAGCCCAAACAATGCCCTCTCATGTGGACCGTTTTCGCTAGTCTGATACGATCGACTTTCTGTTTCAGTAATAAGGTTCAATTTCGTATGGCAAAAAATGTGATTGAGCTGTCCCCTGTAAAGGTCTTTGCTTTGATGTGGAACGGTCGTGTGTTTCGAGAACAAAGACAACAATATAGACGAAAAAAGAATATAATTATAGACAGTTAAGCTGGGAACATACCACGCGGACGTCCGTCGTAAAACGACCGCGACCGCGACCGATCAGTGTGCACGGAACAAAACATCCAGCGAGCCAGATTTCGATCGGACGTCCATGCGCTCAAGGCCACGTCCACGTCCGTCGACCGATAGTTTGCACGGTTATGTGTTTTTCCATTGTCCAGATTCCCGTCCGCGGTCGATTCACGACGGACGTCCGCGTAGTGTAAGCTCGGAATACACTACGCGGACGTCCGTCGTAAAACGACCGCGACCGCGACCGATCAGTGTGCACGGAACAAAACATCCGGCGAGCCAGATTTCGATCGGATGTCCACGCGCTCAAGGCCACGTCCACGTCCGTCGACCGATAGTTTGCACGGCTACGTGTATTTCCATTGTCCAGATTCCCGTCCGCGGTCGATTCACGACGGACGTCCGCGTAGTGTGTTGATGTGTTCCTAGCTTTACGCTCTGCGCTCACGGATACAACAGTTGCACGGCGACATTTTTTGTCTCTGTCGTGCGTACAAGGAGTGACGACCGAGACAAAAAATGTCGCCGTGCAACTGTTGCATCCGTGTGTGCGGGCCCTTAGGCGGCTGGCAACACTTAACTGTCAAACGAAGCGACTTCAACTAGTTCAACTTAACTTCATAGCGTCGGAGCTGGACTGATCTTCTTTTCAGTCCTGTTTTTCCTTTCTTCTTTATTCGTGTTATTGCTATTTGTCCGTCTTTTTAGATTAATAACATTGTCCATCTATTTTATTGTAAATCAAATTTTATAATGGTTGTATTTGTTTGTCGTTGACGTCTCGTATTCTACAGGTTGGAATCTTGTTTGTTGTTTTATGGTTTATCTCCTGTGGATTATATTGCTAATTGTGCCAAAAAGCAGTAAGCACCGAATGGAGGCCTCTGCTCTCGTCAAGTAGGGGCACCTTCGGGTCAGGGGTTCTTATATTAACCGCTGTCTCTCCGTATAGTGGTTTGTAGGTATTGCGCAGTAGGTACAAAAACCGTCAGTAAGTAATAAAAATGAGTCCTATTGTCATCTGGTCTTGGATTGTATGAATACAGTGGTTTTATTTAATCCTTTGCGCTAAAGCGTTGTTGTACCTGCCTAAGAAATTAAATTAGATGATATAATATAAGATGACATGGTATTTTGAGTCAGTTTTGCTCTGACAATTTGTTTTCTCCATTGACAGATTACAATTAGTTCAATCGCATCAAAAAATAGCCTCACTCTGCAGGGCCGGATTAAGGGTAGAGCGAGTGGAGCGGTCGCTCTAGGCGCCACATGGTAAGGGGGCGCCAAAATCGAGAATATGGAAAAATCCATACAAAAAAAAATACATTGCGTGGGCGCACACATATCACAAACCGGCGAGAGGAGTCGGGAATTAATCCAGCTATTAAAAATCTAGATTTGTAATTCAGGCTGTGGAAAGTTGCACCACATTGCCAACATATACCAACATTCATAAGGGCGCTGTTGCTAGGGCGCCGTAAAAGGAGAATTTTAGCCCTTGACGAACCACATGTTGTGCGGCACAACGACAAAGTTACGTTATCCAAATGCAAAATTATGAGTCTATCCGATAGTCCATAGCGGAGTTCCTCATAAAGCCAAAGGCGCAAAACGTCTCAGAGAGGCGCAATTTTGTGAATCACAGGAGATGATGAGCGAACTTCAAAGGACTAAGATCCCGAAGGGCACTTAGTGGCAAAATACCGAAATGGGCATCCCGACGGTGACGATCGAGTTCGGTGTCTTAATTATAATATTGATGGCGAAATATAAGGCCTAAAAGTCGGGAACATAGGCGCTGTGAAGTCAAAATACCCTAAAATATGCCAAAGACCGCAGCTCTGCAGTTGATCAAAGCTTGAAAGCTCGCTGCTTCCCCGCTAGCGGGTTGAGTCTTAATAAATTGCGTCAATAGGAAAAAAAAAAAAATCGCGCTCGCTTCGCTCGCGCTCACTATCAGTTCTCTTTTAGTTACTTAGGAAAAAATCCGCGCTCGCGTTTTCATTTCAAGTCTGCTTTCCTGACTTGGCCACTATAGTAGGTACTCCATTTTGTTCGTTATTTTATGTACATGATATCCACGTTCAGCCCCACAACCATACTAGGGTGCGACTGCAAAATTTCAACCATTGTCCCTTTCGTACTCTGTATGATGAAATCCATAAATTCTGTAGGTATTGCGTTAATCTTCAAATTACGGCAATACTATGAAAAAAATTTCGCGCTCGCTACGCTCGCGATTTTTTTTTCTATGTCGTAAAACTTCTTCCCAAGGGCGCCGAAACTCAAACCCGCTCTACCCTGATAGAGTGCACGGGCCGGCGCTGTCACTCTGTATTAAGGCTCTCTTAATTATCTTTGTCAATTCTGCTCTGACACCTTTAATTGTTACATTAGTGTTTTCTTTATTTAAGCCTTTATTCTTAAAAATATACCTGTTATAAAATGTTACAGTTATGAAGAATCATTTATTTAAAAATAATTTAAACAATTTAACTGGAATGCTTAGTCAGTTCTGACCTGACATCTTTTGTTTTAGGGGATTGTATTGAAAATGGTAATGGTCAAAATTCTCACCCTCAATGAAGATCAGACGCTAGCACTGATGTTGTGTTAAATTGATCACTGCAGCTGATTGCAGTGTCTTTAAGTTCTGCTGTAGTCTTTAATATATCCTTTTAAACCCTCATTAATAGTTAAGTTGATTTATATAGAGCTATTATAATAAAATTGACGGGCTAGGCTTTAGTTTCATTTGTCTTACTCTTACTCTTGCTTGCTTGTTTTGGGTTGCCACCAGCTTTAGGTAACCTACAGTCTATATAATATCTGTCCTTGGAGTTTGAAATAATACAGCAGACATACTAATGAGGAGGCACACTCAAAAGTTATGACAGACGGCGCACGGTGGGCTGAAAATCACCCTCCATAGAAATAGAAACCGGTCTTAAATTTGAACTTTTTTTTATTGGAATAGCTTTTGTTGGGTTTTATTATGTCCCGTAATTAATCTTAGCTAATTTGGTTGGAGAAATAATTAATTATGATTTTTTTTCAAAATCTTTGTATGGCGCGTATCAGAAAAATCTAGTTTTCTCCGAAAATAATGAATTTCCCGTAATATCCTAACAGATGGTTTTAAAACCAATTATTCTTGATTTTTCCACATTGTTAAAATTTTACTATGGGGTGCATTTTTTTTTAATCGTTTTTGTTTTATGTAATTTTCTTATATTATACGGTTATGTCGGTTAATACTTGTTATTTTGACCACAAAAAAAATGAATTGGAGTTTGATCGAATCAATAACTTACGCGTAGTGAATTTTTATTCTAAGCAAATGTATGGAGCGTACGAGAGTTAGGTACAAGTAGAAATTTGAAAATAAAACCATTATATTTTATCCTTTACATTATTACCCTAGTATCTGTATTTAATGAAACAAAATTTAACAAATTTGACATATTGACAACTGATGAGTCTAAAATTAATGATCGATAATGAGGTCCGGCTACAATACAATACAGTACAAATACTCTTTATTGCACACCTCAATACACGAAACAACATAGCAAATATAAAAAATCATTAGTAGATAAATACTACGAATTTACTTAATTAAATAAATATCAGTAACACAATCAATAATTGGTTTACATAAAAACAGTAATAAGTATGTATAATACTATCCTAATCAAAAGTATTCTAATGCTAATGTTGGAATCCTCAAAGATTACTTTTCCTGGTCGCTTAATTCCGAATCCGTGTCCATTTCAGAATCAGGGTACACATTTGAGGTATCTGTCACTTCTTGAGGTTCCAGACAAATGACGAGTTCTAAAGTTTCAGGGAAGAAAGCCTGTTTCTTTTTTCCACTTAATGTTGGCCTCATTGAAGAAAGGACAGGATCGGAAGACAAAAGTAACATATTAAAAAACATCCCTGTTCGAATCTTGTCTCGTTTTTTTTTGTGAGTGATGCTCTCTGAACATTCTGAAGTCTTTGTTGCGTGCCTCGGATGCTTCTTCAGAGAGATGACCAATCGGTACAATATCGTTTTGAGCAATGATATCTGTGCCATGGATCAGCAATTTATGCACCAAAACATTAAATAAATGTCATATAATTACAAAGAAAAATTGACCAAATGCCTCCAAGTGTTCCAAGCTGGATGCATTGGTCATTTTTTTCTTTGTATATGACATTTATTTAATGTTTATAGTATAATAGTAGTGAAACTGCTTAAAAAAAATACAAATAAAAATATTTTCTATGAGAAAATAGTTTCATTTGATCTAAGAATTTATGCACTTATACCAACTGTAATGTTCAAGTAGCTTTGCAATAGGCTTTTAACGTTTATTCCCAAACGCTAATTAGTTAATATCTATAATAATTCACTGTGGCCTTTGTTAAAGAGTCTACGGGTAATTTTGACTGGAGAGAAATTAAACTTTTAATGTCCAATATTAACTCTGCATTTAATCAGACTTCACACGATCAGAAAGTTACAATTATAAATACACAGAAACTATGTGAGGGCCAGGCGGTGTCGCGGTACGACTACTAGTTTGTGTGCGCGCTGTATGGCTCAGTGACTGACTGTTAGCTAAAGCTCCAAAGTAATAAGTTCATAATTGCTCTCTAATGCATGCGTCACCGCCGTGCCCCTACATCATTCCCCCCTTTTCTTTTTTTTCAAAAAAGAAAAGCAAAGGACAATCAAACACAATAGTCAATAATACAAAATAAATCAAGCTAACCTTAGCTATACGTATTTGCTAACAATGTAACACATACTTGCAGCGTTAAAGGTTCAAGGAACGCTTACCAAGCTAACGTTCATATGGTAAACAAGAGTTGCGAAATCATATCCGCTCTAGTTACATTACATTACACAAACACTGTTTCATTTATAATAAATACCTCTAGTTCTGAGAACTTAAAACTTAATAACACAAGTTAAACATGTTTCTTCACATAATGACACTTATTGTTAATACACTTGTTGTGGATTAGCAGGAACAGTATGAACTTTGATCGCTGTGGGTGGTATGTTCTCCACAGTTCTCTGTACCCACGATCTTGCACATTGCTTACATTTCGTTCTTACAATGTAACACATTGCCAAAAACTAAATTATTCCCAAAACGATGAGTCCAATTCCGACATAATTTAGTTTTGACTCCACTTGATTAGACAAATTTTCTACTTTTGCTATAGCTAGCACTGAGAGTTACTATCGTCCTGCTTTCCTTGAGATAATCCCATTGTTACACAATCAAGATGTTCTGACACTATGTGATACTCTAACATCTAATACGTTTCGAGATGAATTTGGATTTAATACATGTATTTAGAAAAACATCTGTTTAAATATGCTACAATAATCATGAATCAGTATATTACTACTTATGACATATCACGTACCACCTTGATACGCATACTTAGCAATTAAACATCGTCACAGTACCTACGCGACCTGCCGTACATTAACTCTAAACTAAGTTGCGGTACTCTTTTATAGAGCCCGACTTGAAACTGAAAAACTTTAGCGATAAGTAATTATGTTTGAATGTAGCCATCCACCCGGTGGAGTGACTAACGTCCTACTTTAGGGGATTTCCATCCCCAGGGTCCAGGCTCCATCCAGGAGATACTAAGTTAAAAGACAAATGTAGTGGACCCGGGTTTCCTGAATTTAGGAAAACCTGAATTAAGAAATGATCACTTGCGGGAAACCCTCCGCGCAAGTAACTTTACTCCTCAGCTCTCGACATAGATATTCTTAAAGTCATTGTACTCCCATATATTGACTGTGGTACTACTTGTATGTGACAACTATTCATCAAGCAAAAATCTAACTGGCCTATTTATAACTCGCCCGCTCCGCGTGGTACGAGTCACAGGTGTCGGCGTTTGTTGCACTAAAGGCTGTTTGGGCTCATTTGTGCTCAAACCTGTATTACTATTATCTCTCTTTCCCGAGGAACTTTCTACTTCTGGCTGTTCATTTAACAAAAATGCTGGTTTTAACCTATCTATGGATATCTCTACTTGTCTGTTAGGTAACTGAATTCTATAAGTCTTAGGCCTTCTATTCAATACTAAATATGGTCCGTCGTAATTAGGAGTAAGCGGTTTACGTACCATATCATTTCTTACAAAAACATGAGAACATGACTCTAACTCTTTATGCACAAATAATTTTCTCGAATCGCTATTCGCTCGTGACGCGGGACGTAGACTCTCGACTACCGATCTAAGTCTTTCTACATATGAAAATGGGTCGTCGCAACCTTTCTGCGACTGAACGTAAAAATCACCCGGTAATCTCAATACATGACCGTAATCCGTATAGCATCTTAGCTGCACTTACCTCATTGTCTGACCTGCACGCTGCTCGGAGTCCTAGTAGGACCGTTGGAAGCTCGTCCGCCCAGGATGCGTTGTCTGCTAACCTGACTGTTAGAGCACTTTTAGCTACCAGATGCCAACGTTCGACGATCCCATTGCTCTGAGGGTGATAAGGCGTTGTACGTACCTTCTGAACGCCCAAAAATTTCATCAAACCCCTAAATAGATCGCTTTCAAATTGTCTACCTTGATCCGTTGTAATTAAACTTGGACAACCGAATCTACAAATCCAATTTGCATAAATAACTTTAGATACTGTTTCCGCTGTCATGTCAACAATTGGTATGGCTTCCGGCCATCTGGTGCAACGATCTATCATAGTAACGACGTACCTAAAACCTTGAGCTGTCGTGGGTAAAGGTCCCACGATGTCCACATGAATATGCTTAAACCTTTCCGGGTCCTGAAATTTACCTAACTTCGATATCGTGTGCCTATTTACCTTTGCCCTTTGGCACTGTACGCACGCCCTTGCTCATGTGCCTACATCTTTATTCATGCCTGGCCAAAAATATCTTTGGGCATCTTACGCGTGGTCCTAATCCCAGGATGACTAACATTATGTACTGACTCGAACGCTATCTTCCTGAAGGTAAATACGGTCGAGCCACGTCACCTGATATCTCGCAATATAACTTTACGTTTGAATTTGGCATGCCTAATAATTTATACTTTGTTCTGTCTGTTGTAAACAAGTCCGCGAACTGCTTATCTGCTTCCTGTGCTTGCGCAATTTCTTCGAAATCGCTGGCTACAGGGCACGCTATTGTTTCTACACGTGATAGCGCGTCAGCAACTATATTCTGTGAGCCGCTAATGTGTTCTATTTCGCTCGTAAATTCGCTTATAAACATTAGCTGTCTCGCTCGCCTAGGTGTTTCTTTCGCTGAGCCTACTTTTGTTAACGCTACCGTGAGGGGCTTATGGTCCGTATACACTATCAATCTCCGGCCTTCTACCATGTTTCTAAAATGTGCTATAGCCATGTATATTGCAGTCAATTCCCTATCATATGTACTGTACTTCTTCTGAGGCTCTGAAAATGCTTTTGAGAAATACCCAAGGGGTCTCCAAACGTTATTCGTGCGTTGCTGTAGCACGCCACCTGCACAAGTTCCAGACGCGTCGGTCATAAGAGCTAGTGGAACGTCCGGTACCGGAAATGACAATGTAACGGCGCTTTTAAGGCTTTCCTTACACTGCTCGAACGCGGTCTCTGCCTCGGCGTCCCACTCAATTTTCGTCTGGTCTTTTTTCTTCGAGTTGTGCAAAAACTTATTTAAATGATTCTGTATCTCCGCGGCTTTACCTAGATGTGCTCTATAAAAGTTAACCATTCCTAAGAAACGCCTAAGTTGCTCAACGGTCTCGGGTCTCGGATAGTTAGGCCTGATTTAGACGGCGTCCGAACTCGCATGCGATTTTAGTTACTTTGCGGGCTGTTGAGGTTACATAAAATTTTGCACAGCCATCAAATAACGCAATGTAAGAAAACTCGTATGCGAGTTCTCGTACCGTCTAAATGGGCCCTTAATAATAGCCTTTACTTTGTCGTCGCGTGGTCGTAATCCGTTTTCTGAAACTGTATAACCTAAAAAATCTACCTGCGATAGTCCAAACTGACATTTACTCAAATTAATCGTTAAACCGACTTTTTCGAAACGCTCAAAAATTTTTGTAAGATGTTCCCTATGCACACTATCGTTCTCTGAAGCTACTATTATATCATCTATGTAACAAAATAATGAAGACTTTGCGCCTAGGTTATCAGTGATCGCCTCGATGTCCTGTAATTCAGCGTTCATGAAACGCTGAAACGTCTGTGCTGCGTTACGTAATCCAAAACATAACCTTGGGAACTCAAATAATCCGAAAGGCGTAATTATTGCCGTTTTCTCGATGTCCTCAGGTGCGACTTCTATGGCATGATATGCTCGATTGATATATAAGTGGAAAATAGCGACTTACCCGATAATCCGTACGTGAAGTCTTGTAACCTGGGAATCGGGTACCTATCCGGCTTCGTGACAGCGTTCAGCCTCCTATAGTCTCCGCACGGTCTGATCTGCCCGTCCTTCTTCGGAACTATGTGTAGAGGGCTGGCCCAAGGACTCTTACTCGGCCTGCAAATACCTACAGCTTGCATGTTACGAAATTCCTGCTTTGCCTGCTCATATCTATCTCGCGGTAACGGCCTAGCTCGCGCATATACCGGAGGACCTGATGTCTCTATGTAGTGCTTTACACTGTGTTTAGCAGGTTCTTTAAACGATACGGGGTTTGCTACGTCCATGTAACGCATCAAGATGTCACGGTATGGGTTATCATCCCGAATACATTTTATGGACACATGTTCACAATGCTCAATAGACCCTACGCACGCAAAGTTTGTCACTTTATCAACTAATATTCTACTGTCCAAATCTACCATTAACTTATGAGTCCTTAAGAAATCTGCACCGATGATGGCTCGAGTCACGTCACACAATATAAATGTCCACCGAAACGCTCTCCGCAGTCCTAAATTGAGCTCTAGTGACACTGTACCGAAAGTTTTAATTTCCGTGTTATTAGCTGCGTACAATTTTAAACCACACTCGCGACGCACTGTGGCACTGAATCTACTAGCTGGTACGATGGATACGTCTGCTCCGGTGTCTACGAGAAAATTAATACCACTATTGAAGTCTAAAACACACAGGCGGTGGCTTTCCGATCTCGGCTCCAAGCACCCCCCAGCCGCTCCGGGGTGCACCGCGTCTAGTTTCCCTGCGGTGGCTGCCAGTTGAACGCGGTCGGCGGCTCCGCGCCTGCCGACTGCTGCTGCCAGGTATATGCTGTCGGCGGCGCTACGCCTGCCGACGGCTGCTGCCTGCCCCAGGCACACGGTTGGGTACAGCTCCGTGCATTTTCCCGGAACTTGAAGTGGTATCTACACAACCAATTCGGATTCCTGTTCGTGCCGCGCGACCTTGAACGCGACCGGTTCCTGTTCCGACGGAAATCTCTTGTCGGAGGCCTTGACCTGAGTTCGTTCACTTCAGTCCTAAGTTGCCTTATTTCCAAAGCCATATCTCGGAACCCACTTATCAGGTCAGCATTTATCGTCGTGGTCAACTGGCTCTCCGGGGTTGCTACAGCTGCTATCACCCCCGAGCCCATGGACTCCTTGTCGGCCATCGCTGCCAGATCCTCCAACTTTGCGCTCTCTGGTACCATTGCGAGGAGCGCCCTCGATGCTGTCGGGAGTCTCTGCAACCATAACCTCCGGACAGTCTCTTCTGCGACGTTAGCGTCCCTGGCCGCTTCAGCCATTCTTCTGTAAAGCTGCGACGGCTTCTGTTCCCCTAAGTCCATTTCTTTCACTAGTTTATTAAACTGCCGGTCGGCGCTTTCCTGAAACGCCTTGATGAGCCTAGCTTTCAGGGTGTCGTAATTCCTTTCCGTATTCTCTAATATGTCTCCTACCGTGGTCAGTTCTTCTCGGCCTAATTTGCCCACTACCAGGTCGAACTTTGCCTCTTTGGACATCTTCTGGGGACCCACGATCGCCTCGAACTGGTTGAACCATTGCTTAGGCATATCTTTCCAGAAAGGATATATCCTAGCTGACACCGTAATCGCGGCCAGTTCACTCTCCATGGTCGCTGTTTTCTGTTCCGTTGTTCCTGTAGGCTGCTGTTCCAACCTCTCGGCGCGAGGGACGGGGTGCCCAAGGGGGGCCGAGCACCTGGCAGCGGGGTCGAGGCCGCGAGAGGTCCATTGGCCTCCCTTGGGGGACCCGGACTCGGGATTGCGGGTGAGGCTCCGCCTGGGGGGCCGAGGCTGCTGTCGGAGGCGCATACGGTGTCCATCTCGGCTATAGCGGCAACATAAGACTGAGACAGATAACCAGTGTCGGACGTGATCGCGCGGGGGGGGGGGTGAGCGGAGCGCTACCCGACCCAGCGGAAGAGAAAGGGAGAGACGGACGGGTGAGTCCGCTTGTCCCCGGGATCTCGTGGGAGGCACCCTCGCTGGCGAGGCCAGAAAGGAAGGCGCCACGGTAGGCGGGAAGCTTTACTGGTGCACCAACGGCGGAGATAGGGGCGCTCCCTGGGGCGGCCCTGCCCGTGGTCCCGGTCCTCGTGCGAGCAATCGTAGACCGGCCGCGGGATCCCGATGAGTCGGCGGAGACTTTGCCGGCGCACCCGGTGCTTGCCCTGCCAGCGGAACCAGGCTCCTCGCAGGGGACGGCAGCCTGGCGATCGGATCCAGACATCTCGACGGAGGGGCCGGGGACGCTGCTGCTGCTGCTGCCGCTGCTGCTTGAGGAGCTTGAGGAGCTCGAGGAGTTGGAGGTCGCGATAGAAGACAGTGCCGAGGCATCAGCGCAGGTAGACCTCCTAGGCGAAGCCGGGAAAGCCCAACTCAGGAACACTGAGTACCGTTGAACCTCGGCCCGCAACTCCACATTCTCACGGCGACAAGCCTCCAACTCCTCAGCCATGCGGCACCGCCGACAATCATAATGGCAGACGTCAGACAGATATAAGATATGTAGAAATAAGTACCAATTGTGACCTGTAATATGTTATTACCAATAAATGATGTCTATGTCTATGTCTATGTCCATATCTAAAAAAAAAAAAAGGAAGTTAGAAAAGAAATAACACAAGAATATATACTGAGGGTAGGAAAACACGGAAAATAGGAAGTACCACAAGAGGAAAATAAACATCTACAAACCTGCGAACGCAAAACCGTAAAGGCGAGGACAGAAGAAGAAGGAAGAAAGCAGATGAAGAATAAACCTGAAAAGAAAAATAAAAGGTTAAAACACGGAAAAACACCAAAATATAGTAGCAAAACAGGGTAGGGACAAGTATAAACAGAACTACCTACACATAGAAAACATCTAAAAACCATAAGGAAGGCTAGGGTAGAAACAAAACTAAACACCAAAAGTAGGCCACTTACCTAAGGTAGTAAATAAACAACACGTGAAAAACGGAAAGAAAGTAAAAACACAAAAAGTGGAAGAAATCGGAAGGCAACACACGCGGCGTCTGCGCACGATCGCAAGCGGAAACAAACTGCCAACCGACGACCGAGGGCGAATGCGGGAGAGAGGTCGGGGGGCGGGAACCGTGAGCGGAGCAAACTAAAGAGGAATGCTCCACTGCGCTCCATTAAAGACACATTTGCTCCACTGGGGTCTGATATGCTCCAAGATGCTCCACTGGGTTCCGGCATGCTCCAAGGTGCTCCATAGTGGCCAAAATGCTCCAATGTGATCCAAAGGGCCCTAGGGGACTCCACGGTCCGCCCAAAGCATCGAGAAGAATATGGTTTTAAATATCCAATTAGTCCACTTACCTTTGACTGACTCGTCGAAGACATTCGGGCTAAGTGTGTTTTTGGACACCATTATGGGTTGAAAGTTATAGAGTGTTGTTTTTTTTCTGCTTCGTTCCGAGGTCTTCAAATGGTTTACGTTTCAATCGCGTCATGGTTCCATTTGAAGATGTGCTTGGTGTATGAGGAATGAGATCACTGCTAATTACTGCTTGGGTTGACTGAAGATCCAACTGAAGATAAAAACAACTTGGCTAGTCAATATGTATATGCTTCTAACCAAGATCCATACATTATTCTAAATTTTTCTGTGTTCCGTTGGCTTTTCTTCCATCTGTCAGTAGCAGCTCTTGTAAATCTTCGGCAAAATTCTTTCAAGGTGTCACGACTCACGATCTTCTTCTGATAGGTTAAGCTTTGATTTAGTAAGCACAATATCAAACAAAGCTTCTTGATTAAAACTAGAACCTTGAGATTTTAGGATAACAAACAAGTCCAAGTTCGTAATAAGACTGTCCATGGTTTATGGTCGTATATGTTAGCGGTTAATAAGCTCAAGATGAACTAAAATATAAAATGTACCCCTTATCTATTTATTGCAAATACTAATGAACACCACCATAAACCATAAACTCTCATTCTTTTGTTAAATCCCTGGCAGCTGTTGCTTGAGGTGAGAAATCAGACGAAACTTATAGTTAGTCGATTTATTCCCAACTTATCAAAATTGGGACAGAGGCGTTAATGTTATGTACGGCGGTCGGGATACGGATGGGTAGCGTAACTGTGAGGTTGGAATATGGAATGTGAATGCTCTCGCCTTGCGGGAGTGCTTTTTATCTCGAGAGACAAACATGCCGCGCAGTTTGGGTGACTCTCACCTAATATTTAATTCGCAACAAAGGCGTTCTTTGATAAATTTAATAGTTATATTTACTTCAAAACTGGCACGTTTAAGCTTTTTTGGGTGGCTTGATGTTGCGTGAACCACGATTTAGTCAAGTACCTAGACCAAAACATAAGAAAATTACCATAAGAAACTCATTTCAAAAGAACTAAGTTGTCTAACGTCATCTAATTTACGTGTCCAAAAGTGAATGTAACACTTTCCAGATGTTTATATTCTTTGCTTCGAATTAGGTACCTACTAAATTATTCTACGACTATCTCTGTGAAGAACGATGAGTTTGTAGTGAAAAAAAAAGGTGAAAAGGAGATGCTTACCATAATCCCGTCGCATTGCCCGGATAATAAGTTAGCAACCCTTTCTAGTGAACTTTTGCTTACATTCGAAGACTGTTTCAAAGTTTTACATTGCTTATTAAGTTGTTCAAAGGAGCTCTCAATATCATTTCCCGAACGTTTATTTGCGAGGGTTTGCTTAACTTTGAAACCAGTATTCACCTTGATTTTCCGGGTAGTAATAGTTCCTCAAACTATTAGAACTGAAACAATCCTATATATATTCCATACCATATATATGGCCGCTTTGCGAGCCTTATATAGGAGTTATCTTACATTACAACCCATGTATGTGCAAGGATCCTCTTACAATATACCTAACCTAAAGTTGTACCTATATTCTAAAATGTAGGGTGTTGCGTAAGTAATAACAACTAGTAGTAAGTCTCGAGCATGGCATATGGCTTAAATTCTAAGGTTTTACGTCATTATCTTAATCGTGCAGGAGTTGTGACATTGACTTGTTACTCATATTCCAAGTATGGCAAGTTACTTATCATTAATAATTTGAACTTCTTTGGGGGAGCATTCTCCCCCCCCCCCCTCATCCGGAACAGCACCTTAAAGCCACTGAACACCTCCCCGCCATTGGCTTTAAGAGCTTCGGCAGAAGGCTCATCCAGGGCACAGGTGGCGACCCTGCCACCCTGCTCAGCCTTCTCCCCTAACACCTTCCAGAGCTCCGTGTTCAGGCCAAACTTCTGAGCAGTACCAAGGCATCCTCTATTGAGGACGCCTCGGACTCCGGAATGAAGGTGACCGCCGCGCCGTAGCTGGTTTGGGCAGCTCACCCTCTGGGAAAACAGAGTGTCGCCTCCGGCCACGGCTTCGCCTTTGGTACTTCGTTCATAAGCCAGTCCTTGCTAGCCTGGTTGCAACATGTCTTATGAACGAAGCCCACAAATTGCGGATGAAAGTTGAGGATGGTTGATTCATAGGCAAAGTATGAGTCGTATATGAAGCGCTTTATTTAATAAAACATGCCTATATATACATGTGTCGGTTGCCGCTGACCAAGCAATATGCGTTATGTCGCAGTAAACCATTGTGTTACTGCTAAACATAGAAAGTGGCTAATATGCCATTACACCTCCCCCGAAAGTCCCTTCACCGCCGGGGTGGCAGAAGAAAAAATTTAAACGCATGTTACTTAGTTTACAATTTTTTCTGAAATCAAAGTATTGTAAAATAAGGTTAAACTGGGTATAGTAATTTATAAATTTGCTCCATGTAATGTCCTAATAGTGTCGTAGTCCTTAATAGTGTTATCAATTTATTTCCTTGTTGCAAAATTCGTAAAAATCAATATCAAGACTAGTGTTTGTAATTCATTGTTAAAAGTGTATTTCCAACTTCAATTATGTCATTATTTCTATACTCAGGCGAATTAAAGAAGCGTTATCGCTTTAAAAAAAAAATATCCATGCACTCGTATACATGAAATCATTCTAGAAGTTTAATAATATCGGTACTTTAATATATATATATATATATATTAAAATTAATGCCGGTTGGAGTCCAATACTCCTAATAATAAATCGGAGTCCTATACTCCTAACAATAATAATTTGGGCTACGCGCCTCTGCGTACCCTATACTTAATACATGGGAATCGTTCCCGAGGGTCTGGTCACCCTATGACATAAACACGGCTTATCAGGCCTATCCTTTAGGGATATCCTGTACCTAGGCACATCTACATTAAGACAACAAAGGTCTCCTACATCTTTCACGGAGGAATACGGTTATTCTCACCATGATCAAGTATGAAGGACTTGTGTTCTAGCTGTATGAGGTCACACAACTTGGTGTGCCTCCACGTTTGCAGTAACTATTTAAGACATCCCGTCTCCAAATTGTTGATTTTATCTAACAAAAAGGACTAGTTACGCAACGCTAACCTATCTTACTCATATATTAGTACCGCTAGCTAATATTCACTATATGCCTGGTAAAATAAGTTTTTTTTTTTTTTAATTTAAGAAAGTAAATAAATTCTACATTCACTACAATCAGGTGATCAGTCTAAACGTAGTTAAGTAGTACTAGTTAAGTTATTAATTGCAATAAAATAATTTTATTGAATGAAGTTTGTAATTATTTTATTGTTGGTATCAAATTTCATTCATTGGATAATTAAAATATCGTAAAGTGGTGGCGATAACTCGCGACCTAGAAAAATTATGCTGACGCGCGGAACGTGCGCTGCCGTCGGCGCGTGCAATTTCGTAAGCTGTTTACTTGGACTAGATTCGACACTTACAATTTATAATTTAGAATATGACTATAAATTATTTAACCATGTACGGTTAAAAGAGAAGTTATGTTGCAAAAACAATAGTAAGGGAGTTAAGATTATTCTGATTATGATTTACATTTCTTTTTTTTTCTTTTAAAATTGGAGCTTATGAAATTTTGTTAACAGTAATGGGTTGGCGGCAACCTTCAAATTTAGAAAAAGAAAGGGGAAAAAGAATATAATATAGGAATCCCTAGCCTTATAAATCCGTCGTCTCGCGACGCCTCCATCCACGTCCTCTTGATACTGTACAGGGTTGGCGGAGTGGTGGGTATGGTGGCGGTTGAACGGTCACTGGTGGGTACCAGTAGCTATATATTGGGAGTTCTGGCCCACTCCTAATGCTCCAGCTTCGCTTCGCTCGCTGTCGCAGTCGTGGTCCAGACACTCCCAATATATAGCTACGTGCGTGGTTCAGAAACTCTCAGTATATAACCATCATTTGCAACGTTGGGATAAAATATATACTCTAAAGCTTATTAAAATATACTACTGGCATATTGTCTTTCAAGTTAGTTGCACGTGTCTATTGATAATATGAAGTTTGTAAAACAGTCTCAGAAATTGCAGTTGGATGCTGTTTGTTCTTTGTCCAAGAAACGCTATTTTCGACATGGCTCACTTTTACCTGACACCATACGCTGTATAATATGCGGCCCATCCAACTGTGGAAAAACAAATTTAATTGTTGGTTTGCTGCTACATGAACAAGGTCTACGCTTTGAAAATGTTTATGTATACTCTAAAACCTTATTTCAACCAATGTACCAATTTCTTGAGCAAGTTTTAAAACTAGTTCCTTCAGTTTCATTTAAAAAATATAGTGTAAATGATGAAATCTTAAGTCCTCATATAGCAAACATGAATTCCATTATAATATTTGATGATGTTGCGTGTGAAAATCAAAATAATATACGAGATTACTTCGCAATGGGAAGACATAAAAATATAGATAGCTTTTATCTGAATCAAACGTATAGTAAAATACCTAAACAATTAATAAGAGATAATGCTAACTTAATCATTCTTTTTAAACAGGATGATATTAATTTAAAGCATGTTTATGATGAACATGTAGGAAGTGATATGTCATGGTCTCAATTTCGTGAAATGTGTGCACAAGTATGGAAGATACCGTTTGATTACTTAGTCATAAATAAAGATTGTAATAGAAATTCAGGATGTTATAGAAAAGGATTTGATACATTTATAATTCTAGATTAACTTGATATATAAAGGATAGTATTACATTAAAAACTTATTGTTGAAAATGAAACCATCCAGTTCAGACATGGAACATAAAATTAACGAAGAAAAAATATTTAAACATAAAGTACTCAAATCTGCTGAAGCAGTAAGAAAAAAAGTTAAACGCATTCGTGATGTTAAAACAAACGATAATATGATGTTGGAAGCAATGTTAAAACCAATCACAGACCCACTTGGTGAAATGGTAAAAAAACATAGTAGTAATGATAACAATCTTAATATTAGTGCCTCAGATTTCGATAACGATAGGTTTAAATGGAATAAGTCGGTAAAAACTTTGAAATATAGTCCTTCAGAAGATGGGATGAAAGAAAGTTTGGATAATAAAACAATGCTGAGAAAGTCATTTGAATCTGAACCAAATTATAGTGAAAATGAATTAAATGATAGTGAATATAGTGATTCTTCATCTCAAAGAAGTGGGAACCAAAGTGATTCTGATACAACAAATAATGTATCATTTAGAACGTCAGACTCGTTTTATTCTCCTCGCGATGATCCTGCTTGGCAAAAACAATATTTTATCATGAATATTCCATTCGGTGTACGAAATGAGCGCGGAAAGCTAATGCTTGGATCTTACCCAATTTCTGTTAATGATGACAAACTCGTAATAGGTGGAGAAAGCTATTTTTTAACACGAGGCTTAAATGATTTGTTGTTTAAGAAAGTACCTGACTTAAAACTAGTAACTGAAGATGATAAACGATTGTATAAAACATTGTTATTGAAAACGAATGCACATAGACGTGACTTTGATCCAAATAAACCCATAAAAAGCAACAAGGGTATGAAATATTTAAACGTTATAAAACCCCTTTTCAAATTATCCAAACAACGCACAGTAAGTGAAGAATTATGTGTATCCGGTGAAGGTTTACCATCAATGAAAAAAGTAAAAAGAGATATTTCATATGTATATTGGGATGATCCAAACGAATTAGTAGACAGATTAAAACTGCTTATGGCATCGCGAGACGCTGGTAATACTGGGTTAGATAACGAAATCATATCCATAATTGAAGAATTACGTGAAGCAGGCTTGATAAATAATATATAAGTGAATACTCTTACCTTTCTAATCAGTCGAAGTTTGACTTTCAAGTAAAAAATGAATATACACGGTGTTTCCGGTATCACTCAAAACCTCAGACACCCCAACTGATTTTTATTTTTTTAAACTCATCTAGAGTATTCATCTTTTAATCTGATCGTTACTTTTTTTTTAATTGAATTTTTAATTTTCTGTACAGCTCTACTTGACTTTTAGCTCTACACTCAATAAAATAATTGCTAACTACCATCATAAACCATAAGACTATTTATTTGTGTACGTTACTGCAACGACATAAGGTTTACCAATAGACAGCTAAGATGTCACTGTAAAACACTTTAAAGCTTTGTCACAGTAAACTTCAAATTGGACAGGTAATCGCAGTAAGCAAATAAACTCAATATTCAAAATGACAAGGTTGTAATTAGGTACGAGTTCAATTTGTTATGACTTATGATAAACATTAAGATTAAACTGACAAACAACGTCAAACTAGTAGCGGAAAAAATAATCGTCCAAGTAACCGGCCAGTATTAATACCCCTAAATACTGAAAAAAGGTAAACAACCTCTAGCAATGCGATATACACAATGTTGTATTACGAGTACAATAGAATGGGCACGTAAAAAATAACTAATAATACAAATTTAAATAAAAATATTACCCCCATCAAGATATAGCTCAATCGATTCTACTCTCGATTCTGAACAAACTGTTTTCAGGTTTTTAGTGTTAAGTGAAACACGGTGTAGACAAATTCGGACACCATGTTCATAAACGTTTGCGTACTGATGAAATCTCTGAGCTCAAGTACAAAGCTTTGCTTCGAACAGAAGCAGGAAATTTTGATCTAAAAACTGTTAGATTAAAAGGAGTTGTTAAACCATTATCTTCCGATGATGCAGTTAACAAACAGTACGTTGATGAATACATTCAAAACATGTACGAAAAGAAGTATATAGACTCTTTGTTTAACACAATAAATAATCAAATTCACCAACTCGTAACTCAGTTAAAACTGAACTTTTACACGAAGAAGGAGGTAGATGATATTTAAAAAAAAAAAAATAATGGCAAAACAACAAATAGTGAACGAGATCCACCGGTCAGCGCGAAGAAATTTTAAGCGACGATCGGTTGTACTAAAAGAAATTGATGATTTATGGCAAGCTGATTTGATAGATTTACAAAAGCTTCATACTGTTAACAGAGGATATAAATATATTTTAGTCGTTATTGACACATTTTCAAAGTATGCATGGTGTACACCTATTCCCAACAAACAAAATATCCTTATAAAATCAATCTATAAGGGCTTAACACTCATAGTAGTTTTAAAATAGCATTCATTATGCCAGAGTTCCTTATAGCGGCTCATTATAAGAGAATTTGGCCTAATAGTACATTTACTCTTATAATTTGGCCATGTACACGTTAATAAGTCAAATTTATATGACTGCTTTAAGGGTTTAAAAATATTTACTCTTATAGTAGCTCATTATAAGAGGATTTGGCCAATAGTACATTTACTCTTATAACTTGGCCATGTACACGTTAATAAGTCCAATTTATATGACTGCAATAAGGGTTTAAAAATATTTACTCTTATAGTAGCTCATTATAAGAGGATTTGGCCAATAGTACATTTACTCTTATAACTTGGCCATGTACACGTTAATAAGTCCAATTTATATGACTGCAATAAGGGTTTAAAAATATGTATTCTTATAGAAGCCATTTAAAATGCCTTTTCGCTGTATAATATTCAAAGCACTATAAAAGCTTTTGTTATGGCCAATTATTCTTATAAAAGTAATGCATAAGATAACTATGATGCTTTATGCCTCATAGGAGCATATTATAAAACGTCTATCCAGCAAACAAATTATAGCATTTTATAAAGTGTTTAAAAGAATTAAAGCAATACATTTTCTCTTATACAATAATTATAAAGGCATTATTCTTGAAAGTGTCGTATTAAAAGTTTTTATAAAACTTGATTCGTCATTTTGAAAATCCAGCGAATGTGAACAATCTGATCCCAACTTATCGATTAGTGGTTCCGTAGAGGATGCCATTATGGAATAATTATAAGAATATGCAGGCAAGCAGCAGTGACAGTAATACAGGTATATCGTTAAATGATGAATTGAGTTTGGATTTAGCTCTATAATTATATTTTTTGTTCTTATTTAAGGTGTCTGTAGCTCTGCGGTGAAAAATGTTAAGGTATATACAGCGGGGCCGCGGGGCAGATCTCGACTGGAGGGCAAATGTAACTGGTCCATTGTTTCCATGTTTTACAATGTTTACATTATTAAATAGAGTATCCACCGGTTATACCAGACTAGCATGCACTCGGAGGTAGCCAATTATACATAACTGAGCGTATAAGAGACTATTACCAAGGCACTTAGTTTTTTTATCCATCAGTACCTACTAATATTAATTTTTAAGATTAACTTTATTAGAATAAGTTCCAAAAGTGTATTCCTTACTTTATGGACTTTGGTCTGAAATAAAAAAAAAATCTTTTATTGCGGATTATCATTGTGAATGTTAGACGATCTGAATAAGTGAATACAATGTTCGGCTATTTTAAGAAGAAACCGATTTTATATGTAGTCCTTTTGGGACTAAGACAGATTAAAATTGAGGACAAATAAAGACAAACTCACTGTTTTTAAGATATTTATTTATGTGCAACGAAACCAAACCGATACAAGTAACTTTATAAGATTAATATTTTCAGTTCTATTGCTCACGATGTTGCTGTTTCAATGAGTCTACATACT
The DNA here is from genome assembly GCF_023078275.1 of Leguminivora glycinivorella. Lineage (NCBI taxonomy): Eukaryota > Metazoa > Arthropoda > Insecta > Lepidoptera > Tortricidae > Leguminivora > Leguminivora glycinivorella. The sequence goes on from NC_062988.1 coordinate 11,422,019, forward strand.
TCAAAATATTAATATATTCTTCAGAGCGCCTACACGGTGGTAGAAATTGTAATTAACCTATCAGTAAATTTCCAAAATAATAAGTAGTTTCTTTTATCGAGGTCTTCATCAAATTCACAAAAGATATATTGATTTTCGTTTTCTTGTTTTGAATTATCAGCGCCATCTTTGCTTGGTGTGATTTTCTTACAACCTAAACTATTTCCTGCGTCCTCTTCCATTTTGCATGTTTTTTGATCCACCACTCCTGGCTTATTTTTGGGTGTAAGTAATGATTGTGACTGATTTTCTCCATCAGAATATGTGCCGTTTTGTAGTTCATCTGTAATAAAAAAAAAAATTTATTCGAAGTCTTAGGCTAGGCTGTTTATAGTTATCGACACAAAGTCCATTGTGATGGCGGTACTGAAATCGTCTGTGGTTTTCAATAGCACTTACTTACTAAGAGGAGGAGAAGAGTTGTCATCTTCACGTCACTAAAAACGGCTGACTATGTATCTCATCCACAGATTCTGTAACAATAACCATAATAATAAATATCAAATAGAGTATTTGACTCAGCATTTACAATAAATCAATAGGAAGTAATAAAATAAGGCACCAGAAGATTAAATATTCCGAAGCACAAGTTTGTTTTAAATTGAAAATTCTAGGTATAACTTCCTAATGAAATATTGAAAATATCAGTATTACCTGACATGCTGCGGACTACACGGTTTTATTTTGTTCTATGCCGGTTAATCGAACCAAACCTTTATCAAAGCGTTCCCCAAAATACCGGTTTAAAAAGAACGGTCTTTCGAACAAAAATGCAATTTCAAAGGTTTGCGCCAAGTACATGATAACTAGACAGCGGATTTCAGGTAGCGATTTAAATATTAATGTGGATATGACTAGTGCAATTTTTTAAATACATGTCATGTGGTTTATAATCTATTATTATTACCTACATCGCACACCACAAACTTCACTGAATAATTAGATTAAATTAATGTTATTTTTTCAACAAACTACATTTAAAATAAAAGTATTTTATTCTAAATAATGGACTTTCAATTTAAATATATATAAGAAGGGAATTATTTTCATTTTTATATTCTTTGAGCCATAATAGAAGTTTTTACTGTGCAATGCACAGAAGAAATATTAAATAAATAAGTATAAATAAATATTTTTTTTATTTTTATTTATTATCATTATAATTTTTGCCCAATATTCACAAAAGCATCCAAAAAGGGTTTTACTTTTATGTTCCCATACATTTTTTCGTGTGTAGAAAAAATAATAAATATTGTATGCGAGTCATATTCATAATATTAATATTTAAATCGCTACCTGAAATCTGCTCTCTAACGATAACGTTATGAATTTTTAACTGGTATCCGTTACAAATATTTAACTAGATGGTAAGGTTCGGGATTTCACTAATTGTGAGAAGGAACCCTAAAGATATATAAAATGGCGAATCTTAAGTAACACCGGTGGCTATTATAAAGTTTTTACTCTTATAGAGTATTTGTAAATGATGTGCTTACTGCTTTTACTCTTATAACAGCCTTGCTCAAGATATGTCAAAATTAATTAACCGCATTTTTAGTACAAAACCGTTGAAATACAAGGGCGCATTAATAATACAACACATTTTATATCACATTTCACCATGAAATTGGATTCCCACACAGTTTTCATAATAAATAAGCAAATAATTGTAATATGTAAAAGTTAACTTACCGTTTACTAACTTGCAAAATGGATGACTTGATGATGATGTACACATAAATCACTACGAAAAGCACAATAAACTTTTAAAACAGCATCCTGTTTCGCCGTTATGAGTTTTACTCCCTTATATCTGATGATCACAAAACGTGTACAAGAGCTATTGCCCTTATTAAAGCTTTGAATATGATTCTTACAAGTATAATCTATATAATATAAAGCTACAACCCGACTGACATTTTTCAAAAAATAGGCAGAAGGGGGATTTGAAGGTGGCAGTGTTTGGTGTGGTCGTATAGAGTTTGGTCCTGCGACCCCGGATAGATCAGACCGTCGGTCTACCGGTTCCGGGTAAAAAAATGTCGGACGGCCTGGCCAAACGGCTAGAGTTAGCCGGGGAGTGTTGGACCAAATGTCATAGAGGACCCTGGGCAGTTTTTGACGCCGCCATTTTTTTTTCAAAATGGCCGACTTTTTTTTTTGACGATTTTTCAAGTTTGTCGTGGAGAGCTCAAATTTTGGTCATAGAATCTCCAAGTGGCCTTGATTCGAATGAAATAAAAAAAAATTGAAAAGTGCTACAAATGTGGGAAAACTGGCCACTTTTATTTTGTATGGCAACTTTTAAACCGTAAGAGATAGCCGGGGGGTGCTCGACCAAATGTCATACAGGTATCCGAGTAGAAAAAAGTTGCATTAAAAAAAAATCAAAATGGCCGACTTTTTTTTTTGAAAATTTTCAAAATGGTCCTAGCGCGCTGAGATTTGGCACACGGGTAGACGGTCGCGCTAAGATTAGTATTCAAAAAGAAAATTTTGAAAAATTCAAAATGGCGGCCTTTGAGGGCCAATTGAAATTTGAATGGAGGTTTTTCTTTTAATTACCATAGCTCCGTAACGGTACAAAGAAGTGAAAAGTGCTCAAACAAATGTTATACAGTCACCCGAGGTCCATCGAATGGCATTAAAAAAAAATCAAAATGGCCGACTTTTTTTTTTGAAAAATTTCAAAATGGTCCGAGCGCGCTGAAATTTTGCACACGGGTAGACAGCCTCCCCAAGATTAGTATACAAAAAGAAAATTTTGAAAAATTCAAAATGGCGCCCTTTGAAGGCCAATTGAAATTTGTATGGAGGTCCTTTTTTTAAATCCCCATAGCTCCGTAACGGTAGGGAAAAGGTTAATAGTGCTTGGACTAATGTTGTACAGTTATCTGAGGTCCATCGAATGGCATTTACAAAATTTCAAAATGGCCGACTTTGAAATTTTTTTTTTTTATTTTCGGTCCGAGCGCCTTCAAATTTGGCACGTGGTAAGAACGGGGGCCAAAAATAGAAATGAGAAAAAAAAAATTTGGAAAAGTCAAAAACGGTGGCGAGAGGGGACAAAGTCAAATTTCCCTACCAGTTTGTATGGAGGTTTTTTTTTAAATCCCCATAGCTCCGTAACGGTAGGGAAAAGGTTAATAGTGCTTAAACTAATGTTGTACAGTTATCTGAGGTCCATCGAATGGCATTTACAAAATTTCAAAATGGCCGACTTTGAAATTTTTTTTTTTTTTTTTCGGTCCGAGCGCGTTCCAATTTGGCACGTGGTAAGAGCGGGGGCCAAAAATAGAAATGAGAAAAAAAAAATTTTGGAAAAGTCAAAAACGGCGGGAGGGGACAAAGTCAAATTTCCCTACCAGCCTGAGGGAGCGTTCTACACAGCCCGACGGTCATTGCTCCGGTCCAAGTTCCGAGCTGCGTACAGACAGTGCTCCCAAGCAAGAAAATATAAGTAAAAGTGTCTAAAAAGCGACGCGGCGGGCCGGAGGTCCAACTTCCCTACAAATCCTGCAATCCCCACAGTAACTACGCGGAGGGCCGAAGGCCCGGAGCGTGTCTGACAGGCTCCCAAGTACGCGAAGGCCGCAGGCCGAGCTGCGGGCAGAGTGCTCCCAAGCACGCGAAGGCCGCAGGTCGAGCTGCGTGCAGACTGTGCTCCCAAGAAAACAATAACAAAAAGTATCTAAATAAGCGAAGCGGCGGGCCAAAGGCCCGACGCGGAGCTTCGAAACCCAGCGAAGGCCGAAGGCCGAGCTCCGCGTAGGGCCGAAGGCCCGGAGCGTCCCTGATCGGCTCGCCGGCGGATCGAGAAGTTGGAGTTTAAACACGACCCAATAGTAAAAGTGTCTTAGAGAAGCGAAACGACGGGCCGGAGGCCGCAGGCCGCAGGCCCGTCGTGAGCTTCTCAAGACACTTTTAATATTGGGTCGTGTTTAAGCTCCAACTTACCTACAACTCTTACAGTAACTACGCGGAGGGCCGAAGGCCCGGAGCGTGCCTGAGACAGACTGTGCTCTCAAGCAAAACAATAACAAAAAGTATCTTAACAAGCGAAGCGGCGGGCCGGAGGCCCGACGCAGAGCTTCGAAACATAGCGAAGGCCGAAGGCCGAGCTCCGCGTAGGGCCGAAGGCCCGGAGCGTCCCTATCGACTCGCCGGCGGACCGGGAAGTTGGAGCTCAAACACGACCCAATAGTAAAAGTGTCTTAGAGAAGCGAAACGACGGGCCGGAGGCCGCAGGCCGCAGGCCCGTCGTGAGCTTCTCAAGACACTTTTACTATTGGGTCGTGTTTAAGCTCCAACTTCCCTACAACCCCCACAGTAACTACGCGGAGGGCCGAAGGCCCGGGCGTGACTTACAGGCTCCCAAGCACGCGAGGCCGCAGGCCGAGCTGCGGGCAGAGAGTGCTCCCAAGCACGCAAAGGCTAAAGCAAAAAAGCATAGCTCAAAAACAAAAAGCATAAGCATAGCTCAAAAACAAAAAGCAAAAGCAAAAGCAAAAAACAAATAAGCAAAGCACAAAAGCCCAAAAAGAACACCGCGGGGCCCTCGGGCCCCGCGCACCTTTAAAAAACTAGTTGCCTTTATTAAAGCTTTAAATATGATTCTTATTAGTACATTAGCCTTTTAAAAGCACTTTTCTTGCCATTATAAGGTTAACTTTCTTATTGCATGCCATAATAAAGCACGTACAAGATAAGAAAGCTAATAATATAGCAACTACAAGGGGGATATAAGGTTTTTGGCCATATAAGGTGTGCCCAAATGCCCTCTTGTAAAGGGTTTACAAGGTTATTATAAGAGTACTATTTTTGGCATTATAAGCCACTATAAGACTAATTTTTGTTAGTTGGGTTAAGTCTAAAACTAAAACAGTAGTCAAAAATGCATTCGAACTAATAATCAAAACATCTAAACGGAGACCTAATAACTTACAAACTGATCTAGGAAAAGAATTCTACAATCATGAATTTGATTTCTATTTAAAATCATTAAACGTAAATCATTACTCAACTTATTCAATTAAAAAGGCATCTATCGTTGAAAGGCTGATAAAGACCATTAAGTTTAAACTCTACAAACATTTCAGTTTAGTTGGTAACTATAAATGGGTTGGTAAGCCATTAGACGATGTAGTAAAATCGTATAATCAGACCGTACATCGCACAACAAAAATGAAACCTATTGATGTAAATGTTGATAATGAAATGCAAGTATTAAAAAATATTAAAAGATCACAAGCCACTTTGTCTTATAAATTGAACAAATTTAATAAAGGAGATTGTGTACGCATTAGTAAGTATAAAAATGCCTTTCACAAAGGTTACACACCTAATTGGTCAACAGAACTTTTCACTATTACTCATGTGAATCGCACTCAACCTGTTACGTATCACGTTCAAGACCAGCATAAAAACACTATACTTGGTACATTTTACGAAGAAGAACTTCTGAAAACCAACCATCCAAACGTTTACCTTGTATAGCTTGACCACAACCGCTGTGCCGCTCCTTAGGTATGCGCGGGGAGGCGGGGTGCGGGCAGGAAAGATCACGGACACACAAGAGTCTGTCGTCGTGTCGGATAGATCTGAAGATACCGAAGTACAATATTTTGGCTCTGTATAGGTACATACTTATTATATCCAATTTTTATTATGGTACAATACGATTTTTAGGTAAGCACAAATAAAAAAACCAATATAAGTCAAATTAATGTGTAATTATCGGAAAAATTAATAGTTTCGAGAGTTAAAACAGAATCAGTTCGAAAAACAAAAAAACATAAGCTTCTAGTTAATGAATACAGTGACTATTCTGACATAGATTCACTTTTATCTTCATCTTCCATTTCGCTACCGGAACTTGAATCATTGTCATCCTGCAAATTTATTATTATGGGGTCAATAATATTGTCGAAACGGTTGTCGCGATCCCAGTAATCGTTTTCATTTTTTGGACATGGTCATCACACCTCTGCCATTTTTCTGCCGTGAACTCCGAAAATAATAAATTCAGTGCGTTTATCTTTTCATCTAGAGAAGAATGAATATGGTTTTGCGCTATATTGTTTTTAACATCAGCCCATACCAATTCGATGGGGTTCAGATCTGGATGGTATGGAGGTAAACGCAGGACTGTGTGCCCATGAGCTTTTAAGAGGTCATCGATTCTGTAAACAGGCTCTTTTTGAGTGGCATTTATAAGAATTTGCAGTTGATCTTTTTTAATTTTTTCCGGAAATTCAACATTGTGACGCCGCAGCCAGTTCTGCATTTCACTTTTGAGGTTTGTCATGGTCGGTTTCTTATCAACTTGAACGCTGTGGTAAGACGCGTTGTCCATCACAATGACAGAATTCGGCAGCAGTTTATCTTTCAACTTTTCATCCACCCACTTATAAAAAGTAGGCCCGTTCATGTCTCCATGGTAGTCGCCAGTCTTAGCATCGGATTTAAATATAGTCAATGCACCTTCGACCAAGCCATTTCGACTTCCAGCGTGAACGATTACCAAGCGTCGTCCTTTCCCGATGTCAGTGTGAATTCCAAGTTCCGACGATGATTGCCAACATTTGCTAACATTGTGACTGGCGTTAATATATGTCTCATCTAGGAAATATATGTTGCGGTTTTCACTTCTATATTTTTTTATTTCTGTCAAATATTTCCTCCGCCACTCTGTAATATTAGGCTGCTCTATAAGAAGATGTCTTTTCGATCTACATTTTTTGAACCGGTAACCCATTGTGTGTAAAAGTTTTCTCAAATATTCTCGTCCACAATTCAAAACACCATCTTGTCTCAAACTTGACAGTAACTTACGAATACTTGGCACTGTTTTTTCGATCTCATAAAACTGATGAATCTTTCTCCTGATCACTCCCAAGTCAAAATCATCAATTACATATTTTTCTTTATAACTTTCGGTTTTTTGGGCGAATTAAATTTCGGTTGGCCCTCATTTTCAATTGATGAATTTCCTACAGATATTACATTTATTACGGTTCTTTGGCAGTACCCAGTAGCTTCGGCCACAAGTTTGGCGATATTTGCGTCACTTTTATGTTCGAAACTATCTTTGTCTGCTTTTCTTTTCCTAAAATATTCCGCCACTTTGAAAATGACAGCTTTAACATCTCGAGATAAAGCACGACCCATCTTTGGATATTCTATCTCATGTGCGTCTGACATAGACAGCCCGCAACAGATAACACTACACGCCGCCACGAGCGACGACGGCGGAATGACAGAGCGCAGTGGCTGCTCTGCCCCCCCGTCTCGCCGCTCGCATACCTAAGGAGCGGCACAGCGGTTGTGGTCAAGCTATAGAAAAGGTTATTAAAAAAAAGGGTAGAAAGTTGTATGTTAAATGGTTAGGCCTTGATGATAGCGAAAACAGTTGGATTGATAAAAGTGCCATTGTTTAATGTTATTTATATAATATCCTTTTAATGATAGTGTTATTATCTTACGGGATATGAAAGGGAGAGGACTCTTAAACAGCGCTATTAATAATTTGCCCTTCGAATTACACTTACCTGGTTATAACTATTGTGGTCCGGGAACGAAATTGCGCAAAAGGTTACAAAGAGGTGATAAAGGAATTAATGCGCTAGATAATGCGTGTATGAAACACGACATAGCATATGATAATTATTCTGATTTAGCTGGTAGACATCGTGCTGATTTAGAACTATACGAAATGGCGAAACAAAGAAGAAAGTCGAAAGATGCAGGGAGAGGAGAAAAAATTGCTTCATGGTTAGTTAGCAAAGTGATGAAATCGAAAATAAAGGCCGGTGCGGGTATAAAACCTTTTAAACGTTTTGTGTCCAAGATACGCACTGAATTAAAAAAGAAACCAAAAACAAAACTTAATATAATTGATCGAGCTCTTATTGCTGCGACAAAAATTTTCAATACCAATTCCAAGGTACGGGTACCTCGTATTATACCAATTCCAAAAACTGGAGGCTTCTTACCGCTGATACCTATTTTTGCCGGTCTGTCTGCGCTGGGATCATAAGCAGGAGGAGCTGCCGGAATTGCTAAAGCTGTAGGTGATTACAAAGCCGCCAGAAAAAATTTAGCGGAATCAGAGCGACATAACAAGATGATGGAATCTATTGCATTAGGAAAAGGCTTACACATTAAACCATATAAAAATGGCAAAGGATTATGTTTGAAAATTTCAAAAAACTAAATGAGCGGTTACCCAGGCGCGCTCTTTCAAATATTGATATTTTAAAACACTCATCTGATATTCCATATTTTCGAGGAGTTTATATGAGAGACAGTTTACCAAAGAGTCCTAAAAAAGTAGAATGTGGAATTGTTAATTTGGACAGTTCTAAAAACAATGGTACACACTGGGTAGCCTATGTAAAAGATAATAATTATTGTGAATATTTTAATAGTTATGGAGACCTTCCACCTCCGCTAGAATTAAAGAGGTATTTAAAAAAATATGATATTTACTATAATTATGACACGTACCAAAAGTTTAACACTGTCAATTGTGGTCATTTATGTCTAAAATACTTAAAACAATATTGGTATAACCGTTTAAATATCATCGCACAATAAACAGTTTATCATTCTCACAATGTCTTTCACTTTGTCTATAACTGGAACATCTTCCACTCTGTTAACAAACTATTCACCAGCTCTTCAACTGGATGGTGAATATGAGTGTGGGCTATTGTATATGTCAACTTTTAATTCTATACCCAACATAGACAACAGAAATAATAAGTTATATTATGGTAAAAACAAAGTAATTAAAATTCCTGAAGGATCTGAACTTCAAGATATTGACGATTACCTTAAAGAACATATTGAAGGATGCTCTTTTGCATTAACATGCAATAATAATACCTTAAAAACATCTATTTTATGCTCTGAAAATATTCATTTCAACAAAGAAGGCTCTATCGGTAATTTACTTGGCTTCGGTTCAGAATCCATTCAAGCTAATATATTAACCGAATCCCCTTATCCTGTTTCCATTCTGTCGACAACTATAGTACGCATTGAATGTGACATAGTGAGCGGTTCATTTGTTAACGGAAAACCTAGTCATATAATTCACGAGTTTGTACCAAATGTGGCACCTGGTTATCGGATTATAGAAACACCAAAAAACGTTATTTATTTCCCTGTAACCCAAAACAGCTTAAATACAATTACGATAAGAATTTTAGACGTTAAAAATAATCTAGTTAATTTACGAGGTGAAGAAATTCAGATATACTTACATCTAAGGAAAAAATGATAGACTTCAATAAAACTTCAATCTCTCTTAAAAAAACTATCAGTACTCATCCTGCAATCATAAAAAGAAGACCTAAAGTGAAACTTACGAAACAAAATAAGCAATTCCTCCAAAGCTTACGGCTATTAAAATGAGTATATTAAACTTAACAGAACCTTTTGTCTTTGATAATTCTATCGAGAGCTTTGAATATCATTCATATAAGCCGTACGTAACAAGTTTTAATTTCAACGATGAAATACGTATACCTATAAACCAACAAGATCTTTATGTACTACCATCAGCAAGTTCTTTATACATAGAAGGTACTATAACCGCATTCAATAGAGAAACAAAAGCCGAGGTAAAAAGTGTTCTTTTTACAAACAACCCCATACTTCATCTATTTCAAGATATTCGATATGAATTAAATGGAATCGAAATTGACAAAATTAAAAACGCAGGAGTTACAACAACTATGAAATCTCTTGTATCTATGAATGAACTGGAAGCATCTATGTCTAAGTTATGGGGATTTGATGTCAAAGGCATAAAAAACACGCAAGGTTCATTTTCCGTGTCTGTACCCTTAAACAAGATTCTCGGGTTTGCTGAGGATTACAACAAAATCATAATTAATTGCAAGCATGAACTCATTATTTTAAGATCCAATACTAATTTGAATAGCGTTAAACTAAATGCGAATGAATATATAGACAATATTACTATATCTAAAATAGTATGGCGCATGCCTCATGTTAAAGTGTCTGATCGAGAAAGATTAAACTTACTCAAATGTTTGGAAAGTGATCGTGCCATTCAGATAGCATTTAGGACTTGGGATTTATATGAATATCCGCTCTTGCCTGAGACATCAAAACATTCTTGGTCTATCAAAACTTCATCTCAAATTGAAAAGCCGCGTTATATTATAATTGGTTTGAAAACGGGACGAAAAAATGACGCTAATAAAGACATAACACATTTTGATCACTGTAATTTGAGAGATGTTAAAGTTTTTTTGAATTCAGTCTACTTTCCGTACGAAAGTTTTGATGTTAGTTTTTCGGGTGGAAAGTTTGCTATATTATACGAGCAGTATGCGAAATTTCAGCAGTCTTATTATAACCGTCTACAAGCGCCGTTGTTAAGTCCTCAAGACTTTAAAGATATAGCTCCTTTATTTGTTATCAACTGTTCTCGTCAAAACGAAACCTTAAAAACCGGATCGGTAGATGTGAGAGTTGAATTGGATTGTGAATCTGATATACCAAAGAACACTGCAGCTTATTGTCTGATTTTAAATGATAGTATATTTGAATATAAGCCCTTAAGTAATATTACGAAAAAAGTATCGTAATGCAGCATATATTTGTAGACCTTCAAGGATTTAAAACAAAAGAAAATGAATTTATTGTCAAAGAATTTGCATACAGCACGCTAGAATACACTCAAGTTTTCTTAATAAAACCCCTTTTCGTTTTTCTAAATTGGCGGAAAGTGAAAAGAGGCAGACAAGATGGATTGAAAAACATTTAGGTATTTTATGGCACGAAGGTTATGTTGATTATAGAGAATTTAGAAGACTTATTGATAACCATATAAAAGATAAGACAATCTACGTTAAAGGTTTGGAAAAAGTTCAATGGATTAAAGATTTATATCCAAAATGCACTATTTTAGATTTGGGTGAAAAAGATGTGCCTAATTTAAAAGAACTGTATAAAAAATATTGTACTAATGAATGTATTTTTAACTGTGTGTATCATAAAAAATCTTGTGCATTAAAAAATGTTTTATGTATAAAAAAATGGTATTTAGACAATCGACAAATCTAATTTTAATTTGTATTCAAAATGTGTTTCTTAAAATAAATGTTTGTTATTAATTATATTAGTTTTTTTTATACCATTCTATATAACTACTGATAACTACCTAATAAGTTTTTTATAGTAAATGTTATATTTTTAATTTTTAGCTTAGATTTTACATAATTTGCATAAGAAAAACTTATTAGTTAGTATGGATATAAATAAAACGACAACTTACTCACATAATATTTATTACTTATATTATATTTAAAATACAACTTTAATAACTAGTACTGTATCCACAAATTTTTTTTGAAATTTTATTTATTAAAGCCTCTGTGCTGTCAATAATTTCATCAAAATTATCGCCTGCAACATACTGCGCGCTCAGTAATACATTTTCGTTCTGTTCATCGTTTTGATCCCTTACATCCTCTGTTATGTTGATTATTTGAATTTTGATCAGTTTATTGCCTTTGATCTCATGATTATTTATCACAAAAGATGGTGGGTGTCCTTGAGTCCTTTTCACTACTTTATTATGAATGTTAACTTTATTACGTTTCTTGGCTTTAGGGTTTTCGATGTTCTTTTTAATTTTTTTATATAAGTCGCTATCGTCAAATTCTTGTGGTAGCTCAAACTCTTGTGCATATTGCGAAAATGGAATTGGGATGTCTTCGCTGTCTGCCATTTTTTGAAAACCTAAGACAAAACGAAAAATTATATAATATTGATAAATCAGATTACACAACGAACAAAAATGTATATAACCACAAATAAATTAATTTTAATGTTTATTTGATTTGTAAAATATAATATATAATTTTAATATATATATATATATATATATATATATATATATATATATATAATTTTAATAAGTAGTTAGTTAAAAAACAACTTACCAGGTCTATGTCTGCGAGTGGATAATAAAGACGCGTTGATGCTATTCGAATGTAACCAATTAAAAATTACTTTGCGCTTATAAAGGTTAGCTATTGTTTGTTCAGCAAAATATAAATGCGCAATCCTGTTATATGATAGCTTTAACTTTACACGTGTGTATGTCTTTACCTAAACAAGTCACAACTTGTTTTATGAACACGTTTATGAATAAACTATCTATAGAAATGTTTAAGGTAAATTAAAATGAAAACAAAAAAAATAATAAGATAATATATTTATTTATCATAAGACATCACTGAATAATATTGCTAATAAAAACACAATAAGTATAATAAGTAGAAGAAAGATTTATTTTTAGGACATATAATTGAATTAGTTATTATCTTCAACTTATATTTATAGTTTTTAATAGATTTATAAAATTAATATCAAAATGTTGTTTCAATTATATGTGCTATTCAATTTACTAATGACCTCTGACTGCATATAGCAATTTATTTTATACAAAACATGACAATTAATTACAAATTAAACATTAAGTATTGAGGTATGCCCCCAAGCTTTCGTCACTATTTGGTTGTCAGATATCATACGCTTATCATCATTAGCTGAAAGGGCGACTTTAAGTATTTACACTTTGGGTAAATATATTGTGCTTAATCGACTTAAATAATATGTTTCTTCTTTTTATTTCATCTCCTTGAAATAATGATTTCACGTAATGAGAAAACTCAAATTTGCATACTACAGGTTCTCTCACACCCTTAGCTTTTTTAATAATTTTATCAACTGTTTTGATAGAATACACTTTAGAACGAAGTCCAACATACTCTTTAATCATTTTTCCTTTCATTTCATCCTTAAAAAGTCCTGGCACTTTTTTATTTTGAACAGGTAATAAAAATTTATTATCAATATCGTAACAACTAGTATCGAAATATGTTAAAAAATGCATTCTTAAATCTTTAAAAAAGTCTTTTGTTTGTATATAATAAACAAAACTATCTGTATCCGTGTAACACATTTGTAGACGAGTATCATAAAAACGTTTAAATACTGAATAATGAAAATCATACATATGACTTTTAGATAACTCTAGTACAGCGAAACCAATGTAGATCGGTTTATCTAAAATTATTAGATCTGGTTTCAATTGAACTGCCACCAAATTTTCAGTAAAAACTGATACACTGTGAAAATTTGGCCTTGCAATTAATCTGTCAGCGGTGATTTTCTTTTTTGTTGTGTTATCATTGTCTGTCCACTGATTAACTAAGCGCACATCAACCCTTTTCTCAGTATTTTCTAAAGTTTTACCAAATATACTGTTATTCATCAATTTACAAAAATCTTGTTCAAAGACAGACGTTGCCTCTTGACGTAGCCTTGTATTCATATCAATATATTGTTTTAAGTAAGGGGACTGTTTGAACGTAATTACTCTATGTACTTTTTTTAATTTTAAACCATGTTTAAGACACGTTTTCAAATGTACATAATGAATCACATACAAATATTTGTCATATAGATTAGGTACCAGTTTATAATGCGTCCCACCTGGTGGAACACATTTTTCGGGACAAAATGGTAAATCATTATGTTTATCATGTAAATCATTGGGGTAAATAATATCAACTTCTAGAATGAAACCATAATCCGAGTCATCAGGGATTTGAGTGATATTTAAAGCACTTATTTCATTGGTTTCTAGAAACCTAAAGTCTGATAGGGGCATATACTGACACATGCTGTAACCATATAAATTATTACAGTCGATATAAATTAGGTATGAGTCTATCTGGGATGAGTCATAGTGAGGTAAGTATATGTTATTAGCCTTTGCATATCGTAGAGAGGTCATACAGACTCCCCCTCTTATTCCAGATTGGATCATCTTAAGCATGTTAAAGTCATCTATAAGCTCTAATTCAATACCAGTTTTCAGAAGCATGGCATCAAATGATAAGCTAGGTGTAGTTAAATAAAAAGCAGGATCCAAGTCATAGTGTTGTTTGCAAGTAGCGCGAAACTTTTCAAAAATATCGGTTAGCAGAAGAACATCCGTTTGCAAATATAGGTCTGTATATTCACCTAAATTTTGAATTTTAAACTGTTGCCATACTTTTTGCGCATGATTATAATCTTTTACAGAAATGTTCTCATCAGTGAGCGAATTATGAAAACAGTCAATACTTGGCAGGTATTTTTCTTCAAAACATTGCCATTTATTCATATACTCATAGGGAAACACACCTTTTCGTGTAAGTAATTCAAACTCCTCATCATTACAAAAATATTTATGTAAATGAACAAAGTCAGATTTCTGCATAGTTGTAGTTAGTTTTTCTAAACTTGTATCTAAAAATTTGAAAGAATCTACAAAACGAAGCTGAAAATACTCATTCTCGATAGGGATAAATTTAGTAAAAGAAATATAGTTTTCTTTGGTTTTAGGTATAACTTTGACGTTTCCAGGTGCCTCCCCCAATTTTTTGATAAATAGATGGCAATCATAACCAGACAGATTGTGAAAAAAATAGGTACGAAACAAGGACGTTTATATTGTAAGTTACATATATTATGTGCCGCTCCCCGATATCTTCCTGTAATGTGACAGTGATCTCGAACCCGATCAGAAAATAGAAAATGGTTACAAATATGACAACGTTTAGCGTTCAAAAAGTTTTGCTCGTCATTCTCATTACATATTATTGGGGTATTTTTGTTCACAATTTTATAAATTTTAACAACATCTTTGTAGATTGCCTCAATAAATTTATCGACGCAATCAGTACCGCGATAAGAGAAATAACGATTATGACTCGGATCTGCGTTACAAACAATATGATACCCAAAGGCAGCTGGTATATGATGATGCAAAGTTGTAGTGTTAGGGGTAAGACTATCACTAGTATCAGTATCAGAGTCACTAGTTTCAGTTGGTTGTAGTAACGATTCAAAATCTGCATATATAACGAATGGAACATTCTGTTTACGATCGAAATGTTTAAATTTAATTACTGTCCCCTTTTCTGGTAAAACGGTAACTATTCCAGTACACAAGTGATTTGCGAGTTCTTCCTGCGTGAGAAAAAATAACAGACAGGTTTCGCAAAAGTATATCTTACTATTATGTTTTGTTACTTGTCTGCGCACAAGACGACTCAAGTCTTTAATTAGAACATAATGCGGTGGGTGACTACCATCGTCTATTAAAAGTAGGTTTATATTTTTTCTACATTTCTGATTACTAGATACTTTAGACTTGTAAAGGGAGCCCACAACAATTTTATTATTTTTCAAACCAAAAATCGTCAATGAAATCATAGGGTTATTTTTTTCGAATATTCTTATGTCATCAAATGTGACTGGAAAAGAAATTTGAGAAATATTCAAAACGTCTCGAAAATTAGGATAAGATGATACTCTTTCAGGGTGTTTTGTAGAAGGACGCAAAGCCGCTGTTACACACCATAAAAAACAGCATTGATCGTTGTTTTGTATATTTATACATGCTTTTTTGTTTTTTATGAACTTTGGCAGGTCAACATAGCGTGAACCTCGTAATGGTTGATACTTGTTAATGTTGATCTCTAAATGAGAGTTACTAACAAAAGCCCATCCACTATCACGGTCTTGAAATTCCTCAAATTTTTTCTTTAGACAGTTAACAACTTCGCAAAACAGTGACTCAAAATCATAACTTAAGTATAAAATTTTATTTTTAGTTCCAAATGATTTTATTGATTGACTATTATCTTTGAACATTAAAAACAATCCAAAGAGCTCGAAATTTACTTTTACGCACGTATGTTTCGTAAGTGAATTATCTAAAAGCCGTTTTATTTTGTTTCGAATAGAGTTCATAAACGCATCGACAGACGCCAGACTTTGGTCGTTGGTTGCTGATATACGATAAGTGGCAATGCGCATCCGAAATGCAGACTCTACTACTTCAACACCATCATTAAGTAATTTGTTAGAACATACAGTTGTTTTATGTGCAGTGCTTCGAAGATGACCTATCCATTTATTTTTGTCTACAGATGAACTACACGGTACACAGAAAGGCATAATGAATTATGTTAATGCAAAAGATGTAGCTAAACTCACTAGGCTATTTTGAAACCGTAATTTGTCAAACACTAATTTAATACATCTATTTACTATTAGCATACGTTGTATTACTTAATCAAAACAGTTGACTCGACTGACTTCTCATTAAGAATGCAATGAATTGTTAACACTATGCAAAGTATGGTAGTATAAGTCTATAAATATAAATCAAATAAAGTCGCAGTATTAAATTATCGCATTCGAAAATATTCTTTAAATTTAACAGAAAGTAACCTTTTATCTTACAAAAATTAATTTCTGTATTTATTCATTAAAACTTTTTCGCACATAAAATATTGAAAACCTATAATATTTAAGTATCTATTTTTGTACACAAACTATTTATATAAGCGTACGATATATTCTTAATGCAAAAACCATATTCGAGATTTAGTTATAGACGTAGGTATCTACCTTTGCTGTTAACTATAACTTGATTTTGTCAACAACTTTGAATAAAAAATAACAAAATTTTGTTTAAATAGAATTCTCTTACTGTGGGAGATTTGAAAATATTCAACTATTTTTTTTTATAATTATTATAATAAACAGGTTCACATTCTCCAAAAATATTAAAGGCTTGACCTAAGAACGTTTGTATTTGATTCCACTCGGAGGAATTCTCTTGACATTGCAATTTAACCGACGCTAATGCTTTTTTATAACGTTCTTCAGGCTCAGATTTTTGGTAATCATTAATGTTATACACTTTTAAATCAATGAAAAAATTACCGTCTGTTATCGTAGTGCGTCGACTAGAACCTGTCGATACGCGGCTGGTAAACGATGATGTTGTCTTGACGGTTTTCGAACTGCCCTCGCTGGTGATCTTCTCTTCTTCTCTTATGATTTTGAAGATATCGGTTTCAGGCGATTTTTTGGAAGAACTGAAAAAATAAAACAGAATTACAATATTTCAAGCAAATACATTATGTTATAGTTGCACAATCACAATAAAGTAATTTAATTTTAAAAACAACTAAAAATAAGTAGTACCTAGAGCCAACATTCTTATTTTCACTGGTTGACGTTCGTGCTTTTTTGGTTGTTTTTTTCTTTTGCGCGCAAGGTGTTGGTGAGGATGAATGTAGTACCCGTCGATTTTCTGTTTCAACTTCGGACCTTAAATAAGAAAAACAATATTAAATATATGTCAATTAATAATAATTATGTTGACACAAAACTAAACCAAGTTCATAGTTATGACTGACAACGTTATAAATAGATGAGAATAAGATAACTGAGAAATAAATTAACGTGATAAACACACAGATATGCCTTACCAGGATTAAATCCTGTAACCTCAAGCTTAGAAAACAGAGTCACTAACGACTAGACTAGCAGGAACTGTTAAATATAACTCTAAGGATTATTTTAATTAATATAAAATAAATGAATTACCTTGAAGCTGAGGATGATTTCCTTTTCTTGATATTCTTTGTAGCAATCTTCTTCGGTTCAGGTGAGGGCGTGCGCGTGTATACTGAACATTCGGAGTCAGACCTTCAAAAAAGAATAAAAATATACCAACAATACTTAAATCAAAGTTTTAAAGAGATTCGATATATAGGGTTATAAATACTTACTAACATTTTAAATGAAGTTGAAAGTTGCAGATTCCTCACTTAACAAAAATAACGAGCAGCTTCACGTCGCAATACAGAATAGTAAAGAAATTGTTGCATAAAAACGCATTATTTTATAGTGAAATATTTGATGAGTTGATATTAAATCGAAACATAAATATATGACTAAAGAACCAAGTTCTGACATTCAACTTTAGATCTAAATATTATAAATTTAAATAAATATTATCGTTTTTATAAATTGAAGCACATAATTTATATTCAAAGTATATTACCACTTGTATTTCACAAAGCGTCGACAAAGTATCGAATTAACAAATAATACCGCAAGTCTTGCAACACGTGTAAATATGACCGCTACCACGAGTACTTACCGATTAAGTTCAAAATGTTTTTTTATTTTTTATTTCAGTATATATATATATATATATGACAAATACCATCAACACTATCGTTTTTCGTTAGATCGGGTGCTACCTACGTAAGTATTAAACATTTTTGAAAGAAGAAAGAAAGTAAGAAAATAAAGACATTAATTGCAGCCAAATAAAATATACAATATGAGGCTTACATACTAAACAGTACAAAATCAGTTACATTGGGTTTGGTTTGTGGTTGCAAAAGGACACCACTCGACATATGCTCTGACACTGATGGTGGCACAGCGCTGGTCTTCCGTGGAGCCTTGGGTCGGGCGATAGTGCAATACAATAATTATTATACAATTAAAGGCACAGAGTAATTAAGAAAGTCAGTGACACACTATACAAGAACAAGACTACTTATAATATTTTTGAACATTTATGGAAAACAACTTAAAAACAAACCTTCTTCAATGCATATAATATGTATTAACATATTATATGCATTAATTATTTACACTAAATTATTATAAAATCATTAAAGAACAACAATGTTTCATACAATAAAACACAACTCACCTTTTTAGAATGTTGGTTAAATAATATCATGGTATAGGACAATAAACACAGCGTCATCATTTTCAGTAAGTAACATGCAATTCTCATATCAGCGGCATTGTGATTGAAATAAAATACCTCGACACATTGTGATTAACACAACAGAAGCGTCATTTCGAATAAGTTGTTGATATGCAGAAAAAAATTATTACTATTATATGACGGCTTAAAGCCGCGGCTAGACTTGCTAGGATATACAGGTTCCTCAATATCAGACATATCGGCGCTTGTAAGCAAAACAACGTAATACTTTGAATATGCGATATATTGATCACAACAAACAATACATAATCACTTTCAATAAATCAACAATGATATTAACTATTCAATTTTAAACAAATCACAAGAGGCACAACGATCCGTCGGAGGTTCGCAACCGAATGCCGATGCTGGTGCAGCCGCAGTGAACCGGCCGTACCGCCTTCTCACTACCTGCGACCGCATCGCCCCGAAGTTCCGTTAGGTGGCGTCATCTGGTCTGACGCGCACCTGGGCCTCCGTTTAGTCAATTGACCATCTTATTTTAATTTGCCGACACGGCCTTCCTGACTTTCTCACGTCCTCGGGCGCTTAATCTGTAATCAATGACTATACAATATACTGCCATAACAAACAATTAATGTTAACCATCCTCCATAACATCACTTTGACAGCCGATTCGAATCATCACTCCAACATTCAACTCTGCACTTGTTACAGCTCTGCGCCTCTATCTGGGGGCCGACACTCATATAGAGTGAGGCAAGCCAGTAGATTACAGCCAGTCAACAAATATGCAGCAAACCATCACACAAAATAATGAAGCCTCACATTCGGCTAGTCCCAGGGACTACCGGAATGTCATCCATCTCATTATGTACCTCAACATCTACCACTATAGGACCACTCTCATTAGTGTCGCTTTCATTTGCCGACACGGTCTCATCTTCTGCATAACTTTCATCACACACTGTGTACCTACAATATTATAGGTACCCACATATCTATACATAACACCCCAACACTTATTCTAATATTACTGTAGCGGAGTTTTTACTCTAGAAGGGATGTAACATCAATCTGGCTACATGGATCTATACATATAAGACAGTACAACATAGCCATTGCACCGACCATGAATCAACACTCGATGGTCGTACAATTCCATCTCAAATCTAACTCGATCTCATCTCTTGTTATGAATGCAACCTCTAAACTCTCTCAGGGAAAATTAGAAGGGCCCCAAGTCCCGTGGCTCTTATCGGTGGATGCACGGCACAACTGAATCTCCAAAGGAGAACTCATCGTGCATCCCGCAACTCAGCACTCTTATCTCATGCTCAAGAACTTGCGATGAGTACTGAGGTGGGAACCATGTGGTCCCCGACGAGCCTCCACAACAACCCCTACAGCTCATCCATCAGCCTCCATAAAGTAACCTCCATTAACTCAAACCGATAACATACCAGCCACCTCACATGTTGTATTCAAACTCGAGCTACACACAGAATATCACTCAACTCAACAACTCAGCTCTATCTCAAGGTAGCCGTTAACTCATGGTCACTGCAATATCCATGAGTATATCAAATATAGCAATGTCTCACTTACCAAGAGCGTCATACACGTGCCACACGGCGAATTACGTTCCAGTACTCAGAGTACCTCTCTCCACGTGTCTCAACTCGTTTCCGCCCTTTTTTCTTCCCGCACGTGTTACCAGTGAAGAATACGCTAAGAGTGACGGTTTGGATAGTACCTATACCACAATAACAGACTTCGCGATCTCCGCGACAATTACATAGTAAGATTAAACATTTTAAGAAATGCGATTACATTACACTAAGTCTGGATATAAAGAACCAGAATCAAACGTAAAATGACAGCTATTACCTGCTACATTAAGCTCACCACTCACCAGTTAGTTACCGCTTGCTTGGCACATAAGTTGACTTCCTTGATTGGTACATTATCTTTCTTTCCTTTGGTGGTTTGGCAGGTAGAAGACAGGTGTCCGGGTTTACCGCAGGTAAAACAGGTGACTGGTCGCTTTTCTTCTGTTCGAGAGGAGGGCTGCTTCGAAGTCTCTGAACTCGAAGGTCGATTCAATTGACAGTTCATTATCTTGTGGCCAACTTCGCCGCATCGATGACATGTGCCGCTAAAAGTGCGGGAATCAAAATACCGCGGTCGTTTAGAATCAGTGTGTTGCTCTAAATCTTCATGTTTCCTCTTTAGAGATACGCCTCGCAAAACTCGACATAATTGAGATTTTGTAGTTATAATGTGAGCATTTAGTTCGCGTCGAATATTCGGATCGATATTTGATAGAACCGATATGGAAAAGCCAGTAATCACATTCTCAGGTAAATCAATATTCGGAATCTTCTCAATTAATTGCCAGAGTCGTATAGCAGCATCAGCAGCAGTTTCCTTGTTATTTATTTGGAATTTAATAATACTGTCAAAGTAGTCCTGCATAAGCATTGGCTTAGCAAATTTGGATAATAACAATTCCTTTATACTGTCCCAATTGATGCAGTCAGTTTTAATTTTTGTTAAGCATGTAGCTGCACGACCACGCAATGCATGTGTTAAAGCCAATAATAAATCGGTACCTTGAAGCTTCCTTTGTTTTATTATCACCTCATTTATGTTGCACCATCCTTCAATGTCAGCGTCAACATCGTCTGGGTCAAAACGAATGAGCTTGAGTGGTGGCCCAGGCGCTGAATTAGTTGCTTGATATTGTGCAGTACTTGCCGCTGCCATACTACGCAATATTCGCATAAAAACATCAGCGTCATTATTGTTTGCAGTCGCAGTTGATATGCCTTCTAAACTTTCACAGTTTTCCTGGTCGTTGGGTTCTTTTGTCACTTCTGATGACGGCTTAAAGCCGCGGCTAGACTTGCTAGGATATACAGGTTCCTCAATATCAGACATATCGGCGCTTGTAAGCAAAACAACGTAATACTTTGAATATGCGATATATTGATCACAACAAACAATACATAATCACTTTCAATAAATCAACAATGATATTAACTATTCAATTTTAAACAAATCACAAGAGGCACAACGATCCGTCGGAGGTTCGCAACCGAATGCCGATGCTGGTGCAGCCGCAGTGAACCGGCCGTACCGCCTTCTCACTACCTGCGACCGCATCGCCCCGAAGTTCCGTTAGGTGGCGTCATCTGGTCTGACGCGCACCTGGGCCTCCGTTTAGTCAATTGACCATCTTATTTTAATTTGCCGACATATATATATATATATATAAATGTAATTAACTTAAATTCAATACACTATTCTTTTCAATAGACTTATTTGTCAAAATAATTTGAATTTGCGATAGTGAAAAGCAAAAAGGTTCGCGTCTTTCCTGTAGATCATTTCAAAAATAAGGGTTTAAATCCTATCTTTTGTTTAATCAGTCTGTATTACCATTACTTTTCATTCATTAAGCTTATCAGTATTATGTTCATAAACTTAGATGCGTATATGACTTAGGTAGAAGCAGTAACCAATCTCTTATTTTATTCTTTAATCGGATTATTACGTATCAACATATCGGACTCGACTACCTGTTATCGCATGTTCCGTCACTTGTTTATTTATATATTATATCCAAAGTATGACAAAGACAAAGCATAGCAGGTTCGACTATTTACGTTTCATAAACAGTTTAGATTAGTATTAATACATACGTACTTTGTTAGTCTTACGATCATATGTATGTATGTAACTATAGACTTAAATAAAAATTATGCTTTATTTTCAGTGGATAACATTGTTTTTTGATTTAACCTTACTTTAAGTTTTGTTGGTTTTACATTATGAACTAAGTTTACATGAAGATAAAATTACATAAATGTATTTTGAACTTGAATACGATCGGACTATGGTTGAAATCGGTACTAGTAAAGGCAAATTACGTTAAATCTCGTAACACCAACGTCACATTTAACAACCAATCACATTGTCAGGTCTACATCGTACACTGGTCAAAAAGAGAAATAAAAAAACAAAGTGTGATGTAAAGCTGCATTTTTGGTATGTTATTTGGGGTCCTTGGGGGAATGTAGGACTATATTTTGCAAGCAAAAAAATGGTGTGCTAACTTCGTAATTTAAAAAAAAAAGTAAAAAATCTGACTTTTTTTGGTTTTTGCCGTTTTATTAAAAAAAACTATGCATTTTTGGTCAAAAGTTGCTTTGTAATGTTGAAAGCGCATTAAATTACAAACAGTTTGACATCTTTTTTATCAATGTCCGTCAAATATTTTTTGAGATATGAAGCGTCAAAAAAAGAGCATTTTTCCCCTTTCTATGAAAATATTCGTTTTGCTAATATTTTGAGACAGATATCAGCAAAACAACTCAGGCTATTACATAAATTGTAAAATAAAAATGTTGAAATTTTCACTAGCTTTCATTTAAGATCAAAAGGGTGCCAGTTATTTAAAAAAAAATAGGATTATATCATAAGTCTAGTATAACTGGATCAGAAATAATCGGTGGATGGTAATGGCCAAATGGGATATATAGTTTACATATATTCACAGGAGGTGTAGCGGAGAACGAATTATTATTATTTGGGGGCTGTTCAAGTATTACTCAGACACATACTTATTTGCGTATATCAAATCAACATTTATTTAGTAAGTTTATGGTCAGAAAGACCTCAGGATCGCCGCTTGGCGGAAAAAAAATATTTACGAGTAGAAAACCCTCATTAATGGAATCAGATTGTTCCGAAATTGTTCTTGTACGGACTGGTTTTTAAAGCATATCACTGAGGGTCAATAACATCGATGCAATCTCACGAGCGTTGTCGTGGACGTGCCCGAATCATAGTATTCTCCGTTTAACGAAATATCAGTACATAGTTTGTGTTGTATTGCACGCGCAGGTCTCTCACCGCCGCGCAGGTGTAGTCGGACCATAACTCGACAGTATACACGCTTGTACAAAAACTGAGGAACAGCTGTCTTTTTACGCTGTCACTACATTTGGCGAATCTTCTAGACAACATGTTTGCCTTACTGCGGTGGCTCGCCTCTGCCTTTCTATGTCCTCCTGGTCTTTTAAACTGGACAACAAGATGTGGCCAAGATATTTGACTTCGTGTACTCTCCGCAATTGAACTCCATCAAGCAAAAGAGGTGGTACATGTGTGGGCATATGTGCTGCCTCCATGAGCATAAATTCAGACTTGTCCGGATTGTATCTCATGTTATGCTAGCTGGCGTATCTCTCGCATTCTGCAAGTAACTTACGCATAGCTCCCACAGATGGTGCTAGTAGGACCATATCGTCTGCATATGCGATGTGATTTATCATTTGCCCATTGATGGAGCAGCCAACCTCAGTACTGGTCAAAGCCTGCGACAGCCCATCCATGTACACGCTGAAGAGAGCCGGAGACATACTGCCTCCTTGTCTCACGCCACAGTTTAGCCCACTGGCTGTGGACAGAGTTGACTTCCATCTTACTACGTTCTGATGCTGGGAATACCACTTCTCCAGTATCTTAATAATTGGCGTGGGCGCTTTCCGTTCCCGTAGTTTATTCCACAGCAATTGGTGGTCAAATACAACTCAAGTGGACTTTATATCACTACAGGAGTTGTGCCATCAAGATGCAGAACCAGGACCCTCAAAAAGGAAAAAGTAAAATGTAACTAATTCTGTTTTATTTTTCTAATTTACTAAACTTCAAAATTTTACTGTATTTTATTTCTTCATTAGTAATAGTCAAATCGATGCAAAGTTAGCTTAGACAATTTTTTCAGATAAACGGATATCAAAGAAAGTAAGATCGAATAGATAGCACTTTCAACCTAAAACTATTAGCGTAGATTTTTTTTTTGTTTACCAAAGTAACTATTCGTCTTACTGACCTTTATTTGCACTAAAACTAAAGCAAAATAAATTTTATACAATGTTATATTGCAATATATATCATATCATGAAGTATTTTGCAGATATTTGTCTAAAAATATTGGCAAAACGCTACATTTTATAAATGCGTCAAAAATTAACCTTTTTTGACGCTTCATATCTCGAAAACTATTTGACGGACATTGATAAAAAAGAGGTCAAACTGTTTGAAATTTAATGCGCTTTCAACATTACACAGCAACTTTTGACCAAAAACGCATAGTTTTTTAATAAAAAAATAAAAACCAAAAAAAGTCCGATTTTTTTACTTTTTTTTTTAAATTACGAAGTTAGCACACTTTTTTTTTGCTTGCAACATATAGTCTTACATTCCCCCAAGGACTCCAAATAACATACCAAAAATCCAGCTTTACATCACACTTTGTTTTTTTAGCCGATTTTCATGTAAGATTTGACCGGTGTATCGCGCTATTGAAGTTTTTTGTATTCGTTTGTATATATACAATTTACAATGAAAGGCATGTCGGAGTGACTGTGGCTATACCGACCGATAGTCTCAGGTACTCTTACCTCTTCGATGTTGCGAGGCATGGCCAACCTTGTGACATTGACTTGGTAACGCGGTGGCGTGTGCAACATACTTGGTTCTAATAACCCTACCTTGGGCAGGGTATGTATGCATGACACACTACAACGTGATGACGGTTAAACACATACGTGATGACGTATACAGCGATAAATTCCTGTCTCATGGTAGGTGCTGTATTACACGGGTGATCCATGTTGCTAGACGGTCGTAGTAACGTTGGAGATCCCATCCATACTCTAACATTACAGTCTCTGGCCAAGTCTGTGTTGTGAGAGTGTGAAAAACACCGTAATAAACCTAGCCCGGCAAACCTCTACCCGATGCAAATCTGGGCTATGATGGTGCGTTACGAGATCTGGTTCTCAAATAGAACAAGATCTGGTGGGTGCAATGCTAGCAGTACCCGTTGTGTTAAGCCTTTTGCATTTTTTTTATCGTAACATAAAATCAACCCTCACTTAACATAATATTTTGGATTTAGCTGAATACAAAGTTAACGGCTACGTATCGAGAAAATCCAAATGCATCTCGGTGTTCTACCCCAATGATACGACTACGTATAGGGAAACGGGTTCTACCCCACTGATACGAGCTATATATTGGGGGTTTCTGGACCACGACTGCGACAGCGAGCGAAGCGAAGCTGGAGCATTAGGAGTGGGCTAGAACTCCCAATATATAGCTACTTACATGTATTTAGAAAAACATCTGTTTAAATATGCTACAATAATCATGAATCAGTATATTACTACTTATGACATATCACGTACCACCTTGATACGCATACTTAGCAATTAAACATCGTCACAGTATCTACGCGACCTGCCGTACATTAAAGTTGGCCATACACGCTACGGTCTACCGTAGAGGTCATCTATGCAGGTATGCCTGCGCAGGTCAACCGAACATTGGTAGCGTGTATGGGGACGTTCCGGTGTAACGGAGCGGTCTTCAGTTCTTTTTGCGATGGCATCGAATGAGGACGATGACGCGCTGGCATTGCTAGGCCTTGCTTTAATTTTGAAGATAAAAGAAACAAAAACAGTGAAAAGGAAGCGAAAAAAGTGGTGTAAGCATTGGTTATTGAAAAGGAAAACATATAGTCATGTTAATTTATTGAATGAATTAAAATTTGAACCAGAAGATTTTAAAAACTATCTCCGAATGGACGATAAAACATACCTTAAATTACTTGAAATGGTTACTCCTATGATAAAAAAAGAAGACACAGTTATGAGAAATAGTATTTCTGCGCACGAAAGATTATCAGTTACATTGAGATTTCTCGCAACTGGCAGAAGTTATGAGGACCTAAAATTTTCAGCAATTATTTCGCCTCAGGCGCTTGGAAAAATTATTCCTGAAACATGTGAGGCCTTGTACAAAGTTCTTAGAAGAAATTATTTGAAGGTAAGTAATTAAAACACTGTTATATTACAGACAATTTTTATTGAAAAAAATACCAATTATTCATTATCAACATTGAAATTATTAAGGAATGCCGCTGCCGAATCTGGAATCGATAAAACTACCTCTGTTTCACCGGGCTGATTTCCCAGAATTGTATGAGTTCGCATTTCTGTAGAGTAGTGATTGCCTTGGGAATTGTTGAGTAGATGGCTAGTTTGAAATGATTGAGAAAGATGCTCTGGATTTTGACTGGTGGGAAATGGAGGGCAGGGTGGGCTAGGACTTCCGGAAGAAACAAAACTTACAGGGGTATATGCCCTATTGGAAGTAGGAGAGGATTGATATACATGTTGTCGATATTGCTGAGCAGGAACATAGCTTCGTTGATTTTGTTTCAAAATATCTCTCATGTTAATATAGGCGTGCTCGGGAGTGAGGTGTCCTATTTCTGCTTCAAAAAGTAAATCATTAATAAGTTTTTCTGCGACTATTATTTGTTTCGCATCTAAAGCCCTCAATTTCATCGCCACATTTTTGCCAATAACATCGCACCTATCTTCTGTTACAATTGGGCGAGGGCGCTTAAAGTGATCTCGAACCGATTCCAATACTTCACTTGCTATGCTTTCATCTTTTCTTTTTGTTTTACAAGGTTTTGGTGGGCGAGATGAATTATTATTTGACGATGTCGATTGGGCCTCGTTGTTGTCGGTAGATACGCTGTTGGATGAATATTCTTCATCGGCATTTGAAGAATGTTCAGTGTTGTCTCTCTGAAAACAAATAATTTTGATACATGATTGTGTCCCGCCGCTATAGATATTTCACATCAAAAATAGCTACTTATTGTCTAAATGATAAATCTGTTATTTTTATTTTACAGTTTCCTTCATCTGAAGAAGAGTGGAAAGAAATTGCAAAGATGTATGAAGAACGATGGAACTTTCCTCATTGTCTTGGTGCAATAGATGGAAAGCACATAGCGATTGTTCCACCGGCTAATAGTGGATCGTATTTTTATAATTATAAAGGGCAACATAGTGTGGTTCTTATGGCAATTGTTAATGCAAAATACCAATTTGTGTACATAGATATTGGCATGAATGGTAGAATATCCGATGGAGGGGTTCTACAAAACACAATTTTTTTTGAAAAATTAGAAAATAATGATTTACATATTCCAAGCAGTGAATTGTTAACAGGAAGTAACCGAAATTTACCATATGTATTTGTGGCAGATGACGCTTTCCCATTACGCCCCGATATGATAAAACCGTTTCGGCAGGCAGATTTAACATCGCGAGAAAGAAAAATCCTGAATTACAGATTGTCTCGCGCGAGGCGCACTGTTGAAAATGCTTTCGGGATAATGGCATCACGATTTCGGATATTTTATACTCATATAAATTTAGAACCCGAAAATATCGATAAAGTAGTGAAAGCATCTTGTGTATTACATAACTTTTTAATTGAACACTCAAAAAAGTCTTATGCACCTCAAAAATGTTTTTATCGAGAAAACTCTGAAAACGGGACTATAATTTCTGAAGGATACAATACACAAAATAGTACCATGGAAAACTTGGAAAGAAGAAACCCAGGAAATACTTTGAACAACGCGAAGATAGTCCGAAACAATTTTATGAATTATTTCAATCAGGAGGGAAGGGTACCATGGCAAAATGATCATGTTAATTAATAAATAAATCGGATCGTTAAAAATGTAAAAAATCGTTAAAAAACGGATACGGATCTTTATTTTCGATGATACGGATATCCGGAACATCACTAATTGTTATATTATAAGCTTTGGTGAAATTTAGAATGACGGTAAATACAAAATAATTAAATGTGTTCTACGAGTATGTATTCAACTTAATAAAAATGTATATTACGAAGTATGAAATATTTTACTTACCTCACAACTATTTTCGTCATCACTATCTAAGTTAGATGAAGATTCCCTTGGAGTGCATTGATCATGAATGAAATTGAACAAATCGTAGTACCACAGTTTTATACAGTACACATCATCAGCAGATGCCCCAGACTTTAAAGATTGATCATATTTCTTCTTTTCCTTCCTAACATTGCTTCTTAAATTATTGATTTTTTCACAACTACTTCTTTGTTCGCATCTGGCTCAATTTCTCTCAATTTTTCTATGAGTAATTTATAAGCAGCTTCTTTTTTGTCTCGATTATGGTAATCTTTGTTTTTAATTTGCCAAAGACATGGATGACTTCTATAAATTTCGATAAAATCTTCAAGGATTTTTTTGGTTGAATTTGGTGGCGCCATTTTCGATGCGAGCGACGAGACAACCGTCCGAAAGAAACACTAAACAACTGACGCGACCTGCGCAGGCGACCGGAGTACACGCACACACGCACAGGTTACACCGTACGGTGTCACTCGAAAGAATTGATTTTCGATCTTGCGCCGGTCGCCTGCGCAGGCTCAAAAAACTGTACAGGTCTATTCCCACACACACTCCGGTATACCTGCGCAGGCATACCTGCACAGGTATACCTTTCCGGTGGACCATAGCGTGTATGGCCAGCTTAAGCTGGCCATACACGCTAGGGTAGGCCTGCGCAGTTTTGACTGTACAGTTCAACTGCACAGGTAAACCCCATCTGGGTGGAGCACACACACGCAGCGGTAAACCTGTACAAACTCTCAGTTGTAACCATGTCACCGTCGTCGTTTGTGCTTGATGCTGAGGCAGCACTGTTAGGGTTATTGTTTATTGTATTAAAGTGGAAGAAAGCCAAAGCAAGCAAGCAACGAAAGCGCCGTACAGTGTGGTGTAAGCAATGGCTGCAAAAAAGAGATCAGCTCAGCCATGTCAATTTACTGAATGAGCTCAAAATATATCCGGAAGATTACCGAAATTATCTTAGAATGGATGAAAAGACGTATTTAAAGCTTTTAAAAACAGTTTCGCCCTACATTGAAAAGCAAGACACTATCATGAGAAACGCTATATCGCCTCACGAACGACTAACAGTTACATTGCGATTTCTGGCTACTGGAAGATCATACGAATGTCTTAAATTTTCTGCAATTATATCACCTCAAGCTCTTGGCAAAATTATACCAGAAACCTGTGAAGCCATTTATCTAGCTTTACAAAAGGAATATCTGCAGGTATGTAAAAATAAAACAACAATATATGTAAATTAAGTAATTTAATCAATTATTTAACCAAAAATAGAACTACTTATTTTGATCCAAATTGAACTATTTATGAGATCTTTTTTATTTAGGAACAATTTAAAATCTACAGACAAAATACACATGTGTAACTACTCTACATTAAAATTTGAGAAAAAGGATGATATTGCAGTTGATGAATTCTCTGGCATTGACAATTGTACTGTTTGCGAAGGAGCAGTGAAATTCGGGAAGTAGGATGATGATGATGATGAATTATCTGCAGGCAACTGTACAAGTTTCTGAGAAGTGGAACCTGCGGGTGATGATGAAGGCAACTGCACGAACACGGTATTTTGGGATGATTCCCCTTGAAATTGACTAAATTGTTGCATCATGGACGGATTAGGACTAGGTGTACTAGTCGGGCTTTGAGTTGGTGAAGGAATATATGTTGGACTCCGAGTTGGTTGAATCGTGTATTGAGGTGCGTTTCTACTGCGATAACTGTCAGTGCCCAGAATTCCCATTTCTGCCTCGAATAGAGCATCATTTATGATCTTTTCTGCTATCAGACGCTGACGTTTTTCTAGTGTTCTTAGCTTCATAGCTACAGTTTTCCCAAATAAGTCATAGCGGTCATCTTGTGTGGAAGAGGGCAAAGGACGCTTAAAATGATCTCTTACTGACACTAATACCTCATTAGTTAAGTTATCTTGGTCGTTGGTCTTTGTACCAGGCCTTGATGCTCGTGTTCGATCTTTTGTCTTAGCCGAATCATTTTGATGCTCAACCCTTTCCACAGGAACGTCTAAATTATTTCCTGTATCATTTTCTTCATTATTATTAGCAGTGTTTGTATTTGCATTTACCTGTAACAAAAATATTTTTTTTACAGTTCCCTGACTCAGCTGAAAAATGGAAAGATATAGCGGAATTATTTGAAGAGAGATGGAATTTTCCTCATTGCTTAGGTGCAATTGATGGCAAGCATATTAACATTGTGCCACCCGCAGACAACGGATCGTACTATTATAATTACAAAAAACAACACAGCATGGTGCTTATGGCAATAGTAGATGCTAAATACAGGTTTATATACGCAGATTTTGGTACTAATGGTAGAATATCTGATGGAGGTGTCTTACAGAATACTAAGTTTTTTGAAAAGTTGCAAAATAAAACATTAAAACTTCCAAATAGTGAAATTCTGAGGAATAGTTCAAGATGCCTACCATACGTTTTTGTTGCTGATGATGCATTCCCATTAAGAAATGATATGTTAAAGCCATATCGACAAGCAGATCTGAATTCCCACCAAAAAAAAATATTCAACTACAGGCTGTCTCGCGCCAGACGGATAGTTGAAAACGCTTTCGGTATTCTGGCTTCACGATTTAGAATATACCACTCTGCAATAAATGTTCAACCCGACAACATAGAAAAAATCGTTATGGCTACATGTGTCTTGCATAACTTTTTGTTAGAACACATACCGAGTAATTATTCGCCCCGGAAATGCTTTTATCAAGAAAATACTGACAATGGCACTATTATCAGCAACGGATATAACACAACTAGTAGTCATATGGAAAATTTTCAAAGACGAAACCAAGGAAATGTTTTAAGTGACGCAAAAAGAGTACGGCTGGAATTCGAAACTTATTTCACTATGGAAGGCAGAGTACCGTGGCAAGATAATTTTGTTTAGACCTAAGAACTGGCTGGTTATCGCGAACGTCGAAAATTAAGTTTCTGGTTATTTTCATCTCTTTCATTTAAATACGCGAGTTTCTCACAATTGTTAATACAAAATAGATGTTATTGGTAGCCTTACTGGAATATCTACTTATAAAACAATAAAAAACAATAAGCATAAGGAACATGTTTAGGGATTGCAATCCAGCAGTGTTTTCAATCCAGCTGGATTTTTGCTGGATCGGCGCCAATCCAGCTGGATCCAGCGCGGATCCAGCAGGTAGAAAAAACACCAAAAAAAAAATACATTTTGCTCTACTATAGGGCTGTTATTACTAAAATTATTTGAAATAGTGAAGGGAAGGATGAAAACGCGCAATTTTGTAATCAAAAAAAAAACTTAAAACGGTTCTCTTATTTATCTCCGAAAATTTTACAGCTAAACTAATTTAGCCTTCTGAACTTTATAATACAATGGGTATAAGTTTGAAGCACCCTCTCTGATGGCTGTCTCTCGTAAAGTTATGTATTGCCATTTAGATAACTTCAAAAAAATCAGGAGACCTAATGCCTTCTCTGCTGTAAGTGACGCGGTAGAATCAGGCTTCTTGATTATTGCTGTGAATTTTTGGTCTGCTTCTGGGTTCTTTAACATATTGGGTTGGCACAAAAGTAATGAGACACTTGGTTTACGTTTTATATTTTTTATTATTATTACAATACAAAAAGCTTAGTCGATGATGTAATCACCATTAGCATCTATGACTTCTTGCCAACGATCCGGTAAAGTTTGGATGCCTTTCGCCCAGAACTCTGATGGCTCTGCCTCGAAAAAGTTGTTCAACTCCACCTGTACATCATGGAAATCATTGAATTATTTACCCCGCAAATATCGTTTCAGGGCTCTAAACAAATGAAAGTCTGATGGTGCGAGGTCTGGAGAATAAGGTGGGTGGGGTATCGTCTCCCAGCCCAAGTTCTGCAGCTGTTGGCGAACGGTAGATGCGACATGAGGTCGAGCGTTATCATGTAGTAAAATTACAGTGGCTCGTCTTCGTCGTTTTTTCTTGATAGCAGAAGATAGTTCGGTGAGCTGTGTTGAATATTTGTTAGCGTTTACAGTTTCATTGTGTAATAGTTCATGAAACAGCATGCCTTGCGAGTCCCAGAAACAACAAAGCAAAACTTTTAAGCGGTTCTTTTGACTCAGCTTCGGTTGAGTTGCTGGCATTTCTTCTCGAGGCAGCCAAAAAGCACGACGTGTATCGTTCTCATAATAAATCCATGATTCATCTCCCGTAACCAGATCAGTCAAAAACTCTATACATCGGGGTCGCAGCAAAAGTGATTGACAGATGGCGACACGGACTGCACGACTGGCATCGGTAAGGATGTGCGGTACCCATCGAGCCAAAACTTTTCGATACCCAAGCTCATGCAGATGGTATTCCACAGCGTGGTGACTGCAGTTAAGTGCTTCCGCTAATTCACGAGTAGTAGCATCAGGATTCGACTGTAGTTCGCGGCGTAAATCGTCATCATTGAATGCAGGCGGTCGCCCTGAGCGTGACTGACTTTCAAGGCTCCTGTCTCCTGATTTAAAACGGTCAAACCATCTGGACACCGTGGCATGGCTTGTACTTCCAGCGCCCAATGCAGTCTTGATATTGTCAGCCGCAGCCCGCGCACTGTGGCCTAATAAGTGCTCGTATAAGTAAAGTGTTCGAACTTGTCGCTCGTCCATTTTATTTCAATCTAACTAAACCAATCACGAGGGCGGCTTTATATACCCTCACATTAGAAGTACCTAGAATGTTCTACAACATACTAGAATATTATCGAAAACAATTAACTTAAGAAAGGAAATGAATAGAGTTTTGTAGAGTGTGTCATTACTTTTGTGCCAACCCAATATATTCTATTACTGATGCCATTTCACCCCTACCATCTTCTTTCAAAAGCCTTACAGCTGAAAACACCACTTCGTCTGTGTTTTCAACGCTTAGATCGCTGCATCTGTTTTTTTTTCTGCTTCGTTCCGAGGTCTTCAAATGGTTTACGTTTCAATCGCGTCATGGTTCCATTTTGAAGATGTGCTTGGTGTATGAGGAATGAGATCACTGCTAATGACTGCTTGGATTGACTGAAGATCCAACTGAAGATAAAAACAACTTGGCCAGTCAATATATGCTTCTAACCAAGATCCATACATTATTCTAAATTTTTCTGTGTTCCGTTGGCTTTTCTTCCATCTGTCAGTAGCAGCTCTTGTAAATCTTCGGCAAAATTCTTTCAAGGTGTGAAGCTTTGATTTAGTAAGCACAATATCAAACAAAGCTTCGCGATTAAAACTAGAACCTTGAGATTTTAGGATAACAAACAAGTCCAAGTTCGTAATAAGACTGTCCATGGTTTATGGTCGTATATGTTAGCGGTTAATAAGCTCAAGATGAACTAAAATATAAAATGTACCCCTTATCTATTTATTGCAAATACTAATGAACACCACCATAAACCATAAACTCTCATTCTTTTGTTAAATCCCTGGCAGCTGTTGCTTGAGGTGAGAAATCAGACGAAACTTATAGTTAGTCGATTTATTCCCAACTTATCAAAATTGGGACAGAGGCGTTATGTACGGACGGCCGGGATATGGATGGGCAGCGTAACTGTGAGGTTGGAATATGGAATGTGAATGCTCTCGCCTTGCGGGAGTGCTTTTTATCTCGAGAGACAAACATGCCGCGCAGTGACTCTCACCTAATATCTAATTCGCAGCAAAGCCGTTCGTTGATAAATTTAATAGTTATATTTACTTCAAAACTGGCACGTTTAAGCTTTTTTGGGTGGCTTGATGTTGCGTGAACCACGATTTAGTCACGTACCTAGTAGACCAAAACATAAGAAAATTACCATAAGAAACTCATTTCAAAAGAACTAAGTTGTCTAACGTCATCTAATTTACGTGTCCAAAAGTGAATGTAACACTTTCCAGATGTTTATATTCTTTGCTTCGAATTAGGTACCTACTAAATTATTCTACGACTATCTCTGTGAAGAACCATGAGTTTGTAGTGAAAAAAAAGGTGAAAAGGAGATGCTTACCATACTCCCGTCGCATTGCCCGGATAATAAGTTAGCAACCCTTTCTAGTGAACTTTTGCTTACATTCGAAGACTGTTTCAAAGTTTTACATTGCTTATTAAGTTGTTCAAAGGAGCTGTCAATATCATTTCCCGAACGTTTATTTGCGAGGGTTTGCTTACCTTTGAAACCAGTATTCACCTTGATTTTCCGGGTAGTAATAGTTCCTCAAAGTATTTTCAGAGAACTGAAACAATCCTATATATATTCCATACCATATATATGGCCGCTTTGCGAGCCTTATATAGGAGTTATCTTACATTACAACCCATGTATGCGCAAGGATCCTCTTACAATATACCTAACCTAAAGTTGTACCTATATTCTTCTCCGCCATTGGCTTTAAGAGCTTCGGCAGAAGGCTCATCCAGGGCACAGGTGGCGACCCTGCCACCCTGCTCAGCCTTCTCCCCTAACACCTTCCAGAGCTCCGTGTTCAGGCCAAACTTCTGAGCAGTACCCAGGCATCTATTGAGGACGCCTCGGACTCCGGAATGAAGGTGACCGCCGCGCCGTAGCTGGTTTGGGCAGCTCACCCTCTGGGAAAACAGAGTGTCGCCTCCGGCCACGGCTTCGCCTTTGGTACTTCGTTCATAAGCCAGTCCTTGCTAGCCTGGTTGCAACTAGAGTTTGCATTATCCGACGGGTTTTTAATATTCGAATAATTCGGATAATACAATTTTTATTATTCGAATATTCGAATAATTCGGATAATTTCGGATAATTTATTAAATGGAACAAAATTAATGTTCCAGGTGCGTATAAGCGTGGAATTGATAACGGCTGAGATAGATGAGCGCCATAATGCGAAATTTACCTACATATTTTATTTATTTTTAGTGTAAATCAGCAAACTGTAGAAATTAAAACACACCTAGCTCTCTATATTTACTTCTATGACTAGAATCTTGCAATCAGATAGTGAGCTGTTGATATAAGACAGTAGTAGTGATTAGTTAGGTGTTAGGTATAAGGAGAAGTTTTTCTGACAACACCTTTACCTTGGAAATGGATGGTAGAGAGGATGGCTTGTGTAGAGTGGAACGTGAGACAACATCATTGGATATGATGATGGTTATAGGGCTATACAGCGTTATCATATTATCCGATCCGATATCGGATGTAGGAAAGAGGTCAAAGGCAAAAATCAAAGATGGCGCCTCGAATGATTTCGAGAATGTATAGGAGTCGGTCCTTCGCTCGATCGGATCGGATACTCATCTTAAATCTGCGGGGGCCGCTTCCGGATACACTTCGACCCATCGGGATCTTTTGTGCAATTACCCCCTTCGATCCTAAGATCCTTCAGCTATTCAGAAGCTTCTCGACCATCTCCACGTATCGGATGATGAGGCTCATGGGTAGCTCTCTGATGTCCTTTGGTACTAGGTAGCATGCTCCAGAGTTCTTAATTCTTTGTCTGGCGATGGCGTGACATTCACACATTAGATGTCTGACGGTCTCTTTCTCTTCGCCGCACATGCGACAATCAGTGTAGTCAGCGTGTCCCATCTTGACCAAAATTCCTTTGATCCCGTAATGGCCTGTGAACACCCCTGTTATAATTTGGAGTTGTCTTTTGCCTAGCTTTCCTAACTTTTTGCTCCATCCAGAGTCTACCCTCCGCATAAAGAGCTTTGAATGCTTCAGACCTACCAGGGCATCCCACTCTTTTTGGTGATTAGCCTTTGTTTGGTCTTTCATAGCCGTTTTAATGGTTCCTTGTAAAAGGCCCACAAAAGGTTCCGGACCTAAGCAGTTGTCTTTAGATCTGGCCTTGGCAAGTTCATCAGCATTTTCATTGCCAATGAAGCCTTCGTGCCCCGGTACCCATACCAGTTGCACCTTGTTTTGCCTTCCAAGCTTGTTAAGAGCTTGGATGCCGTTTAATATCAGTCTAGAGTAAACTCTGGGCGATGTGAAGGCTTTGAGTGCCGCCTGACTGTCGCTGAGTATATAGATATTCTTTCCTTGGGTTTGTCTAACTATATTCTTATGTACACAGGTAATTATTGCGCATTTCTCGGGCTCTCGCCTTGGAAGACAGTGGCATAATTGCCCATGCTGATACTACCACTGTAGTCACTAGTCATTTGCATTAAATGCCTACGCCCGTGCCAGATGCCATCTTGGACCGGATCAGATACTTAATATAAAAAGTTGAAAACTCTAAACGGCTCTAAACAAAAGCGTCCTGGTTAGGGTCTTCGAACAGGAATGAGCAAAGATATAGGTACTCGTTCAAAACAGAATAACCAAAAAAAGAGAAGACCAATTAGTCGAAGACACTTCCTATCCAGGTGTGGATCATTTTAGACCTTAGTTGCAGAGTGGCTGGTACCAAAGTACCAATTGAAGGGGAGAGGTGATAAATAAGTAAGTAAGTAAATTCTTTATTGTACCACCAACATAAAATATACAAGACATCAAATTTAAAAGAATGAAGAAGGAGGAGGTACAAATGCGAACTTATTTAAATATTCAAATCCAAAACGCCTCAAATTGCTCGGCAGCGATTTGATAGGTTTTACTTTCCAAGGTAATCAGTAGATCGACTAAGATTTCAAAGTATAAGTAGTAATTAGACCGATTTTTGTGTATGCGTGTAACTAAGGACTTAAAAGAAAAATACCTTATATTTCTTAGTGAAGTGGAGGGAATTCTGGCGTAAATTGCTATGGAACTGATAGCAGCTAAATTCGGAATGAGGCGCTAAATTTCAATTTCAAAAAAAAGGGACCAGGAAATCTAGGTATAAATCTCATTATTAAGTTCGGTTTTACAGATAACTTCACTTTATCTATTAGCAGTAATGATAGTAGGTTGGGGTAACGTTTTCATATTAAAAAACAATAATTGAACCTTTTTCTGTTTTTAAACCATCCAATTAATAGAATAGTTTGATTTTGAAAATAAATAGGTATTAACTTGTTAGCAATAAACATTATCCGTATTAAGAATTGATCGAAATTGGTTTCAGTGACGTCTAGCTATTAAATATATTACTTATAAATAAAAAATAACATTTATAGAAATTATCCGGATAATTTCACTTGAATTATTCGAATATTTTCGGATAAAAATATTGGCGGATATTCGAATAATTCGGATAATTGGGAATCTTGCTCGATTTGAAGGATCATACACAACACATTAGTGAGATGTATCGGATGAGAGAAGTGGGGCCTTATCTCAGTGGGAGTGTAGGCGTCCCCTAACTCTAGGTTCCACAAACAGTGATTATTCTCCAATCTGTCGAAGAGTGGGCTTCGGGCAACCTCGATCATGTGGTGGATATAACCTTGTCGGTATTGCGGCACCGACAGCATGTGCTTGTTCGTACATGAAGGCGTTAAAAGGTAATTTCCTATATTACTTTCCCCCAATATTTCAATTCTCTCCGATGGGGTTGCTGATGGGTCCTTGGGTCTCCCTATAACGTAGAATTCATGGTTATGCGGGTGACTGGACGACGGTTTGATGATACTCAAGTTGCATTGGTGAGCTTCGAAAATCTCCCTGAGCATTACGATCTGATACGGGTGTCGAAGGAACATCTTGTTAACAAAGGTGCCCTCTGCATGCAGATATGGCCTTACGATTGGCAAGTAGAGTAATATCTTATCATAGTTGTCTGTGTCGGTTTTCGTCTCCGCATCCATACAAAATACCATTATGTTTCCGTTCAGTCGTGCGATTAAGTCCTTGAACTTGCTAACAAACCCGATCTCTGTGATATCAGTGGCACCCATGCACGTTTCTGTAATGCCAACTAGACGATTCATGGGATTGCACACATCCCCCATTAAGGACGGAGGGGATACATTTAGTATATTCTCTTTGATTTCCACCGTCTCGTCTTGGAGGGTGTTATATATCAGGGAGGCCACAGGAAAAAGATGTGCCAAGTAAGACAATATCCCTCCTGACCCTTCCGCCAGCGTGATGACGATATCTCTTGTATGAGTTAGAACAGGATTAATGCAGCCCAAAGTTTCATGAAGTTTAGAAGCAGCTGTGCTAATCCTACCTATTGGTCGAGTAATGTGGTGAATATATCGTGTCCAGAGGGGTGACTTGTCGCTCCCTGTTCGTCTCAGAATTGATTCACTAAAGGCATAGCATGGTGATTTCCTTGCCGGGTAAGCGAGAAACCCTGACGTCAAGCGAGATATGTTTGCCTTGGTAGACAGCTTCTGGTCGATCGTATCAGCAAGAGGCAGTGCAGGTGAAAGATGCTCAGTGAACTCACCCTTCAGGTCTCGCCAGACCAGGATTGCAATTGCCTGGTCGAACCCGTAGAAGTTTGAATACCCATTCAGTGCCACTACAGGGCACAGGTCAAGCCATCGCCTTGCTCCCTGCTCGTGAACGCGTGTGACGGATAGAGCTCCTGCTTTTTCGAATTTGCTCATCGTCGTTGTCATATCCAAGTATTTCTTTAAATATAAGTTCCAAACGTGTTGCTGATACCCAAGAGTGTCTGAAGCAAAGAATATCGTCAAGGTTGCCTCATAGTAGTCACGCGCGTGTTCTGTTATGTGTTTCTTGACAGATTCCGCCAAGACTCCGGATAGACTCCTAGGTTGGGTAAATATTGCATGCTTTAAAGGTGGAATTTGGAGCCACCTAATGACTTCATTCTCGCGACCGCCATTTAATATTAGATAGGCTAAATGGTCAAACATTCCCTTCGGATAGACAAATGTTTTGCCATGAAGGTAGTTTGTCAAGTCGACACTTCCTTGCATTAATCCTACGATCAAGTAAGGTAGGCTCGCTGAGCGAAACTCTGTCATCAAGTTACTCGCAAGCCTGTCAGTGCAGTCATTAGTTTTGCTCAGGCCTATTGACTCTTTCTCATCGTGAACATCTGTATGTCTGTCTAGCGTGTTGGCCAATTTACGTCCCAGGTCAACTGACATAGCTGCAACACAGTCCCGGATGTTTCTTTCTCTATCACCATCTAGTAAATAGCAAGGATTGTACTCAATTTCTCTTGCTACTCCTATGTTCGGACTACGCTCCATCTGGACTTGCGGGTCTGTGATCAAGTAGGTACATTGCGGACACATAAGCGGAACACCGTACTCTTCTGGAATTCGAGCATCACAGGTAGCTGCTTCGGCGGCATAGTTTTGGATGTAAAGGAAAAGCTCCTGGAAAAATAAGTTGTAATCTTCCTGACCTCTGAGTGCCTGCCCCAACTGATTTGTGTTTATGCTTATATGGGTCGCCAATGTTGTCGAGAGTGCATACAAGGCCGAACGCTTCTGGGATGAGGCTCTAAAACGGTGTTCGTAACTACCACCATAGTTAATCCCGCACCATCTTGATATAGGCTCTGTTGAGAAAATCTCAGGCAGCCCTGCCAGTTTGTTCGCAATCATCTGCTTAATCAAATCTATTAAATTACTCTGAGGGTTCATCCTCTCTAAATAGGATTGTATGTAATACAATTTCATTACTGATTTAACTGCTGGGTTAGGGCTGATCACTGACAGCTTGGGCTTCATTATCTTTTCCGGGGTCGAGGATCCTAGGTACGGAGAGTACGGGCCTCTTTGCTTCATTGCTGCTGCTTTTTCTGTTCTCAACAAATTCGATGTCTTAGCTACGATGCAGTTGCTCTTATCTCTCGGGCGGAGAGAGTCGATATCTACGACTGTGACTTGTTCACATATCACAATCCGGATATTCGAATATCCGGATTGCAAACCCTACATGTAATATTAGAGGACAGTTGAGGATGGTTGATTCATAGGCAAAGTATGAGTCGTATATGAAGCGGTTTATTTAATAAAACATGCCTATATATACATGTGTCGGTTGCCGCTGACCAAGCAATATGCGTTATGTCGCAGTAAACCGTTGTGTTACTGCTAAACATAGAAAGTGGCTAATATGCCATTACACCTCCCCCGAAAGTCCCTTCACCGCCGGGGTGGCAGAAGAAAAAATTTAAACGCATGTTACTTAGTTTACAATTTTTTCTGAAATCAAAGTATTGTAAAATAAGGTTAAACTGGGTATAGTAATTTGAGATAAATGTATTTACATTAATTATTTGCTCCTTGTAATGTCCTAATAGTGTCGTAGTCCTTAATAGTGTTATTAATTTATTTCCTTGTTGCAAAATAAAATTCGTAAAAATCAATATCAAAACTAGTGTTTGTAATTCATTGTTAAAAGTGTATTTCCAACTTCAATTATGTCATTATTTCTATACTCAGGCGAATTAAAGAAGCGTTATCGCTTTAAAAAAAAAATATCCATGCACTCGTATACATGAAATCATTCCAGAAGTTTAATAATATCGGTACTTTAAAAAAAAATATATATATATATATTAAAATTAATGCCGGTTGGAGTCCAATACTCCTAATAATAAATCGGAGTCCTATACTCCTAACAATAATAATTTGGGCTACGCGCCTCTGCGTACCCTATACTTAATACATGGGAATCGTTCCCGAGGGTCTGATCACCCTATGACATAAACACGGCTTATCAGGCCCATCCTTTAGGGATATCCTGTACTGTACCTAGGCACATCTACATTAAGACAACAAAGGTCTCCTACATCTTTCACGGAGGAATACGGTTATTCTCACCATGATCAAGTATGAAGGACTTGTGTTCTAGCTGTATGAGGTCACACAACTTGGTGTGCCTCCACGTTTGCAGTAACTATTTAAGACATCCCGTCTCCAAATTGTTGATTTTATCTAACAAAAAGGACTAGTTACGCAACGCTAACCTATCTTACTCATATATTAGTACCGCTAGCTAATATTCACTATATGCCTGGTAAAATAAGTTGTTTTTTTTTTTTTTTTTTAATTTAAGAAAGTAAATAAATTCTACATTCACTACAATCAGGTGATCAGTCTAAACGTAGTTAAGTAGTACTAGTTAAGTTATTAATTGCAATAAAATAATTTTATTGAATGAAGTTTGTAATTATTTTATTGTTGGTATCAAATTTCATTCATTGGATAATTAAAATATCGTAAAGTGGTGGCGATAACTCGCGACCTAGAAAAATTATGCTGACGCGCGGAACGTGCGCTGCCGTCGGCGCGTGCAATTTCGTAAGCTGTTTACTTGGACTAGATTCGACACTTACAATTTATAATTTAGAATATGACTATAAATTATTTAACCATGTACGGTTAAAAGAGAAGTTATGTTGCAAAAACAATAGTAAGGGAGTTAAGATTATTCTGATTATGATTTACATTTCTTTTTTTTTCTTTTAAAATTGGAGCTTATGAAATTTTGTTAACAGTAATGGGTTGGCGGCAACCTTCAAATTTAGAAAAAGAAAGGGGAAAAATAATATACTCCATCCACGTTCTCTTGATACTGTACAGGGTTGGCGGAGTGGTGGGTATGGTGGCGGTTGAACGGTCACTGGTGGGTACCTGACTGGTTCGCTGTGCCGATGCTGATGCAGACTACGTGCCCTTGTAAACGGCGTGGTCTGTGCTGGTGTGCTGAGCGGCGGGATTTCCTGTGCCGTCGTTTGAGGCAGTTGTGCGGCCCGTGGTGGCATTGGTGCCACGGTGGCTATCGGTCGCACGATGGTCCGCGGGGGCTGCGACGGGGCCGTTGGAGCCTGGCTCGCCTGGTCCTGGCAGGCTGGAGGGTTCCCTTGGCCTGCTCGCCTCTGGTGTGTCGGCGGGTCTTGGTAGGCTGGCCGCGCTGTCGTCGTGTTGCTTGATACTGTGATGGCTCGTGGTTGATTCGGTGGCGCTTAGATTGCCACGGTGACCGCTGCGTTAATCGTTAGTTCCACTGTTCGGTTTCCGTCGCTGTCTAGGGTTATCCGCAACGACTGGTTATATTCCACTGGCTTCTCGAGTGAAATGTCCTCTCCTTCCATGGTGATGTTTACTGTCACTGGTGCTGGTGCCATATTTAATTTTGAATTTTCTTTCTGCTTCTGGTTCTTCGGAGTCTTGATATCTTGAAGATTAGTTATTGGTCCTGTTTGCAATTGATCTGACTGCGTATTTGAAGATTCTTCACTGGTTCAAGTGGCAAGGGTCGCTGTACAAAGATGTACATTTTTTGCAACAATGCATATGCACTCTGACCCAAAACAACATCTTAATGCAACTGATGCATCTGGACTTTGTCCAAAAGTAGACCGTCATTTTGCATACGCATCAAAATCTCCCACACAACCTAGTTGTAATTAACCATAAGAATTTGTGTATTCGCATTACATTTTTTACCGTGACAGTAAACACACCTATTCAGATTTTATGCATTTTTGCTGATACCCTGGCGCCCGTACCTTGACATTCTCTTACAGTCGCCATGTAATTAGAGTTTGCATTATCCGACGGGTTTTTAATATTCGAATAATTCGGATAATACAATTTTTATTATTCGAATATTCGAATAATTCGGATAATTTCGGATAATTTATTAAATGGAACAAAATTAATGTTCCAGGTGCGTATAAGCGTGGAATTGATAACGGCTGAGATAGATGAGCGCCATAATGCGAAATTTACCTACATATTTTATTTATTTTTAGTGTAAATCAGCAAACTGTAGAAATTAAAACACACCTAGCTCTCTATATTTACTTCTATGACTAGAATCTTGCAATCAGATAGTGAGCTGTTGATATA
The DNA here is from genome assembly GCF_023078275.1 of Leguminivora glycinivorella. Taxonomy (NCBI): domain Eukaryota; kingdom Metazoa; phylum Arthropoda; class Insecta; order Lepidoptera; family Tortricidae; genus Leguminivora; species Leguminivora glycinivorella. Next base: position 11,465,258 of record NC_062988.1, read on the forward strand.
AGACAGTAGTAGTGATTAGTTAGGTGTTAGGTATAAGGAGAAGTTTTTCTGACAACATCTTTACCTTGGAAATGGATGGTAGAGAGGATGGCTTGTGTAGAGTGGAACGTGAGACAACATCATTGGATATGATGATGGTTATAGGGCTATACAGCGTTATCATATTATCCGATCCGATATCGGATGTAGGAAAGAGGTCAAAGGCAAAAATCAAAGATGGCGCCTCGAATGATTTCGAGAATGTATAGGAGTCGGTCCTTCGCTCGATCGGATCGGATACTCATCTTAAATCTGCGGGGGCCGCTTCCGGATACACTTCGACCCATCGGGATCTTTTGTGCAATTACCCCCTTCGATCCTAAGATCCTTCAGCTATTCAGAAGCTTCTCGACCATCTCCACGTATCGGATGATGAGGCTCATGGGTAGCTCTCTGATGTCCTTTGGTACTAGGTAGCATGCTCCAGAGTTCTTAATTCTTTGTCTGGCGATGGCGTGACATTCACACATTAGATGTCTGACGGTCTCTTTCTCTTCGCCGCACATGCGACAATCAGTGTAGTCAGCGTGTCCCATCTTGACCAAAATTCCTTTGATCCCGTAATGGCCTGTGAACACCCCTGTTATAATTTGGAGTTGTCTTTTGCCTAGCTTTCCTAACTTTTTGCTCCATCCAGAGTCTACCCTCCGCATAAAGAGCTTTGAATGCTTCAGACCTACCAGGGCATCCCACTCTTTTTGGTGATTAGCCTTTGTTTGGTCTTTCATAGCCGTTTTAATGGTTCCTTGTAAAAGGCCCACAAAAGGTTCCGGACCTAAGCAGTTGTCTTTAGATCTGGCCTTGGCAAGTTCATCAGCATTTTCATTGCCAATGAAGCCTTCGTGCCCCGGTACCCATACCAGTTGCACCTTGTTTTGCCTTCCAAGCTTGTTAAGAGCTTGGATGCCGTTTAATATCAGTCTAGAGTAAACTCTGGGCGATGTGAAGGCTTTGAGTGCCGCCTGACTGTCGCTGAGTATATAGATATTCTTTCCTTGGGTTTGTCTAACTATATTCTTATGTACACAGGTAATTATTGCGCATTTCTCGGGCTCTCGCCTTGGAAGACAGTGGCATAATTGCCCATGCTGATACTACCACTGTAGTCACTAGTCATTTGCATTAAATGCCTACGCCCGTGCCAGATGCCATCTTGGACCGGATCAGATACTTAATATAAAAAGTTGAAAACTCTAAACGGCTCTAAACAAAAGCGTCCTGGTTAGGGTCTTCGAACAGGAATGAGCAAAGATATAGGTACTCGTTCAAAACAGAATAACCAAAAAAAGAGAAGACCAATTAGTCGAAGACACTTCCTATCCAGGTGTGGATCATTTTAGACCTTAGTTGCAGAGTGGCTGGTACCAAAGTACCAATTGAAGGGGAGAGGTGATAAATAAGTAAGTAAGTAAATTCTTTATTGTACCACCAACATAAAATATACAAGACATCAAATTTAAAAGAATGAAGAAGGAGGAGGTACAAATGCGAACTTATTTAAATATTCAAATCCAAAACGCCTCAAATTGCTCGGCAGCGATTTGATAGGTTTTACTTTCCAAGGTAATCAGTAGATCGACTAAGATTTCAAAGTATAAGTAGTAATTAGACCGATTTTTGTGTATGCGTGTAACTAAGGACTTAAAAGAAAAATACCTTATATTTCTTAGTGAAGTGGAGGGAATTCTGGCGTAAATTGCTATGGAACTGATAGCAGCTAAATTCGGAATGAGGCGCTAAATTTCAATTTCAAAAAAAAGGGACCAGGAAATCTAGGTATAAATCTCATTATTAAGTTCGGTTTTACAGATAACTTCACTTTATCTATTAGCAGTAATGATAGTAGGTTGGGGTAACGTTTTCATATTAAAAAACAATAATTGAACCTTTTTCTGTTTTTAAACCATCCAATTAATAGAATAGTTTGATTTTGAAAATAAATAGGTATTAACTTGTTAGCAATAAACATTATCCGTATTAAGAATTGATCGAAATTGGTTTCAGTGACGTCTAGCTATTAAATATATTACTTATAAATAAAAAATAACATTTATAGAAATTATCCGGATAATTTCACTTGAATTATTCGAATATTTTCGGATAAAAATATTGGCGGATATTCGAATAATTCGGATAATTGGGAATCTTGCTCGATTTGAAGGATCATACACAACACATTAGTGAGATGTATCGGATGAGAGAAGTGGGGCCTTATCTCAGTGGGAGTGTAGGCGTCCCCTAACTCTAGGTTCCACAAACAGTGATTATTCTCCAATCTGTCGAAGAGTGGGCTTCGGGCAACCTCGATCATGTGGTGGATATAACCTTGTCGGTATTGCGGCACCGACAGCATGTGCTTGTTCGTACATGAAGGCGTTAAAAGGTAATTTCCTATATTACTTTCCCCCAATATTTCAATTCTCTCCGATGGGGTTGCTGATGGGTCCTTGGGTCTCCCTATAACGTAGAATTCATGGTTATGCGGGTGACTGGACGACGGTTTGATGATACTCAAGTTGCATTGGTGAGCTTCGAAAATCTCCCTGAGCATTACGATCTGATACGGGTGTCGAAGGAACATCTTGTTAACAAAGGTGCCCTCTGCATGCAGATATGGCCTTACGATTGGCAAGTAGAGTAATATCTTATCATAGTTGTCTGTGTCGGTTTTCGTCTCCGCATCCATACAAAATACCATTATGTTTCCGTTCAGTCGTGCGATTAAGTCCTTGAACTTGCTAACAAACCCGATCTCTGTGATATCAGTGGCACCCATGCACGTTTCTGTAATGCCAACTAGACGATTCATGGGATTGCACACATCCCCCATTAAGGACGGAGGGGATACATTTAGTATATTCTCTTTGATTTCCACCGTCTCGTCTTGGAGGGTGTTATATATCAGGGAGGCCACAGGAAAAAGATGTGCCAAGTAAGACAATATCCCTCCTGACCCTTCCGCCAGCGTGATGACGATATCTCTTGTATGAGTTAGAACAGGATTAATGCAGCCCAAAGTTTCATGAAGTTTAGAAGCAGCTGTGCTAATCCTACCTATTGGTCGAGTAATGTGGTGAATATATCGTGTCCAGAGGGGTGACTTGTCGCTCCCTGTTCGTCTCAGAATTGATTCACTAAAGGCATAGCATGGTGATTTCCTTGCCGGGTAAGCGAGAAACCCTGACGTCAAGCGAGATATGTTTGCCTTGGTAGACAGCTTCTGGTCGATCGTATCAGCAAGAGGCAGTGCAGGTGAAAGATGCTCAGTGAACTCACCCTTCAGGTCTCGCCAGACCAGGATTGCAATTGCCTGGTCGAACCCGTAGAAGTTTGAATACCCATTCAGTGCCACTACAGGGCACAGGTCAAGCCATCGCCTTGCTCCCTGCTCGTGAACGCGTGTGACGGATAGAGCTCCTGCTTTTTCGAATTTGCTCATCGTCGTTGTCATATCCAAGTATTTCTTTAAATATAAGTTCCAAACGTGTTGCTGATACCCAAGAGTGTCTGAAGCAAAGAATATCGTCAAGGTTGCCTCATAGTAGTCACGCGCGTGTTCTGTTATGTGTTTCTTGACAGATTCCGCCAAGACTCCGGATAGACTCCTAGGTTGGGTAAATATTGCATGCTTTAAAGGTGGAATTTGGAGCCACCTAATGACTTCATTCTCGCGACCGCCATTTAATATTAGATAGGCTAAATGGTCAAACATTCCCTTCGGATAGACAAATGTTTTGCCATGAAGGTAGTTTGTCAAGTCGACACTTCCTTGCATTAATCCTACGATCAAGTAAGGTAGGCTCGCTGAGCGAAACTCTGTCATCAAGTTACTCGCAAGCCTGTCAGTGCAGTCATTAGTTTTGCTCAGGCCTATTGACTCTTTCTCATCGTGAACATCTGTATGTCTGTCTAGCGTGTTGGCCAATTTACGTCCCAGGTCAACTGACATAGCTGCAACACAGTCCCGGATGTTTCTTTCTCTATCACCATCTAGTAAATAGCAAGGATTGTACTCAATTTCTCTTGCTACTCCTATGTTCGGACTACGCTCCATCTGGACTTGCGGGTCTGTGATCAAGTAGGTACATTGCGGACACATAAGCGGAACACCGTACTCTTCTGGAATTCGAGCATCACAGGTAGCTGCTTCGGCGGCATAGTTTTGGATGTAAAGGAAAAGCTCCTGGAAAAATAAGTTGTAATCTTCCTGACCTCTGAGTGCCTGCCCCAACTGATTTGTGTTTATGCTTATATGGGTCGCCAATGTTGTCGAGAGTGCATACAAGGCCGAACGCTTCTGGGATGAGGCTCTAAAACGGTGTTCGTAACTACCACCATAGTTAATCCCGCACCATCTTGATATAGGCTCTGTTGAGAAAATCTCAGGCAGCCCTGCCAGTTTGTTCGCAATCATCTGCTTAATCAAATCTATTAAATTACTCTGAGGGTTCATCCTCTCTAAATAGGATTGTATGTAATACAATTTCATTACTGATTTAACTGCTGGGTTAGGGCTGATCACTGACAGCTTGGGCTTCATTATCTTTTCCGGGGTCGAGGATCCTAGGTACGGAGAGTACGGGCCTCTTTGCTTCATTGCTGCTGCTTTTTCTGTTCTCAACAAATTCGATGTCTTAGCTACGATGCAGTTGCTCTTATCTCTCGGGCGGAGAGAGTCGATATCTACGACTGTGACTTGTTCACATATCACAATCCGGATATTCGAATATCCGGATTGCAAACCCTACATGTAATATTAGAGGACAGTTGAGGATGGTTGATTCATAGGCAAAGTATGAGTCGTATATGAAGCGGTTTATTTAATAAAACATGCCTATATATACATGTGTCGGTTGCCGCTGACCAAGCAATATGCGTTATGTCGCAGTAAACCGTTGTGTTACTGCTAAACATAGAAAGTGGCTAATATGCCATTACACCTCCCCCGAAAGTCCCTTCACCGCCGGGGTGGCAGAAGAAAAAATTTAAACGCATGTTACTTAGTTTACAATTTTTTCTGAAATCAAAGTATTGTAAAATAAGGTTAAACTGGGTATAGTAATTTGAGATAAATGTATTTACATTAATTATTTGCTCCTTGTAATGTCCTAATAGTGTCGTAGTCCTTAATAGTGTTATTAATTTATTTCCTTGTTGCAAAATAAAATTCGTAAAAATCAATATCAAAACTAGTGTTTGTAATTCATTGTTAAAAGTGTATTTCCAACTTCAATTATGTCATTATTTCTATACTCAGGCGAATTAAAGAAGCGTTATCGCTTTAAAAAAAAATATCCATGCACTCGTATACATGAAATCATTCCAGAAGTTTAATAATATCGGTACTTTAAAAAAAAAATATATATATATATATTAAAATTAATGCCGGTTGGAGTCCAATACTCCTAATAATAAATCGGAGTCCTATACTCCTAACAATAATAATTTGGGCTACGCGCCTCTGCGTACCCTATACTTAATACATGGGAATCGTTCCCGAGGGTCTGATCACCCTATGACATAAACACGGCTTATCAGGCCCATCCTTTAGGGATATCCTGTACTGTACCTAGGCACATCTACATTAAGACAACAAAGGTCTCCTACATCTTTCACGGAGGAATACGGTTATTCTCACCATGATCAAGTATGAAGGACTTGTGTTCTAGCTGTATGAGGTCACACAACTTGGTGTGCCTCCACGTTTGCAGTAACTATTTAAGACATCCCGTCTCCAAATTGTTGATTTTATCTAACAAAAAGGACTAGTTACGCAACGCTAACCTATCTTACTCATATATTAGTACCGCTAGCTAATATTCACTATATGCCTGGTAAAATAAGTTGTTTTTTTTTTTTAATTTAAGAAAGTAAATAAATTCTACATTCACTACAATCAGGTGATCAGTCTAAACGTAGTTAAGTAGTACTAGTTAAGTTATTAATTGCAATAAAATAATTTTATTGAATGAAGTTTGTAATTATTTTATTGTTGGTATCAAATTTCATTCATTGGATAATTAAAATATCGTAAAGTGGTGGCGATAACTCGCGACCTAGAAAAATTATGCTGACGCGCGGAACGTGCGCTGCCGTCGGCGCGTGCAATTTCGTAAGCTGTTTACTTGGACTAGATTCGACACTTACAATTTATAATTTAGAATATGACTATAAATTATTTAACCATGTACGGTTAAAAGAGAAGTTATGTTGCAAAAACAATAGTAAGGGAGTTAAGATTATTCTGATTATGATTTACATTTCTTTTTTTTTCTTTTAAAATTGGAGCTTATGAAATTTTGTTAACAGTAATGGGTTGGCGGCAACCTTCAAATTTAGAAAAAGAAAGGGGAAAAATAATATACTCCATCCACGTTCTCTTGATACTGTACAGGGTTGGCGGAGTGGTGGGTATGGTGGCGGTTGAACGGTCACTGGTGGGTACCTGACTGGTTCGCTGTGCCGATGCTGATGCAGACTACGTGCCCTTGTAAACGGCGTGGTCTGTGCTGGTGTGCTGAGCGGCGGGATTTCCTGTGCCGTCGTTTGAGGCAGTTGTGCGGCCCGTGGTGGCATTGGTGCCACGGTGGCTATCGGTCGCACGATGGTCCGCGGGGGCTGCGACGGGGCCGTTGGAGCCTGGCTCGCCTGGTCCTGGCAGGCTGGAGGGTTCCCTTGGCCTGCTCGCCTCTGGTGTGTCGGCGGGTCTTGGTAGGCTGGCCGCGCTGTCGTCGTGTTGCTTGATACTGTGATGGCTCGTGGTTGATTCGGTGGCGCTTAGATTGCCACGGTGACCGCTGCGTTAATCGTTAGTTCCACTGTTCGGTTTCCGTCGCTGTCTAGGGTTATCCGCAACGACTGGTTATATTCCACTGGCTTCTCGAGTGAAATGTCCTCTCCTTAGATGGTGATGTTTACTGTCACTGGTGCTGGTGCCATATTTAATTTTGAATTTTCTTTCTGCTTCTGGTTCTTCGGAGTCTTGATATCTTGAAGATTAGTTATTGGTCCTGTTTGCAATTGATCTGACTGCGTATTTGAAGATTCTTCACTGGTTCAAGTGGCAAGGGTCGCTGTACAAAGATGTACATTTTTTGCAACAATGCATATGCACTCTGACCCAAAACAACATCTTAATGCAACTGATGCATCTGGACTTTGTCCAAAAGTAGACCGTCATTTTGCATACGCATCAAAATCTCCCACACAACCTAGTTGTAATTAACCATAAGAATTTGTGTATTCGCATTACATTTTTTACCGTGACAGTAAACACACCTATTCAGATTTTATGCATTTTTGCTGATACCCTGGCGCCCGTACCTTGACATTCTCTTACAGTCGCCATGTAATTAGAGTTTGCATTATCCGACGGGTTTTTAATATTCGAATAATTCGGATAATACAATTTTTATTATTCGAATATTCGAATAATTCGGATAATTTCGGATAATTTATTAAATGGAACAAAATTAATGTTCCAGGTGCGTATAAGCGTGGAATTGATAACGGCTGAGATAGATGAGCGCCATAATGCGAAATTTACCTACATATTTTATTTATTTTTAGTGTAAATCAGCAAACTGTAGAAATTAAAACACACCTAGCTCTCTATATTTACTTCTATGACTAGAATCTTGCAATCAGATAGTGAGCTGTTGATATAAGACAGTAGTAGTGATTAGTTAGGTGTTAGGTATAAGGAGAAGTTTTTCTGACAACATCTTTACCTTGGAAATGGATGGTAGAGAGGATGGCTTGTGTAGAGTGGAACGTGAGACAACATCATTGGATATGATGATGGTTATAGGGCTATACAGCGTTATCATATTATCCGATCCGATATCGGATGTAGGAAAGAGGTCAAAGGCAAAAATCAAAGATGGCGCCTCGAATGATTTCGAGAATGTATAGGAGTCGCACAGACTGGTATTTGACCCAAAAAGTTGGCCAAAATTATTTTAAAGTTCCAATGGCCTCCTAACCATTTGTTATTAAGATTTAAGGGTCAAGAAGGTAAAATAAACCGGCCAAGTGCGTGTCGGGCCACGCTCAGTGTAGGGTTCCGTAGTTTTCCGTATTTTTTTTTAAAACTACTGAACCTATCAAGTTCAAAATAATTTTCCTAGAAAGTTTTTATTAAGTTCTACTTTTGTGATTTTTTTCATATTTTTTACACATATGGTTCAAAAGTTAGGGGGGGGGACACTTTTTTTTCCTTTATGAGCGATTATTTCCGAAAATATTAATATTACCAAACAACGATTTTAGTAAACCCTTATTCATTTTTAAATACCTATCCAACAATATATCACACGTTGTGGGTTGAATGAAAAAAAAATTTGTCCCCACTTTACATGTAGGGGGGTACCCTAACAAAACATTTTTTTCCACTTTTTATTTAACCATTTTGCCGGCGTGGTTGATATATATATTGGTACCAAATTTCAGCTTTCTAGTGCTACCGGTTACTGACATTATCCGCGGACGGACGGACGGACAGACAGACATGGCGAAACTATAACGGTTCCTGGTTGACAAATTGAAAGTTGAAAAACATTAAATATTATATTTCAACTTTTATTAGTTATTTTCATCAAAGCTTACATTAGCTTTCTTCCAGGACATTTCTGTTTTATGTCTCTTGCTCCTGTCGCTCAACTCTAAGAAAGTCTTTTCAGGACGACCAGAACTGACTCCTGCTTTTGGTAGAGATATGCATCCTTTGAGCTACTCGATGCTGCTATCTAGGAATCTGGCACTTGTATTAAGAGCAGCTGTCCATTTTTGTTTAAACTAATGCTTGATGCGAGACAGTTTCAGCTTTATGTCAGCAATATTGTGGTCATTTTCCGTATATAGATTCAGTAATACTTGCTCCAAAAATTGCAACTTTTTGTTAAAAGTTGAGCTGTCTGAGCGTTCAATAATAGCAAATAAATCATTCCTATATAATACCCGGATTCCAGAAGAACCTAAAACACAAAAACGTAAAAATAAGTAAAATCTCATGTACCAAGTAACGAATGTGCTTACGGAAAAAAAATCACCAAAAATAGGCGGGTGCATTGGGGTGGCTATTCTGTACTTTATATTATAAAGGAAAGTCTATTCTTCAACATGTCATTCAAATGTTAGCTGGATAATGCTTGGTAACTTATTAAAAATTCCAATGTTCTTGAAAAACTTATCTTTTTATTTAAAATTTCCCGGTACTCACTTCTCAAGGGTATTAATGAAGAAAATCAATTAATATTTAAGTAAAATTTAGTGTTAAATAAAGTACATACCTGGTTCTTTGCAATCCATATTAGAAACCAACACAAAACGGGCCAATCAAGGAATAACAAATTTTTGAAAACAATGAAATTCGAGTGCATCGAACAATCACGCAGACGCTTTCGGCGAACGGTAATTTTCGACTAAGCCTACACGGGTGATAGATGACTTTAGCACGTGGTATTTTTTTTTACTAGGTGGAGGGGTTATTCTAGTTTTAAGAAACAATGGTTAAGAAGGGGTACGGCGTAAATAAAAAAAATGGATTTTGGCCAGCTTTTGAGGCTCAATACCTGTCTGTGAGTCGGTCCTTCGCTCGATCGGATCGGATACTCATCTTAAATCTGCGGGGGCCGCTTCCGGATACACTTCGACCCATCGGGATCTTTTGTGCAATTACCCCCTTCGATCCTAAGATCCTTCAGCTATTCAGAAGCTTCTCGACCATCTCCACGTATCGGATGATGAGGCTCATGGGTAGCTCTCTGATGTCCTTTGGTACTAGGTAGCATGCTCCAGAGTTCTTAATTCTTTGTCTGGCGATGGCGTGACATTCACACATTAGATGTCTGACGGTCTCTTTCTCTTCGCCGCACATGCGACAATCAGTGTAGTCAGCGTGTCCCATCTTGACCAAAATTCCTTTGATCCCGTAATGGCCTGTGAACACCCCTGTTATAATTTGGAGTTGTCTTTTGCCTAGCTTTCCTAACTTTTTGCTCCATCCAGAGTCTACCCTCCGCATAAAGAGCTTTGAATGCTTCAGACCTACCAGGGCATCCCACTCTTTTTGGTGATTAGCCTTTGTTTGGTCTTTCATAGCCGTTTTAATGGTTCCTTGTAAAAGGCCCACAAAAGGTTCCGGACCTAAGCAGTTGTCTTTAGATCTGGCCTTGGCAAGTTCATCAGCATTTTCATTGCCAATGAAGCCTTCGTGCCCCGGTACCCATACCAGTTGCACCTTGTTTTGCCTTCCAAGCTTGTTAAGAGCTTGGATGCCGTTTAATATCAGTCTAGAGTAAACTCTGGGCGATGTGAAGGCTTTGAGTGCCGCCTGACTGTCGCTGAGTATATAGATATTCTTTCCTTGGGTTTGTCTAACTATATTCTTATGTACACAGGTAATTATTGCGCATTTCTCGGGCTCTCGCCTTGGAAGACAGTGGCATAATTGCCCATGCTGATACTACCACTGTAGTCACTAGTCATTTGCATTAAATGCCTACGCCCGTGCCAGATGCCATCTTGGACCGGATCAGATACTTAATATAAAAAGTTGAAAACTCTAAACGGCTCTAAACAAAAGCGTCCTGGTTAGGGTCTTCGAACAGGAATGAGCAAAGATATAGGTACTCGTTCAAAACAGAATAACCAAAAAAGAGAAGACCAATTAGTCGAAGACACTTCCTATCCAGGTGTGGATCATTTTAGACCTTAGTTGCAGAGTGGCTGGTACCAAAGTACCAATTGAAGGGGAGAGGTGATAAATAAGTAAGTAAGTAAATTCTTTATTGTACCACCAACATAAAATATACAAGACATCAAATTTAAAAGAATGAAGAAGGAGGAGGTACAAATGCGAACTTATTTAAATATTCAAATCCAAAACGCCTCAAATTGCTCGGCAGCGATTTGATAGGTTTTACTTTCCAAGGTAATCAGTAGATCGACTAAGATTTCAAAGTATAAGTAGTAATTAGACCGATTTTTGTGTATGCGTGTAACTAAGGACTTAAAAGAAAAATACCTTATATTTCTTAGTGAAGTGGAGGGAATTCTGGCGTAAATTGCTATGGAACTGATAGCAGCTAAATTCGGAATGAGGCGCTAAATTTCAATTTCAAAAAAAGGGACCAGGAAATCTAGGTATAAATCTCATTATTAAGTTCGGTTTTACAGATAACTTCACTTTATCTATTAGCAGTAATGATAGTAGGTTGGGGTAACGTTTTCATATTAAAAAACAATAATTGAACCTTTTTCTGTTTTTAAACCATCCAATTAATAGAATAGTTTGATTTTGAAAATAAATAGGTATTAACTTGTTAGCAATAAACATTATCCGTATTAAGAATTGATCGAAATTGGTTTCAGTGACGTCTAGCTATTAAATATATTACTTATAAATAAAAAATAACATTTATAGAAATTATCCGGATAATTTCACTTGAATTATTCGAATATTTTCGGATAAAAATATTGGCGGATATTCGAATAATTCGGATAATTGGGAATCTTGCTCGATTTGAAGGATCATACACAACACATTAGTGAGATGTATCGGATGAGAGAAGTGGGGCCTTATCTCAGTGGGAGTGTAGGCGTCCCCTAACTCTAGGTTCCACAAACAGTGATTATTCTCCAATCTGTCGAAGAGTGGGCTTCGGGCAACCTCGATCATGTGGTGGATATAACCTTGTCGGTATTGCGGCACCGACAGCATGTGCTTGTTCGTACATGAAGGCGTTAAAAGGTAATTTCCTATATTACTTTCCCCCAATATTTCAATTCTCTCCGATGGGGTTGCTGATGGGTCCTTGGGTCTCCCTATAACGTAGAATTCATGGTTATGCGGGTGACTGGACGACGGTTTGATGATACTCAAGTTGCATTGGTGAGCTTCGAAAATCTCCCTGAGCATTACGATCTGATACGGGTGTCGAAGGAACATCTTGTTAACAAAGGTGCCCTCTGCATGCAGATATGGCCTTACGATTGGCAAGTAGAGTAATATCTTATCATAGTTGTCTGTGTCGGTTTTCGTCTCCGCATCCATACAAAATACCATTATGTTTCCGTTCAGTCGTGCGATTAAGTCCTTGAACTTGCTAACAAACCCGATCTCTGTGATATCAGTGGCACCCATGCACGTTTCTGTAATGCCAACTAGACGATTCATGGGATTGCACACATCCCCCATTAAGGACGGAGGGGATACATTTAGTATATTCTCTTTGATTTCCACCGTCTCGTCTTGGAGGGTGTTATATATCAGGGAGGCCACAGGAAAAAGATGTGCCAAGTAAGACAATATCCCTCCTGACCCTTCCGCCAGCGTGATGACGATATCTCTTGTATGAGTTAGAACAGGATTAATGCAGCCCAAAGTTTCATGAAGTTTAGAAGCAGCTGTGCTAATCCTACCTATTGGTCGAGTAATGTGGTGAATATATCGTGTCCAGAGGGGTGACTTGTCGCTTCCTGTTCGTCTCAGAATTGATTCACTAAAGGCATAGCATGGTGATTTCCTTGCCGGGTAAGCGAGAAACCCTGACGTCAAGCGAGATATGTTTGCCTTGGTAGACAGCTTCTGGTCGATCGTATCAGCAAGAGGCAGTGCAGGTGAAAGATGCTCAGTGAACTCACCCTTCAGGTCTCGCCAGACCAGGATTGCAATTGCCTGGTCGAACCCGTAGAAGTTTGAATACCCATTCAGTGCCACTACAGGGCACAGGTCAAGCCATCGCCTTGCTCCCTGCTCGTGAACGCGTGTGACGGATAGAGCTCCTGCTTTTTCGAATTTGCTCATCGTCGTTGTCATATCCAAGTATTTCTTTAAATATAAGTTCCAAACGTGTTGCTGATACCCAAGAGTGTCTGAAGCAAAGAATATCGTCAAGGTTGCCTCATAGTAGTCACGCGCGTGTTCTGTTATGTGTTTCTTGACAGATTCCGCCAAGACTCCGGATAGACTCCTAGGTTGGGTAAATATTGCATGCTTTAAAGGTGGAATTTGGAGCCACCTAATGACTTCATTCTCGCGACCGCCATTTAATATTAGATAGGCTAAATGGTCAAACATTCCCTTCGGATAGACAAATGTTTTGCCATGAAGGTAGTTTGTCAAGTCGACACTTCCTTGCATTAATCCTACGATCAAGTAAGGTAGGCTCGCTGAGCGAAACTCTGTCATCAAGTTACTCGCAAGCCTGTCAGTGCAGTCATTAGTTTTGCTCAGGCCTATTGACTCTTTCTCATCGTGAACATCTGTATGTCTGTCTAGCGTGTTGGCCAATTTACGTCCCAGGTCAACTGACATAGCTGCAACACAGTCCCGGATGTTTCTTTCTCTATCACCATCTAGTAAATAGCAAGGATTGTACTCAATTTCTCTTGCTACTCCTATGTTCGGACTACGCTCCATCTGGACTTGCGGGTCTGTGATCAAGTAGGTACATTGCGGACACATAAGCGGAACACCGTACTCTTCTGGAATTCGAGCATCACAGGTAGCTGCTTCGGCGGCATAGTTTTGGATGTAAAGGAAAAGCTCCTGGAAAAATAAGTTGTAATCTTCCTGACCTCTGAGTGCCTGCCCCAACTGATTTGTGTTTATGCTTATATGGGTCGCCAATGTTGTCGAGAGTGCATACAAGGCCGAACGCTTCTGGGATGAGGCTCTAAAACGGTGTTCGTAACTACCACCATAGTTAATCCCGCACCATCTTGATATAGGCTCTGTTGAGAAAATCTCAGGCAGCCCTGCCAGTTTGTTCGCAATCATCTGCTTAATCAAATCTATTAAATTACTCTGAGGGTTCATCCTCTCTAAATAGGATTGTATGTAATACAATTTCATTACTGATTTAACTGCTGGGTTAGGGCTGATCACTGACAGCTTGGGCTTCATTATCTTTTCCGGGGTCGAGGATCCTAGGTACGGAGAGTACGGGCCTCTTTGCTTCATTGCTGCTGCTTTTTCTGTTCTCAACAAATTCGATGTCTTAGCTACGATGCAGTTGCTCTTATCTCTCGGGCGGAGAGAGTCGATATCTACGACTGTGACTTGTTCACATATCACAATCCGGATATTCGAATATCCGGATTGCAAACCCTACATGTAATATTAGAGGACAGTTGAGGATGGTTGATTCATAGGCAAAGTATGAGTCGTATATGAAGCGGTTTATTTAATAAAACATGCCTATATATACATGTGTCGGTTGCCGCTGACCAAGCAATATGCGTTATGTCGCAGTAAACCGTTGTGTTACTGCTAAACATAGAAAGTGGCTAATATGCCATTACACCTCCCCCGAAAGTCCCTTCACCGCCGGGGTGGCAGAAGAAAAATTTAAACGCATGTTACTTAGTTTACAATTTTTTCTGAAATCAAAGTATTGTAAAATAAGGTTAAACTGGGTATAGTAATTTGAGATAAATGTATTTACATTAATTATTTGCTCCTTGTAATGTCCTAATAGTGTCGTAGTCCTTAATAGTGTTATTAATTTATTTCCTTGTTGCAAAATAAAATTCGTAAAAATCAATATCAAAACTAGTGTTTGTAATTCATTGTTAAAAGTGTATTTCCAACTTCAATTATGTCATTATTTCTATACTCAGGCGAATTAAAGAAGCGTTATCGCTTTAAAAAAAAAATATCCATGCACTCGTATACATGAAATCATTCCAGAAGTTTAATAATATCGGTACTTTAAAAAAAAAATATATATATATATATTGTTATTGTGAAGGTTGAATATGCAATCGACTCATGCTTGACCAAATTTAAGTTTGGAACCTCAGTTGTCTATGTGCAGACTTTTGAGTTTTCAAACGACACTCTTTTGACAGGACTCATGATGTAAACATGTTTGTGTAAATATATATCAATAAATTATAAATAAATAACGTTCGGATAAACCAAAGTGCCTTCCTATTGTTCCAAGGACCTCCTGTGGGAATTACCACAGGTTATGGCCCATACGCAACATTAAGGAACATTGTGTTTAAAGCTAGGAAGTGTTTGTATTTTTTCAGCATTATTTAGTCAGCTTTCGTACGGCGAGAATAACGTTAGCAACCACAGTTGTTGACAACATAACCTTAGCAACGAGAGTAACATCATAGTTAAAGAAAAACCGTAAGTAAACTACATCATGGACAGCAAGGACAACATAAAGACTTTGAAATTAAATACGAATTATTCTAATTGGAGAAAACTAGCTAAATTATTTCTGGATGCAAAAGGAATTGGAGCCGATGATAAAGGTAAAGACGCAAAAGCTAAATACTATATTTTAAATTCAATAGATGAAAATATTTTACATTATGTGATTAATTGCTCAACCACAAAGGATATTTTTGAAAAATTAGATATTGTCTTCAATTACAAAGTGGAAAAAGACAGTCACCTCAGAGTTATAGAATTTTATAACTACAAATTTACTGGAGATATACTTCAAGATATTAGCAAATTGCAAAATATGTGTTTTGAACTAGAATCTACCGCAAATAAAATAAATGATGACATGCTTATACAAAAGATTTTGACCATTTTACCTTCAACATTAAATTACTTCAGGACTGTATGGGAGGTAACTCCGAAGTCTGACCAAACCATACATACTTTGATCGAACGAATTCAAAAAGAACTTAAGCTTGTTGAAAATAATTATTCAATAGTAGTCAATTCAGATATAAATAACCAAACAGAGGAAGCAATGAAAAGCAATGAAAGAATTTGTTTTAATTGCAACCAACGAGGGCATATTGCGAGATTCTGTAATAATAAAAAATGCACAATATGCAATAAAAGTGGCCACACTTCCAGTGAATGTTTTTCTACAAAGGTATGTAGGAAATGTAACAGGAAGGGACACATTGAAAAATTTTGTCGCACTTTTAGTCTGGTGAGTGAACAACTGAAGCATACAACTAGTATTAGAGCCATTATTGATTCGGGTGCATCCTCTCACATGTTCTATAATAATGATGTCATTAACTCCACAGAAAATGTAAATGTAGAAATAAGATGTGCTAATGCAGAGAACCTCGTCGCACAAGCCATAGGTACAGTAAAAACAAATGGTTTTGAACTGGAAGATGTACTACATGTTCCTGCAATTTCTAGAAACCTGATATCTGTAAGTTCAATCACTGATCATGCAGCTTCTGTACTCTTCGTTGGAAACAAGGTAACTGTAAAGAAATATAATCGCATTATTCTTACGGGATATAAAACTAGAAACGGTTTTTCAGAATTAGAATTAGAATTCAGAATTAGTCATTTATTTGCTAAAACATGGTACAAAAGGTCATGCATATTCAATTTATAGAGCTACATGTTTTGTCACAAAGACATGCAAATATTTATAAAATGTTGTGTGCATCGCATGCATATTTATATTACTTATCAGCTACTTTATTAAATTATTATTATACATCATTAAGATACTCTTTAATACTATAGTATGCCTTAGCCGCTAAAAAGTTATACAGTGTAGATTTAAATTCTTTTATATTTTCAAGTTGTAAGATGCTTAATGGTAATTTATTGTATATTCTAGGCGCCATACCAATTATACTTTTAGATACACAGGCGGTTCTAGATAGCTTATAATTAATTTTTCCCTGGTGACGTAGGCTATTGAATTTCGTAAATTGATTTATATTACTTTTAACATAAGTTGCTATTTCATACACGTATAAACAAGGGACTGTGAGTATTTTTAGTTCTATAAAATGGGGTTTACACGAATCCATGAATGTAATACCGCATAGCGATCTTAAGCATTTCTTTTGACTTATGAAAACCAATTCACGATCAGTAGCATTGCCCCAAAACATTATACCGTATCTTAAAGTTGACGTCACATGTGCATGGTATACTGTTAGTACAGCTGATTTATTAACTACTTTCCTTAAATTATATAGTGCATAGCTAAATTGATTAAGTTTTGTACATAAAGTGTCAATTTGATTTTTCCATGTCAGATTACTATCTAAACTTAAACCTAAAAATTTGGTAGATGCAGTTTCATTAATTCTTTGGTCTTGGTAAGTAATAACTAGATTAGGTGCATTGTTGGTACGCAAATGAAAGTTCATGAAATTAGTTTTTTCAATATTTACATGTAGGTTATTTTTATTAAGCCATTCAATAATACTATGTAGAGCTTGATTAATATTCTCCTGGTGTACATTTATGTCAGTCTCCGTAAATATAATTGTACTATCGTCGGCAAACAGTACCATTGGGTGGTTTACGGCTTTAGGTAGGTCATTAATGTATATGAGAAAGAGGAGTGGACCTAGAACACTGCCTTGAGGTACACCGTAGCTTATGTCTTTGAAGTTTGATAGGTGCCGGACTTCCTTTTTTGTCTTTGGGCATATTCTCTCGATTTGTGTACATTGTTTGCGACCTGTTAAGTATGATTTGATAAGATCATATACATTGCCCCGTACTCCGTATTTGTGAAGTTTTGACAAAAGAATCTGGTGGTCAACAAAGTCGAAAGCTTTTGACATGTCCATGTATAGAGCGCAAACAGGTACCCTTTTATCAACGTGAGCCATAACTTTTTCTAGTAGATTATAGATAGCCATATTTATTGATTTATTTTTCCTGAATCCTTTTTGTTCTGGGGTAAATAAATCATTTTTTTCAAAGTATTGATATAAGCTATTGTAGATTACTTTTTCTATGATCTTAGAAAATATTGGTAGTAGAGCCACTGGCCTATAATTACATATATTTTCTCTTTCGCCCTTTTTAAATAACGGACGAACAACTGCTATCTTTAACTTCTCGGGAAATTTACCTTGAGCAATGCAGAGGTTTATGATATAGCTTAATGGCGAAGCGATGGCATACACTGCTTTTTTTACAACTTTGGTGGTTATCTCGTCGTATCCTGTGCTATTAGAGTTTTTTAAAGATGTAATAATTAAGTGAATGTCATAAGGATTGGTTGGAAGCATGAATAGTGAGTTTAACGAATTATATGTCAATGTGGAATTATTCTTATTATTATTAAAATTAAATGATTGAGAGTTTATTTGGTCAATGAAATAGTTATTAAAAACTTGCGCAATTTGTTTAGCATCATTTATCATAGTATCGCCACTTTTTATTTGTGTTATAGAGCAATTAGGGTAACGCGATTTGCTCTTGTTTACAATATGCCAAGTCGCCTTAGACTTATTTGTGGAGTTTTCAATGAAGTAATTGTTTTGAGACTTTTGCGTTAAATGTATTATTCTGCTAAGCCTTTTGGAGTAATCTTTAAAATAATTTCGGTTTGATTCATTTGGGTTTAATCGGCATTTCCATAGTAATTCACGTTTTCTCTTACAGCAATTTCGTATACCTTTAGTTATCCATCTAGGTTTACTTACAGATAAACATTTTATACGCTTGTAGGGGAAACAAAGGTTGTAAAATAGTTCAAAAAGCTCTGAGAAGTTATTAAAAGCGTCCTCGGCAGTGTTTGCCATGTATACACTATTATAATTTATACTACTTAGGCATTCAACAAATTTATTTATATTCTCGACACTCAAGTCTCTCCTAGTTATATACCAGTGGGATAGCAGCGACGTTTTCTTTATAGGACACTTAAATATTTGCCCTGTATGATCCGATAGAGCCATTTCAGTTACCGTAGCTTTACCATTTCGCACATTGTGGATGATGTTATCAATGCAGGTATTACTCTGTAAACGCGTTGGTTCCGTAATTCCGAGTTTAAGATTATAGCAGCTAAGTAAGTTTTTAAAATCAATGGCCTGTCTGGTCCGTTTTAGGGTATCAATATTATAATCGCCACAAATGATAATTTTCTTCTGACTGTAACAAATTTCTCTTAGAATGGTATTTAATGTGTGAAAAAAGATTTTTATATCGGTGTTTGGTACCCGATAAATACATACTACTACAATCTTATGTTTTATAAGCTCTATCGCCGAACATTCTACAACATTTGGGATAGACCTACTGCATATATTGTCCAGTGATTTAAATGCATGGACATTTTTTACTAATACACATGAGCCACCGTTTCTATTTTCCCTAGAGAAAAAAAGAGGCAAGTTTAAAGTTAGGAATCAGTAGCTGGCTTTCATCACCCAATTTCATATTATGCTCCGTTATACAAATTATATCAATGGGGCTATCAGACTTCGCAAGCTCCTGTAAATGCACAGTCAATAAGTCAGCTTTATTTGCCAGCCCATTTATATTTTGATGTAATATAAACATATTATTTATAACGAAATAAATCATTTGTATGGTTATTTCTTAGAGGATCACTACTATTGTTTTTAACATTGTCATTGAACAAATCACTGCATACTTGGGTCCTCTCCGACACTTGCGAGGTATTCAAATCCTGGCCAGATGTTAAGTTTTGCTCATTCATTGTGGATGTAGAGTTTTGCTCTCGATCGCTTGAAATTCTCTGGGCGTTCCGTTCGCTCTCTGGGATTAGAGTATCCGTTGAAATATGCACGTTTGTATTGTTTGCCACGTCTTGCGTAGTATATTTATGTAATGTCGGACAATGTTCTTTACCATTGATGTACAGCTTGTCGTTCCGGAGTATTGCATATTTTCCTTCGTTTCTGGCTGTTTTTAAGCACTCCCGTAAGTAATGACGTCTCTCAAGACCTTCCTTGTCTAAAATATCGGACACAAAATATCCTGAATATTTGAAGCAGTATGAATTGTTAAGGATATATCTTTTCATTCTCTTGCTTATTAATTCTATTATGAGAGGGCGTCGGTTCCCTTTTTTTCCTGTCCGTTTAACTGATTCCACGTAGCCATTAATGTCAATGCCTAGTACGTCACGGAATAAGCAATTAATTCGGGTAATTACGTCTTCTTCTGATTCTCTACGATACTCGTCAAGGCCATATAAAACTAATTTCCTTCTGTTACTGTCATTATCAGTTGTTTGCGAAATTTTACCTTGTTGTGTCTCCAAAATATTTTTAATGCCATTAAGCTCATTTTTCAACTCATGATTTTCGATTTCTAATAAATTTATTTTTTCTTGCGTCCTTTGTAATTGTTGCTCGAAATATTGTTGTTTAGATATAATTGAGTCGGTGGTTTGAGTAAAATCGACGGTTATTTTCGTGACGGCTTGTTTAATTTCAGTCTGTATTATACCTGTCAAATTGTCTTTATGAAACAGAATTTTCTGCTAACACTGTTCGCGAGGTTTTGCTTTCTGAGAACGCCGATATTTGGCATCGTCGGCTAGGTCACGTATCGGATGTGCCGCGTCTAGCTAAACTGGTGAACGGTATCAAAATTGGGGGGGAACATAAAGAAAACTTTTGTGAAATATGCATTAAAGCAAAAATGACTAGAAAACCTTTCAAAAATAATAGAATTAAAGCAAAATTTCCTTTAGAAATTATCCATACGGACATTTGCGGTCCGATAGAAATTCCCACTTGGGATAATAAAAAATATTTTATTACTTTTTTGGATGACTTTACACATTTTTGTGTTGTCTACTTAATTACTTTTAAAAGTGAAGCCTTTGATAAAATAAAACAGTTTGTGACTTTAGCGGAGAACCATTTCAATACAAAAGTTAAGAAAATCAGATGCGACAACGGAAAAGAATACTCGAACAATAACCTAATGTCTTGGTGCAGCTCTAAGGGCATAATTATGGATCTAACAATACCCTACACTCCTCAATTAAATGGAAAAGCAGAGCGATTGAATAGAACCTTGTTAGAACGAACGAGAGCATTAATATTCGATGGTCGAGTTCCAAATTATCTATGGGGTGAAGCTCTTATAACTGCAAGTTTCTTAATCAATAGAAGTCCTACCGAAGGCAAAGACAAAACTCCAGCAGAGATGTGGTTTGGCATCAAACCTGATGTATCACATGTAAGACGTTTTGGTTCAACAACTTATTATAAAATAAACTCTGGTGTACGAAAACTAGATGTCAGATGCAAAAAGGGAATCCTGATTGGCTATATCAGGAATGGTTACAAAATATGGGTGGATGAAACAAAAACAATTGTAAGAGCGAGGGATGTAAGAATAAATGAAGATGAGCAAGGTATATATACAAATGAAGAAAATGATGAAAGTATTAGAGGTCTTTGGACAATCGACGAAGAAACTGAAGAGACAGTTAGAGAAGGCACAACACAAAATGAAGATCAAATAAACAGGCAGGAAGAAAATCAGGTCAGAAGAGTCAACAGTAATGAAGGTCGAGAAGGAGATACATTAAGAAGAATTGAAACAAGTAGCAATGGAGAGGAGGGTCGAGAAGGAGGTACATCAAGAAGAGTTGGAGGAAGTAGTAATATAGAGAAGAGTCGAGAAGGTGATATGTTAAAAAGAAAAGTAAGAAGTAGAAATGCAGAGAATGTTCGAGAAGGTGTTATTCATTTAAGAAGATTAGGAAGCGAAACAAGTGAAGATGAAACAAAAGAAGATGAAACAAAAGAAGATGAAACAAAAGTAGATGAAACAAAAGAAGATGAAACAAAAGAAGATGAAACAAAAGAAGGTGAAACAAAAGAAGATGAAACAAATGAAAGCGAAACAAATGAAGGCGAAATAAATGATGGCGAAACAAATGAAGGTGAAATAAATGAAGGCGAAACAAATGAAGATAAAACAAAAGACAATAATGAAACAAATGAAATAGAAACAATTGAAGAAGAAGAAAATAATGAAGTATTTTATGATGGGAATGAAGAATTTTTTGATAATGAAGAAGTTGAAAATCGAGTTGGAAGTATTGAAAATCAAAATATTGATAGTGATGTTAATCAAAATAGAAGAGTTCAACCGGCTAGAGACCGCAGATTACCTGATAGATATAAAGATTATTTAATGAATTATGATACTGAAGCTTCAATGTTAACCTACGAGGAGGCAATAGAATCAAAAGAAAAGGATAAATGGAAAAAGGCAATAAAAGAAGAAATTAAATCACTTGAAGAAAATAAGACGTGGTCATTTGTGGATGAACAGGAAGCAAAAGGAAGAAAATTAGTTACTAGCAAGTGGATTTTTACAGTAAAGTCTGATGGCAGATATAAAGCCAGACTAGTTGCAAGAGGTTTTCAACAAAAGTACAAAATAGATTATGACGAGACGTACAGTCCGGTAGTTAATAGTACGTCTTTAAGAATCTTACTATCTATTGCAGCGGCAAAAGGGTTAAAAATAAAACAGTTTGATGTGAAGACAGCCTTTTTACATGGAGACTTGAAAGAATGTATATACATGAAGGTACCCAAAGGCTATAGCAACAAAGAAGGCAAAGTATGCAAACTAAACAAGAGCTTATACGGTCTGAAACAAGCTCCACTAATGTGGAATATTAAGTTTACAGAGTTCTTAATAAAGATGGGGTTCAAGCAGATGAAACTTGATCAATGCATTTTTGTTATGGAGGGTGAAAGGAAGATTATTCTTGCGGTATATGTCGATGATGGATTAGTTCTTGGAGAGAAAGAAGAAGATCTAGTGTACATAATAGAAAGAATTAGAAAGGCTTTTGAACTAAGAGTCTTAGATGAAGTCACCAATTACATTGGTTTGGACATTAAGCAAGATGAAAATGGGATTAAAATTTTTCAGAAAACATACAGTGAGAAAATCATTAAGAAATTTAACCTAAACAATGCCAAAGAATGTAAATGTCCAACAATTCTGATAGAACAGCATCCGTCAGTAAAGGTTGATACTAAGTCTCATGAGCTTTACCGAGAGATGATAGGGTCATTGTTATATCTTTCGAATAAAACGCGACCAGACATTAGTTTTCAAGTGGGTTATTGTTCGAGGCATCAAAATTCTCCAAATTTAAATGATTTGAATAATGCTAAGACAATTTTGCGATTCCTGAAAGGCTCAACAGAAAAAGGGATTCACTTTAATAAAGATGATAAAGTACTCAGGGGTTATTGTGATTCGGATTTCGCGGGAGATCCAGACACTAGGCGCAGCACTTCTGGTTTTGTGATTTGGCTGAATGGTGGACCAGTGGCATGGAGCTCAAGAAAACAATCAGTAGTCGCACTGAGCAGCACAGAAGCAGAATTCATAGCAGCAGCAGAATGTTGTAAAGAACTACTATTTATAAGGGATCTGATTTTTGAGATAACCAAGGAAAAACTAGAAGTTGAGATGAGAGTAGATAATCAATCTGCAATTTGGCTTATGAAAAAAGGAATCATGGGGAGAAGAAGCAAACACATAGACGTAAAATACTATTACCTAAAAGAGAAAATTGACGAAAATCAGATTACAGTTAAATACTGTCCGACGGGATCACAGCTGGCTGATATATTAACTAAAAGTTTACCGGCTGTAAAGTTTGAAAAATGTCAACGAAGATTAGTGTTTTAGTGATATTGTGGCTAAAATGAGTCATTGAGTGTAGTATAAGTGCGGGCTAAAGTGAACGTTAATAATATTTTCGGCTCATGTCGGGGTTTGTTTATAATTATCGTAGTATGTAAGTTTTTATAGGGTGTGTAAAAATAATACAGGAATGTGTATTGAAAGAAAACTTGAGGATTCTGGAAACATGAAATAAAGTTAGAATTAAGGGGTGCTTAATAATGATTCACTTAAGGGGTGTAAGTGTATGTACTAATGGTAAGTGAATCAATATAAAAGCAACCATCAAGCGAACTTGAAAAAAGAGCCACACATTCATTTAGTCATTATTTACACAGTGTTCTGAAGTTATCCTTAAGTATTTTTTCTAAATTTTATTTATTCCAAATATTATTATAATTTTTAGTATTTTAGTATTTGTTTAGAGAAGGGAAGGATACGTAAATTTTATAATCGATATATATATTTGGCAATTAGTAATGATGTATCGAGCGGTGGAGAATAAAGATAAGTATGAGTCGAGAGGTGGAATAAATAAGGAGATAGATGTAGTTAATTTATATATTAGTAGCGATGTATCGAGTGGGAGAATAAAGATAAATATAAAGCGAGAAGTAGAATAATTAACTGTTTATTTATATATTTGTAGCGATGTATCGAGTGGGAGAATAAAGAATAATATGAGGCGAGAAGCTGAATAATTAACTACTTATTTATATATTAGTAGTGATGTGTCGATTAGTGGGAGTTTATATTATATGAGAGTACATGTAGATATGTACTAATTAATATTTGATGATAATGTTTTTTGAAACCTTTTGTTTTTTGGTAAACTAATGTGATGAAAGTTTTTGAAATATTGTTCTGGAAATGAGATTGTGGCCTTTTAAATAAAAGTTGTAAAGTATTAGATAAAAGTTGTAAAGTATGTACTAACGCTTCAAGCAGAGTCGATTGAGGGGGTGTGTTATTGTGAAGGTTGAATATGCAATCGACTCATGCTTGACCAAATTTAAGTTTGGAACCTCAGTTGTCTATGTGCAGACTTTTGAGTTTTCAAACGACACTCTTTTGACAGGACTCATGATGTAAACATGTTTGTGTAAATATATATCAATAAATTATAAATAAATAACGTTCGGATAAACCAAAGTGCCTTCCTATTGTTCCAAGGACCTCCTGTGGGAATTACCACATATATTAAAATTAATGCCGGTTGGAGTCCAATACTCCTAATAATAAATCGGAGTCCTATACTCCTAACAATAATAATTTGGGCTACGCGCCTCTGCGTACCCTATACTTAATACATGGGAATCGTTCCCGAGGGTCTGATCACCCTATGACATAAACACGGCTTATCAGGCCCATCCTTTAGGGATATCCTGTACTGTACCTAGGCACATCTACATTAAGACAACAAAGGTCTCCTACATCTTTCACGGAGGAATACGGTTATTCTCACCATGATCAAGTATGAAGGACTTGTGTTCTAGCTGTATGAGGTCACACAACTTGGTGTGCCTCCACGTTTGCAGTAACTATTTAAGACATCCCGTCTCCAAATTGTTGATTTTATCTAACAAAAAGGACTAGTTACGCAACGCTAACCTATCTTACTCATATATTAGTACCGCTAGCTAATATTCACTATATGCCTGGTAAAATAAGTTGTTTTTTTTTTTAATTTAAGAAAGTAAATAAATTCTACATTCACTACAATCAGGTGATCAGTCTAAACGTAGTTAAGTAGTACTAGTTAAGTTATTAATTGCAATAAAATAATTTTATTGAATGAAGTTTGTAATTATTTTATTGTTGGTATCAAATTTCATTCATTGGATAATTAAAATATCGTAAAGTGGTGGCGATAACTCGCGACCTAGAAAAATTATGCTGACGCGCGGAACGTGCGCTGCCGTCGGCGCGTGCAATTTCGTAAGCTGTTTACTTGGACTAGATTCGACACTTACAATTTATAATTTAGAATATGACTATAAATTATTTAACCATGTACGGTTAAAAGAGAAGTTATGTTGCAAAAACAATAGTAAGGGAGTTAAGATTATTCTGATTATGATTTACATTTCTTTTTTTTTCTTTTAAAATTGGAGCTTATGAAATTTTGTTAACAGTAATGGGTTGGCGGCAACCTTCAAATTTAGAAAAAGAAAGGGGAAAAATAATATACTCCATCCACGTTCTCTTGATACTGTACAGGGTTGGCGGAGTGGTGGGTATGGTGGCGGTTGAACGGTCACTGGTGGGTACCTGACTGGTTCGCTGTGCCGATGCTGATGCAGACTACGTGCCCTTGTAAACGGCGTGGTCTGTGCTGGTGTGCTGAGCGGCGGGATTTCCTGTGCCGTCGTTTGAGGCAGTTGTGCGGCCCGTGGTGGCATTGGTGCCACGGTGGCTATCGGTCGCACGATGGTCCGCGGGGGCTGCGACGGGGCCGTTGGAGCCTGGCTCGCCTGGTCCTGGCAGGCTGGAGGGTTCCCTTGGCCTGCTCGCCTCTGGTGTGTCGGCGGGTCTTGGTAGGCTGGCCGCGCTGTCGTCGTGTTGCTTGATACTGTGATGGCTCGTGGTTGATTCGGTGGCGCTTAGATTGCCACGGTGACCGCTGCGTTAATCGTTAGTTCCACTGTTCGGTTTCCGTCGCTGTCTAGGGTTATCCGCAACGACTGGTTATATTCCACTGGCTTCTCGAGTGAAATGTCCTCTCCTTCCATGGTGATGTTTACTGTCACTGGTGCTGGTGCCATATTTAATTTTGAATTTTCTTTCTGCTTCTGGTTCTTCGGAGTCTTGATATCTTGAAGATTAGTTATTGGTCCTGTTTGCAATTGATCTGACTGCGTATTTGAAGATTCTTCACTGGTTCAAGTGGCAAGGGTCGCTGTACAAAGATGTACATTTTTTGCAACAATGCATATGCACTCTGACCCAAAACAACATCTTAATGCAACTGATGCATCTGGACTTTGTCCAAAAGTAGACCGTCATTTTGCATACGCATCAAAATCTCCCACACAACCTAGTTGTAATTAACCATAAGAATTTGTGTATTCGCATTACATTTTTTACCGTGACAGTAAACACACCTATTCAGATTTTATGCATTTTTGCTGATACCCTGGCGCCCGTACCTTGACATTCTCTTACAGTCGCCATGTAATTAGAGTTTGCATTATCCGACGGGTTTTTAATATTCGAATAATTCGGATAATACAATTTTTATTATTCGAATATTCGAATAATTCGGATAATTTCGGATAATTTATTAAATGGAACAAAATTAATGTTCCAGGTGCGTATAAGCGTGGAATTGATAACGGCTGAGATAGATGAGCGCCATAATGCGAAATTTACCTACATATTTTATTTATTTTTAGTGTAAATCAGCAAACTGTAGAAATTAAAACACACCTAGCTCTCTATATTTACTTCTATGACTAGAATCTTGCAATCAGATAGTGAGCTGTTGATATAAGACAGTAGTAGTGATTAGTTAGGTGTTAGGTATAAGGAGAAGTTTTTCTGACAACATCTTTACCTTGGAAATGGATGGTAGAGAGGATGGCTTGTGTAGAGTGGAACGTGAGACAACATCATTGGATATGATGATGGTTATAGGGCTATACAGCGTTATCATATTATCCGATCCGATATCGGATGTAGGAAAGAGGTCAAAGGCAAAAATCAAAGATGGCGCCTCGAATGATTTCGAGAATGTATAGGAGTCGGTCCTTCGCTCGATCGGATCGGATACTCATCTTAAATCTGCGGGGGCCGCTTCCGGATACACTTCGACCCATCGGGATCTTTTGTGCAATTACCCCCTTCGATCCTAAGATCCTTCAGCTATTCAGAAGCTTCTCGACCATCTCCACGTATCGGATGATGAGGCTCATGGGTAGCTCTCTGATGTCCTTTGGTACTAGGTAGCATGCTCCAGAGTTCTTAATTCTTTGTCTGGCGATGGCGTGACATTCACACATTAGATGTCTGACGGTCTCTTTCTCTTCGCCGCACATGCGACAATCAGTGTAGTCAGCGTGTCCCATCTTGACCAAAATTCCTTTGATCCCGTAATGGCCTGTGAACACCCCTGTTATAATTTGGAGTTGTCTTTTGCCTAGCTTTCCTAACTTTTTGCTCCATCCAGAGTCTACCCTCCGCATAAAGAGCTTTGAATGCTTCAGACCTACCAGGGCATCCCACTCTTTTTGGTGATTAGCCTTTGTTTGGTCTTTCATAGCCGTTTTAATGGTTCCTTGTAAAAGGCCCACAAAAGGTTCCGGACCTAAGCAGTTGTCTTTAGATCTGGCCTTGGCAAGTTCATCAGCATTTTCATTGCCAATGAAGCCTTCGTGCCCCGGTACCCATACCAGTTGCACCTTGTTTTGCCTTCCAAGCTTGTTAAGAGCTTGGATGCCGTTTAATATCAGTCTAGAGTAAACTCTGGGCGATGTGAAGGCTTTGAGTGCCGCCTGACTGTCGCTGAGTATATAGATATTCTTTCCTTGGGTTTGTCTAACTATATTCTTATGTACACAGGTAATTATTGCGCATTTCTCGGGCTCTCGCCTTGGAAGACAGTGGCATAATTGCCCATGCTGATACTACCACTGTAGTCACTAGTCATTTGCATTAAATGCCTACGCCCGTGCCAGATGCCATCTTGGACCGGATCAGATACTTAATATAAAAAGTTGAAAACTCTAAACGGCTCTAAACAAAAGCGTCCTGGTTAGGGTCTTCGAACAGGAATGAGCAAAGATATAGGTACTCGTTCAAAACAGAATAACCAAAAAAGAGAAGACCAATTAGTCGAAGACACTTCCTATCCAGGTGTGGATCATTTTAGACCTTAGTTGCAGAGTGGCTGGTACCAAAGTACCAATTGAAGGGGAGAGGTGATAAATAAGTAAGTAAGTAAATTCTTTATTGTACCACCAACATAAAATATACAAGACATCAAATTTAAAAGAATGAAGAAGGAGGAGGTACAAATGCGAACTTATTTAAATATTCAAATCCAAAACGCCTCAAATTGCTCGGCAGCGATTTGATAGGTTTTACTTTCCAAGGTAATCAGTAGATCGACTAAGATTTCAAAGTATAAGTAGTAATTAGACCGATTTTTGTGTATGCGTGTAACTAAGGACTTAAAAGAAAAATACCTTATATTTCTTAGTGAAGTGGAGGGAATTCTGGCGTAAATTGCTATGGAACTGATAGCAGCTAAATTCGGAATGAGGCGCTAAATTTCAATTTCAAAAAAAAGGGACCAGGAAATCTAGGTATAAATCTCATTATTAAGTTCGGTTTTACAGATAACTTCACTTTATCTATTAGCAGTAATGATAGTAGGTTGGGGTAACGTTTTCATATTAAAAAACAATAATTGAACCTTTTTCTGTTTTTAAACCATCCAATTAATAGAATAGTTTGATTTTGAAAATAAATAGGTATTAACTTGTTAGCAATAAACATTATCCGTATTAAGAATTGATCGAAATTGGTTTCAGTGACGTCTAGCTATTAAATATATTACTTATAAATAAAAAATAACATTTATAGAAATTATCCGGATAATTTCACTTGAATTATTCGAATATTTTCGGATAAAAATATTGGCGGATATTCGAATAATTCGGATAATTGGGAATCTTGCTCGATTTGAAGGATCATACACAACACATTAGTGAGATGTATCGGATGAGAGAAGTGGGGCCTTATCTCAGTGGGAGTGTAGGCGTCCCCTAACTCTAGGTTCCACAAACAGTGATTATTCTCCAATCTGTCGAAGAGTGGGCTTCGGGCAACCTCGATCATGTGGTGGATATAACCTTGTCGGTATTGCGGCACCGACAGCATGTGCTTGTTCGTACATGAAGGCGTTAAAAGGTAATTTCCTATATTACTTTCCCCCAATATTTCAATTCTCTCCGATGGGGTTGCTGATGGGTCCTTGGGTCTCCCTATAACGTAGAATTCATGGTTATGCGGGTGACTGGACGACGGTTTGATGATACTCAAGTTGCATTGGTGAGCTTCGAAAATCTCCCTGAGCATTACGATCTGATACGGGTGTCGAAGGAACATCTTGTTAACAAAGGTGCCCTCTGCATGCAGATATGGCCTTACGATTGGCAAGTAGAGTAATATCTTATCATAGTTGTCTGTGTCGGTTTTCGTCTCCGCATCCATACAAAATACCATTATGTTTCCGTTCAGTCGTGCGATTAAGTCCTTGAACTTGCTAACAAACCCGATCTCTGTGATATCAGTGGCACCCATGCACGTTTCTGTAATGCCAACTAGACGATTCATGGGATTGCACACATCCCCCATTAAGGACGGAGGGGATACATTTAGTATATTCTCTTTGATTTCCACCGTCTCGTCTTGGAGGGTGTTATATATCAGGGAGGCCACAGGAAAAAGATGTGCCAAGTAAGACAATATCCCTCCTGACCCTTCCGCCAGCGTGATGACGATATCTCTTGTATGAGTTAGAACAGGATTAATGCAGCCCAAAGTTTCATGAAGTTTAGAAGCAGCTGTGCTAATCCTACCTATTGGTCGAGTAATGTGGTGAATATATCGTGTCCAGAGGGGTGACTTGTCGCTTCCTGTTCGTCTCAGAATTGATTCACTAAAGGCATAGCATGGTGATTTCCTTGCCGGGTAAGCGAGAAACCCTGACGTCAAGCGAGATATGTTTGCCTTGGTAGACAGCTTCTGGTCGATCGTATCAGCAAGAGGCAGTGCAGGTGAAAGATGCTCAGTGAACTCACCCTTCAGGTCTCGCCAGACCAGGATTGCAATTGCCTGGTCGAACCCGTAGAAGTTTGAATACCCATTCAGTGCCACTACAGGGCACAGGTCAAGCCATCGCCTTGCTCCCTGCTCGTGAACGCGTGTGACGGATAGAGCTCCTGCTTTTTCGAATTTGCTCATCGTCGTTGTCATATCCAAGTATTTCTTTAAATATAAGTTCCAAACGTGTTGCTGATACCCAAGAGTGTCTGAAGCAAAGAATATCGTCAAGGTTGCCTCATAGTAGTCACGCGCGTGTTCTGTTATGTGTTTCTTGACAGATTCCGCCAAGACTCCGGATAGACTCCTAGGTTGGGTAAATATTGCATGCTTTAAAGGTGGAATTTGGAGCCACCTAATGACTTCATTCTCGCGACCGCCATTTAATATTAGATAGGCTAAATGGTCAAACATTCCCTTCGGATAGACAAATGTTTTGCCATGAAGGTAGTTTGTCAAGTCGACACTTCCTTGCATTAATCCTACGATCAAGTAAGGTAGGCTCGCTGAGCGAAACTCTGTCATCAAGTTACTCGCAAGCCTGTCAGTGCAGTCATTAGTTTTGCTCAGGCCTATTGACTCTTTCTCATCGTGAACATCTGTATGTCTGTCTAGCGTGTTGGCCAATTTACGTCCCAGGTCAACTGACATAGCTGCAACACAGTCCCGGATGTTTCTTTCTCTATCACCATCTAGTAAATAGCAAGGATTGTACTCAATTTCTCTTGCTACTCCTATGTTCGGACTACGCTCCATCTGGACTTGCGGGTCTGTGATCAAGTAGGTACATTGCGGACACATAAGCGGAACACCGTACTCTTCTGGAATTCGAGCATCACAGGTAGCTGCTTCGGCGGCATAGTTTTGGATGTAAAGGAAAAGCTCCTGGAAAAATAAGTTGTAATCTTCCTGACCTCTGAGTGCCTGCCCCAACTGATTTGTGTTTATGCTTATATGGGTCGCCAATGTTGTCGAGAGTGCATACAAGGCCGAACGCTTCTGGGATGAGGCTCTAAAACGGTGTTCGTAACTACCACCATAGTTAATCCCGCACCATCTTGATATAGGCTCTGTTGAGAAAATCTCAGGCAGCCCTGCCAGTTTGTTCGCAATCATCTGCTTAATCAAATCTATTAAATTACTCTGAGGGTTCATCCTCTCTAAATAGGATTGTATGTAATACAATTTCATTACTGATTTAACTGCTGGGTTAGGGCTGATCACTGACAGCTTGGGCTTCATTATCTTTTCCGGGGTCGAGGATCCTAGGTACGGAGAGTACGGGCCTCTTTGCTTCATTGCTGCTGCTTTTTCTGTTCTCAACAAATTCGATGTCTTAGCTACGATGCAGTTGCTCTTATCTCTCGGGCGGAGAGAGTCGATATCTACGACTGTGACTTGTTCACATATCACAATCCGGATATTCGAATATCCGGATTGCAAACCCTACATGTAATATTAGAGGACAGTTAAGGATGGTTGATTCATAGGCAAAGTATGAGTCGTATATGAAGCGGTTTATTTAATAAAACATGCCTATATATACATGTGTCGGTTGCCGCTGACCAAGCAATATGCGTTATGTCGCAGTAAACCGTTGTGTTACTGCTAAACATAGAAAGTGGCTAATATGCCATTACACCTCCCCCGAAAGTCCCTTCACCGCCGGGGTGGCAGAAGAAAAAATTTAAACGCATGTTACTTAGTTTACAATTTTTTCTGAAATCAAAGTATTGTAAAATAAGGTTAAACTGGGTATAGTAATTTGAGATAAATGTATTTACATTAATTATTTGCTCCTTGTAATGTCCTAATAGTGTCGTAGTCCTTAATAGTGTTATTAATTTATTTCCTTGTTGCAAAATAAAATTCGTAAAAATCAATATCAAAACTAGTGTTTGTAATTCATTGTTAAAAGTGTATTTCCAACTTCAATTATGTCATTATTTCTATACTCAGGCGAATTAAAGAAGCGTTATCGCTTTAAAAAAAATATCCATGCACTCGTATACATGAAATCATTCCAGAAGTTTAATAATATCGGTACTTTAAAAAAAAAATATATATATATATATTAAAATTAATGCCGGTTGGAGTCCAATACTCCTAATAATAAATCGGAGTCCTATACTCCTAACAATAATAATTTGGGCTACGCGCCTCTGCGTACCCTATACTTAATACATGGGAATCGTTCCCGAGGGTCTGATCACCCTATGACATAAACACGGCTTATCAGGCCCATCCTTTAGGGATATCCTGTACTGTACCTAGGCACATCTACATTAAGACAACAAAGGTCTCCTACATCTTTCACGGAGGAATACGGTTATTCTCACCATGATCAAGTATGAAGGACTTGTGTTCTAGCTGTATGAGGTCACACAACTTGGTGTGCCTCCACGTTTGCAGTAACTATTTAAGACATCCCGTCTCCAAATTGTTGATTTTATCTAACAAAAAGGACTAGTTACGCAACGCTAACCTATCTTACTCATATATTAGTACCGCTAGCTAATATTCACTATATGCCTGGTAAAATAAGTTGTTTTTTTTTTTTTAATTTAAGAAAGTAAATAAATTCTACATTCACTACAATCAGGTGATCAGTCTAAACGTAGTTAAGTAGTACTAGTTAAGTTATTAATTGCAATAAAATAATTTTATTGAATGAAGTTTGTAATTATTTTATTGTTGGTATCAAATTTCATTCATTGGATAATTAAAATATCGTAAAGTGGTGGCGATAACTCGCGACCTAGAAAAATTATGCTGACGCGCGGAACGTGCGCTGCCGTCGGCGCGTGCAATTTCGTAAGCTGTTTACTTGGACTAGATTCGACACTTACAATTTATAATTTAGAATATGACTATAAATTATTTAACCATGTACGGTTAAAAGAGAAGTTATGTTGCAAAAACAATAGTAAGGGAGTTAAGATTATTCTGATTATGATTTACATTTCTTTTTTTTTTCTTTTAAAATTGGAGCTTATGAAATTTTGTTAACAGTAATGGGTTGGCGGCAACCTTCAAATTTAGAAAAAGAAAGGGGAAAAATAATATACTCCATCCACGTTCTCTTGATACTGTACAGGGTTGGCGGAGTGGTGGGTATGGTGGCGGTTGAACGGTCACTGGTGGGTACCTGACTGGTTCGCTGTGCCGATGCTGATGCAGACTACGTGCCCTTGTAAACGGCGTGGTCTGTGCTGGTGTGCTGAGCGGCGGGATTTCCTGTGCCGTCGTTTGAGGCAGTTGTGCGGCCCGTGGTGGCATTGGTGCCACGGTGGCTATCGGTCGCACGATGGTCCGCGGGGGCTGCGACGGGGCCGTTGGAGCCTGGCTCGCCTGGTCCTGGCAGGCTGGAGGGTTCCTTGGCCTGCTCGCCTCTGGTGTGTCGGCGGGTCTTGGTAGGCTGGCCGCGCTGTCGTCGTGTTGCTTGATACTGTGATGGCTCGTGGTTGATTCGGTGGCGCTTAGATTGCCACGGTGACCGCTGCGTTAATCGTTAGTTCCACTGTTCGGTTTCCGTCGCTGTCTAGGGTTATCCGCAACGACTGGTTATATTCCACTGGCTTCTCGAGTGAAATGTCCTCTCCTTCCATGGTGATGTTTACTGTCACTGGTGCTGGTGCCATATTTAATTTTGAATTTTCTTTCTGCTTCTGGTTCTTCGGAGTCTTGATATCTTGAAGATTAGTTATTGGTCCTGTTTGCAATTGATCTGACTGCGTATTTGAAGATTCTTCACTGGTTCAAGTGGCAAGGGTCGCTGTACAAAGATGTACATTTTTTGCAACAATGCATATGCACTCTGACCCAAAACAACATCTTAATGCAACTGATGCATCTGGACTTTGTCCAAAAGTAGACCGTCATTTTGCATACGCATCAAAATCTCCCACACAACCTAGTTGTAATTAACCATAAGAATTTGTGTATTCGCATTACATTTTTTACCGTGACAGTAAACACACCTATTCAGATTTTATGCATTTTTGCTGATACCCTGGCGCCCGTACCTTGACATTCTCTTACAGTCGCCATGTAATTAGAGTTTGCATTATCCGACGGGTTTTTAATATTCGAATAATTCGGATAATACAATTTTTATTATTCGAATATTCGAATAATTCGGATAATTTCGGATAATTTATTAAATGGAACAAAATTAATGTTCCAGGTGCGTATAAGCGTGGAATTGATAACGGCTGAGATAGATGAGCGCCATAATGCGAAATTTACCTACATATTTTATTTATTTTTAGTGTAAATCAGCAAACTGTAGAAATTAAAACACACCTAGCTCTCTATATTTACTTCTATGACTAGAATCTTGCAATCAGATAGTGAGCTGTTGATATAAGACAGTAGTAGTGATTAGTTAGGTGTTAGGTATAAGGAGAAGTTTTTCTGACAACATCTTTACCTTGGAAATGGATGGTAGAGAGGATGGCTTGTGTAGAGTGGAACGTGAGACAACATCATTGGATATGATGATGGTTATAGGGCTATACAGCGTTATCATATTATCCGATCCGATATCGGATGTAGGAAAGAGGTCAAAGGCAAAAATCAAAGATGGCGCCTCGAATGATTTCGAGAATGTATAGGAGTCGGTCCTTCGCTCGATCGGATCGGATACTCATCTTAAATCTGCGGGGGCCGCTTCCGGATACACTTCGACCCATCGGGATCTTTTGTGCAATTACCCCCTTCGATCCTAAGATCCTTCAGCTATTCAGAAGCTTCTCGACCATCTCCACGTATCGGATGATGAGGCTCATGGGTAGCTCTCTGATGTCCTTTGGTACTAGGTAGCATGCTCCAGAGTTCTTAATTCTTTGTCTGGCGATGGCGTGACATTCACACATTAGATGTCTGACGGTCTCTTTCTCTTCGCCGCACATGCGACAATCAGTGTAGTCAGCGTGTCCCATCTTGACCAAAATTCCTTTGATCCCGTAATGGCCTGTGAACACCCCTGTTATAATTTGGAGTTGTCTTTTGCCTAGCTTTCCTAACTTTTTGCTCCATCCAGAGTCTACCCTCCGCATAAAGAGCTTTGAATGCTTCAGACCTACCAGGGCATCCCACTCTTTTTGGTGATTAGCCTTTGTTTGGTCTTTCATAGCCGTTTTAATGGTTCCTTGTAAAAGGCCCACAAAAGGTTCCGGACCTAAGCAGTTGTCTTTAGATCTGGCCTTGGCAAGTTCATCAGCATTTTCATTGCCAATGAAGCCTTCGTGCCCCGGTACCCATACCAGTTGCACCTTGTTTTGCCTTCCAAGCTTGTTAAGAGCTTGGATGCCGTTTAATATCAGTCTAGAGTAAACTCTGGGCGATGTGAAGGCTTTGAGTGCCGCCTGACTGTCGCTGAGTATATAGATATTCTTTCCTTGGGTTTGTCTAACTATATTCTTATGTACACAGGTAATTATTGCGCATTTCTCGGGCTCTCGCCTTGGAAGACAGTGGCATAATTGCCCATGCTGATACTACCACTGTAGTCACTAGTCATTTGCATTAAATGCCTACGCCCGTGCCAGATGCCATCTTGGACCGGATCAGATACTTAATATAAAAAGTTGAAAACTCTAAACGGCTCTAAACAAAAGCGTCCTGGTTAGGGTCTTCGAACAGGAATGAGCAAAGATATAGGTACTCGTTCAAAACAGAATAACCAAAAAAGAGAAGACCAATTAGTCGAAGACACTTCCTATCCAGGTGTGGATCATTTTAGACCTTAGTTGCAGAGTGGCTGGTACCAAAGTACCAATTGAAGGGGAGAGGTGATAAATAAGTAAGTAAGTAAATTCTTTATTGTACCACCAACATAAAATATACAAGACATCAAATTTAAAAGAATGAAGAAGGAGGAGGTACAAATGCGAACTTATTTAAATATTCAAATCCAAAACGCCTCAAATTGCTCGGCAGCGATTTGATAGGTTTTACTTTCCAAGGTAATCAGTAGATCGACTAAGATTTCAAAGTATAAGTAGTAATTAGACCGATTTTTGTGTATGCGTGTAACTAAGGACTTAAAAGAAAAATACCTTATATTTCTTAGTGAAGTGGAGGGAATTCTGGCGTAAATTGCTATGGAACTGATAGCAGCTAAATTCGGAATGAGGCGCTAAATTTCAATTTCAAAAAAAAGGGACCAGGAAATCTAGGTATAAATCTCATTATTAAGTTCGGTTTTACAGATAACTTCACTTTATCTATTAGCAGTAATGATAGTAGGTTGGGGTAACGTTTTCATATTAAAAAACAATAATTGAACCTTTTTCTGTTTTTAAACCATCCAATTAATAGAATAGTTTGATTTTGAAAATAAATAGGTATTAACTTGTTAGCAATAAACATTATCCGTATTAAGAATTGATCGAAATTGGTTTCAGTGACGTCTAGCTATTAAATATATTACTTATAAATAAAAAATAACATTTATAGAAATTATCCGTTTATCCGGATAATTTCACTTGAATTATTCGAATATTTTCGGATAAAAATATTGGCGGATATTCGAATAATTCGGATAATTGGGAATCTTGCTCGATTTGAAGGATCATACACAACACATTAGTGAGATGTATCGGATGAGAGAAGTGGGGCCTTATCTCAGTGGGAGTGTAGGCGTCCCCTAACTCTAGGTTCCACAAACAGTGATTATTCTCCAATCTGTCGAAGAGTGGGCTTCGGGCAACCTCGATCATGTGGTGGATATAACCTTGTCGGTATTGCGGCACCGACAGCATGTGCTTGTTCGTACATGAAGGCGTTAAAAGGTAATTTCCTATATTACTTTCCCCCAATATTTCAATTCTCTCCGATGGGGTTGCTGATGGGTCCTTGGGTCTCCCTATAACGTAGAATTCATGGTTATGCGGGTGACTGGACGACGGTTTGATGATACTCAAGTTGCATTGGTGAGCTTCGAAAATCTCCCTGAGCATTACGATCTGATACGGGTGTCGAAGGAACATCTTGTTAACAAAGGTGCCCTCTGCATGCAGATATGGCCTTACGATTGGCAAGTAGAGTAATATCTTATCATAGTTGTCTGTGTCGGTTTTCGTCTCCGCATCCATA
The DNA here is from genome assembly GCF_023078275.1 of Leguminivora glycinivorella. NCBI lineage: Eukaryota > Metazoa > Arthropoda > Insecta > Lepidoptera > Tortricidae > Leguminivora > Leguminivora glycinivorella. Next base: position 11,502,633 of record NC_062988.1, read on the forward strand.
CAAAATACCATTATGTTTCCGTTCAGTCGTGCGATTAAGTCCTTGAACTTGCTAACAAACCCGATCTCTGTGATATCAGTGGCACCCATGCACGTTTCTGTAATGCCAACTAGACGATTCATGGGATTGCACACATCCCCCATTAAGGACGGAGGGGATACATTTAGTATATTCTCTTTGATTTCCACCGTCTCGTCTTGGAGGGTGTTATATATCAGGGAGGCCACAGGAAAAAGATGTGCCAAGTAAGACAATATCCCTCCTGACCCTTCCGCCAGCGTGATGACGATATCTCTTGTATGAGTTAGAACAGGATTAATGCAGCCCAAAGTTTCATGAAGTTTAGAAGCAGCTGTGCTAATCCTACCTATTGGTCGAGTAATGTGGTGAATATATCGTGTCCAGAGGGGTGACTTGTCGCTCCCTGTTCGTCTCAGAATTGATTCACTAAAGGCATAGCATGGTGATTTCCTTGCCGGGTAAGCGAGAAACCCTGACGTCAAGCGAGATATGTTTGCCTTGGTAGACAGCTTCTGGTCGATCGTATCAGCAAGAGGCAGTGCAGGTGAAAGATGCTCAGTGAACTCACCCTTCAGGTCTCGCCAGACCAGGATTGCAATTGCCTGGTCGAACCCGTAGAAGTTTGAATACCCATTCAGTGCCACTACAGGGCACAGGTCAAGCCATCGCCTTGCTCCCTGCTCGTGAACGCGTGTGACGGATAGAGCTCCTGCTTTTTCGAATTTGCTCATCGTCGTTGTCATATCCAAGTATTTCTTTAAATATAAGTTCCAAACGTGTTGCTGATACCCAAGAGTGTCTGAAGCAAAGAATATCGTCAAGGTTGCCTCATAGTAGTCACGCGCGTGTTCTGTTATGTGTTTCTTGACAGATTCCGCCAAGACTCCGGATAGACTCCTAGGTTGGGTAAATATTGCATGCTTTAAAGGTGGAATTTGGAGCCACCTAATGACTTCATTCTCGCGACCGCCATTTAATATTAGATAGGCTAAATGGTCAAACATTCCCTTCGGATAGACAAATGTTTTGCCATGAAGGTAGTTTGTCAAGTCGACACTTCCTTGCATTAATCCTACGATCAAGTAAGGTAGGCTCGCTGAGCGAAACTCTGTCATCAAGTTACTCGCAAGCCTGTCAGTGCAGTCATTAGTTTTGCTCAGGCCTATTGACTCTTTCTCATCGTGAACATCTGGATGGTGATAAGCAATAATGTGTCAACCCACAAAAACTAAAAAAATGAGATTTTAATGCCATGTTATAGCTGGATTTTTAAACTTCTATTTGCAAAAATGACCTTTTCATTTTGAAAATTTTTACTATCCCAAAAGTAAAAAAATAGGTTAACACAAATCCTTTATCGTGTGTTGCCTGTTTTGCATTAATGTGTCAAGAACCTTAACTTATTATAGTAATTGGCAGAAGACATATTTAAATTACAATAATGTGTTATGAGGGTTGACTCAACGATTTTTTTACACTTGACTCATTCTTGCAAAACGCAAAAAATGACATAGTTACCCACTATGAGACTTGAATGATTATAGCAAAATGATATTTTATTCGTTGTTTTATGCTACGACCCGTGTTATAAAACATAAGTCATTATTGTTAAATTATATTCGGGTCATAAATTGTTCGTTTTTGGTGTAAGTACCATGACACTATATTGTAAAATATAACTGTTCATATTAATTTATGTTTGAATAAGTTATGACTTAGTCCATTAGTATATTTTTGCACATGAATGGTAAATTCAGTACGAAATTGAACATTTTAAGTCATGAATATACATATTCGTTATTATAATTTGCAAACATTTTTTACAAGTACGTGTTTATATAAAAATCTAATATAAGCTACTATTTTTTTATAATTACTAATTACATTAAGACGTGTTAATGAATGCATAAAAATATTGTTTGATTTTTGAATACTTACTGAATGGTAGTTTATTATTTTGTTAAAGATATTTTATGTTTTGTTCTTGTACAAGTCATGAGTTATTCATTATTTAAATGACTTAGTCTATTTCTTAGCGTAAAAAAATATTTTGTTGTATATTTTAGATAAGTAGTTTATTTTTTTTAAAGATGATTTTTTGGTTTTTGTAACGATTTTTTGTTGAAAAAGCACAGATAATTTAAATATGTGTCTATAAATGATCATTACTCTAATAGTTAATTTATAGTATTTTATTCAACAGGTGTTTAAAGGAGGTCAAGAAATATGAGTGGCGTACTTTCCACGAGTATTTTGGAGTCAGTTAAACACCATTGCATACAATACTTTTACAAAGACCATGCACTTAGTTTTTAATAGTTTTTTTTAAATAATTCTCGCGAAATTCACACTGTTTCCTGTACTGCAAAGGTTTGCACTGTCAGCTCAGCTGCCCAAAGCCTTCCCGCGCACGCACGCAGTGTCGTTAATGCAATGCGTTGCCATGATTACAGAACCAAACAATGCGTTTTCAGTTTTTTCGATACGCACAATCCTGTAAATGACGAATATAACAGTTCGGGAGTAGAAAAATCATTAAAAGGTTTGATTAATAAATAATGTATTGATTCCTACATACCTAATAACATAAGTGACCATGACTGATATGTTACTTAACACTTATAAAGTTAAAAATATGCATAGGTAGAGTATTTTACAACAACAATTTATGTGCTTTAACATGTTTATTTAAGACTCATAGATATTTTTAAACAATTAGCAAAAGTGGGTTAAGTATCATAACACAGTCTTGAAAAAGTTTGACGTCGTCGAACAATTCGCAATAAAAGAAAAGGGCATTATTTCGTCAAATTGAAGTTTGTTTTGAAATTAAGCTACAATAATCACTACTACTGAACGTATTATAGCTGAAAAACACAACAATCTATATAAAATCATTTTTTTTAAAGAGAAACACAAAAAAATGAGAAAAAATCTTTAGACGCCATTTTCTCAAAATGGTTGGCGTGTGGGTTGACACATTGTTGCTTATCAGCATCCAATTCTGTATGTCTGTCTAGCGTGTTGGCCAATTTACGTCCCAGGTCAACTGACATAGCTGCAACACAGTCCCGGATGTTTCTTTCTCTATCACCATCTAGTAAATAGCAAGGATTGTACTCAATTTCTCTTGCTACTCCTATGTTCGGACTACGCTCCATCTGGACTTGCGGGTCTGTGATCAAGTAGGTACATTGCGGACACATAAGCGGAACACCGTACTCTTCTGGAATTCGAGCATCACAGGTAGCTGCTTCGGCGGCATAGTTTTGGATGTAAAGGAAAAGCTCCTGGAAAAATAAGTTGTAATCTTCCTGACCTCTGAGTGCCTGCCCCAACTGATTTGTGTTTATGCTTATATGGGTCGCCAATGTTGTCGAGAGTGCATACAAGGCCGAACGCTTCTGGGATGAGGCTCTAAAACGGTGTTCGTAACTACCACCATAGTTAATCCCGCACCATCTTGATATAGGCTCTGTTGAGAAAATCTCAGGCAGCCCTGCCAGTTTGTTCGCAATCATCTGCTTAATCAAATCTATTAAATTACTCTGAGGGTTCATCCTCTCTAAATAGGATTGTATGTAATACAATTTCATTACTGATTTAACTGCTGGGTTAGGGCTGATCACTGACAGCTTGGGCTTCATTATCTTTTCCGGGGTCGAGGATCCTAGGTACGGAGAGTACGGGCCTCTTTGCTTCATTGCTGCTGCTTTTTCTGTTCTCAACAAATTCGATGTCTTAGCTACGATGCAGTTGCTCTTATCTCTCGGGCGGAGAGAGTCGATATCTACGACTGTGACTTGTTCACATATCACAATCCGGATATTCGAATATCCGGATTGCAAACCCTACATGTAATATTAGAGGACAGTTGAGGATGGTTGATTCATAGGCAAAGTATGAGTCGTATATGAAGCGGTTTATTTAATAAAACATGCCTATATATACATGTGTCGGTTGCCGCTGACCAAGCAATATGCGTTATGTCGCAGTAAACCATTGTGTTACTGCTAAACATAGAAAGTGGCTAATATGCCATTACAGCACCACCCTTTGCGCTCGACCATTTTTTTTTATACCACGTCGGTGGCAAACAGGTATACGGCTCGCCTGATGGAAAGCGGTCACCGTAACCTATGGACGCCCGCAACTCAAGGGGTGTCACGTGCGCGTTGCCGACCCATTAGAAACTTTTACATTCCTTTTTTGAAGGACTCCATACTGTAGTTCATCGGGAATACCTCGACAGGGAGCTCATTTCACAGCCGGAGCGTTCGTGGGAGGAAATTCCTCTGAAATCGTACGGTGCGCGACCATTTAGGTTGTAAGGTGTGTGGATGAGCGCCCTGTCGATGGCGAGCGGTGCGATGATGAAAAGTGGCCGTTGGCATCATGTCAAACAGTTCTTCAGAACACAACTCATTGTACAGGCGATAGAACACACATAAGGAGGCGAAGTCCCTCCTTAGACTTAAGGTTGTCTGGAAGAGATCGCTCTTTAGCGATAAGACCGCCTGTTGTCTACCATAGTTAATTAAAATTATGTGATGTAATCTTGTTATATTGGTGAACAATAAAGAATATTGTATTGTATTGTTCAATACCGCCCGTGAGTTTGGGATCGTCGACAATTCGTACAGCGCGTCTCTGGATCGAGTCAAAGGGTCCAAGCTGGTATCCAGGTGCTCCTGCCCAAAGGTGACAGCAGTACTCCATGTGGGGTCTAACTTGCGACTTGTACAAGAGCAGTCTTTCTTTGCCCCGGAGTAAAGTATCCCCTCGCTCTATTGAGCACACCGAGCTTTTTGGATGCCAACGCAGCTTTCCCTTCCAAGTGACAACGGAATTGGACGTTACTCGAAATGTCGACTCCGAGGATTCCAATACTTCCTGACAAGGCAAGGGCTTGGAACTGTGAAACCACAGTAAATGGGGTTTTCTTAGCGGTGAACGCACACGTTACACCTGTATCTTAGTGGGATTGAAACAGACTAGGTTGTCCCGACCCCACACCGAGACTCTGGATAAAATCCTCTCGATGTCCGATACAAGCTTTTCACGACTTTCCAGCACCACTGAACGAGGGATATTAGCACGGCCCGTGTAAAATGTATCCCCAGTACTGTCATCCGCATAGCAATGAATGTCGCCGATAGACAACATGTCATTGATATGCAGCAAGAACAGCGTTGGGGATAAGCACAGAACCTTGCGGGACGCCAGCGTTTATGTCCACGCTATCGGAGCAGCTACCGTCTACTACAGCTCGTATGCGTCTGCCGGACAAAAAGCTGGCAATCAATTTGCATAATCCCTCGGGCAGTCCATAAGATGGTAACTTCGACAAAAGGCCCCTATGCCACACCCGATCAAATGCCTTCGCTATATCTAGGCTAACTGCCAATGCCTCACCTTGACTCTCAATGGCCGAAGCCCAGCGGTGAGTTAGGTACAGTCACGGACTTTAATTGATGAGCCACTTAGAAGCTATGTAATTTGGTTGCTTAATACATTTTGTTTATTAACTCACCATGACGACGTTTTAACGTAACCATAGGAACTCTAAATATTAATACCAACATACAAAAAACAATGACATCCATCACATTATGACATACCTGTTGCAAAGTTGCAAAGATTTGATTATGCACGGTAAACCCGCCATCTTGAAACGAAATACTTTAAACTTTGCGAAACAATATTTGACATGTCATCTATTTATTATCAGTGGTTATCGTTAAATAAAAAGTCAACATGTAGCATTTTTTTTATTTATTTATTAAATTAATATTTAGTATAAGCTCCATGACTGTCCGATACAGCTTGTAGTCTTGTTCGCATAGAGGCGACTAATCTTGCTCCAATATTCGTTCCTCGCATACTTTCCCAGACGTCTTAGCAATGTTGAGCCAAAACATCTTTCCTACGTTCATTACGATGATCCCATCGCTGCACCATTAAACCCCATAGATTCTCTATGGGGTTCAGGTCCGGAGACTTAGCTGGCCATGGAATTACCGTAATGGCTGGGTGTGCATTGAACCAGGCGGTTACGATTCTTGCTTGGTGTATCGAGCAGTTATCATGCACGAAATTAATGTTTGGCATTTCGTGCTCCGGATACACATTCCTTACAGAAGGGAGCATTACTTCTTCCAAAATGCTGATATAGTTCAGGGAATTTGCACGTGGTGGCAATTCGACGAGTTCGCCAACACCTTCGGAGCTCATCCAACCCCACATATTGACACATATCTAGGGTATGCAAAAACCGGTTAACTTAAAAAACCGGTTAATAACCGAGACTTTTCCTTCAAAACCGGTTAACCGGTTATTAACCGGTTTTGAGGATTTTTAGTAAATGGCCGTACTACGCAATAATTACCATTACCTTTAAGAATTCTGATGTTGATGATATCGTAGCAGGTATTACTTGCACGATGAAGATCATTTTTAGCCAGTTTTTGTAAATTTGGTAAATGCGGAAATTGCTTGTGTGGTTTGAATGTGATTCGACAGTTGCGTTTTCTAGGCATGTCACGAAGGTCTACAGCTCCCATAGCCCCTAGTAATACAAGCAATTGATGTATGAAAACCAAGATCTCCATTTTACCTTTCTTTTAAAAAATATAGTTTGAAATATACGGTAGACTCCGGTTACAACGACGCTCAAGGGACCGCTGATATTACGTCGTACTAACCAGATGTCGTACAAAACGAATTTCATTTCTTTTAATTAAAAGTTGTCTACATCTCTATTACTAAAACATTTCAATCAATAGGTTTATTTACAGGGTATTATTATCATCATTGTATTAATGCCTTATTTTATTGTGACTTGTTTAGTTAGAAAAGTCCTTTTTAGTATGCGTGCTTGCTCATCATTTGTAAGTAAAGCTAGTTTATACGCAATCGAAAAATACAAATTGGATTCTATTTAGCTTATAAGATTAGACTCGAGGCGAACAAATTGTTAAAATTTTAAATGCAATACTCCAAAAAGTTACGTGGCCACAATGTAATCTTGCTACTTGTTGTAGGCAAGACTGGGGGCCGTGCTCGGATGTAAGTAGCCTTGTTTCCTCAATTTACTAGTAAAACTGAAAACGTTGTCCTCGTCTTTGCAACCGGACTTGACGGACGGATTCTGTGTAAAATGTGTCGTAAAAAGCGGCTGGTCATTAAAATCGGAGTCGTAATAAACGGATGTACTTTCATACTATCACATACGAAAACCAAATAAATACGTACCTGTGCTTATGTCGTTGTAAGAGGTTGGACGTTAGGTCTATGCGGAGTCGTAATATACTAACCGGACTCTACTGTATTGTATAAAATGTGTAATTGAGTAGACTCGGGACTAATTTTTAAAATAAAATCATTACAGATAATAATGTTGTCAATGAAAAGTAACAAATAAATCTTTATTATTACAAAACATTAAATAATTACGTATTTTTGAACCTTTTAATGCAAAATTTTCCAAATTTTGAGAAATAAATACGGTTTCGGTTATTAACCGGTTAGAGACTATAAAAACCGGTTTTTAACAGAGGCCAAAAAGTCTCGGTTAACCGGTTTTTCGGTTAACCGGTTAACCGGTTTGCACACCCTACACATATCCTGCCTGATTGCCTATTTGGTATGACATGATCTATGTCATACCGTGTTGAGTTATATCGCCACAAATGCAGGCGACCGTGTTCACTTGACTGGAATGTCTTTTCGTCAGTGAAAATTGTTGAAGTCCAGTCGAAGTTTAGGAATCGGTTGGCAAAATTTTCGCGGGCGATTTTATGATTTTCCGTCATATCAACCTTACTAGCCGGAACTCGGTGATGCATATTCATCGAATGCAGGTGCCTTCGGATAGTTCTGGGATCAACATCAAACCGTTCCGCATATAACTTAGTGGGCGTGAATCCATTTAATTCGTAATCATGCAGCATTTCTGCTCGCTGCATTTGGCTTAAAGCAGCAGGACGATGATTGTTCTGGCGACGGTCAGCAACATTCCCTTCTGCAGCATAACGATTTACCCATAACGTAACGGTGTTCCGCTAAAAATACAAACGTGAAGTTAGTGACTTATTTTTATATTCATTCATCAGACTAGGAATTATAAAAAAAAGTTATGGTATTTATTAAACCGTCAAGTTTTCCCTAGTGTTTTATTTATTGGTTTAATGAATCCCATGACTAAAATTCACAATGGTTTTAATAGAAACAACAAAACAGCACTCTTATTTTTAGTTTATTTTTTATAGGTATCATCAATACTTTTACTGGAAATTGCAAATTTTATTCATGGGACCCAGTAAGCTGCGATTTCATTTCAAGCGACCATTAATTGCATTGGGGTAATTTCGAAATTCACATAAAAATCACCATTATTTCCATCATAATATCAAGATTCTCCTTTCGAAATTACCCGAGCATTTCTGTGCTTCGAAATTACCCCAATGCACCCTATAATTGCATAGTACAGATACGAACGCATCTGAACCAGTAGCCGAGACGTACCACAAGTTGACATCGGCCGTTATCGCCCACGAATGCGTAAATTGACTGTCAGTGTATCTCGCTCGCACCGCGGCGTATCAGTATGAGTGAGGTGCAGTGCGAGCGAGTTATCACAGTCGTTAATGAGTACGGCCGTTTGTCAACTCGTGGTAGCCGCGCTGATCCAAGCGGTCCAAACGCTATCGAAACACATCATGCATATTCAGATCCCTGTAAGGAACGATCAATCACTTGATGATTGTGGCTTACGTGATCTTGCCAGGCCCTGTAGCCGAATGGCATTTGCTGCGATGCCAGACGCCGGTCGAAGGACCGCTATTTCTATCGTCCTTTCGAATTGGCGCGACAGAGCCAGCAGCGGCCTTTCGATCGGCGCCTAGCGTCGCAGAAATGCCATTCGGCTAGCAGACCTGGCATGCTTCAATGGCGCTTGGATAAGGATCAGGTACAGATGCACCTGCAAACAGAAATCATGGTTAATTACAAGTCTCTGGCCCAATATTACATGGTGTTATGTTACAATTTTAGCATCTATGTTAAAATAAAACCGGAAAAAACTTCAATTTTATACTTGACCGTTGAAGGTGAAACATAGAACTCTGTTATATTGAGCGAGAAAAGTGCATAGCCCTTCAGCATGTACTTTAACAAGGAACAAGGTGTTAATTGTTTATATTTTGACAGCTACTCTTTAAATAATATGAAATGCTCAAATAAATCTAAGTATAAGGAATGTATGAAATAAGTTTAGAATGTAAGGTCGGAGAAATATGACAACAACATTCAACTTATTGGTAATTTGAAACTTTCAGAAAATTAGTAGTGCTATATTATTGTAACATGACAAATGAAAACTAATATTATAATATTGCAAGGATGTTTTGATTACAAGTTATTTTAAATGTTCATTTATTACATTGCTGCAACAAGGTATTAGCTATATTACATATGCAACGTTACAGCAACATTAACTTTTAAACATCAAGTTTTCAATGTTACTTCAATGTCTAAACTTAAAGTTTCCCAAATGTTCAAAATCAATATTACTGCAACTGACCACTTGAAATATTGGTTTTATGCAGTTGCTGCAATATCACAAATTAAGATTTACTTCAATAAAACCTTTTGATATAACCGGTATATTTATTTTGTAACATTACAGGTAATTATAAATACAATGTCACAGCAATTGCTTTTTTTAAAGAATTCATTTCTCAATGTTGCACCAATTTGTAATATTTACGTTTATTGAACATTTAACATCAACATTACAGTCATTGACCGTTTTAAATATACGTTTTATAATTTTGCTGCGATATCACAAAATTAGCTTTCTTTCAATGAGTCTATTTATAAGGGCATAACATTACGCTAAATTATAAACAGTGTAAATGTTTAAGCTAGATTTTTTTACATTGTTTTTCTACTCCTCTTTTGGAGATTTCACATTCGGTTATTCTCGAGAAAATTCAAAATTGTTATTTCTTGATTAAACTATACCTACTCTGTCAAACAAGTCTGTCAATAAATAAGAACAAAGTAAACTATATGCATCCTATTCTTTAGGTGCGGTCGCTAGACGGCGGACGCAGATCTGGACAATGAATATACACTTAACCGTGCAAATTATCGGTCGACGGTCGCAGACGTGGCCTTGAGCGCATGGACGTCCGATCGAAATCTGGCTCGCTGGATGTTTTGGTCAGCCGAAGCCACGTCCCGAAGACCGTGCACACTGATCGGTCGCGGTCGCGGTCGCTCGACGGCGGACGTCCGCGTAGTATGTTCCTAGCTGTAATAGTTTTCTGTTCTGAGATTAAAGCTAGGAACATACTACGCGGACGTCCGTCGTCGCGCGACCGTGGACGCGGATCTGGATAATGAATATACACTTAACCGTGCAAACTATCGGTCGAAGGTCGTGGACGTGGCCTTGAGCGCATGGACGTTCGATCGAAATCGGGCTCGCTGGATGTTTTCATCAGCCGAAGCCACGGCGTGATACTCTGCAGCCGTACCACCTCGCTTTATTGTGCTCAGATTACCATGGTGGAATGTACCTCTGACGTACCTCTTGTACCTCGTCGGAAATTAAATGTACTGTACATGTAGTTTACCAGAAATATGGGTTTAAAAGGGGTCCGACTGGGGAGTACTACTCCCCAACTTGAAGTTAGGTTCTGTAGACCCTGATGAATAGGTCAGATGGAGAAGGCGGTATTCCTAGGCATGGCACACATAGTGTACCCTTGTTTCGCCGATAAACTTTTCATCGACAACAAATCATCGAAAATTTTGTTCGAGTAATTTTGTTTCAACTACTATTTATTTGAAATTTTCTTAGGTATTATAAATACTATTCCAGTATTCAACTAATATTTCGTCATCACCCAGCAGCAGATGGTTGCTCAAGACAGAATGGCGTGAAAGAATCTTGTAGGGGCTCTGCACCTCTGGGGTGTCCTTAGGATAGGCAACATAATATATGACTACTACTTTACTTTAATTCCCTCTTCTAAATATTTTATATGTACAAATAAAGGCCTTCTAACACATGTCCCTCATTGACTAAGTTATTTATGATTCAAAAATTAAAGAAAAAGAGAAAAACGAGACAATGATTCATGGTTAAATACAGCATTATCAAGTTGTTGGTGAAAGCCAAATATATTGCGACATGTCCTTATTCTCATAAGTAACAATAACAACCAACCTGTCTGGCCTAGTCGGTAATACTCTTTATAATACTGTGTCGGTAGTAACTTAGACTGCTAAGCCACAGTCCTGGGTTTGAATCCTGGTAAGGGCATTTATTTGTGTGATAAGCACAGATATTTGTTCCTGAGTCTTGGATGTCTTCCAAGTGTATAAGAGTTGTATATAAGTACCTACACTACAACACAAGCCTTCTTGAGCTTATCATAGGACTCGGTGAGTCTGAGTAAGAATGTCCTATATTTATTTTTTTAGATCTGGCTGTCCCCGACTTGTGCAATAAGGTTGAAAATAAGGTTGCTTTTAATGATATTGAAAGCCATTCAATCATAAAGTAGTCACTATATTTAGAACTTTTAGAAGAGATGTTAGAGATGCAATCCTTTATACAAATAAAACTAAAATATATTTAATAAAATATTTAGAATTAGTGTAGATCCTGTGGTTGAACAATGATGGTACTGAATTTGAAGTCTTCTGCTTGTGATGGTTCTACCTGATTATTACAAATATACTCTTGCCAGGGGAGGCTCACTCAACTTTTCTTTCATACATTCCGGCAGCCGCAAGTCCTGGCTTAGAGTTTGATGACCGTCTCCCTGCACAATAGAACTCAAAGTTGCATGCAGTCCGTTGACAGGTTGATGATAATGACAGTGCAGAGCCTTCTGTACTTGTACTTTTATAATTATGTGCTCTTGCTTCTGTCTCAGAACTTGCTTCCTTCAAATGATGGGAGGATCCACTGTAAAATAGAAGAGGTAGATTAACTAACAATAAATAATTATTATATTATTAGACCTGTGGCCCGTCTTTCGAGAAACGGGCCCCTGGTATTTAGCAATATAAACAATTCATACTAAAAGAAAGAATATGGTTTATACTTACATAAGGTTTTCTTTGGTGGACAAACAGGTGTTTCTTTAGCTTTCCAGAATGGTGAATTTACCAATACTGAAACAAGTCTTCTTCTTGTTCTTTGATTCTTTCCACTTCATGTAGGGCTGACAATTCAAACTGACACTGACAGATCTGTATAATCTCTACATTTTGAGTTACGTTTTGATCCACATAAAATTTCATAATATATTTTAAAAAGTATTTTTGTGTCATTAATAATTGTTGTAGAAAGAATATACATTTAAAGTGAATCGATACTAAATACAATGTGATGGTAAAATATGCACTTTAAATACTTTTTAACATTCTAGAGTGTAAAATCTGAAAATGAGTTATATGGTTTCACATATTTCGTCAATCGAAACGAAACGTCAAGGAGTTTTTGTTATGCTGACAGCACTGTAACGTAATTATAGCACGACCAGTGTTGTCAGTTCAGAGATTTTTCTCCGATTTGCGGAGAATTTGAGCCTCTAGCGGAGATCAGATACAATCGGAGAATTTCGGAGATTATGAAAAGGTCTCTAATTTTTTGAAGTTAAACCGCTCGGTAAACCTGAATGCATGAATTAAAGATATCAAAATATTCTCAATGTTCTGTGCATTTCTGATATAAAAGCGTTAATTAATTAAAAGTATTAATTCACTATAAACATTTTTCTTTGTTTAAAGACGGTCAACCAAATCTCGGCAGTAAAAAAGCCGGCAATGTAGAAAAATGTATCCTAAACATTGAAGTTGGATGAACGGAATCATCGAGGAGCCATAACACTTAAATTGACCGTCTCGAAAGCCTGCTGGCGTCCACCGTCTGAAAAATTCATAATCTGAATTTGGATTTGTATGACAGATCTAGTGCACGGATTTCCATACAATTAGCAACTGTCCGTGTTATTTTTTAATATTATGTTTTTTTTTCAGATCGATCTGACAGATTGCGAATAATCTGAATTTTCATTGCACTCGATCTGATTTCATTTTTTTTATACTACGTCTGTGGCAAACAAGCATACGGTCTGCCTGATGGAAAGTGGTTACCGTAACCTATGGATGCCTGCAACTCAAAGAGTGTCACATGCGCGTGGCCACCCCATTAGAAACTTGTACACTCCCCTTTGCTGTGTTAAGTATAAGTACACAGCAAAAAGGAGTGCACAAGTTCAAAGGAGGGTTTGGGTTGCCAACGACTCAAAGGACAATAGACGGAACAAATTATTTCCTTAAGTCCTCCCGTCGTCAGCACCCCGCACCCTCGTTGAGCTCTGGGAGCCTTACTCACCGGCAGGAACACAACACTATGAGTAGGGTCTAGTGCTATTTGGCTGCGGTCTTCTGTAAGGCGGAGGTACTTCCCCAGTTGGGCTCTGCTCTAGATTCGAGCGAGACGATATCCGTGTGCCCAGCGCCGGCCCGTGCACTCGATTAGGGTAGAGCGAGTTTGAGTTTCGGCGCCCTTGGGAATAAGTTTTACGACGCAGATAAAAAAAACGCGAGCGTAGCGAGCGCGAAATTTTTTTCATAGTATTGCCGTAATTTGAAGATTAACGCAATACCTACAGATTTTATGGATTTCATCATACAGAGTACGAATAAAAGGACAAGGGTTGAAATTTCGCAGTCGCGCCCTAGTATGGTTGTGGGGCTGAACGTGGATATCAGGGGCCCATTTCTCAAAACTGAAAGTTACAAGTTACAAGCGGAAGTCTCTTTCCAACTTATCATATTAGACATTGACAACCACTTGTAAATTGTAACTTGTAGCTTCGAGAAATGGGCCCCAGGTACATAAAATAAGGAACAAAATGGAGTACTATAGTGGCCAAGTCAGGAAAGCAGACTTGAAATGAAAACGCGAGCGCGGAATTTTTCCTAAGTAACTAAAAGAGATCTGATATAAATAGTGAGCGCGAGCGAAGCGAGCGATTTTTTTTTCCTATTGACGCAATTTATTAAGACTCAACCCGCTAGCGGGGAAGCAGCGAGCTTTCAAGCTTTGATCTACTGCAGAGCTGCGGTCTTTGGCATATTTTAGGGTATTTTGACTTTACAGCGCCTATGTTCCCGACTTTTAGGCCTTATATTTCGCCATCACTATTATAATTAAGACATTAACTGCGAACTCGATCGTCACCGTCGGGATGCCCATTTCGGTATTTTGCCACTAAGTGCCCTTCGGGATCTTAGTCCTTTGAAGTTCGCTCATTAAGTATCTCCTGTGACTCACAAAATTGCGCCTCTCTGAGACGTTTTGCGCCTTTGGCTTTATGACGAACTCCGCTATGGACTATCGGATAGACTCATAATTTTGCATTTGGATAACGTAACTTTGTCGTTGTGCCGCACAACAATGTGGTTCGTCAAGGGCTAAAATCCTCTTTTTACGGCGCCCTAGCAACATCGCCCTTATGAATGTTGGTATATGTTAGCAATCTGGTGCAACTTTCCACAACCTGAATTACAAATCTAGATTTTCAATAGCTGGATTAATTCCCGACTCCTCTCGCCGGTTTGTGATAAATTTTTTTGTATGGATTTTTCCACATTCTCGATTTTGGCGCCCCCTTACCATGTGGCGCCTAGAGCGGCCGCTCCACTCGCTCTACCCTTAATCCGGCCCTGCGTGTGCCCTACCACAGAAAGCGGAATATCATTCGCTATGCCCTACCTCCTAGCGATAATATTATGACTTTTTAAGATTATGAAATGAAGACTGTATGCATAACTGACAGTTCAAACGTACACTGACAGATTTGTCAGTGTCAGCATACAAATCTTTTTTCAGATTATGATTTTTTCAGACTGTCTCTTTCAGACTCTGTTGCCGTTCTTAGTGCCCTTAGTGGATGCCAGGCTTAAGGCGGAATCGAACTGTGTCGAATCGAGTTCTCATATGCGATTCGACGCGTCGCTGATGGACGCTGTTTAATAAGAAATGCAGATGAGAGATCGCTCACGAAGCGACGCAACTTTTCATACAAATACGTAAGTTGCCGAGCAACTTCGACGACCGTGGGCGAGCTGCGCACCCTTAACAGATATGTTGTAAATAAAAATAAAAAAATTCAGCTCTGTAGGTGGCGCATTCATAGCACAGGCACTAGTTTTCATGTAAAACCAATTAAACTTGAACTCATTATTTTTATGACTTAGATACTACAGTGACAGCTTAAAAAACTACTTGCTAGAAATCTGCCTATTCTGCTGCACGTATTAATTAAGGCACACCACGCCACAGTGTGGAAAAAAAAAGGTTTTTATGCAACCTTTTTTTGTATGCAACCTGTCAGTTCAATCTGAAAATTCTGTCAGTATGAACTGACAGGTTGGATGCAAATCTTTTTAAGATTATGAATTTCTCAGACTGTCTATGGCGTGCTTAAGACTAGGGAATGCAATAACCGACCAAATTTCATAACCGGTTACAATTTTTTATTATGTGAAGAATAACATTAAAAAAAAAACACTCACGATATTTTGTACCCATAGGAACTTGAAAATATTATAGAGAATTTATTTGCATACCTCATTCATTCTGTACACCCATGGGCCCACATACATATGTACATACATGGACCCTGATACGGGTGTAGCAAAGTGTAAATGTGTCACTTATTAATATAAATATCTGGGTGACCGAGCTTCGCTCGGTTTTGTTTCGTATCATTGACATGTGTCGCCATCTAGTTCAAAAATTAATAGTACCTACATCGAGCGAAAGAATTCTCAGTCTTAAAAACACAACTACTCCACACGAGATGGCGCGCGTTTCGCCACTAAAACTCAAATAGTGTATTTTTCTATTCATTTTAGCCTTGACCTGTGTCGCTATCTAGTGTTTGCAATAAATAGTACTTACATCGACCGAAAGAATTCTGTCTTAACAGTACAACTACTGCACATGAGATGGCGCGCGAAGAATAACGCATGAAAACTCGAAAATTCGCGTTTTCCGGGACCTAAGGATAAGTTAGACCGATTTTTCACCCCCAAAAACCCCCACATAACAAATTTCAGCGAAATCGTTAGAGCGGTTTCCGAGATCGTCAGTATAAATAAATATACAAGAATTGCTCGTTTAAAAGTATAAGATTGTATTATATTATATTCCATGTACGGGCAGAAAGTTTCAATTTCTAACTAAATGTAATGTACTCGTATAGCCTTCCCATCAGTTGCTCATACCAAGCGCCCCAGTCTTATAAGATGTGCTTGAATTTGATATAATTATTATTGTTGCACAGCTCAGCACATAATATGTGCAGTGCAGTGCATTCCAACTTTCATTATCATTTAATATGTTATCTTTTATTCGAGATACCATTAGTACAAACTCCGTGTTAAAAAAAAATAATAAATATGAAAAAATTTAAAGTATCAAAACTATTTGTCAGTTATTTCTTAATTGCATTGCATGCATATTTTACGTAAATGAATACTTCTTTAAATATACTTACTAATAAATGAGACTAATTACTAGGAAATCAAATCAAAATAGGCAATTTCGTATTTAATACCACACAAATAAATGAAATAAATACCTCGTTCTCAAAGTATTGCTTTTATAAAATTTTGTAAGGATTGTAGCGAAAACGAAAAAGTAGTGGTAAAACATTTAAGTTGGTAACCCTGACGCCCCTTGTGACGCCACGAACAAGCTGCGACGCTGCGAGTGCGCCACCAGTCCGCCATCTTTCTTACCTTTTTGATGGTTGTTGACTTGTAAATTTTGTAATTAGTTTTTGCCGACGTCCGTTTTTTAAGTAATTTTTGGTATTTTACAAATTGTGTTACTTTAGTGGACACGTGGAGACATGGACGCTGACTGTTGGAAGAATTCGTCAATTCAGACTGGCGCAAAGAGCTATCAGGGCGCGATGCCAGGAATTTCATTGCGAGACAGAATTCGAAATGAGGATATTCGCCAACGCAATAAAGTTACCGACATTGCAAAAAGGATTAACTCAAGTGGGAATGGACCGGCTATATTTTTCGCAGAGATGACGATCAATGGGGTCGCCTAGTATTGCTGTGGAGACCTAGCCTGGGTGGCCGAGGTGGCGGGAAACCACGAGCAGATGGTCGGATGACACATATAGAACGGAGTGGAAACCCACGGAATGCAGACCAGGATCATATAGTAAGTATTTTGTTTCTTAAGTTTTGTATGGATTCTTTGAATGAAATGAGTTCTATCGAGTTAACTGCACTTTGCGTTAGGCGTCCATGTGTTTTATTCTTAGCGCCAGGCAGGCAAGCATGGGATGGCCTAATGTTTTATCATTTATCGCACGACCATGCTTGCCTGCCAGTTCTGGTTATTTATTGATTTAGGTCGAGTTTGTTTGTTTGGTTTAGTTTTTAGTTATTTAAAAAATAAAATGCCCTAGGTATGCTGATCTAGGCCTAATCAAGCCAGCAGCAGTGGGACATGTTGCCCGCTCTAACGTTATCCTGTTAATTAGATTATATGAGATAGATTAGATAGAATAAATTTTATGGTATGAGGAGAAAACCATTCAAATCTAATTGAAACCAACTACTTCTACTTGTGTAAATATATTAATGATGCTGATTTATTCAACTAATTTTATATTTTCAGCTTTAGGTATGAGTTTGTTACTTTTGCTCATAATAACATGGAGTATGTCACGGCTGCTCCACGGGCTGCATTGAAGGGCAACAGGAGCGAAAATGTTAAAATGGAAAGGAGCTCCCCCTTTCAATTAGGGAATCTTAGGTAATATACTATTGTTTTTTATTTGCATACCATATAATTTTTACAATATGTACATATTTGGACCCTGAAAAGGGTATAGCAAAAATCTCTTACTAGTTTGTGTTATTAACTAGATTTATAGAATAAAAATTGAGGTTCCACTCTCAACTGTTTCCTCCTCTAAAACTTAATCAATCAGGATGAAATTTGAGGATTTGAATAATAATGAAATAATCTGTGTCATACCGTTTGGTTTTTTTGGCTAATTGTTGACCCATTTTGACTATCCTACGACAGTCCGACACATATATAAATGATAATAAATATTAATAATCTGTGTTGAAAAAACCAGGAGGAAATAGTCGAGAGCTTTTGTATGGAGAATTGACCCCTGCTGTAGTAAATCGCCCGTTTCTGCTGAAGTAATTATGGATTGAATAACACTGACTCTCTTTTCTCTTTTTAGGATATGCTAAGGCAAACAGAAGGAGGCAAGGAACGGGACTGCATCAATTGCTGTCTGGAACCAATCTTGTGGGATGACTTCTGGACCTGGAAAAACAATTTCATCATCTACCCTAATACTGACGAATGTTCTAAAACGTAAGTACTTATGAACCCTTCATAAAGGGCAATGTCCATCTTTTATTACAAGCTTTTATTCAACTTGCCTTGTTAGTGTGTTAGTGTTAGTTTGGGTCAAAACGTAGAAGCTAAATTTGACCCACTTCCCGGTTTCCGATTGAGCTGAAATTTTGCATGCATATGTAAATCATGTGACAATGCAATATTATGGTATCATGGCGCTGATCTGATGATGGAGCAGAAAGGTGGTCATAGGAACTTTGTTATGAAACGTCGTATCCCCATTGAGTAAAAGGGGTTTTTAGAAACATCTCGGAGAGCAGTAGACAACTGTTGAAAGAAAGGTACAGTCGGCGATAAAAAAGCTTGTGCCAAAAATGATGTTTTTGCAAAAGACTTATTCATATGCGTTTAGTACAAATTGATTTAAAATAATATATCTAAAGGTTTTCTAACATTTTATAAATTTTACAGGTGCTGTAAGGCAGACATTTCCAAATGTAACGGAGGAAAGTTTCGAGACATGTAATGGTTTCAACATGCTGCTGAGACCCAACTCAAGAGACGTCAGTTTGTACTGTTTAGTCCATTCTCTATTGGGCATGCTTGTATAGAGAGGTATATATATATATATTGGAGTACAGACATGGTGTTTGGTATGAGTATTATATACATCCTTTTGAGTCAAATAGGACCGGTAGCCACTTTGAACTCCGTGTCCGAAAGGGTCAAAGTATGGAGCTCCCGGTACTCAGAAAAAAAATTCTGGCCTATTAGTTTTGAACTTTCGAGTCAAGTTTGGTGTCATTTTTAAACTGTTCGCTTCGTTTTTAAATTGAAGAAGATTAAAAATCACAGTAATATTATAAAGGCAAAAGTTTGTGAGCATACCGTGTTTGTTACTTCCTCACGCCACGCCCAAGTGCCTTAACAAATATTATTTATAAAATTAAGTATGGAGGAAGTACGATATACCCTAAGTTAACACGTCGCTTCTTCTTGATCGTGGGTAACACTCGGGGCGCAGTATAATGATTATTAAAAATCTTTATGCTGTCCCCTATGGTGCGATGGCGATCGTTGCAGTACTTTCAATATTTTTTTTACATCAAATATTAGAATCATCAAAGATTACTAATAAAATAGGCTTTTTAGAAATATTTTTTAAAAATCATGATTAGTATAAAAATAGTGTGTGTGTGGATTGAGTGAGCACCTTCCGAAAATGAAAAAAAATATGCTGATCATTTAGTAAAAGTTCTAAAACAATTGTAAAACGAATCTCTGAATTTGTAAAAAGATAAATCAAAAGATACAGCCATTAACATGTGCTCACTCAGTTCTCACAAACTACCAACGAAAACAGTGAATATATTCATTTAACATATAATATTTATATACTAACATTTAGTAAAAAATAGGCCAACCTACCTCTATAAATATTAGATCACCTAGTGACGTATTAAATTTTTTACAAATAGTTTCTTATGCTCACTCAATCCACACACTTTTGAAAAGCCGAATTTTGATGAAAAACATAAGATTTAGACCGCTATTATATGTGTATAGTTTAGTAAAAGTGAAATGGGAATTTGTAAAATACAAAACGAACCACTAACGTGTCAGGTTTTTTTATAATAAATTTTTGTAAGTGCTCACTCAGTCCACACGTTTTGAGAAAGTTAAAAATGTAAATATCTTACGATTTGTAGCACCTAAGACACTCGAAAGTACTTCAACATTTAGTAAAAATTTTTACTAAATATCCACCATCTAATATTTTATATTCGTTGTCTGGTTTTAAAGATATTCAGACATAACTTTTCTCATACAAATGTATCAAGTAGGGTGACCACACTATGTCGGCTCCTGATTTTCCCCACCTTCCCATTGTCATATTGAGATTGGGGAGTATCGTTCGTTCAATTTTGATAATATTAAACTAATACCATATTAATTATCCATCTGCAAACTGTTTTTAGGTTATGTTCTTGGCCTAGTGATGATGTGTATTGTGTAATTTTTATCGACGTCAGGATAATAACCATATCGACATGCATGCATTAAAAAGGACATGAATAATAATTGGTAAGAAACAAAGAATATAATACTTCACTAGTAAGAAACCAGAACCTGGTAATCTAATCGCGCTAACAGATGAGCGTACCGGATTTGTAAGTGGGAGCGAGAAATAGTTATTCTTTTCTCGCTCCCACTTACAAATCCGGTAAACTATTATCAAAATTGAACGAAACTCCCCAATCTCAATATGACAATGGGAAGGTGGGGAAAATCAGGAGCCGACATAGTGTGGTCACCCTACTTGATACATTTGTATGAGAAAAGTTATGTCTGAATATCTTTAAAACCAGACGACGAATATAAAATATTAGATGGTGGATATTTAGTAAAAATTTTTACTAAATGTTGAAGTACTTTCGAGTGTCTTAGGTGCTACAAATCGTAAGATATTTACATTTTTAACTTTTTCAAAACGTGTGGACTGAGTGAGCACTTACAAAAATTTATTATAAAAAAACCTGACATGTTAGTGGTTCGTTTTGTATTTTACAAATTCCCATTTCACTTTTACTAAACTATACACATATAATAGCGGTCTAAATCTTATGTTTTTCATCAAAATTCGGCTTTTCAAAAGTGTGTGGATTGAGTGAGCATAAGAAACTATTTGTAAAAAATTTAATACGTCACTAGGTGATCTAATATTTATAGAGGTAGGTTGGCCTATTTTTTACTAAATGTTAGTATATAAATATTATATGTTAAATGAATATATTCACTGTTTTCGTTGGTAGTTTGTGAGAACTGAGTGAGCACATGTTAATGGCTGTATCTTTTGATTTATCTTTTTACAAATTCAGAGATTCGTTTTACAATTGTTTTAGAACTTTTACTAAATGATCAGCATATTTTTTTTCATTTTCGGAAGGTGCTCACTCAATCCACACACACACATAAAAATACGGAAATATGAGGATTTGTTTGCATTTCGTGGCTACTAAAAATTCATTATTAATAAGTATTGTGCTATATTTTGCTATGGAACCCTAAAAAAGTAGTTACATAAAAATGACACTAAAATTGACTCAAAGCTCAAACTAATCGGCCAGAATTTTTTTCTGAGCAGCAGGAGCTCCATACTTTGACCCCCTCTCCCCCCTTCGGACACGGAGTTCAAAGTGGCTACCGGTCTTGTTTGACTCGGGAGGACGTGTATAATACCCATGTAGATGTAGATGTAGTGTAGGGACGCCTGGCCGGATACAGGCGGGCTGTCGATCGCTGGTGCGTTCATTCAGCCCAATTCCCTGGAGTTGGAGCTGCAGGTTACTGTCCCGGCTGCCCTCCCACACTTCTCTCCTCAAATTTTCTTGTTTTCCTGCAGAACATAATACCCATACTAAACGCCAATGCTCTACTCAAAAATTCACTTTTTCCCAATAGAGAACGGACTGTGTTAGACAGTGCATGTTGTTACACGGTAAATTTTTCTAGAAGACCAAATTTATAAGTTCCTTAGTTATTCTATTTTTAACTAAATAAGTTCTTGTACTATAAGCAGTAATCGGAATAGGCAGAGTAGATATATTTATTTTTAAACGAAATGACTTCCTTGCGATAGTATTTTTTCAGTACAGATGGTATTTTTTTTACGCACTAGTGCGAGAAGTGGTTCATTATACGCCAGGTCGAAACTTCGGAGGCTCATCTGTACTGAAAAACGTCGTACGATACACGTGCGAAAAGGAAATTCGTAACTCGTGTCGATTTAAAGATTTTTATCGCTACTCGTTTCGAACTTCCTTTTTTACGCACTTGTATCGTAATGTACTATTTTGCCATATTGGAATCTTTCGCTTGCTCGAGTATCAATATTGGCACGTGCAGTTAAACTATAACTTTGCCCCCTTGTAAAACAATTAACTATTTTTTCAGTACAGATGGTGGTTTTTTTACGCACTAGTGCGAGAAGTGGTTCATTATATGCCAGGTCGAAACTTCGGACTCCGAAGTTTCGTTCGGAGGCTCATCTGTACTGAAAAACGTCGTAAGATACAAGTGCGAAAAGGAAATTCGTAACTCGTGTCGATTTAAAACACTCCCTTCGGTCGTGTTTTAATTTATCGCCACTCGTTTCGATCTTCCTTTTTTACGCACTTGTATCATAATATACTATTTTAACAGCCTATATTGTGTCCCACAGCTGGGCAAAGGCCTCCCCTAGCACACTCAACGAAGCCTACCTCATCGGAATTAATTCGTGTATAAGCGAATTTTGGTATAATTGTAGGGAATGGTGTCTAAATCCACATTCTCAAAGTACTCGGGGGTTTGGATGGAGATAACGGGTAGAGGGGGGGGTGGAAAAAGTCCCTTTTTTTTAGTTTTTCGTGAATACTTCTTAAACTGTGCCACGTAGAAAAAAATGTTTTAAGACACAAGTAATCTTCAGAAAATTCTCTACAAAAAAAATATGTTCACTTTTTATCTGGGATCATGAAATATGGAGAGGAAAAGATGGACAGAGAAGATTTTTTTTATAATGCAAGTGTGATGAAAAACATTGTGCGTAACTCGGGAAGTATGAATATTACTAACTCGACTCTTTAAATCGCTCCAGCAAGCCAACTTACTCTCGTTAGTACAATGTACTATTATTGTCCGTCTTTTCCCCTCCATACCACCATTACCACCCCGACCCAAGAGTACTTTGAGTATGTGAATTAAGACACCATTCTCTACAACTATGCCAAAATTCGCTTATACACGAATTATTTCCCCCGACAGGCAGTTAAAAGTTGGGCGTGCTACCCTGTTTTCCGCCACTCGTCATGGTTTTTAAATTTCTTTAATTAACTATTTATCTGTTAAAAAGTTAGTGGACAATAGTTTAACAACGTTTTTTTTAATATTTTATTTTCGAGTTAGGTCAGTTTGCAGTGTATTTTGACCTATTTAGAACTATATTAATTACGGTAGGTTCCCGGGACGTTAGTTACGCAAAAAAAAATGTCGTAAGGAAGTCTACTTTTTATATGTTCTACCAAGTGTAGGTAAATGTACTCTGCCTATTCCGATCACTGACTATAAAGCTTATTAAAACTCCATCGAGACTAGACTTCAATCATTTTTAAGAATTAACTTAATTGCGATTATAATAGAGTTTATACTAATAATATTCACCAGGATAATGTGTCATATTTTTATCAAAATGTGCGTGTGTACTGACAAAAATCTTTTTCAGTACAGATGGTGTTTTTATACGCACTAGTGCGAGGTCGAAACTTCGGATGGCCATCTGTACTGAAAAACGTCGCACGATACACGTGCCAAAAGGAAATTCGTAGCTCGTGTCGATTTAAAATACTCCCTTCGGTCGTGTTTTAATTTATCGCCACTCGTTTCGTACTTCCTTTTTTACGCACTTGTATCGTAATGTACTATTCTGCGTGTGTTATTTTCTCACCCCCGTGAATTTCGGCAGACTTTTTTGTAAGCAAAGGAGGAGCAGCTTATAAGTAGTATAAAAAGCTATTCGCTAGGTGCATGACTGGTGCTGTTCTCAATTTGTGGGCTTTTCCATATTAAATTAAATTCTATGGTTTAAAGTTAGTTCCAATCCAACGGCCGCTGCTGGCATTGATGTTGGACAAGCCCATGATGACGTGTATTTATAACAATCAGCGCCACTCTGTCACGCACGTTGCCAATACTTATTAGGTTATTACGATTTAATAAGCTTGTAATCGTCACTTTTGTGATATAAGCATGTAACGATCAAAGTTTTCCTTCCCTTGTCACATCCCATAACAATTTAATTTTTATTATTATTCTCAGTATTTATTTTCTTTCTTAGGTTAGGTGTTTTACAATATGTATATAAAAATAAAATATAAAAACATTTACAAAACAATATACAATAAAAACATATAAACATATTATAAAAAACCTAACCTAGGGTGCCGCCAGCAGCGGGGCAGGGCCCAAGCTGCCGGTGGTTAGGGCCGCAGAGAGAGGAACCGTTGAACTATCCGTGCTGTGTCCAAGATCACCGCCTTCTGCATCCCCTTGATCCAGCCACCTAGCGAGAGTCTCTTAAGATGTTGGTCGAGACTCTTCGCTATGAGACCGTTCGCTGAAACGACTATCGGAACAATGATCGTTGATTCAACATCCCACATGGCGGTTATCTCGTGAGCCAAGTCTAGGTACTTACTGGACTTGTCCTTCTCGGCTTTCACGAGATTCTCATCAAGGGGGATATTGATGTCAACGAGCACTGCCCAGCGTTGCGGTCGATCTATTATCACAATGTCAGGCTTATTGGCTACTATAGTCCTGTCAGTGATAATAGATCGATCCCAATAGAGCGTGGCACGACCATTTTCGAGAACTGGCGCAGGTAAGTACTTGTAGTACGGTACTTCGCGGTTCACAAGGCCGTATTGAAGAGCAAGTTGCTGGTGAATAATCCTGGCTACGAGATTATGTTTGTGCAAGTACTCGCCGTTAGCAAGATGAGAACAACCGGAAATGATATGCCTGAGTGACTCTCCGGGACGGCGGCATGCCCGACAAATGTCGACCGTACCCTCCTTCAGGATATATTTCCGGTAGTTGTTCGTCATCATAACTTCGTTCGCAATTGCACAGGCAAAACCCTCGGTTTCTCCGAAGAGGTCCCCGAATCGTAACCAGTTCACCGATGCGAGCAGATTCGGGATCGGGTCCCGTGAGGGCCTTGTAGAATCGCCCGTGTAGCTGCTTGCTCTCCCATACCGCCTTGCGGTCCGCAGTACTTAGTACCACAGGTTTGCGCCAGTTCTCTTTCGCCAAGGAGAGCGGCGTGAGGTTTCCGTTTACTGCCACCACATCACGATACATCCCGCACTCGTTGTTAAGGAAGTAATCCCTGAGATTGTACACCTCACGGTTGTGGAGATCTTTGGCGTTTAGGAAGCCTCGACCTCCGCACTTCCGTGGGATGTACAATCTCATAACAGACGAGCGCGGGTGTAACATACGGTGTGTGATAAGCAGTGACCGGACCCTCCGATCCAGGGCGTCCAGCTCAGTCTGTGTCCACCTTAGTATGCCAAAAGAGTAAGTGAGTAGAGGCATTACTCAGGCGTTAAAGGCGCGCACTTTGTTGCCTCCTGACAAAAGACTGTTAAGGACTTTTGTGAGCTGACTGAAAAAGCGCTCCTTCACCGACTGTCTAATGCCAACATCCTCAATACCCAACGACTGTGACATACCAAGGTACTTATAGGTTTCTGATTCAGAGATAGATCTGAACGACATCGTCTCAGAAAGCTGTAAACTTTCTGAATTTACAACCTCTCCCTTTTTATTAGTATTATTAAGTACAGAGACTACATTTCTGTTTTTGGTTTATTTTTGAAGATTATTATAAATTTAAAGTGTACCCAGGTATTGGCTGTTGTATTTATTTATATCTAAATGTTTTTCATGTAATGTAAATGTTTATCATGTATTTCAGTCTGAAAGTTTAAACATATTATTATGTATATTTCATGTGCTGTGGCTAGTGACGTGTATAAGAGCCCTTGTGGCCTACTTGCTGAATAAATGTTTGTATTTTGTATTTATGATTTAAAAAACATGTTTTCATGAAAACTTATGTGCGTATTAGTTAAGAGGAAACAGGAATAGTCATTTCTTCATACAAATATTCTCGACTGTATCTTTCATTGGTTTTTTTTAAGTTAGAGCTTGGTTTTTAGTGCATTCCACGAGAATATCCTTTACGAAATACGTATATAAGGCAGCTACTCCAATCAAGTCAGTGAAGCTCGAGAAAATACTCTTAAGTCATGAAAGATGGTCAGGCACAAAATCGCTTTCTTAGCGTTGTCAGAAGTATTAGAATAATTGTATTTTGCTAAGGACATTCTCGTGGAATGCCCCTTTTACCAATACTTCATATTGTGTCTGACTGTTTTGCTTCTTTTGATTTTATTTTGACACAGCTGCAAAGATAAGCGTGGTACCTATTCAAATCTGACATCGACTATCCAAAAAACTAAACAGTCCGACACAGACAATCATTATCATCCAGATTTTAACATTTGATTACGATTGGTTAGGTTTTGGAGAACAAAACCTTGATTTTTTCGATTTTTTAGGCACTAAATAATAGTAGTAGTATTCACGCACACTGTTTTAAAATGTGTTTGTGTGTATTATAATAGATATGTCATTGTCAATTCAAATATGTAACACCATTAGTATAAATAAGTATTATCACTGTACATTAGTATGGTGCTGGTTTTCTGGTCTGAAGGGTTAAAAGAAAAAAAATGAAATAAATTATGTTGGCTGTATATCCATGTTTTTGTTTTATAAACATCAATGATTTTTGTGTGTGGTATTTTTAAAGTTTGACTTTATTTGTTTCTAGTTATTAAGCTGCACACGAACAGCAGCGAGCCTGGGCGAGCCCGCCCGCCCGCCCAGGCTCGCTGCGGTCCGCACGCAGCTCGCAGAGCACCTTGCGTGCATTTGTATTTGCGACGTCCTATCAACCACAAAAATTAATTTCCCTGCAATATCCCTATGAAATGTTGTGCGAACGATTCACGAGTTACTTACTCATGACGTGCAATTAGCAAGTTCTAGCAATATTATTTTTTGACTAAACTAGTAAGTTGCCAGTGATTTATTGACACAACATACCAAATGGTTATATACCAGAAACATTATGAGCGCTACTTTTAGGTACATTACAAGTGTAACTTGCAAGGAACTTCACTAGAGTTGTTAAAGCAATGTTACATTTGTAATAAAAGGTGCCAGTGAAAAAATTATATAACATACAATTTCAAACTTTTTGGTTTATTACAAATGTAACCTTGCCGTAATGAATAGCGTGTAAGTTACGCACAAGTTGCATATGTGCTATTGTTGCAATGTACAAAAATGAACTTCTTAAAAGTTTTCGTCATAACTTTCTAGTAAGTTTATATTTCAATGTATCAGCAACATTGCTATTCAAAGTTATAGAAAGTTGTAAAAATCCGATCTGGGAAACTTACAGGGTTTATCTACAGCGCGGCCGAAAGCGTTTAACATCAATATGGCTCAAACATTGCCCAAACGTTGCAAGCTTGCAATTGTAAGTTTCAAGCTCCCAGATGTAGCATTGAGCAATGTTACCGCAAGTTCTGCTTGCTTAACGGGAATTAAAGTGACAAGACGTGAAGGTAATAACCTAGTAGCTGTAAAAACAAAACAAGCGATTTGTTTAACTTTAAATAAAATGTCATATATTTAGTGATTGTAACTTTATTAATTATACATATATGGGCATAACATTAATCAGCTCTCTTAAGTATAATCTGCTGATCTGAAAATTACATTTTTATAGAGTAAGAGTAAAGGTGTCATTTCGTTGCCGAATGCAGACAGCACTTCCGCTACCTTCAAATGGAGCATTTTATGAGTACAGTAAAGGCTACCCGGCGCGACGCAGGACGCAGCGCAGCGTCCGCGCCGCGTAACGCCGACGCGATTCGGTTTTATCTTAACTGTAAATGCGTTCGGCAACGGACACCCTTACAGCTTCACATAAAGATAAACTTGTCTAAGTTTGAGAGGTTTCAGAAAATGTTTCACACAGTTAGTGAGAATTGTTAAGTTAATAGCTGACCTACATTAAATTTCAATAAAAACTTGATTTTGGACCTAATTTCAAAAACTACAAGTATTATTTATTACAATGTAAAACAGTTGATTTTCAATATTTTCATAGATTTCATGCTTTTTAAAAGTGGTTGTAACACTGATAGCAATTAATTTGTCTTAATAACTCACACTAATTAGTTGCAGCATTTTGAAAAATTCTTCATTTACACACAATGTAAATTATTTTACCAATTACACATAAAAAAGATATAAAAAGTCACTAATTATCTTAGCCTGTTACCTAATAAGTGATAATGATAACAGCTAGGACTTTTGTTTAGGTATGAAGTTTCAGTCAAGAGGCCAACGAGTGGTCACATAAGTAGACAAATCAGGCATGACATTAATATTATTTGTTAATATTATTTGGTACCGGGGCAAGTAAAGTATTATATGATGTATACAAACTCTTATTAGTAACCACCACTTTGTAAGCGAAATAATGTTCATCAAAATAAACGGTGTCCAGTGACATACAGGAAAATAGTATCTGATTTTGATCATCTAGAAATATATCATTTATTGAAGCAAAACTTGGCAAGAAGGTGGCCTCACACAAATCAACAGTAACGTTTGCAGACTGTTTGAAAACAATACCATTTATTTTAACCCATGTAAGGGAAAAAAACTATCTGCCTCTCAGTGTACAAAATAAATTTATCTTTTAGTTGTGCTTGCATTTCAGGATGTACAATGGTCTTTTTTCCAAATTCTACACCCAAATTATTTTGATTGCGCATGAAGATATCATTAAGTAACAACTGATGTTTAATAGATATTGATTTACATAGATTCACACGGTTGGTAAATGAACGTGATATTTTTTTTGCAATACTGTGTTTGGCTTCAAATCGCATTAACAAAATATTAGTAACAGGTCCAAATTTTTTCAACATAGAAGGATAATGCAAAAGGAAATGAAATTTCGGTTTCAAACATTCCTTACTTAACTCACAATATTTTTCGTTGAATTCAGAAATCAAACCAGAGAGTTGATCACATGTATCAGAGTATACTCTATGAGACAATAATCTGTTTAATATTGTCTGTAATAGTATATATAAAGACCAAACTTCGTTTTCTCTTGGAATGTTGTAACCTACTAAAAGACCGAAATAGCGAACAAACGTTAACATTTCAGAAGCTGACATTTTTATTTTTAGTTTATTTCCTTCGATACTTAAAGCAGTAGTTGGTTTGGAACTTGAGTCTGGACCAAAATCGAAGGCTGCGATCCGATTTTGAATGGTATTGAAATGGAGTAATTTTAAATCCTTTACAAAATGTGTAATAATGAAAGACATAACGTATCGACAACACCCCTCAAGCATATCATGTAACAAATCGACAGCAACATTGTCAAATAGATTAAAACCTTCCAGGTCGTACCAAACACATCTCTCTTTTACGCCACTTTCGTATACACCACTTCCCATTGAAAGTTGGTAGTTTGTTTCATTTCGTAATAAATTACTGTCTTCCACGATCATAGTTTGAATTTGATGCCGATCAGCAAGACATATTCTACAAGGGCGATTAGCACCGAAGCTTTCAACAAAACCTAACATACCGTTGAGCCCTAAATTGTCACCAGTTATCGCCCCCACGCGAAATTTAATTATTCCCTTAAAACAGTCAGTATTTATAGTAATGCCATCTCTACTTAAGACATTAAGTTCATCAATCACCCGCTGAAATATTCTACGATTTCCAAACATCAATCTGTCTGTGGAGTGAAATAGCGCTATTATAAAAATTTGACTTAACTGAGATGCGTATTTTGGTGGAAGGCATGGACAAGTAACATAAACACCTCCGAGTTTGTGGATACCTGCATGGCTTCCTAAGGGATTTCCAGTTTCAAAATCATCATAATAAACAAGAAGAGGGAACAATAATTCATTAACATTATCTGCGGCATATTGATTAGCAATTTCAGACCAAACAGAACCCTGGATAAAGTTTACTATTGGTTCAGATCTAGAGTCCTTTAACGAGTTTATGTAAGATAAAGTGTCTTTGAGAATAGCAGAATTTGAAAAAAAAAGTGTCAATACTCTATTTAGTGGAATAATTTGCATGGTACAATTAGTAGGCAAGTAAGTAAGTCCCATTCTAGTACGTTTTTGTTCCATCTGTTGACCTACAATAACCTCTAGCGGTGGAATATATGTGACTACTAACTAGTTCTCAAAATATTGAAGCCGTTTATATTCAGACCTAAAGTCTTCAAAAACTGAAGTTACATTGTCAAAGCATTTAACAACTGATGTTATAAGTTCAGCATTAAGGTGATTTGTTTTGCTCAATAATGCATATATCTCTGATCGTAAAGAGCTTGTTAATGTGTTTGTCAAAAGTTCTATAGATGCCAAAACTCCTTGCACGTTTGATCGCGGAATTAATGGGTTGCCATATAAATTAGATATAAATGATGCAATTTGACGAGAGACATCTTCAGAAGGTGCAATGAAATCATTTTGATATTTAACAGTTGTATCATCAACATTTTGGGCACAATCTACTGCTGCTATCTCTACACCATGATGTTGATCAATTTGCGTACGTTGGGGTTGAAGCTGATCCGAATGAGTGCTACTTAGATGTTTTCTAAGAGACGCCAAACTACTGAAATGTCTAAGACAACCTTCTTGTCCACATTTAAATGATGCTATCTGGGCTTTAAAACAAAGAGATCTAAGATGATCTGAAAGAGCTTTAATAGAATTAAAGCTATTACGTTTACACTCTGCACATGTATACATTTTTAGGATCTTTACAAAGAAATTTAGCATCTAATACCTAAATCTGTAAGTAAACTTTTGACAGTTATCAACTCTTTGTCATATTGAGTAACAATATTATAAAACCCTTTTTGTATAACCATCCACACTACAAACGCTTCACTTTGATAGTGCGCTCCTGTTGCATGAATGATTTTGAAACATATGTCCACTGCGTTCAATAACTTGTTGATTTTATAGTATGTTGCTCCGGCAACAACGTAACAGTGTGATATGTTGGCTATGGATGGCCCAACGATAATTACAAAAGGTTGTAAAGTTTTACCGTACCTTTGCAATTTCAATTTTCTGCTGGCGATTGTAGTTTCAAGTTCACTGTCTGCCCCAATTTGAGTTATAAAGCCATCTCTGACTTCGGACTTTCAAGGTTTCCACGAGACTTTTTTCTTCTCTTTCAGGGGTACGCTTGATGTTATGTACGGCAATAAGAGAAGCGCTCCGTTATTTTTCACGTCAGACCCATCAGCAACTATAAATAAAAAACATAAAACGATTAAAGATAAAAAAAAAGTTTGACATAGTGATTCCCTTGATTTTACATACTACTCTTTCTGATAAAGCCTTAGCCGTGAGCATGACCCACACACAAACGGTCGTAAGTCGTAGGATACAGCCGGCTTGGGCGGGTGTGGTACGCGGTACCGTCATGTGTGTCGTGGTGCTGCGATGATACGGGTGGGTGACGCTGATGGCAACTGGATTTTTTTTAGTATCAAGCCATCAATTTCATATATAAGCTCTTCTCTTTCGATTTCTGGTAATACCCTTAACTTGTTTGCAAGAAGCCTGCCATACAGGTCACAACTATCGTCAGTTTCTTGTTTCTTATTAGTTAACGCATTGTTAAGGGTAGCCAATGCCGTATTCATGTGCGCTCGGGTCTCGTCCAATTGAAATTTCAGACTTCAGTCAGGAAATCCACAGGAACTGAAGTTCATTTATTATTCAACTTGTCGCTAAAACTCTAGGTGGTACTTACTAAATATTACCATTTTATAAATTGATTTTATCACTACATTCGCCGACGGACATAATAACTACGTTCTAGCCCATTAAATTTCATGTTGGGAATCACAACTGTAATTGCAATAATATGTATTTCCTTTGATATTACTCTAGTTAATATTTTGCGATGTTGCTCCGTCAGCAGTTTTCCTTTATCTTTTTTTAAGTAATATTTGTGCTTGTGCACGGGAAAAGGTCCCACTTTGTCGATATGGAGTTACGACTAGTTCCTAATACTACGGAACATAAGCTATCTTTTGGTGAAAAAATCATGTCTATTAGGTGCTATAGTTATTTTGTTACTGTGCACTTTAACACGGACTAGATTGGTGTCAGGAATTGCCTCCTAACCTGGCGTTTACCGGTATATCCACAGTTTGTTTACAAACTCCACACTGTGGTTAACTGTGGCATGACCACGCATGCCTAACGTAGACGCCGGTGTACGAGCGGTGGCAATCCGACATGATAAATGAATCCTTTTTTATATTTTCCGCCATTATCGGGTCCACGTCGCCCTACTTTTGTCGACGATAATCTCGACGTGGATTTTTTTGGTAAGTCGACAGATACACCCGAAAGCCCATGTTTGGCGTTTTAGTACCCGCCCCCTGTGATACTTTCGGGTGTATAGGTGAGTTTCGTCGACTTCAACGATATCATCATCCCCACGGATCATCTCACGGTCGTGGGCTTCAGCTGCCTCACACACTTCTCTCTAAAAAATGGTACATTTGCACGGCAGTTTTCTCAGTCACTGCCGCGTCTTTCGCTGCTTGTGTAACCTTATCCTGTCTAAAAAAATGCATCAGCAGCCGAAGCGTAACCCTTATTGGAATGTGGGTCTTGTCGAAAAAAATATTTTTGGTTGGCGAAACGATGATGTTGTTACATCCTTTTTTGTAACAGCGGAATCTGAAAGTTGAAATCCAGTTTATAGGACTGCTTGTTCTCCTTCAACATGAAGGCCCTACAAGATGGACACTTCATGTTAGTTGGCAAAAGGAGCCAGTCCTGAGCAGCCTTTATTGCGTCCTCCTCGGTAGCAATAACAGCCGCGTAATTCCATACATTAAAATTACGGGCCAAAATTACATCTACAGGCAACATTGTATGCTAAAAGTAGCTTCAAAGACTAAAGCGTAAAACCCAATCAACTAACCCCAACTAAAAAGACTACTACAATTATGAACTGAACCCCAACCAGGGGCGGCTCACTCTACGATCCTATCGCCGCACTACAAGTATATGCCGGCGGCCGCGAGTTCGCGGCCCATTCAGTGGAGACGACCTTTGCACTGAGAGAAAATACAACCAGTTTTCATGTTCGTTCAACAAGTTTTTTGGTTAAAATAGCGCCTACGTGCATTAAGCATGAGATAAGGTATTTGGTTCAAACAACAAGCTACTTGTCTATTTGAATTTACAAAACCAAAATTTACAAGAAACAATCCTATGTTAAAATAACCCAAACTAATTGTATCTATGGTGTATAAAATTGACTCATTGCGTATCAGTTGGCTTTAAAAGTAAAATTTTAAACTTATTTCACTGTCCATATATTTGAATCATAATTGGAGAAAAAAACAAGTTAACTATGAAGAAACCGATTCTGCAATTTGAAATGTAG
The DNA here is from genome assembly GCF_023078275.1 of Leguminivora glycinivorella. Classification (NCBI taxonomy): domain Eukaryota; kingdom Metazoa; phylum Arthropoda; class Insecta; order Lepidoptera; family Tortricidae; genus Leguminivora; species Leguminivora glycinivorella. Next base: position 11,536,264 of record NC_062988.1, read on the forward strand.
AAGAAGGAAGGAATTCAACCTGTATAATTTTTACATTTATCATGAAATATGATTTTTTTTCTTAAACTTTAAACATTTGAACGCAATATATTTGAATCAACAAGTCGATTTTTTGACACATATTGTTTTAAACATACGTTTGGCTGATTCAAACGGATAAACCGCAACAAGTCGAACTTGTTAAATTCACAATGCAAATTTCTCTCAGTGTGCGCGGCGCAATAGAATACAATGTCGGCTGCTCGCGTGCGGTCCCTTTGTTACATTAACAAGTAAGAAGTGGTAAGAATTTAGAATAACGGCATTTTGTGAACATCAAAGGAAAGAAACAAAACAAAGCCTAAACTAAAGAAAAGTACGATAATAAACCCAAAGAAAAACCCAATAAACCAGACAAATTAAAACCCCAAACGATTACCACAAAACATAAAAAACAAAGACGAAAGACTGCGCAAACACTGCAAATCCGAAGAAATTAGTATGTAATTTTCATTGATACGAGGGGCACACCGAAATTATCCGGAATAAAAAAAACTATGAACATATTATCGATACCTTTGGGTTCAATTGGCGTAAAGGACATTTTGGCGAAAATGAGTTATATATACAGTCTTGTTCAGAATTTCAAGCGCTATCGATCTGTATAGTTAAAATTTCGATATCTCTTAAAAAGGTGCCTTTACGACCAAGATTTTCTACTATGGACTTGCAAAAATATCTTTTCTGAAGGGGCGTAAATATCAAGTCATTAATTATAAATTATTATTTGTGTCGTAAAGGAAATCTACAAATAAAAATATAGTCGTAAGTCACCTTGATATATATTGTTGCCCTTTAAGCCCTTACTTTCTACGGATCACTTTCTATAGTGGTTGATAAAGTTGGGCGTAAAGGACAAGTTTTTTTGTTCTTCGTCCTTTACGACCAGCACTAAAAATATTTTATCCGCAACTGTAATCGATATCTTTGGGTATCTATTGTCGTAAAGGACATATAATGCAGGTTTCCAAGAGAAAGATAAACCCACTTTTTTTGTTTTTTTTACCTATATTTGTGACGTGTATAAGAAAAATATGCAGATTACGAGTATCTTTAACCTAGTGTAGCAACCGTAGTGATAAACTAAACGATTTAGAAGATAGATGGTTGTAAAGGACACGTCAAATGCTATTAACGTCCTTTACACCCATGATTTGATAGGGTCGTAAATGACGGTCTTAGATGATTTTTATACAAAGTCGGGGCGTAATTGTAACCGAAATGGTACAAATGTTGTGCTAAGTTTACAATTAAAAACTGGAAAAATGTATCAAAACGTACTTAATATGGCATAGAATAGCTGCATTAGTTTAATGCAGTGTATTATTTATCTAAGCTATCTTAGCAACAAAAAAGAACAAGACTAATATTTTATATGCAGTTTTGTAATAAAGAAACAATATTTGCTTAAAAACTATCTAATATTTTGGCAACAAATTCAAAGTTATTTTTTTAGTATTCGCCGCTGTCTGAATAGTCAGTAGGTTACGCATTCAGTCTTTGATTCTAGCAGGGAAACGCTTTCGTAGTATTATTATACTGCGGCGAGATGTAGGTAATTAAAAAAAACACTATGGTAATCAGGGTATTTAAATGCACAAACGCTCACGATAATATCTATTTCGTAGCTATGTATCTTTATCGCTCTTGCGTATTGCACCAGACTGCATTTTTGTCGGCGTCTGGCGTCGACGATTGCCATTCAGCTACGCCGGCAGTAAACTTTAACAGTAGACTATACTAACATTTAGTGCGACAATAACAGGTGCGTTTCGCTAGCGAAAGAGCGTTAGCGTTTGGTGACTTAGCTATGTACCCAGGTACTTAAAGCATTGACTATAATATTTAGGATTTAACTCATAATTAAGATTATTCTTATTTAACAGGTTTAAGACTAAATAACAATCTTCTGTTTTAAAATTATCAAAAATATGAATCAACATAGTAGGTAGTCTTGACTAATACAGTTTGTATACCCGTCCTAACTTGCGTTTATAAATAAATACTTAACTCTTAGTTATTATTAGAACTTCTTTCTACTTTAGACTTAAAATGACTGTCGTATTAATATAGTCTACTGTTCACAGTTGCTGATTAAAGTTTACGTGATTACCATTAGTGTTTTTATATTTCCTTAAACTACGAAAGCGTTTCCCTGCTAGAATTAAATACTGAATGCGTAACTTATTGAGACTAGGGAATGCTCCCGGGAATTCCCGGTACCAAAAGTACCGGGAAATCCCGGGATTTTTGAACCCTTTGGGTACCGGTACTGATGTTATAAAATCCCGGTTCTTCGGTACTTTTCGGTACTGAAAAATGGACAAAGATTACAAACTAAAACGCATAAATTTAATCACTTCAAAAATTTGAACGTAAACGATGGAATATCCATTGAATGCTGTACAAATGTAATGTAAATAGTTTCAAACGCGTTAGACTCGTCCCGCTCGGTATTCATCGACTATGATCGGGACTCGGGACCTCGGCGTCGGTTATACTTAGAGGGTAAACCAAACTAACTTTGCTAATGTTAGAATTAGTTGAGGTCTGTATGGTTTCTTGCACATGTCGTCCAGGTTTTCGAAAGTATGCTTAGAACGCAGTCTGGTATACTATAATTTTGGTCCTAATAGGCGACCGGAATAAAATTCTAACAATAGTCACCAAATTCTACAAAACCCTTTACTCCGAATCTCCCACATACCCACAGCCTGTGCCTGATTTAGAAGAAAGCTTCAAAGCTATCCCGCCAGTTACGGAACAAGAAGTATTTAATATATGGCTCTTATTATGGTTCTTCAAAAAATGAAATACACGGGAAAAGCCCTGGCGAGGATGGAATCACCACCGAAGCACTGAAAGTAGGAGAACATACTTTGATCCCGTATAGTATATCACCAAACTGTTTAATACTATAATAACCACTCAAACTTTTCCACAAAAAATGTGCCACTCCAACATCATTCTGCTTCATAAGAAGGAAGACAAGTCTGATATAGGAAACTCCCGTCCTATCAGTCTTGTCTCCCATCTGTACAAGATATTTCTTAAAATCGTAGAAGACCGTATCTCGGGAACACTCGATCGGCACCAGCCGCCCGAACAGGCTGGATTCCGTCCAGGCCTCTCCACCATGCACCGACCACCTACAAGCCGTTAATCAAATTATCGAAAAATGCCTAGAATACAAAATCCCAGTTTACATCGCATTTGTCGATTACTCTAAAGCTTTCGACAGTCTTCATCACAATTCCATTTTCACAGCTTTACGCAATCAAGATATATATCCCAGTTACATTCAACTCATAACTTAAGCGAAAACTCATGGACATGGGACACCACGCTGCGCTCCAAAACAAAAATAGTCAATGTAGTTCGGAAAGCGGCAAAGCTGAAGTGGGACTGGGCCGGTCATGTCTGCCGAATGCCGAACGAGCTATGGGCCAAGATTACCACAGAGTGGCAGCCCAGGCTAAAACGGGGACCCGGCAGACCACGTATGCGATGGCGGAACGAGTTGGACTCCTTTTTAAAAGAATGGCCGAGGACTGCACAAAACCGGGAGGAATGGAAAAAGCGGGGGAGGCCCTTGCCCAGCAGTGGGACATCGCAGGCTCTTAATAATAATAAAAAATAATGAGATGTTTGGCCAATACGTATCCAACAATCTCTGCATCAAGCGAGAGATTGTTGGATACGGTCGACCTAAGGTAGCAAAACTTATCGACGACTTCCATTTTATGTTTTATTCATAATTTTACAACAAATGTACTAGTAAACCCTCAGTACCGAAAAGTACCGAAGAACCGGGATTTCCCGGTTCTTTCCCAGTACCGGAAATCTCAGTCCCGGTTCTGGGACTGGTACCGGTTCTGCATTCCCTAATTGAGACAGCGGCGAGTACTAAAATAATAACTTTCCAAAATATTAGATAGTTTTTAAGCAAATGTTGTTTCTTTATTGCAAAACTGGATATAAAATAGTCTTGTTCTTTGTCTTTGCTAAATATTTAGATAAATATACACTGTAACACTAATGTGGCTATTCTATGCCATATTAACTACGTTTTGATACATTTTTCAAGTTTCTCAATTGTAAACTAAGCTAAAAACAGTTGCCATTTGTACCATTCCGGTTACATTTACGCCCCGAATTTGTATAAAAATCATCTAAGACCGTCATTTACGACCCTATCAACTCTAATTGTTCAAAAAAATCGTGGGTGTAAAGGACGTCCATAGCATTTTGACGTGTCCTTTACAACCATCTAACTTCTAAACCGTTTAGTTTATCACTACGGTTGCTACACTAGGTTAAGGATACTAAAAATCTACATATTTTTCTATATACGTCACAAATATAGGTCAAAAAACAAAAAGATATAAACATTTTTCTAAAAAAAAAGTTGTTTTTTGCTTCTCCTGAAAACCTGCATTTTGTCCTTTACGCCAATTGAACCCAAAGGTATCGTTATATTGAAAGTATGTTTTATTGTTTTTCAAAGTATTCGCCCTTGCAATTAACGCATTTTTTAATTCTTTCAAACCAGTCATTAAAACAGTAACTCCAGTCTGAAGCAGACGTTGCCAAAATGGCCGACTTGTAGGCTTCTACGACGGCATCCGGGTCTTGAAACCGCTGACTACACAATAAATCTTTAATGCTCGGGAATGTAAAGAAATCGTTTGGACTTAGATCAGGACTGTACGGATGATGGGTCAACAACTCAACGTTTTCCTGCTCCAAAAAGTCACTTGTCTTACGGGCGGTGTGGGAGCTCGCATTGTCGTGGTGTAACATGACGCGGCGGGTCGGGTTGCCTCTGCGAAGCTCAGCCAGCATTTCTGGTAAACAAACCGATGTGTACCAATCAGCGGTAACCGTTCTCCGTTCTTGTAAGGGAATCGTGGCAATATGCCCTTTTTTTTAAACAAACGAGGCGACCATTTTCTTCGACACACTACGGGAACGCACGACTTTCGTTGGCTTGACCTCGTCTTCGAAGACCCAAACTGCCGATTGGTGTTTTCATTCAGGTTCATATGAATATACCCACGATTCGTCACCAGAGACGATATTATACACGGCTTTTGACTTCCCTCCATTGAATCGTAGAGTAGATCGGAACCATTCATTTTGAGATAACCCTCGGCGAAAGTTGTGATAAATTATCGCACGGAAATTTTCACGCGTAAGCTCCATTTTGTTCGACGACTTATCAACTTTAAAACGCGGTATATTTTTTTTTTGTAACTTTTTTTATTTTGTCTATGACATCGCAAATGTAAGTGGCCAGTATGCATGTAACAAAAAGGTTTTTTATCCTAGCTCAATCCCGAGTATTAAATTCCAGATCATTTCGGTGTGCCCGTCGTAATATCAACCAGTCTTCCAACTCCTACGAGTGGGAAGCCATACCCCCATAATTAATTACTTCAGGAAACTGATCCAGCCGCATTGCTGGAGAGCAATGCGGCCTTCGGGTCCTCAATGTTGACTGGAGCAGGAACACGCTTCTGAACTCTTCTTTTGAGGTAGTCCCATACATGCACGATCGTGTTCATGTCCGGATGGTCTGGGCTCCGAGATGGTCAGTCCAGCGTCGGGATACAACGTCATGAAGAAGGTCTTGGTGATTCTCGCGGTGTGACAAGGGGCGTTATCCTGCACCAGATGAAACCCCTCGTAAAACCCAGCGAAAGGAACCACATGCACCTCGAGGATGTCGGTAATGTATCTTGCCGCAGTCAAACCACCGCCACGGCCTCCACAAGGCCATTGGTAGAGGATTTACAGCCTGTAAATCCCTTATCTATGTTTTGTCGCCTAGAACCTAGAGAGATGAGTTGGCCATTAGACGTTTAATTTTGCCCTAGACCAGAGCTCCCCAAAGTCCAAACCCCGGTCCGCGCGCCTAATCCGGCCCGCGACGCGTCCCAATCCGGCTTGCGAACACCCCACTCGAAATCGTACAGTGCGGCCCGCGAAGCGACTTTGTTGCCATTGCAAAACGAAAACTTGCATTTTCACCCTCGTATACGTAGTATGAAATCACATACGGTTCGTCATCATCCTCAGGTATTTAGGATTTATAAATCCACCATTAGTTTAATTCTCCTAGACTGATAATAGAAGCCGTAGAAGGGCCATAAATAACTCGGCGGTGATCAGAAAGGTAATTGCTTATCCTTTCGTATTCGGGACCGTGACCCCGCTTCGAACGTCCGGTGCGGGGTGCGGGAAATATTGAGCGAGAAGAGCGATAATTGATTGAATGAACCATATAAATGTTATAGTGTCCCAAAAGGATAATAAACGAGGCTTCGAAATTTTATTTCACCAGAGGTTCAAACAAAACTATTAAAAATTCTAAATTTCAAACAACACTACCATTTCCATCTACTTAATTCCCTGAGCGGAGCGCACCCAACCCAACAGCAGAAGACAGACCATCCCTGTGAATAACCAAGCACAATTATGAATAAACCCATAACGTTTCACGCCATTATGGAGTTGATCTGAACAATTCTCAAATACTCACATTTTCGTTGTGCTATTTCAGCAAGGGAGAGACTAGTAACACTGACATATTTAGCGACTGGGGATTCATATACTAGTCTACAGTATCTGTTTAGAATATCACAGAGTCAATATCTAAATTATACCACTAACTACTGACGCGATAATCGAAGTGCTAAAGGAAGTGTTAAGGTAAGTGAAACGCTATGTTATCTAATTCAAATGTTTTAATTGAATAAAATTACCTGGCACTGAAAGGACTATTGCGGAAAATCATTGTCAAGTATTAAGTCTAGTGCCTCAAAATGGTCTTGTGTTGGGGCGCTTGCGGTCTTGGCATAGGTGTTTGCGGGCTGCGCTAGGTTGCTGGCGGGCTTGATATGGGTGCTTGCGGGCTGGGCGTGGGTGCTTGCGGGATTGGTATGGGACTATGGGTGCTTGTGGGCTGGGCGTAGGAATATATATGTGTTGATTATACGTAGGTGGATGCAGAAGATGACTCATTTTGATATTGTTGCGTACAATATCCATAATTGCTCTGAAATCTTCCCATATCTGCGTCGAAAATTATGTCCATTATAAATTCATCTACACATGATAACGTGCGGGTGTCATATTTCCTTAATTCAGATGCTAAATACTACTTTTCCGAACACTGAAAAAATAGTTTCGTTGATTTTACGAAATTTTTTACGAAATTTATGTGTTGATTTAGGACCTACACACAAATATTGTCAAATTTACCAAACATACTTTGGTCGGCTTTTTACAAAACTAGTTTAGTAAATGGAATATACAAAACTAATTTCGTGAAGGACTTTACAAAAGTAGTTTGGTATAACTAATCATTTGTGGAGTCACGCCAATTTACTACATTTGACAGAAATATTTAGTCAATTTTACGAACTTTATATTGTATCATTAACGAAATTGATTTCATAATTTGCCAGAAGGTTTTATGTTTTTCGCTAAATTACTTTCGTAGCATGTACGAATTAACTTTCGTAAAAATAACTCAATTTAAAAAAAATGTATGACGTATAATTTTGATAGATACAACTAAATGTCTTGCGTGGAATCAATTAATTTGCTTTCATAATAGTTACCGATTTCTTTAGTCTGTATTACCACTGAACTTTGGTAAATATCACTAAACGCCTTTAACTAAAGGCGTTTAGTGATATTTAACTGAATTAAGTCATTGACTTTTGTAATAGTTACTAAATTTGTTTATTATGTTTAGCGTACTGAACTTTCGTAGATATCACTAAACTTGTTTAGTAGGATCAAGTAATATACTTTTGTAATAATTACTAAGTTTCTTTCGTATGCATAACGCACTGAACTTTTGTAGATATTACTAAACTAAGGAATGTATATTGTATAGGTTACGAAAGTAACTTAAGTTAATTCTACTTAACAACTCTAGTAATATATACTACTTAACTTTTGCATATTTTACACAAGTGATTTTGTACGATTTACTAAAGGAATTTTGTAATTTTAACTACTTTACTTTGGTGCAATGTACTAAATATCTTTAATAAATTTTACTAAACGGCTTTTGTGGAATTTAATAGGTTACTTACAAAAGCGCTTTCGTATATTTGATTGCAATTGATTTTGTACGAATTACTAAACTAACTTTGTAGTTTCTACTACCCTACTTAGGTGCAATTTACTAAATATCTTTAATAAGTTTTACTAAACGGCTTTTGTGAATTTTAATAGTTTACTTGCGTACAAATTACGAAGCATGATTTTGTTACACCAAACTAATATATATCGTATATTATGCCCAAGTAATCTATTTAAAATCCTCAAAAGCCGTTCAATAAAATTTAGTGGGTACAGCACATTTATTAAATAATTATAACACAATAAATAATAACACAAGTATTAAATAATTTAAAGCACACATCGACAGCTTTTAGCAGTTGGTCTACCTTGTAGAGAACTGATTCAACTGCTACGTAGAAATGTTGCAAGTCCCTGCTCGTTGGTCCGACAGCAATCACCAGCGGTTGGAAAGTGGTTCCTCTGGCTAGATGCATTTTTTGGAATTGCTCCAGTTTGGTTTTAATTTCACTCTGGTTCTGCAACAAAAATATTATACTGTGGGCGATTCTTAGAGATGACGTTCGGTGCCTGACTTCGGTAATGATGTTTTTTACTACTTTAAAGCTCGGCCACACTAGCGCGTTTTGAGAGCGCATCGTTAGCGGAGCGCAATGATGGCGGTGCGCCGGACGGAACAGATCGCGAGCGTTTTCAAAGCGTGCACATGGTAACTTGTAAGCCTATATTTTGCAAATGTAAACTTCTAATAAGTTTTGAATGACACATAAGAAATCAAAACAACATTTTGAAATTTTAACTGTGTCAAAAAATACTCGTGGCGTCTTAATAATAATTTTCGGCTTCACCTCAAATTGTTACCCACGCCACTCGTCTTTTTTGACCTCCTTTAAATGCCTGTTGCATAAAATACTATTCCTAAACAACTAGGGAACAAATCAAATTATTTTATTGAATATTTTTAGATTTTGTTCTTTTTTCAAGTAGTCACACTACTATATATAAATTATAAATTTAAATAGATATCATATAATATATACATATATCATTTAATAGATTCCCGGCTCGGCCACCAGTGGGCCTTGTCATTTTTTCTTTCGTGTATGATATCTATTTAAATTTATAATTTATTTTCCTAAATTTGAGTAACTTCTGCTATTCAGATTTTTTTTCTCCGATAGATACAATAAAATGGTCTACGCATGAAATGACGTCGATCTGCGTTTAAAACAAAAATCATTAATAATATCAATTTTTAGGGACTACTCACACTTGACCAAAATTGTTTTCACACAAAAATACAAGTTTTTGGTGAACTTGTAGTTTTCAGAATATCTTTCAAACCAATTTGTTCCTAATAGAGAAACAAAATAAAAAAAAATTAGATGAAGAAGGAATAAAACTATTCTAGTAAAATGCATAAAAACTTACATGAGATTTCTCTGTGCCCCGTTAACTCATTCCGGAGCTAATGGTCCTTGACGGCGAGCTTGGTGAAACCAACTCATCGCTTATTGAAGCTGTATCTTCAGACGCAGTTTCCTGGAAAAACAAGTGGTATTTTTTTTACAAGATAACACAAAAACCTCTTTATGGAATGCTAATAAATGAATTTCAACATAAAAACATACATAAATCTATACAAGTGCCTGAATCCCATTACGGTAGGCACAAATAATAAATATTATGGGGACACCTTACGCAGATCAACGCAGCCCCTAACTAAGCGAAACCAGGTGACGATAAACAAACATACTTATAATTATAGGTAGAAATACATATATAATTGAATGATGAATTATGAATATGTACGAGTACATAAATAACATCCATGACAGGAACAAATATCTGTGTTCATCACACAAATAAATGCCCTTATCGGGATTGGAACCCAGGACCATCGGTTTAGGTTACGACTACACCAGACCGGTCGTCACTACAGAACGCGAACAACTATGACAACAAATGGGTGTTTTTTTAAATATTATATTTGTAAATACCATGGAACAAACAAGTCCATTTTGAGATTGTTTAGCTATCTCCAAGCGCCTTTCAACCATCTGCTGCAAAAAAATCCTCAAATCCTTTGGGCATATTATGCATTCCACCACCATTTCCTATAGTCACGTAGAAGAACACGATACAACAACACATAAGTAAATTACGATACAAGTGCGAAAAAAGGAAGTTGTTTTTCGCACGTGTATTGTATGATGTTTTTCAAATTAATTCCAGTATAGATGGCCCTCCGAAGTTTCGACCTAACAAGAAATGAACCACTTCTCGCACTAGTGTGTAAAAAAAACACCATCTCTACTGAAATAGTACATTACGATACAAGTGCGTAAAAAAGGAAGTTCGAAACGAGTGGCGATAAATTAAAACACGACTGAAGGGAGTGTTTTAAATCGACACGAGTTACGAAATTCCTTTTCGCACGTGTATCGTACGACGTTTTTCAGTACAGATGAGCCTCCGAAGTTTCGACCTGGCATATAATGAACCACTTCTCGCACTAGTGCGTAGACAAAACACCATCTGTACTAAAATAGTTATTTGTTATACAAGGGGGCAAAGTTGTATTTTAACGCCGAGTGTGGAATTGAAAAACGAGCAAGTGAAAGGATGCTATAGTTGAACCACGAGCGAAGCGAGTGGTTCGAGAATAGAATCCTGAACTTGCGAGTTTGTTTAACACACGAGAAGTAAAATACATTTGCACCCGAGTGTAACACAAAACTTTTCCCCTCACTATAGCGAGAAAACTGCAACGCAAAAAAATGCGTTTATCACTGCTTTCAGTAGTTCCACAGGTGGTAAATCATGTCAATTACTATATTCACCTACTTTTATCAATTTTAATAACTGCATTAAAATTTGACTTTATGGTCAAATTACTTTACCCACTAGTGGATAAAATGCGTTTTTACCCGCTGGTATTAAAGGACAAAACGTGTTTCCGAGCTAGTGAGGGGAAAAATAATTTCAACACATGAACATAATAATCAGCTAGGTAAATACTTACATAAATAATCCCGCGTAATTTTTAGAGTCCTTTCTTGAATAAAATTCTTTCTTTTAGACTTGGCACTAACTCCTTTAATTCAGCGTCCTGGATCTCTTCCATCAAAGTAAAACCAATGTCATTATCTAAAAAAACAAGAGACGCCATTTTAGTTTGCTAAAAGTGGCAGTTTGGTAACGAGTACCTAATTACTTTTGTTGATTTTTAACCCCCGACGTAAAAACGAAGGGGTGTTATAAGTTTGACGTGTCTGTCTGTCTGTCTGTCTGTCCGTCTGTCTGTCTGTCTGTTTGTCTGTGTGTGTGTCTGTCTGTGGCATCGTAGCTCCCGAACGGATGAACCGATTTCGATTTAGTTTTTTTTATTTGAAAGCTGTGTTAGTCGGGAGTGTTCTTAGCCATATTTCATGAAAATCGGTCAACTAGGTCGCGGTCGGGGGTTTTTTCAAAATTTTAATTTTGTGGTTAGGTTATGTAAAATTAAGTATTTTGTTTTGTAACCGCCGCTTTCGGCATTTGTGTCTCTACAAACATATTTTTTTAAAAATATGATTAGTCGTAAGTTATTAATTAATTCTTAGATCAGACCAAGTGCGAACAAACATTAGTAAAATCTGGAGTTCGTACATTTTCAAATTAACACTTTCATTGCTAAGAACTCCACCGTGGAGTTCTCTTAAACTTTGTCCACATGCGACACGACTCCCGAGAGGAGTTCGTACTATATAATTATAGATGACTAAACGCCATGCTATCCGACTCCTCTAGCGAGTTCTTACGAAACTTACGATATTTCAGGACTGTCACTTTACCTCGTTTTTTAGGATTAGAAAAATCGTGCTTTTTTAGGAAAAACAATTTAAAAGCTTGCATATTTTCCTCATTTTCTTCTACATAACGTTAATAATGGAATAAGTATTAAATCTTATTCTCTTAAATGTTTTTTTTAAATATTTTTGAACTCGGATGAACCACGAATTCAGATAGAATCAAAAGATTCCAGATCCATTTGTAGTCGCGCTCATGGTGTTTTTGGCTAAAATAAATTACGAGTTTACTAGGTCCCAACGAATGGTAATTGAATTTGTTGACTTCGTGCCCATATAATAAAGACGAAAGTCCTTTGCAAAATAAAGTACTTATAATCATAATGCACTTAGCCGTCGCAAAGTTGTTTATTACTTCTTATCTATCTTTTCTTATCCGCCGGCTGCGAACCCGGGGTTTACCTGGACTGAAGTGCGCTTGGGTCTAGATACATATTGTGGTCTTTATGCCAATAATTATTAATTATAACAACATTTTTGAACCCGGCTATTGAAAGCGAAGACTACAAATGGTTTACAAAGAATATTTATTAGGTACTAAAACATCAGAACAAACAAACCGACCGCCAGAGGTCGGCAGAGGAGACCTAACTGAATGTACGTACAGGGTCGCGTTTTATAAAGTTATAAGGGTGATTCCATAAAATTCGGTTAACTTTGTGTTTAGGGCAATTTAATAGATTTGTAATAAATATATTAGGTATCTTATGTTATAGGGGTTGAATATAAACACCGTTTGATTAGGTCATCCGATTTGGTGTTGATCACTGCATTATTTATTATAGAAAATAATTATCAAATGTCTTAAAAGTCAGTCCCTAGCCATGTCACATTTCCAAATTTCAGATTAAGTTTCTTCAGTATTCATGAGTTTTAATGATATCACTAGATTTTTTGTGTTTAAACCAATGTAATGTTACACAATGCAAAACCCCGTAACAGTTTTATGGAAGAAAATTACGTTTATGATAATAATTTTTATTCTATAATATTGTTATACGTAATTAGCGTCAGTACCTAGCCACTTAGAAATTTAAAAAATACGCGGCACTCGAGCAAAACCCGTTCTGTTACACTACATCATTCGAAAGTATCTATTGAAGAGTAATAAGGCGCAGTGGATTATCAAGGAATATATTTGATTCACAAAACCAGATGAATGATGGTTGATTGTACAGACATTACAATAACAATAGTTTCATAGCAACCTACCAACACTTCCTCTCAAGCAACCATCCATCATCATGTGAACATCCACAGTATCATCAAGAACTCAAGTTTAAACCTAAACCAGTCACACACCTTTCAAACTTAACACGGGGCAATGGCTTGGTTAAGACATCAGCCAAGTTATCTTCAGTAGGAATGTACTCCAACTGAATCAACCCCTCATTGACGCAGTGACGCACGTAGTGGAATCTAATATCCACATGTTTAGTGCGTCGGTGAAAAACGGGATTGTTCGCCAACGCCATAGCGCTCTGGTTGTCTACAAACAACTTGACTTTCTCAGAGCTCCCTCTATTGATTACGTGACTCACTAACCTCTGGAGGTATACAGCTTCCTTGGATGCTTCAGATAATGCGACAAATTCCGATTCCGTTGAGGAAACCGAGACGCAAGTCTGCTTCCTGCATTCCCAAGCTATCAGATTCGGGCCAACTTGAAACACGTATCCCGAATAAGACTTTCTGGCGTGTCGCGTCCTTGGAGCGACTAATAGTTCTTGGGTAATTCTTCTTTAATAAAACTTAATCGCAAAGTTTACTCTTGTAGAAAATTAATTCAATCGCGGCAAGACGGCAATCGCCAAGTATCATCTACTTATTTATGACATTATATAGATTTTTATGGTATCACTTTAATAAAAACGATATTTATCGGTTACCAATTAGGTAATTAATCGAACTAAAGAGTTTCTAGTTTAGTGTAAGTCTTACTTTAGTGACAGTGGCACTTAAAAAGTCATGTTCGAGGTGCCGAACACTGCCATCTTCACAGTGAAATAGTAGGTTGGTTGCATGTTCGGCGTGGCGAACACCGCCAGCTACGCAGTGTTAGAGTTCCAGGTTTGCATGTTCGATGTGACGAACATTGCCAACTAATCGGTGGACTTTATACCAAAATATTTATTTCGCAAAAGGGCACAAAAGTAAATTACATTACTCTTACATCTGAATACGTAAAATGAATAGCTAACTCTAACCTAATTACGCACATCCCGATGCAAAAGTACCTACCCGTGCTCTTACCGCTTTACGTGTTGAACCGCGATGGATACCCTTTGCATCAGGAAGGTCCTACAGCGAGGATTTAGATCCCTCTTCCTCATGAGGACAAAGTATTTTAGGGGAAGTGGGAAGATTCCCCAAAAATACTTTGGCCTCCGTACACCAGAACCCGCGCTGTGAGGCATCCATGCCCGAGGTTCGCTTCACTCAAAGTATAGTTAGGCGTGCAATTTCTGCCCTCGATGTCAGTAATTCCAACGGGCCTGATGGTATACCAGCTATTGTGCTGAAAACGTGCGCTCCGGAGCTAACCCCGGTTTTAACGCATCTTTTTCGCTTTTATACTGCTCAGGTAAATGCCCGTCATCCTGGAAGACTGCTTGAGTCCATCCAATTGCAAAGAAGGATGATCGCACAAACCCTGCACACTATCGGCCCATTGAGGCCCACATTAGAGAATCTCTCTTCTCTCCAAGGTAATGGAGTAAGTGGTTAATAACTAGCTCTTAGCGTACCTGAAGAGCACCAGCTTATAGTGACCGGCAATACGGCTTCCGCCATGGTCGTGGCGCTGGTGATCTTCTGGTATAGTTGACTCATAGTTGGGCCACCGCCATTGAGAACAAGGGAGAAGCTCTGGCGGTTAGCCTAGATATCGTTACCTAAAGTTTTTGATAGAGTTTAGCATAAGACTCATCTTCCCTAGTTCCCCTCGTACGGGCTCCCAGAAGGGCTTTGCACGTGGGTAGCCAGCTTTCTACCTGGGCGGAGCTAATCAGTTTTCATCGACGATCAATGTTCAGAAATCCGACCCATTAACGGTGGTGTACCCTAAGGAGCTATCCTATTAGCGACCTTGTTCATCCTTCATAACAATGATATGCTAGTAACTAGCAATATCTATTGTTATGCGGATGACATCACAGGTGATAGACAGTAGACAAGTCGTGAAAATGCCTATCGTGAGCAGATTTTGCTATGCAGAATGCAACTTGTGTCTCAAGTCGAGGCCTCTTTTGAGCAGGTATCCGAGTGGGGTAAACATAATCTTGTCGAGTTGAACCCCAGTAAGAAGTTTTGCACATTTTCCGCATATAAAACCCCATTTGACATAACATAGCGCCTAAATTCGAGGACATTCCCCTTACCGTCTCCAAGAGTACCGGGATATTCGGTGTCAACATTACGAAGGAGGTCCAGTTTCGAGGTCATAAAGTACATAAAGGACACACAAAGTGTAAACAATACTTTTATGTTCATTTTCTACAAATAAATTTGCATGTTTCGTAAAATTTATATAGCAAATTATTTCGCACTTTTTATTCTTGATTAGCTGGCAGTGTTCGCCACACCGAACATAATTTTCCTGAAAAACTGAAAGATTGTGATTTTTTTCATGATTTTTTTGGAGCTCCTTATGACCCACAAAAATAGTATTCAACAAAAAAAACTGTATTTTTAATGTTTTCTATGTCTGCCAAATTAAGGGTTAATCAGTTAAATTTACAAATTGTCCCGACAATGATTACCGATTGATCGGTACCGAGCGCGTCCGAAGTTGGGAACGAACTGACGACGGTCGCGTCGATGGCTTAAAAGCTACACTACTTAATCAGCACGCGCACACACATAACACCCCCCTTATCACTGAGAAGACCTTCCCGTGAAGAAGGGCTGGCCAGCAGGGGCCAACTCGACGTCCTGGACATTCGGGATCGTGGTTGACCGACGTGTTTTTAGTTTCCTCCAAAGCAGTATTCCGGCGGCTACGGCGATGAGTGCGTATAAAGGTATGATCCAATACAGGTGGTCATTATCCTTGATGTCAATTGTTCGCAGTTGTTGCAATGGTTCCTCCTTTTCTAGGAGAGCTTCGAGTTTATACAATTGTTCCAGAGGAATTCTTTCCAGTTTCAACGGTTGTGCAGTATTTCTAATACTAATATTTGACATTTGGAAGGAAATAAGCTTAATAGCCTGGCCTTTAATTTCATTTTTGTAGTTTTTAACAGATGAACTTGCGGTGGTGAACATACAGCCTTCGGGGACTTCAATC
The DNA here is from genome assembly GCF_023078275.1 of Leguminivora glycinivorella. NCBI lineage: Eukaryota > Metazoa > Arthropoda > Insecta > Lepidoptera > Tortricidae > Leguminivora > Leguminivora glycinivorella. The sequence continues at coordinate 11,552,542 of NC_062988.1, forward strand.
AGGTAGGTTCCTTGGATAAATCTAATTTCTTCGCTGTCGCATAAGAGTTGTAATTTTGTTCGTCGCGGACATGTTATTGCGTAATGGTAGTCGTCTAATCTTTGAAGCATCTCAAAGTCACTCGTAAATGCTGTATATTGGCAGGTAGCAGAAATTTCTTGGTTTAGGATCAGCGAGTAGATGCAATCGTCGGGTTTTGATGCCAAGGTAAAAAGGTTTCTTCACAGTAATATGTTTCTTGGAAACGTTTACATTCTTGTTCCATGTACTGGTGTTTCTCGTCGTTCATTGCCATATAAGGTTTAGGAGGGATCAGAATGGTCGAATTATAAGTCGGAGTGGGAAATAGATGGTAGTAGGTGTATGTATTCTTGTACATTACAGGAAATTTCAATGCAAATACGACTCTATTCTCTGCATAAAAGGAACCACAAGTAATGATGTCATAATAGTCTCGAAACGCGGTGTTTTCATTGATAAGCATTTCTTGTTCCTTGTAAAGTTTAAACAAGACGTTTGATATAAACATGATATTATCAGTGCCGACTACACTGTGGTGGGTTATACCCAGTTTAGAGAAAGCAATTGCATTTTCAAGCATGGTAACAAAGTCAAGAAGACTCCGTAAATTACTTTTTATCATGTTACATAGACTGTTAATTTTGATATAGTCTGATAAGCGGTAGTTAGTCATATTCACATCAATTATGATTTCGTTCAAGGCAACATGAATTTTATTTTCGTTAGAGATCATAGCTAACAACGTGTTATTGAATGATTCTAACATTTGTTTATTAATGCTAATTCCAGAATTCAATTTATTTCCAATTAGATTTTGATTTTCCTGTAATGTTTGTATGGCTTGGTTATAATGACGTGCATCGTCGTGATCCAAATTTCCAGTAATGCTTTTTATGACAGTACCCAAACCGTTAAAAAGGCCGCGTTTTTGCTTAGGGTGAATCGCGTACAAGGCATTGAATTTACCATAAATGGTGTTGAGGTCGTTCAAGAAAATCTGGGTGGTCGTCACTGAGGTATCTCTAAAATAAAGGGGGTCGGCAGATTTCATATAATCTAAGTAACTACCTATATAGTTCTCTATATTACTAATACTATCCTTAATACTATTTAGTTCATAGTAGTGTAAAAACACATGTTCAGTCATCTGAATCTTAGCGGTGCCCAGTTTAAATGGCAGGACTCCGGGGTTGTTATCCAGCTCCGTGAGGGTTACTTGCCGGCCCTGGGTCGCTCCTATCAGGAGGGTCCTGGAACAATGGTCTTTGTTGTTTTAACGGCACCCTCAGCGTTCTTTTATGATGACTGATATCCTTATCGTCTATAACTTTTAATTCTAAGTTTCTCTTAATTCTACGACCTAAATAACGTGGTTTCGTCTTTTGACGAGCAGCCGCGGGATTTTTAATGTACACGGCTCGGTTTTCTTCGTATACGGGAGGTTCGGATCTATAGCACCATTAGATTCAGGGTTATTAACGCTGATAAAATGAAGTTTTATTTTATGTAATTTTGCTAGTTCCTTTATTAACTGATTTTTGAACTCCGTGCCTTGATCAGCAGTGATACACAAAGGTGGGCCATGATGGGACATATATATGGAAAGGGCGTTTAGCACGCTTAATCCAGTGCATGATTGTAAGGGGTATGCCTGAGCATATTTGGAAAATATGTCAATGATAGTAAGGAACTTTTGGCCATTGACTGTAAATGTGTCTACGTGAAGGACTTCGAACGGTTTCGTAGCCACAGGTACGAATTGATATAATTGTTTATTAGGGTGTCTTTCATATTTACTGGTTTGGCAGATATCACAATTGTTTATAAATTCTGTTACGCTATTGTTTATATTTGGCCAGTAGTACTGTAATTTTATTCTTCGTTCAGTTTCCTGTATTCCTCGATGATTAGTTGGACCGTTATGTATGCGTTGCATGATTTCGATTTGTTTTTCGCAATCAGTTACATCTTCGATGTGGGTTTTGCAGAAAGTTAAATTATAAGCCATATTTCTGAAAGTCATTTGTAACACTGATGTAACCTCTGGGATGAATTCGTGGGGCATGAAGATGCCATGAAGGAAACTAAATAATTAATGAGCTGGAAGAAAGCTACCACGATACGTTTCGCCATTTATTCCTAGAGTGACATACAGAAGAACATAACAATCAATAAGAAAACATAAATTTAAATATTTTGACATTTAACTTGACCACAAACACTAAAAGAGTTCGTAACATTCTCCCACCTTTTGGGGCAGAGGCCCAAAACTCTTCCTTATATTGTGTCTGATGGCACTTCAAGTGGGTACAAACGTTGAACTGCTCGTGTATACTCTCCATCAGCAGTGCGTACCTTGGCTACTCTTATGTAACCGTCAGCACCAGCAAAGGTTTCTACAATCCTCCCTAAAGGCCACTTAATACGCTTAGAGTCTGTCTCTATTAAAACTACATCACCTACCCTTAAATGAGAGTCCCTCTCCTTGCCCTTCTGGATGAGCATCCCAATGTACTCGTTCCTGAACCTTTCTCGTAGATCTTCCCTCAACTTATGAAGATACCTGAGGCGCCTGTTGACTGAGTCATGATCGAGCTGGTCTAGGTCCGGCATCTCGCTCGAAGGAAGCCCTTGTGTGAAGCACGCGGGAGTGATGGGTTTCAGCTTATCGGAGTTGTCCGCGACGTAGGTTAAAGGTCTTGAATTGATCAAAGCCTCACAATCGTGCATTAAAGTCATCAGCTCTTCGTACGCTAATATCTTCTGGCCTAAGTTTCGTCTAAGGAGGTCTTTGAGAGAACGAGCAATTTAACGTATTAAACGCTCCCAAATTATCCATACCTCCCCTCCCGACCGCAGAAAAAGAAGACCGGCTAGGTTTATACTTGTCAATTCGAAGGCGGTAGCCGGTTATATTCTGTCATGAGGTAAAGGTGGTGGTAAAGCAATATCAGCATGCTGTAATAACTACGTAATAGCTTCTCGCTTATCTACGTTTAATTGAGAGTTAGGCCATTCACTTTCTTTTGCTTTTAGCCAGGCAGGTCCCTCCCACCATTTGCTTTTCAGCAGTTGTTTTGCGTTGCAGCCTCTAGATGGTAAGTCGGCAGGGTCCATTATGCCTGGTAAGTGACGCCAATCTTCCACGTTTGTATGTCGTCGGATTTCTTTAACCCTGTTCTTGACAAATATGTTCCAATCACCTTCAGTAGTAATCCAGGTAAAAGCTACACTTGCGTCAGTCCAGAAAAAAACGCGGCAGTTTGACATATCTAAGGCTTGTTTAACCTGAAGATATAACCGTGTAGCAATCAATGCTGCCATCAGTTCCAAACGCGGTATGCTGACCTCATGGATTGGGGACACGCGCGATTTGGCTTGGACTAGTTGTACAGTGACTTCTCCTTCATAACCACTTCGTAAGAAGATAGCAGTTGCAAATGAAACCTTGCTTGCGTCACAAAAGACATGCAGACTGTTTTCATATTTGTCTATAGGCTTACAAGTAAGTCGACGTGGGATTCGGCAGTCGTTCAGCAAGTGAATATGTTTAGACCACTCCAAAAATTCCTTTTGTAAATTATCAGGTAGCTCACTGTCCCAACTCAGGCGTAAATTCCAAGTTTTCTGTAATATTAGCTTAGGTACAAGTGTCACTGGACATGCCAAGCCGACAGGATCAAAAACTTTCTGAGTTATAGAGAGCAAACTTCTTTTTGTAACGTTTTCTTTTATGCCAGTACCATGTGCGAAGTTGACGTTACAGAATAGTTGGTCCATATTGACGTCCCACATAAGGCCGAGTACAGACAAGTTATTTTCATTTGAAATAGTTTCTATACATTTGGACATGGGAGTAGTCACCCAACCTCTTAAATCAAATTTCGCATCTGACATAACTCTTTTTGCTTCTTCTATGAAGGTTTCGGCTTCTTCTTCCGATTCTAAACTGATGACACAGTTGTCAACATAGAATGAGTCTCTTAGTCGTTTGGCTGTATCCTTAAACTCTTCGGTGTACTTCTCTAAGTGGTAGTTTATTGTCGCACTTAGAAGAAATGGACTACAAGTTACACCAAATACGACTCGACAATGGCGGTAGGTTATAAACTCTTTCCTTTCATTATTCTTCCACCACAGGAATGACAGATATTCTCTATCTTCTTTTTTCAATGATATCTGCAGGAATGCTTTTTTAATATCGGACGTTATCCCAATAGCATGTTTTCTGAACTTTATCAATAGTTTTGGAATCAATTCCAGACAATTCAAGCCTTTTTCTAGAAACGAGTTAAGCGAATTATTCTTAATGACAGCGTAATGGCACAGGTAGTGTTTAGGCTTCGATGCGTCATCAACTTCTTCGATTATGCCGTCCTTTAACCAATCTTCGAAGACAGGTGCATAGCTATCAAGCTTTTCTAGCTTCTGCGTTGTTGACATCAGTCTCTTTTCAGCTAAATGTTTGTCATCAAGGAGTTCTCCATGATTTGGTTTCCACGGTAAGTCAACTTCGTACCGTCCTTCGTCATTAATCTTGATCGAGTCTCTAAACTGATCCATTATGACTGTATCTGTCTTCGCCTTATTCGCAACTTCCGCTGGATCTCGTATTCCAAGAGTTTCTAAGTCCCAAAGCTCTGATATCTGCAAATTATTCACCAATACTACGTTCGTCAAGACACTGCATGCGTTTGTAATAATGGGTCCTTGAAGAGTCCAACCGAATTTGGTTTTAATCGCAACGAGGTTATTGTTCAGTTCCAGAAAACTTTTAGTGAGCAAGGCGCCTGCGTGATCCGCGCCGATCAGTAGCCCGATGTCGGGTGCGGCCGCGTCGCCGACGTCGCTCAAGCTCAACGTGATGTTATTCCTTTGCAACTCTTTGAACATCTCGTGATTTATATTTAAACGAGGAACATACCCACAGAGCGTTGACTTCCCTCGCGCGGTCATTGTACATTGAAACTTTTTATCAAGGCTTCCTAAAGTAATCGCGTATGTATGAAACAGTTCCTTTTCAGTTTCTATTCCTCCAAAAAGGCAATTTGACACGATTTCGTTACCGATAGGTCTCAAGCCTAAGCTTTCAATAATGTCGCGACGTAAGTATGTCTTCTGCGCTCCCGAGTCGATAAAACATCGTACCTGTATACATTTATTATCGCTGACAATATTTGCCATAAACGTTTGCAACAGTGTGGTACTAGCCTTATATTGAGTTACGTTGTTACTTAAGTTTGACGTTCCAACATTCGAATTTTTCACGTTTTCAATTTGACTTGACGTTTTAATGTCAGGGCACATCAATACAGAATGACGTTTGGAGCAGAAAAGGCATTTTGTAAAATTCTTGCATTTTTTCGCATTATGTCCCGGTTTCAAACAAATTAGGCATGCTCCTTTTTTATTTAACACTTCCTTCCTAGCCTCATACGACATTTTATTAGCCTTGTAGCACTCGAAGCTGCTATGTGATGCCTTTTCACACCAAACGCAACAAATTCTCTTACCTGCGTCTTCCGTGGACACAAAGCATGCCGCGGTAGGTTGTTGAGTAGGAACGCTATGCAAACTGTCACCCGATGCTATCCCGCTGCGCGCGAGCTGGATCCGCTCCTCCGACTCGACTTCGCGTTTCAGGAACTTCATAAGCCGGTTCAGATGATCGTCGCCTTTCTCCTCGGTTGCATGGGATCTCTGCCATGCTCGTAAAACAGATTCGGGCAAGGCGGACTCAACTAAAGGGAAAAGTAAAGCAGCATATTTATCTATAGTGACACCTAAGCTTTGCAGTGCTAATAATTGCGTATTTAATTTATCGTATAAGTGGCCTAATTTATAAGAAGTATTACCTTTTGCTTGTGCTAGTACAAGGTTAAGGAGCTCACGCACATAAATGTCGATCAACATTTCATCACGCGCAAACCTGGACTTCAGTTGCTCAATAGCCTTCTTGTAGTTAGCTCCCGACGGCGGAAAGCTCTCGACGATCTCTCGTGCTGGAGTATCTGGAACAGTGCACTGGTAGAGGTACTGAAACTTATCTCCGTCGTCAATTGTTTCGTCGTCGTGAATTTTCTGAAATTGACACCAAAAACCAATCCAATTTTTAGAATTTCCGTCGAACTTGCGTAACTCAAATTTTGGTAGGCGAAATCTTCTTGTATGACATGCTGTACTGCATGTCGACTTCTCACAACATTGATGAGACTTATCTGTATTATTCGACACATCGCTGCCGCTAGACTTGCGAGACCTCTTCACGCGTTCATTCTTCCGGCAAACGCTGTCGTACATGACTTTTATACGCTCCCAGTCGGTTATATACTTATCGCTGGTCATGCAATCCTCGTAAATTTCGTCTTCAGTCATCTCGTCCGTTTTTAGCCACTGTTCCTTTATACGCTGGTCAACGTTGAACAGGGAATCGGCTCGAAGCTGGAGTTTATTGAAGGCCGCGGTGATATCGTCGATATTTGCCGACTCTAGAATAGCGTTAATTTCACTTTTCGCGATTGTAAAAAGCCTCCTGGCTACACTACGTTCTTTTTTTAGTATTTCCATCTTATTTAACGGTCGCCAGATGAAGGAAACTAAATAATTAATGAGCTGGAAGAAAGCTACCACGATACGTTTCGCCATTTATTCCTAGAGTGACATACAGAAGAACATAACAATCAATAAGAAAACATAAATTTAAATATTTTGACATTTAACTTGACCACAAACACTAAAAGAGTTCGTAACATGCCATATTTAGTTTGGGGTTTTACAAATTCTTTGAAAAGGTTTATTATGTCGGCTTGAATATTGTTTTTATTTATTTGGACTAATATTCTAATTTTGGTGGGAAAAATCTTGATTAATTTTGGTTTTGTCGGGGAGTGATGCACGAAATCCAAGAAGAGCTGGTTGTTGAAAACATTTATTGGCTTGTCAGAGATGGGTATTTCCAGTATCGGATTTTCTAGTTGTGAGTGAACAGTACTTTGCGGCTGATCAGGTGTTTGTTTATTCATTTCTCGGTGTTTTAGCACGGCCAGAGGCAAGTCATCTTCATCCGATGAATCACTTTCAGGGAGAGCAGTATGGCGTGCCAGGGCTGCTAAAGGTAAGTTATCTTCTTCATTGCTTTCGCTTTCAGAGTGGTTTACGACCATGGACGATGGCCCGTCGTCTGGGTCCTGGTTAGGGTGATCAATATTTAAATTTATCTCATTGTTTTGCAGCTCTATTCGTGATAACGCGTCGGCGTTCGAGTTAAGTTTTCCTTTCATATAGGTGATAGTATAATCGTACTCTTCTAGTCGTAAGCGCCATCTTGTCAATCTACTATTAGGTTCTTTTACGTTCATCAAATATTGTAAAGGTTTGTGATCGGTAATTATGTTGAATTTTCGACCGTATAGATAGGGTCGGAAGTATTTCGTAGCGTAAACTATTGAAAGAAGTTCTTTCTCAATCGTGCTATATTTTACTTCACTTTCGTTAAGCGTCCGGGAAGCATAGGCAATCGGAAGGTCAGATCCGATCGGCCCTTGTGAAAGTACGGCACCTATAGCGTAATTCGAAGCATCCGTGCGCAAGTTAAAAGGTTTTTCGAAATCCGGATACTGTAAAAGCGGGTCGTTTGTAAGCAAATTTTGACAGTGTTTAAAGCAATTTATATATTCGGGGGTAAGTTCAATCTTTGCACCTTTTTTTAAACATGAAGTCAATGGTTTAGTCAATTTCGCAAATTGGGGAATAAATTTTCGATAATAGCCGAGTAATCCCAAGAACGATTTTATTTCTTTGCTGGTTTTTGGAATAGGAAACTGCTGGACTGCTTTGATTTTATTAGGGTCGGGCTTAATACCTTCTGTGGTAATTATATGTCCTAAGAAAGGAGTCTCACGTTTCATGAACTCTGATTTGTTTATCTGTATCTTGAAATTGGATTCGCGGAGTCTTTGGAAGACGTCTTCTAAATTTTGGATGTGTTCTTGGAGGGAAGTGCTGTAAACGATTATATCATCCATGTACACCATTATATTCTTTAAGCCGCGTAACACGTTGTCCATGACACGTTGGAATGTTGACGGTGCATTTTTTAAACCAAAAGGCATGCGCAAATAGGCGTAAACACCGCGGTATCCGTCATTGTTAGTATCTACGCTGAATGCAGTTTTTTCTATATCATCGGGGTGCATTTCTATTTGATGAAACCCTGAGGCAAGGTCCAATGTCGTGAAATATTGTTGGGCGCAGGGATAATTATAGGAAAACGCCCACATAAATTTTTACAGTTTTTATTCCACTTTCCACACTGGTTCGACCGGGGTTAACGTTACAACTAACAGTTCTATATCTACCTACTTATTTGTATATTTAAATGTACGGTATCGTACATACTGCCACCGCAGCAAGAAGTTACTTGATAACAATGAAAAAGTATCTTACTAATAAACTGTAAAATAATGTTTAACTTTGTTTTTATCTTAAACCTAGCCATATTATATGCTTCCAGTTGAGCTCTGATTTTATTTTTAGTGTACAAGTTACATGTTGGAAATTATTTATTTATTTTAAATATATTTAATCAGTCTCAATTGGGAGTACAGATATCTTATGAATACTAGTTCTTAATAGCGAACCTTTACTGGTTCTGATGGAAAGCGCTCTTACTTTCCCATCCGGACCAGGGAAAGTTTCAACTACCCTGGCCATAGGCCATCTCAAAGGAGGGACATTGTCATCCCTGAATAGCACTAATGCACCAACTTTTACGTTAGTATTTTCAGTACGCCATTTTGGACGGTTCCGTAACTGTACTAAATATTGCTTGTGCCATTGTTTCCAAAAGCTTTGAACCATTTGAGTGCATTGTTGCCAGAATTTCAAACGATTAATTGGTACATGAGTGCAATCACTCTCTGGATATGACGTCAACGAGTCACCAGTCAAAAAATGGCCTGGGCTTAAATAAGGCATTTCAGTTGGGTCAGTTGTGGGCAAGGCCGTTAAGGGTCGGGAGTTTAAAATCCCTTCAATTTGTATGACTACTGTATTTAAACCCTCGTATGTTAAAACGGTTGTGCCAACAACTCGCTTTAAGTGGTGTTTTGAACTCTTTATCCCAGCCTCCCATAATCCACCAAAAATTGGACTGTAACTTGGGATAAACTTAAAGTCTATTCCCAGTTCCGCAGCATAGTTTACCACTGATTGTTGGTGGTCTACGGCCGACTGTAATTTATACAATTCAACCAACTGGTTATTCGCACCTTTGAACGTGCTTGCATTGTCACAGTATACAACTGAAGGCTTATTCCTACGCGAAATAAATCGTTTAAATGCGTTTAAAAACGCTTCTGTAGTCAAATCCGATACCAATTCAATATGAATTGCCTTTGTTGTAAAACATACAAACAATGCAATGTACACTTTATACAATATAGGTTTTCTTACACGATACATTTTTACAGTGAATGGGCCACCATAATCTATACCTACTTTCTTAAAAGCTCTACAGGGGTTTACCCTGTCGTGAGGAAGCGAACCCATCAATTGTTGGGCTTGCTTCGCTTTCAATTTGAAACATGTTATACATTTGTAAAGTACATGAGTTACTTCTCTTATCCCACTCATAATATGATAGGTTAAGCTTAAGCTATTTAGCACAAACTTTGCTCCAGAATGCAACAGTACTCTATGCTCATTTTCAATAATATAACGGGTAATATCTGATCCCTTAGGCAATATAATTGGATGCCTTTGAGAATAGGGTAGATTTGCATGTTGGAGCCTTCCACCTACACGGAGAAGGTTCATGGAACACAAGAATGGATGTAACCCATCGAGTTTCGATTTAAAAGGTTTATTTTCCTTTAAGGCACTAATTTCATCACTAAAATGTTTATTTTGTTCATATCTAATGATTGTCAATAAAGACTTTTTTAATTCTCGAGGTGTTAGACATCCCGTTTTCTTGTCTGTATATTTCTGTGTAATACAGGCTTTACAATTGTCTATAAATCTATAGCACCATGCTAGGATTCTTTTCATTTTTATTATGCTAGAACAATTTTTGAATAGTGCTAGATCATTATTCTGAGAAACAGTTACCAGACTAACCTTTAGTTCTGGAATTTCTCCTGGCATCATCTCTATGGCTTCGTCAGCCGTAGGTTTGTATTCTCTATTTTTTAACATTGAGGGTCCGTGAAACCACAATGTGTTTTGCTGTAATAGGTGAGGATCCACACCTCTTGACAGGCAATCTGCCGGGTTGACTAAAGTATTTATGTAATGCCATGAAAAATCCTTTGTATGATCTTTAATCATTTTTACTCTATTTGCTACATACACTGTAAGCTTTAGAGGATCAATTTTTAACCAAGAAAGTACTATTTGAGAATCCAAATATAGATACACTTTTGCATCAAATTTTAACTTAATGATGTCATACACCTTGTGTGCCAGAATTGCTAAAAGCAGAGCGCTATTGAGCTCAGCACGTGGTGTGGTGAGTTTTTTTATTGGGTTCACGCGTGATCTTGAGCATAGCAAGTCTACTGTAACTTTATTGTTATTATCAATAACTCTCAAATAAATGCAACATCCATAAGCGAGGTTAGATCCATCGGCAAATCCAAAAATTTCAATGGATTTTGCATTTTGTGTATCTATATTTCGATTGATTACAATATCTGGCATTTGTGTTAGGCTTTCTGCGAAAGCTCTAAAATCTTCATTGAGCTTACCAGGCAGTTTGGAGTCCCAAGATGGGACTTCAAGCCATATCTGCTGCATTAGGAGCTTTGCCTTTACCACAATGGGTCCTGCCAAGCCCAATGGATCAAACATTTTACTTATAAAGCTCAATGCTTTTCGCTTTGTATAATTTTCAATTAATTCTTGCTTGGGAGAACTTATTATTAGTGTATCCAGGGCCGGATTAAGGGTAGAGCGAGTGGAGCGGTCGCTCTAGGCGCCACATGGTAAGGGGGCGCCAAAATCGAGAATATGGAAAAATCCATACAAAAAAAAATACATTGCGTGGGCGCACACATATCACAAACCGGCGAGAGGAGTCGGGAATTAATCCAGCTATTAAAAATCTAGATTTGTAATTCAGGCTGTGGAAAGTTGCACCACATTGCCAACATATACCAACATTCATAAGGGCGCTGTTGCTAGGGCGCCGTAAAAGGAGAATTTTAGCCCTTGACGAACCACATTGTTGTGCGGCACAACGACAAAGTTACGTTATCCAAATGCAAAATTATGAGTCTATCCGATAGTCCATAGCGGAGTTCCTCATAAAGCCAAAGGCGCAAAACGTCTCAGAGAGGCGCAATTTTGTGAATCACAGGAGATGATGAGCGAACTTCAAAGGACTAAGATCCCGAAGGGCACTTAGTGGCAAAATACCGAAATGGGCATCCCGACGGTGACGATCGAGTTCGGTGTCTTAATTATAATATTGATGGCGAAATATAAGGCCTAAAAGTCGGGAACATAGGCGCTGTGAAGTCAAAATACCCTAAAATATGCCAAAGACCGCAGCTCTGCAGTTGATCAAAGCTTGAAAGCTCGCTGCTTCCCCGCTAGCGGGTTGAGTCTTAATAAATTGCGTCAATAGGAAAAAAAAAATCGCGCTCGCTTCGCTCGCGCTCACTATCAGTTCTCTTTTAGTTACTTAGGAAAAAATCCGCGCTCGCGTTTTCATTTCAAGTCTGCTTTCCTGACTTGGCCACTATAGTAGGTACTCCATTTTGTTCGTTATTTTATGTACATGATATCCACGTTCAGCCCCACAACCATACTAGGGTGCGACTGCAAAATTTCAACCATTGTCCCTTTCGTACTCTGTATGATGAAATCCATAAATTCTGTAGGTATTGCGTTAATCTTCAAATTACGGCAATACTATGAAAAAAATTTCGCGCTCGCTACGCTCGCGATTTTTTTTTCTATGTCGTAAAACTTCTTCCCAAGGGCGCCGAAACTCAAACCCGCTCTACCCTGATAGAGTGCACGGGCCGGCGCTGAGTGTATCCTCTGATAGGTTGCACTTGAGACCTAATGTTCGTATAAAATCAGTTTCCTTATTTTCGGAAAAGTTTACCTCTTTACTTTCCATTTTGCAATTTGATGGCAGGTCAGTCAAGAGCGAACTATCATTTGCACACCATTTATGTAGGCTAAAGCCGCCTAATTTTAACAATTCTATTAACTCGTCACGAGTTTTAATGACAGTGTCCCTATCATTACAAGTTATATTAGCATCATCAACATATGTGTTGTGAAGCAACACGTCTGCAGCCAGAGGAAAACGCTCCTTATAGACCAGTTCGAGTAAGCATCTACAGGCTAGAAAACTACTACTTTTGAGACCATAGGTCACGGTCTGAAGCTGCAAACATTGTACTTCTTTATCGGGGGAATCCCTCCATAATATATTTTGTAACGGACGATGTGATGGTTCTACCAAAACTTGTCTGAACATTTTACGTATGTCGCAATTTAATACATATTTAAATAATCTAAATAAGATCAGAATGCTAAATAAGTCATTTTGTACAACTGGACCATTCAGAAGTACATCATTTAATGAAACTTTGCTTAAGCTTGGCATTCCTCCTTCAAAAACAATTCTAAGTGGTGTACTTGAACTTTTCACATTGATCACAGGGTGATGTGCCAGAAAATATGTGGCTTGTGTATCTAAATCATATTGTGATATAGGGATGCTAATTGCATGACCTAGCTCTAAGTACTCATCAATGAAGGACTTATAACCTCTATATAGAAGAGGATCCTTGGCAAGTCTAACCTCCAAACTTTTAAACCTTTTTAAGGCACATGTGAGTGAATCACCCAATTTTACAAATCACCCTTTCTCGATTAGTGAAATTTATAAACTTTGAAACAAATTAAACCAAAACCTACCAGGGATATCTATGAAGTACCTACGAGCATTCTACGTCAATTGCCTCCTTCATTTATAGATGTAATATGTCATAATATTAACTTATGCATAAAACATGGATGTTATCCTGAAAAACTGAAGAGTATTAAAGTTGTGCCTGTATATAAAGGCAAAGGAGACAAGTCGGAATTTAAAAATTACCGTCCTATATCGATAATACCTGCGTTATCAAAGATCTTTGAGTTAGGCCTTGCCAACCGACTTGTAAAGCATTTCATCAGTAAGGGCTTATTGGCTAAGGAACAGTATGCGTATCAAACTCATAAATCGACAGTAGACGCAACTAGAAAATTAATAAAAATAATTTTTGATAAGCAAGAGGTAGGGTTAAAAGTTGCAGTCGTATTATGCGACCTTTCGAAGGCATTTGACCTGGTTGACCATGCACTTATTTTGAGAAAGTTGCATCACTATGGTATTCGTGGTACTTTCCTAAAAGTTTTCGAAGCATTTCTTTACAGTAGGAAACAATCCTGTGAAATAGATATTGATGGCATTAAAGGAAAATCCAATTGCCAGTCACTTGACGCTACTTCGGTGCCACAAGGCTCCGTTATTGGCAATATTTTGTTCATAACATTAGTGAATGATCTATCTGCATGCACATCCTATGGTCAACTGATAGCATATGCGGATGATAGCGCTTTTGTTGTTTCTGGGGCAAATTTCACGGAACTTCAGTGCAAAGTGAATGCCTTACTTATGGATGTAAGGAATTGGTTTACGGTTAACGGTATGCAACTTAATTTGGATAAGACGAACGTTCTTCAAATCAACCTTAGGGGTATTCCACTACAAACACTTAAAATTGAATTGGATAATATCACCGTTCCTAGAGTCGAGAAGGCAAAATACCTGGGTTTCATTTTGGACTCTGGCTTAAAGTGGAATGACCATATTGATGAACGGTGCAAAAGATTAGGTAAAGCTTGTTTCGCCATCTCACGCCTAACAAAAATGCTCGACAACGATTGCGTAAGAAATGCTTATTTTGCTTATTTTCATTCAATCATCACTTATGGAATTGACATGTGGGGACAGGCGGCTGATAGGCAAAGGGTATTTATTCTCCAAAAAAGAGTGATTAGAATAATGGCTAGGGTGCCCTGGGATACGCCTGCCCGTGATATTTTCCGGTCTCTAAGGATAATGACCTTTCCAGGTCTCTATATATTTGAGGTAGCAAAAGTGGTGCGTAGGAACCTCGAAGAATTCAGAATGCGTGGTCCAAACTATCGTCATGGCTATAACATTCTGCCGAATAGACACAGACTGAAAAAATCAGAGCAGTGTGTGTGGTACACAGGTCCCAAAATTTACAACAAGTTACCCAATGACTTAAAAGTAGTTGAAATGTCTGACACCATGTTTACAACCAAACTCAAGAAATACCTAATAGAGAAAACTTTCTACTCGGTAGATGAATTCCTAAACCCAAATGACTAGTAGCTATGTATATTCCAATTGCCTATGACATTCAATATTGCTAAAACTTATATTTTATAATTTAATTGCACAATTATATGATTTGCAAGAATCTAATTCGACAGTATCTCCCTATAATGTACCTATCTAATGTTATTATTAAGTGAATAATTGATGATTATTGTAGTTACTATTCTCCTTTATTGATTTCCTTATTATTATTTATGTTGGTCTTGTTTACTATGTACCTATGTTAAATTAAGTAAGCAGAAAATGTTAAAATGACGTGTAACTCCTGTTATCAATAAATGATTGATTGATTGATTGATTGATTTATTTATTTCTTTGACATCCTGTTTGAGAGGTAAAGCTACCTGAAATCTATTATCTTTTAGCACAACTGACTCTTTAAATATTTTTTCTGCTAATTCTTGTTCAGAATTGGCTTCAGTGTAGATTTCAGGCACCTTCTCGGTTTGCCAAAATTGTGAAATTGACTGCTCTAACTTATTGAAAATTAAATTGTTACCGACATGTTTGCAACAGACCGCTGCTGTAAGATGAGAGGAGTCAGCTTGTTCGCTGTCACTCACTCTCCCAGCTACAATGTAGCCAAAACGTGGGTCAAGGTGTACCAAAGGGTACGAAAAGAACTTTGTATACATATTTTTGAGCACTTGGTCCGTATACATATTTTTGACCACTTGGTCCGTATACATGTTTTTGACCACTTTGGCCGTATACCTACACATTTTTTTATATACGGGGGGTTTTTATATATGCGGGGTTACTACTAATGGCAGAGATAATAATAAAATTAAGTCATTTTATCAAAATATATTCAGGAGTTTTATTTTCCGGAGCGCACGTCCGCACCGGGTGCCCGCTCGCGCGGGTATGCCCGCGCGACCGTTTTACGAAAGAGCTTAACTCTCGCCACCGATCCGTACCGAGGTGATGTAAGGAGGACAATCGCGGCAGTTTTTTCATACTAATTTCCTTAGAATTTGGTGATTACCGTTCGTTAGGTGTTAAAAATTGAGTTGTTGTCGGTTGCTGTTATTGTTTATTGTTGTTTATTGTTTGTTTAAACAAATGAATCCGAAAAACATAATACTGGCGCGTAATTTCTCGTTATGGAATTACGCGTCAGTATTAAATTCAGAAGAGAAAGCCATTGAAGCGGCCGAAGAATGGCTTTTAATTTCTAAAGCCCCTAAATGCCCAGTTTGTAGGAGGTATATGACTAAGCAGTCGAAACCCTCCTACAAATTGGGTTTTAGGTGGCGATGTGCCAGAAGGAGCTGTGAAGTGGTGCTGTCACCTTTAAAAAATACTTTTTTTGAGCGCTCACAGCTCCCTTTTCTCGCAACCCTCAGGCTCGTTCTACATTTTATTCGCAAGGATAAAGTGTCCCAAGCAGCAATCGATGTTGGCGTCACAAAAAAGAGTGCAATCCAAACGTACCATTTTTTAAGGGAGGTGTGCGATGTAGCTGAAGCTCACGATCGGGAATTAATAGGCGGTACCGACGACATTGTAGAGGTGGACGAAACCCACCTCTACACTAGAAAATATAATCGTGGCCGCCTATTAAAAAGCCAGACGTGGGCTTTTGGCTGCATAAGCCGCCTCTCTAAAAAGTTACATGTCGAGGTAATAGAAAACAAAAGTCGCGCAGTGCTAGACCCTATCATTGAAGCTAACGTAGCTCCAGACACCTACATAATGTCCGATATGCATCGGGCATATGTAAGTGTTAACTTACGGCTTGGGATGCGGGGGCATGCGACTGTCAACCATAGCGTCGAATATGTTGCAGGAACTAAAGATATTCCAGCCAATGCCGCTCTTGGTGACCCTGTGCCAGGGTCATCAAATGTAAAAGTCAAAATACATACAAACACCATAGAGCGGCAGTGGCTGGAATTGAAAAAACACTGCCGGACCTGTCGAAGCGACCGAAAAATTGGGTGGTACATGGGTGAATATATGTACCGGCAGAACATTTTGCGGTCATTGCCATCAGATGCCGCACGATTCCGGCGCCTCCTTCGGGATATCCACCGGGTATATCCAGGATTAAGGAGGCGCGGAATCAAACGCAACAACTGCCGGTGCAAACGAAACTGTCCCCGCCACGCTCCGCCCCGCCCAATACAACAATGAAATGTCCCACTCCCGCAAATTAAAAAAAAATAAATTAAAAGTTAGTAATACACTTAGAATTAATAGTGACTTTCCGCATCTCCGGCGCTGCGGGAACAGCAGCCCTTCCTTAATTGCAGCCCTTGCGGGCGAGGGCTGCTCTCCCTCCGCGCCTCCGGCTCTATAAAAACACTCTAGGTGTCATAATGATACCACTCCCATCAAAAGTCCTGCGTACCATTATGAAACTGTTTTAAATTATGTTTGATTGTAAAGTTTTGCTTAAAAAACAATTTCTTTCTGGCAGCCGGTCGACGTCACCCCGCTTCGCGGGGCTCCTACTTCCGCTCTGGGGGGTCATCAAACAAACCTAACCTAACCTAAAAGACCGGATTTTGTTCGTGACAATAACCTTTTACCGCTTTGTTATTCGGGGGGCTCGGCCCCCCGAACCCCCCCGGGGGGCTCCGCCCCCCCGTCACCCCTTCTTTCGTTTTGTATGGATTATTACATACGTTAAGCTCAAAAGCTTCATAAAAAAAAAAAAAATAGGCCTTATCATGACACCGCTCCCGTCAAAATTTGTCCAAGTCCCGTAACTTTTGTACCCATTTATCTCACGTCCACAAGTCCTGCGTACCATTATGAAACTGTTTTAAATTATGTTTGATTGTAAAGTTTTGCTTAAAAAACAATTTCTTTCTGGCAGCCGGTCGACGTCACCCCGCTTCGCGGGGCTCCTACTTCCGCTCTGGGGGGTCATCAAACAAACCTAACCTAACCTAAAAGACCGGATTTTGTTCGTGACAATAACCTTTTACCGCTTTGTTATTCGGGGGGCTCTGCCCCCCGAACCCCCCCGGGGGGCTCCGCCCCCCCGTCCCCCCTTCTTTCGTTTTGTATGGATTATTACATACGTTAAGCTCAAAAGCTTCATAAAAAATAGGTCTTATCATGACACCGCTCCCGTCAAAATTTGTCCAAGTCCCGTAACTTTTGTACCCATTTATCTCGGAAATTATTAAGTTTAGAGAAAAGTTGCCCATACAAAACGTGCTTATTTTAGCGTCCTCTATACGATAGCATCATAAAAAGTAGGTGTCATAATGATACCACTCCCATCAAAATTTTTCTAAGGTCGCGCGAGAGTAGAATCGACACCAATAGGCATCAGCTGCGAATTGAGATATGCAGCCATCTCAAAGTAAGCAGCTTCCACCGTGTCTATGGCCTCTTTGTCATCTGGATCAATCAATGAAATTTCTAAATTAAGTTCCATATACCAGAGAATGTTTTAACTAAACGATCTCTTTTTTCTCTTAATAAATGTAAATCAAGGTTACCTGGATCTACGTTGTTTATGTAAGCCCTTAAACGGGTCATAAACCCTTTGGCTTGTCCTCTGGCTGCGACTAGTTTTTTCAGTGCATCACCCATTTTTCCTTATAAATTATGCTTATTACAATGTAATTGTATACAAAAACACTTTTCTAAAACACTGTTTGCACTTTTAATTATAGTGTATAGGTTTTTAAACAATACGAACACTAAAAACACTTGAAAGGCAATTTTTAACTTTGCACAAACAACTTTTACCGTTATGACGCCAAATCGAAGTAATTGCAAACTGCAAATTGTTTTCTATTGCACGCAAAAATCACTATATCGCAGTCACCAATCACTGCTCTGCTGCAGTGCGCTCCGATTGGCCAAAACGTTCGGCCTTAGTTGCGAATGGCGTTTCGTTATCGCAGAGTTGGGTTGATGAGAACCGTGTCAACGAGAACTGTGGCTTAAAGCCAGCAGATATTAAAAGATGGGCAATGGACTGTACTAAATATGAAGTAGAAAGTAATGCTGTACTACCGCATATGGAGCTAGTGGGCTTACCTGTGATGCGGCGACGGTTGCGGTGGCAGAGGCCTCTGCTATTTCTGGTTGCACGGATATAATTATGTTAGTATTTTACTGTTTTTGCTTTCTCTCGTATTTTTCACTTGGTGACACTGACTTGACTTGTAGTAGTTGACAAGACATGTAATTTTGATTGACAGGCCAGTAACCGCACTAAACCCAATGAGGTAGTACAGCGGCATAAATAAAAAGGTTGTATACTAAACACCCCCCACCGAAAGCACTATGTGGCTTTCTCATTAAATATAAGAAAAATAAAGAAATAAAGGAAACAGAATTTGCGCATTCTGAGGCGCGAGAAATAGAATCTAAGCAGTTCATGTAAAGAAAAGAGGGAATTTAGTAAGTATAGGGTAGAGGACACAGTTTATTAACAGGCCTCAGGAAAGAATTGTTGGCTTTAGAGCGCAGAGTAACCTTGCGCACAATGCCGTCTAAGCCGGGGTGAGTTTGTTGGACAATTGCAAGCGGCCAACTACAAGGAGAAACTCGATCGTCTTTGACCAACACTAAGTCTCCTACATTAATATTGGGAGGCGAGGTGAACCATTTTGACCTTTGTTGTAAGGTATTTAGATAGTCTTGGCTCCATTTATTCCAAAACAGTTGGGAACAATTTTGCAAATATTGCCAACGTGATAGATGATTTACAGGTACAGACTGCAAATCATATTCTGGCACCGCTGTAAGACTCTTGCCTATCAGAAAGTGTCCAGGCGTTAAGACATTAAATTCACGGGGATTATCACTAGCCGGTAGTGCGCATAGTGGTCGTGAGTTCATAATGGCTTCAATCTTACAGAAAATTGTCGTGAGTTCCTCAAACGTCAAGGCTTTGTCGCCGACAGCCCGCACGAGATGATATTTCGCAATGCGCACGCAGCTCTCCCATAAACCACCCATATGAGCAGCACTAGGAGGATTGAACTGCCAATTAATCAAGCGCTGAGCACAGCCGTTCAAAATATCATTTTGGTTGCCCTTGTCAGACATAAATTTCTGAACATCGGCAAGATGTTTGCTAGTTGCTGTGAAATTCGTTCCACAGTCGGAATAAAAGCACGCCGAGAGGCCGCGTCGAGACACAAATCGATCTAGAGTAGCCAAAAAGCAATCAGCAGATAGAGAGGACAGCGTTTCCAAATGCACGGCTTTAGTTGAAAAGCAAACGAAGACCGCTAAATAAGCCTTCTCTATCTTCGCGTTGCGCCGTAAACTTTCCTTTATGTAGAAAGGTCCGGCCAGGTCTACACCTACATGCTCGAACACTTTATTTGGCAGCAGCCGAGTTGATGGAAGATCACCCATTTTAGGCTGAAGCAGAGTTGGCTTGCATTTAAAGCAGTTCTTGCACTTTCCGTGAATTGATCGAATAAGGCTACGAGCAGACAAGATCCAATATCTCTGGTTAAGAATATTTTGTAAATTCTGCGGACCCGTGTGCAAATATATTTTATGAAAATATTCAACCAAGAGCTTCGTAAATCTACTTTGCTTCGGCAATAATAAAGGATGCTTCGCATTATATGGTAGGTCAGAGTGCGGGATACGACCCCCCACCCTGAGGAAGCCACGATCGTCAAGGAAGGGTGCAAGCTTCCTTAACGAAGGGATGTACGTGATACCCCTTTTCAAAGAGTCGATTTGCTCTTTGAAGTAAGCGGCTTGTACTAATTTAATCAAGCTATCATGGGATTGATTCAAGTCTTTAGTCGTTAAGACTTGGTTGCAAATAGCAACGTCACCGCGGGATCGTCGCAGTAAACGCAAGATCCAGGCGATGCTCCTTTGCATTCTAGAATAAGAAGAGAACTGATTGCATACGCGATCAACAAATCCCAGTTTGTCTTCTTCTCCCGTTTGTTGGGATAGCAAATTAAACGTATTTGTGTTTGATTTCATCTCTGGGATTTGTATTTCGTTTTTGTTTACGAACGGAGACACAGGCTAATTCTCACGATCGCCATACATCCAAGCGGGCCCTTCAAACCACTGAGAGCTATCAGCCACGAACTGCGACGGAGAAATACCTCGGGAGGCGACGTCTGCCATATTGTTTTCGCTATTCACATGACACCACGCGTGAGGAGGTATGGACTCTGTGATTTGCGTAACACGGTTACACACAAATGTTTTTAACTTATAAGCGTCAGTTTGTAGCCAAGCCAAGACAATAGACGAATCTGTCAAAGCTGTGATTTTAGTCACATTAACCCGAGTTAAACTCTCACAGGCATACTTCATAAGTTTTGCAAGAAGAGCTGCAGCCATAAGTTCCATCTTCGGGATAGTTTGAACTTTGACAGGTGCCACCTTTGTCCTTGCCATTAGCAATCTGCACTTAACGTCTGACTGATGTCGTGATATGACATAAATGCAGGCAGCGTACCCTCGAGAAGACGCGTCGCTGAATCCAACTAGTTCGCATTCCGTTACATTTGGAAGCAAGATATGACGCTGAATTTGCAACTCGGATAGTCGGGGTAGGTCTTCAATAAACGCCAACCATTGTTCACATACATCTTGAGGAAGTGGATCATCCCAGCCGAGACCCACCTTCCAAAGGTCCTGAAGAATGCTTTTTGCAACAAATGTGCATGGAGCAATGTATCCAACTGGATCATAAATCGACGCAAGTGTTTTCAATACAGAGCGCTTAGTATTGACGGTATCCTTCTTATTCATAGAAAAGCTGAACGAATCAAACACCGGAGACCATTTCAAGCCTAAAAGCTTTATCGAAACGTCATCTCTGTCCTTCTGGAAAGTGACAGTAGTTTCACGGTGCTCAGCAGGAACGCGCTCAAACAATTGTTCACAGTTGCTAGACCACTTCTTAAGTACGAGTCCTCCGCACTGTAGCATATTAATCAATTCGTCCTGTAATGCACATGCTTGAGAAAAGGTCGCGCATGACCACAGGATGTCATCCATGTAGATGCCTTGACGTACAACTTCAGCAGCGGAAGGGAAACGTTCGCCTTCATCACTGGCTAATTGTAGCAAAGTGCGTATGGCTAGAAATGGACTTGAACTTACGCCATATGTAATTGTTTTTAATTCATATACTTTTATCGGCTCATCGACGGACGATCGATATAAAATGTGTTGATATTTTCGATCAGACTCGCGCACAAGAATTGCGCGATACATTTTGCAAATATCACTTGCAAAACAGTATTCGAATAATCGAAAATTTGTTATAATGGCACCTATATCACGGTATAGGTTTGGACCCGTCAGCTGGGTGTCATTAAGAGAGACGTTTGTTGAAGTTTTCGCACTAGCATCAAAGACGACGCGCAGAGGTGTAGAAGTGCTGCTTGGCCTTAAAATGCTGTGATGAGGTATGAGATATTTACTCGGCTCGCGTCCAGTGTACAATTCCATGTGATCCAGTTTTTCATACTCCAGCATGAAATCATTGTAGGCTTGTTGCAGCACTGGAGAGCACGCAAGTTTGCGCTCCGTTGCCAGCAGTCGACGCTCTGCAGCAGCACGAGAGTCTCCGAGTATTGGCGCATCAGGAACAAACGGCAGCGGCACGATATACCTCCCCCCCTCATCACGGGAGTGATCACGCACGTAGATATCTTCAGCTAGTTGATCTTGAGGGCTGAGCACAGGTTTGCACGGCAATTCCTCTACTTCCCAAAAGTCACGCAGCGTTTTGTCCAAAGTCTTCTCTAAAGAAATCGTCAAATGGAAACTCTCCGTTTGTTGTTCGGTGTCGTTGTACAATCTTCCGCTAACGACAAAACCAAAAATTGTTTCAATCACTTTGGGAATGTTCGGTTTGACTGTAGTAGGCTTGTCCATAATCAACTCTGATACGACGCCATTATCCAGTAGAATATCCACAGATGACTTCTCGAAAAACAAAGGATCAGCTAATTCGAAGTCCTTATATTCTTCCACAACATCTGGTGGAAACGAAACATTTGGCATTTCAGATGACACCTTCTCTACGACGACCATATCCACCTGGAAACTCGGAACGTCCGATTTACACGGCTGCAAGTCGCATGTCACCATGCCAAAGTTTTTGACAAGTTCACCTCCTAGTCCAGACACAGTGTAAGGACATTTATTGCGAGGTAGGCCCAAACGTTGAGCGCAATTTAAAGTAATAAATGAGCTTTGAGCTCCAGTATCTAGAACAGCACGGCAGTTCTGATGTTGACCAGTGACGTCAACAACTAGAGTCCTCGTAGTCCCCAACACTACACCGTAGGAACCTGAATGTTCACTCACGGAATGAAGATTCTCAGTTCCAGTTGGAGCGGGCGTCACACTCACGGAGCGCGGCGGCGTAGACCCCGCTGCATGCACGGCAGCGCGGGGCGTCTGCAGAGTCGGCACGGCCGGCGCCTGCAGAACACTTGCATCCCGATGTAGCAAATAATGATGAGGCTGAGAGCAAATTCCACAAGTCATGTTGCTCTTACAACTTGACGCTTCGTGACCACTTTTCAAACAGTTGCTGCATAGCTTCAAGGCGTTGACACGGTCAATCCTATCTTGAAGTGACAGTTTACGAAACTGTTCACAACGATAAATCAGATGATTTGAGTTGCAATGCAGGCAAGTCATAAGTTTGTTATGGTTCGAATTATTTTGAGTATCATTACGAGAGACAGCTAATCCAACCTTTTGCGAAGACGAGGTCGCGTTCGAATATTTATAACTGGCAGGCCTATTATTTGGTTGTGTAAAGTTGACAGATGACTTCACTTTGACTTGTTGATTGTTTGTAGTCCGGGAGCTAGTACCAGAAAATATATGTTCCAATACTTTAATTTGTTTGTTCACAAATTTGATTAATTCCGCGAAAGTAGGTAATTTAGTTTGATCACGACTTTCTTCAAACAACTTCCGAGTATGACCGTCTAGTCCGCGAAGTGCCAGATGACAAAACAGATAGTCATCCAAGTTCTCAATCTGCAAGGCGTGAATCGCTTTCAAAGAATGATCGAAAGTTTCCACAAAAGACGTTAAATTCGCGGCACTGTCTTTTGTCAAAGGAGTAAAGTTCAGCATTTTATCAAGATACTTGCCGGTCAACGCTCTGACATCTTGGTACTTATCAAGCAAACTTTGCCAGACTAATGGATAGTTATAAGACGTGATCGGAAGACTCTTGACTATATTCAGTGCTGGGCCTTTGACACAAGACAGCAGATAATGAAATTTATCTATGTTCTCGAACTTGCGATTGTGAACCAAGGACACAAAAGTATCATGAAATGTGGCCCAATTCTCTACCTGACCATCAAATTCGAATAAAGTCAGCTTCGGTAAAAGCGGTCTAGCTAAACAGTCATCCTTCGTTTCAGTGAAATTTCGTGTTGGCTCCTGGACTATGCGGTTGCAGTTTAAAGCTACCTTTTTACATGCGAAATACAACTCGTCGAAACTGTCTAACGAGCTGGTTGAAGGTTTAGCTTTGGGGTTAGCTTGCATTTCCAGCGTGATAATCTCCATGACGATTTTTTCGAAATCGCAACGTGCGTCGTCAAGCTCTGCAAACTGGATCATGTAATTTTGAACCGAGTCGAGACTATCCAATTTCAACGTTTTGGATACATTATAGGCCTTTTGTATTTTGTTAAATAAATATTCTTTTTTGAGTGTCAATGTATTTATTTTCAATAACAATTGCACCTCGCCTTCCGCCATTGTTTTGTCACGGACAAAATATATGACAAATTGGATGCAAAATTGAATTGAATAACGTAAACCACGTAAATATAGGAAACACAGGGTTATTATGCGAATACGATCCGCAAGGGAAAGAAAACTAGTTAACCTATATAAGACAGGGGGTTTTTGGGGAAAATAAATTTAGAAAAGGTTCAAAATTTTGGGAAAATTAAAATCCGGCTCGGAGGCCAGAAAATGTGGCTTAAAGCCAGCAGATATTAAAAGATGGGCAATGGACTGTACTAAATATGAAGTAGAAAGTAATGCTGTACTACCGCATATGGAGCTAGTGGGCTTACCTGTGATGCGGCGACGGTTGCGGTGGCAGAGGCCTCTGCTATTTCTGGTTGCACGGATATAATTATGTTAGTATTTTACTGTTTTTGCTTTCTCTCGTATTTTTCACTTGGTGACACTGACTTGACTTGTAGTAGTTGACAAGACATGTAATTTTGATTGACAGGCCAGTAGCCGCACTAAACCCAATGAGGTAGTACAGCGGCATAAATAAAAAGGTTGTATACTAAACAAGAACTAACAGGGCGAGTCCACTTGAACGTAACGGACAAGTCTATTTTTCGAATGTGCTGGAACTTATGATTTAAAGTTATAATTTAAAGTCTATGTTGGTTGTTTAACACCAAAATATTGTTTTCTTAACAAAAGTTCACTAATCTTGTTAAAATAAGGTCACAAAATGTTCCTTGATGTTCAACGGCAGTAGTTACACGAAGTAATAATCGCTGTACGAAAATGTACCTTAAGCACTATCAAACAAGGCTCACGATTATTGTTCTAAAAAGTTTTAAATTTACGAGCACCGCACGTATTAGGCACAAAATAAAATGCCGTATCTTTATATCCCAAGGCAATGTTTAGCTCGGAGATTGAATGCACACTACACTGTAGTGTACGATAAGTGATAACACTTTCTTTGCACTGCAAAGTATCTTCTGATGAAAATCAGGTCCACACACCGTCGGTAGACAACTACCATAAGAAAAAGTCTAGACTTTTAAACAATGAGCACTGCACACTGGCCTAAAATAAAACTATAGCTAGGCTCGCCTGACTTTTTAGACGATGATGGGGTACACAAATCGGGTGCACTGCACACCGACGATCCGCCACACGGTGACGTCACGTTGCATAGAATCTGCAACAGCTTCCACTCGCAGAAAAAACAGCTGGGCCTGCGCGAACAACTGCACCGACCACTCCACGCACTGAGCGGAATTTGTTTTTAATGCGCTTAATGGCAATTTGAGTTGATAACGTCCACGGGTGTCGACAATTTGCCGACCGCGAAACACACAGTGTCCACGTAGCGTTGCTAACCGCGTCAATGCACTGCACTGTAACACCCGGCCCATAAGTCCAAATACGCGAAATTTAATTGTTCTCATTTGTTTTCCGACCGAAGGACCATATGTTGGGCGCAGGGATAATTATAGGAAAACGCCCACATAAATTTTTACAGTTTTTATTCCACTTTCCACACTGGTTCGACCGGGGTTAACGTTACAACTAACAGTTCTATATCTACCTACTTATTTGTATATTTAAATGTACGGTATCGTACACAAGTTTGTCTAAAATATCATTGATGTTAGGGATCGGATACTTATCACTTATTGTTTTTTCGTTTAACTTTCTATAATCTACCACTAATCTCCATTTAGTTTGGCCTGTTGCGTCTTGTTTCTTTGGGACAATCCAGATTGGGGATGACCATGGGCTATTGGATGGACGTATTATGTTTTGTTGAAGCATCGATTCAATTTGCTTGTCTACTTCTGCTTTATGTATTTGGGGATATCTGTAAGAACGCGTATAGATTGGGATCTCGTCCGTTGTATTTATCCGGTGTTTAATCTGATTCGTGAACGTAAGCGGAGTGTTTTCAGTATAAAAAACATCGCTATATGCTTCGCATAAATTTGAGAGGTTCCATTTCTCTTCTATGTTAAGATGATCCATTCTAAGAAATGATAGAGCACTATCATTTTTCTCGCAAGTCGTTTCTAAGTTATAAATTTCATAATCATTATTCAGCGTCTGGGCTCTAAGGGGCGACGATAACATAACAATGATGTCATTATTAGTCGGGTTTGTTATTTGCAGGTGGGCCTTACCTGCCTCTGCTCGGGTTACAGTGTCGGGAATGTAACAATTGTTTACATTAGTGCGTGGGATGTAGATATCACCGTTGCGGATGTTGACTGGTACCATCAAATCCTTTGTTGAGTTTGATTTTATAAGGGCTTCAAATAGAGATTTTGTTTCAGAAGTCAAAACCTTTATTGGTATATTAGCGTTTGGTGTAATAAGTAATTTATTTTCCAGGTCAACTTTAGCTTTTAAATGTTCCAGCATTTCGAAACCAATTAATCCGTCAAATACGTTATGAAACCTATAAATGTAGTATTTAAACAAAGATTTCTCTTTTAGTTCGGCGAACGAAGGTATCTCCACAGCGTAGTTAAAAACAGTAGTATAATCTGAGTTTACAGTGAATGGTTCGAACAATAGCTGATGCTTGTTGAAATGCTTTTCGAAAACTTCTGGTGACAAGAATGATTGATTAGCTCCGGTATCAATCAGTAATTTCAGGGGAGGCTCTTTAATTTCGATATAGGGTAGCCGTCTTTTTAAGTGAGCGTGTATTTCTAATGCTAGGGGTCTTTGGTCGTATCCGAATCCTGAGGAAAATCCTGATTAATTTCCTGTTCATTAAAATTTAGTTCATAATTATCGTGGTACTGCTGGTAGTCTAAATAGTCTGTGCATACATTGTCGCACGTCGCACTGCGCGTTCTCAGAACTGTGGCCGCCAGTGATAGCGGCGTATTCGCGTGGGTCCGCGATAAGCATCTCAGGCGCCGGACATTGTTGTTGATACATAGTTTGGCAGGTATGATTATTTAAAGGGTTATTTATAGCTGGCATGTATGGTCTCAATGGTACCTGAGCTGATCGATATGAAATTCCACTCATAGGTTTAGGTTGTTCTACATTTTTGTTGGTTTGTTGTCCAGAAAATTGCCTTGATGGGTTGTAGGGATATTGAGGCCTGTTCCACGGATTATTTTTGTATGGATTGGGATAGAAAGGTCTGTAATTATTTTGATGAGATGAGACGTTTTGTCGTTGTGAAAATGACGGTTTATTTAAGTTGGCGAAGGGCACCGGTCTTGGGGGTAAATTGTGAGGAGCAAACTTGTTTAAGTCTAATGGTTTTTGGAAATTAGTTTGAGGTGCTTGCCTTTTTTGGAGATAATGTATATTTTGTTCCTCTTTGATAAATTGCAAGGCCGTTGGCATGTCCGAAGGACGCATGGTTCTGATCGTTACACCCAAAGGGTCCTTAAGGCCAGTCAGGAAAGCTTTCAAGGTTTGAGATGTAAAGAAATCTCGCTTGCAAGCTTTCTTGTTTTCGTCAGTTTCGTGCAAGTTAACGTAATTTATAATAGTACTGAGTAAATGCATGCAGCGGTTATAAAATTCTTGGGGGTCTCGCTCTCTTGGCGCAAATTAACAAGGTCTCTATTAAGGCAGTTTTCGTCCCGTTGGTCGGCGAAATTTTTTTAGTAACACCTGTTTTACTTCCACCCACGATGCAACACCATTTATAGTAACGACCTCTTCGGCTTTTCCTTTCAGCTTATTAAGAACGCTATGCAGCAATATTTGATTGTTAAAATTATTGGGTTGTGCTACGTCATAGTATTGGGTCAAGACGGTTTCACACGTAGTTATAAATCTGTGTAACTGATTTGGACTTCCATTGTATTCTGGTATAACACTAAGAGCTATCTTAAATTGATTAATATTATTATTATTTGCTTCCGCCATTATAACAATTAAAGGAAATCGAATACGGGAAAATTGGACAAAACTTGTGGATATACAATTAAGCAGTTCGAAAGAAAATTAATAAATTTCTGTAAAGTACAAAAACACTAAGGAAAATGGAAAGGACTCACAGTATGGCGACGGCAAACAGCATTTTCGGCTCCGGAGGTCCGGTGACTAGGCTTTTGAGGTGGAAAAGCTCTAGCTATCCTTTTAGACTGCGCCACTAATAGTTCTTGGGTAATTCTTCTTTAATAAAACTTAATCGCAAAGTTTACTTGTTTAATCAGTTAAATTTACAAATTGTCCCGACAATGATTACCGATTGATCGGTACCGAGCGCGTCCGAAGTTGGGAACGAACTGACGACGGTCGCGTCGATGGCTTAAAAGCTACACTACTTAATCAGCACGCGCACACACATAACAAGCGTAAACAGGTGCTGTGCCAGTCGATTTTTCAGTCCCTAGGTAAGTTATTTGCTATAAAATGAATAAGTTATTTTCCCGTTACCTAATTGTATGTTATTCTGATGTGTGCATTGCTGTGAGAGTGAGCTTTAGGTTTCCGCATTTATATCTGAGAATAAGCTATGAGCGATTATGTTTGCATTTGTCAGTCCCTGGACCGTCAGGCCCTGGTTATGTAACTGGCTAGGGGCTGACGTTATGGCTAGGGATTGACGATAGTATGATAAAGGTGGAAACAAAACGCAATTTATTTCGCATTTAGGCTAAACTATATTTCTAATAGGTAGACATAATTATGATTTGCGCAAAATTATTTAAAAAATCTAATTTATATACTTAACATTAATTTTAGAACATGTCGCCAAAAAAGAAAAATTCGACATCGAAAGAAGATAAGGCTAAAATATAATTAATGTACGTTTGACTGAATTTTTACACTGAATTATTTACAGGACTGTTGTAGCTGTTAAAATGTAATAATAAAAATCATTTAAAACAGAAAATATGTGGTTTTATTTAAAAAAAATATTCTCAGCCTCAGTCCCTATCCTCGGCCGTCAGTCCCTAGAAAGCTAATATCAGAAAATTGTAAATAACTCCTTAAATACTAAAAATATCGGCTGGCCCTTTTGGATGTATCGTACGTGGTGTCATACTTACCCAATGGGTGATCAACTTTTGCATTAGCATTAAAAAAACACCTCTGACAAAATCTGTCCAAAAGTTAACCGATTTTTATGGAATCACCCATAATTTGCAATTTCGCTGTTTCCTTCTCTATCTAACACATTGGATAGAAAGAGACGCAAACAGTGACATTGTAAATTGTAACTTTATGAAACGGATGGATGTTTATACGTATTATATACATCGCCGCCTGGTACCCATAACACAAGCTTTATTTTCCTTACCGTGGGATTTTATTTTTTATGTTCACTTTGCAAACTAAATGCATGCATGGCGAATTTTGTCCTTTGTGACAGCCTTGGACTCCCTAGAGGAGTCGTACGGCATAGAAATAAATGAACTCCACAGCGGAGTACTCAGCGTGCGGTGTTGTTTATTCATTGAGTTCGTTGAGTGTGTGCGATTGGACTCCACGGGGGAGTGACTGGCGAGCGAGTCAAGCGAGTGAGTGGCCGTCCGGGGGTGGCGTCGGTCACGTGATCTACACAGTGTTGCCAGGTGCCGTAATGTAAAAAGCGGGACCTGCACTTTTCAAACGCGGATTTTTAAACAAGGCTTCGGATTTATGGAATACCCAAACGTTGAAAACCCGTAGAAAAATCGCAATAAATTCCAATAAACATTAATCGACTATTTAAATAAGTGAATAAAAACTTTTAAATAAAAAAGATACCCGCCTTCAAAAGGGATGAAATAAAATACTTATAATATATATTTTTTAGACTTTAAACATATATATATGTCCATTGGTAACGCATATACTTAAAAAAATATTTTATCTACCCAATGAAATGAAATGAAATGAAATGAAATATTTATTTTCCAAGTAGGCATATTACAATGCGCTTATGAACGTCAAATAAAACTACGCCGGCTCTAACCCTACGCCTCAGCCTCGAGAAGATTTCAGTCCCCCCTCAGTTGGAGGAGGGTATCCACTATGGGACCGGCAAGAAACTCGGCGGGCCACTTCTTTTCAAAACATTACATCTTATATTTAACATGCATTAAGAAAAAACAAGATACAATTTAATAAGCAAAAGTATTCATAAAAAAAAATATTAACACAAGAAATTATACAAAGTACAAAGCTATTATGATTATTAATAAGAGATGTTAGAGATGTATAGAGTCTCTAAGTGTCAAAGTACATCTAAAAAAATTATACATGAAGAAAAAAACCGAATAACTAAAATAACTTTAGAGTTGTCAAAGACTCTTGTTGTCTTAAGCAAAGGAAAAAAAAAATATATGTATACTTAATCTACTTTTTTCCTTGGAGATGTATATGGTCTCCAAGAGTCAGAAAGAAAAATAAACAAACAAGGACCGAACAGAGTGCCTCAACGTAATCTCATTCAAAATTAATGTTACATAGAATAGCATAGCCCCTATTAGCTGAAACAGACCGGTCTTCACAAACAGCACCCGTTCACGAATATGGCGCGCATCTCAGCCATCGCCTCCCTCAACCTTCATTCGGGAAGGTGGCGACCCGATCAACGACGTCACCGTAAGCAAAGACTTTTTAGCGAGCATGACATGTTCAAGCTGTCCGGGCTGTATTAAATATTCCAATAATAAGTGAATACGGTATACCTAGATGTAAGACACAACATTCCGTGCTTGTATGTTACATAGTTTAAATTGACTTAATTGAAAACAAGATCTTGGGAGATGTAAAAGGTCCCCACAGTCAATTATAATTAATGGGATATAATAAAAAATAAAAATTTGGAGGTGTAAAGGTTCTCCAAGTGTCAAAAGAACTAGAAATAGAAAAAAAAATGCGTATGAAATACAAATTTCACGTCAAGAGACTGTTAAGCTAGCAATCTCCAACTAATTCTACAGAATACATAACTAGTATGTACTCAACAAGTCAATATATATATATATATACCAAATTATAATTATACAATAATAAGGATCAATAATTTAAACAGCCAGTAGCAACAGCGCCTTAAGCATGACACAATGTCTCCCCGGGACACTGCTAGCAAAACTATGACAGATTTTGAGCCTGGATAGTCGGCCATGGTGTAGTATCTCCCAGGTAATCATCAATTTTGTAGTACCCCTTTTTTAATACCAAATACCATAAACGCTCTATAATGTGTTCAAATATCATAGGCCAGCATTACCAACCAGCAAAAATAAATGGAACTGTGTGACATAGCTATGTCACCAGCGCGCCATGTCATCACAGCGGCGCGCCCCGCGCGGAATCGAGCCCACCGGCAGCGCACGGCGCAGTGGAGGGGATCGCCGGCCGACCATATTTAAGTGCGCGCAGCCAGTGCAGCGCCCCTTTTCCGTCCCCGTCGCTTCACGGCGACGCTCCCATCCACTTATCCTCCAACAACCAAGGCCGGGGTGTCCATTACGCGCCTAGGCCGGGTTGATATCCGATCACCAGCGAATTCCCAAACCAGGGCCGGGGTGACCATTTCGCGCCTAGGCCGGGTTACCTATTTATCCTATCTCTCCCGTGATCAGGGCCGGGGTGGCCATTACGCGCCTAGGCCGGGTTACGATTCCTACCCTCTGAAACCCTCCTACCTTATTTTATCTCCCCCGTGATCAGGGCCGGGGTGACCATTTCGCGCCTAGGCCGGGTTACGGTTTCCTACCTCCTGACCCTCGATAGGTCCCTGTAGTTGTAGGCCCTTCCGGCGCACCCTAGATTGATTCCGTTTAACCCCGGCCGGCCGGGGAAGGTTAGATATCGCATAGGATAAGCCGCGTTACCGCGATAGTATTAAGGTTATTTTGTGTGTGTGAATAAACGGCATAAAAGCCCGATTAGTTAAGTGAAACCGGTGTTTCTCTCTATTCGCCTTGCACCCCCTTTCTCCCACATCTGAGACTAGCTCGGTAAAACCTCCCAGGCCCATCAGGCACGGAGGATATGTGAGTCCTGCGCAGGCAGAACGTCACATTTGGCGCCCAACCGAAAAACTCACAATTTAGGAGTCTTAGGAGACTCGGGAGAAAGGACAACCAGTAACAATAGCTCATTTAGTTCCCGCGACGCATCCCGCCCGCCCGCATAAAAGTAAAATACCGTCGCGATCCGGTCACCAGTAATACCGTCAATTACAAAATCCATACCGCTACAAACTAAATCCCAACGCGTCGCTACAGGAGAAAACCGCAAGAAACCGTTTACGAAATAAAGTACATTATAAATGTCGACATCCTGGATCTACAATTTAAAGAAACCAGAGCTAATACAAGAAGCCGAGAATAGGAATATCTCAACGACTGACCTTACAGTCGAGCAGATACGAAAACTGCTAGTAGAATCCATAAAGGCCTCAGACGAGTGCAAAACACCAGAAAAAGGAAACCCCTTAAAGATGGCAGAAGACGAAGGAAAAATGAATGCGAACAAGATGACCAAACTAATCCGGGACTGGAACCTGTCGTTCAAAGGATACGACGACGCCGAGGAATTCGTAGAAAGACTGGAGGAGTTTATGAGAGCGAGCAGTATAGACAAGGAGGAAATACTACCCGCGCTCCCGCGTATAATGCAAGGGAAAGCCTTAGCGTGGTATAGAAACCACACCGATTCATTCAAGAGCTGGGACCAGTTCCTAAAACTCTTCAAACTGTACTACTACCCTAGTAATTACGAGGAGAACCTAATAGTCAAGATAGCAGCAAGAAAACAAGAGTTCGGAGAAAGTTTCATCGATTACTTGACTGACCTGCAGACATTAATGCGAAGATACGGGAAACTCACCGAGAAAGAAAGACTACATAGGATACATGAAAACATGGAAAAAAATTACAAGCTCTACATAAAGAAAAATGACTTCGAGAACCTCACCGATCTGGTAAAACTAGCAGCAGATTATGAGGACATACACACACCGAGGTACAGTCAACTCCGGTACCGGAACGCCAATACTGAGCGCGATAACCACGAAGGGACGAAGATACACCCAAAATACGACCCAAAGACATGCTGCTGGTCGTGTGGAAAACCGGGCCACGACACTAGAGAGTGTCGGGCAAAGAAACGCATGTTTTGCAGTAGCTGCGGCACATTGGGGGTACTCAGCACGAATTGCTGTAAAAAGAAGAGCGAGTGGGGAAAACCACAGCCAATAGGAGCCGCCGTCGACGAGGACAACGGCGACAATAGGCAGTTCATCGACATGTCCATAAACGGAACAACGTACAATTGCCTAATAGATACAGGATCAACACACACGTACATAAATGAAACGGTATATAAAGCGTGCAAAGAAAAGAAAAGCCAAGAGCAAAAAACAAAACGAAGGATCATCCTCGCAAACGGCACGAGAGCTCAAGTACGGACAAGCATACGAGTAGAAATAGAGGTAAAAAAGATAAGGCTCCAACACTGGGTGCGTGTGATGCCCATGGCATCAGCCATAATCCTAGGGATGGATTTGCTAACAAGATTAGGTGTGAAAATCACGTGGCCTAGTACACAGGATGAAACAAACAGCCACCATGATGAAGCACAAGGATCAGCACCATGCCAGACAACGGCACATCCAGAAACAGAGAGTCCAAAGCCGCGAACAGTAACAGAACTAGTAATTGACCCACAACAACAAAAGTTAACGGAACCGGAAAAAGCAGAATTGGAAGAAATACTAAAAACCGAATTCAGGAAATGCGACGCCAGCCCGAAGGGAAATACATGCCTCCAACCATAGATTAATTAAATAAAGAAAGATTGGTAACTCAGTACATCGTGTAGCGACCTACTTAACGCGAGTTATCGTCGCTGGTACCTCTTAGTTTTCGAGTTATTTACAGATGGCGCTGTTTTCAATGTTGAAAAGTGCCACCTAGTGAGATAATAATTAATTACATTGCCGAGTAACCACATCTGAATATGATTCAATATTTTGAGCCGGCGGCACCTCGTTTTTTGGCTTAGGGGTTAGAGTATCTGACTTGCATTTTTAAGATCTCAGGTTCGAGACCCAGCTCCGGTTTTTTTTTTAATGTGTTTAAAAAGAATTATGTTGTTGTTTTTCGCTTTTTTTTTTTCTAGTTGAATATTAGAAAAATAAGTATGATGTGAAGTTGAATCATAGAAAAGTAAGTATGAATTGTTCGCGCCTACTTGTTGTGTGTTTGAATCATAGAAAAGTAAGTATGAATTGTTCGCGCCTACTTGTGTGTTTATAAAACCCATAGGCCCATAGGGAGGTACCTATCTACCTACTCTACTCTCCAATCACTTATGTGACGTTGTCTCTTTCAAAGACCGATGTGCAAGTTTTATCGCCCTTTACTGTATTTATATAAATTTATCGGTACCCATAAGTATTAAAAATCTTTATTTAGGCACCTACAGCTATACAGTCAAGGAATTTGATTCCCTGCCCATTTAATTGAATCATTGTTAGAAATACGTATATAATATTTTATTTTATTCCATATATATCTTTGGTTATACTTACCTAGTATTGAAATGTCAAATTACTTAGCACTGTTTTTGACATTTCAAATTAACTCGACCAAATTATGTAGGTTGCTTATAGGCGTGTCGTCCGAAACTAAACACGTGTTTCTAATTTAGTAGCGTTGCTAATGTTTTATGCATCAACATCATCAAAGCAACGTCTTCATCTAGCTAGATCTTATGGTGAGTTTTCTGTACTACATATATTAAACCTTAATCCGTTTTCACGTTATCCGATCCGATATTGGATGTCGGAAGGATTTCAATGGAAAAAATCCAAGATGGCGACTGTAATGTATGGGATATCGGTCCGAAATCTGATATCGGATCGGATAATGGGAAAACACACTTCAACACTTCGCACTTGGGTTTTCATTTTCACATTATTCGACCCCATATCGGATGTACCAAAGATATATTGGATGTACGAAGGATGTCAAAGATGTATAGGTCCACTGTCCATATCAGCAGAGAAAATAGAATATTTCAATATATCTTTGATATCAGATCGGATAATGTGAATACGCACTTAGATGAGTAAGAAATGTATTTCTCGACTGTACTGGGTATTTTTATTAGTAGGTATATCCCAATATTATGGCAAATGTTCAATCCTCTCTCGCGCGGCAGTCGTGATATGTAGATGTGCCTCGGCCGAGGCAATGCGTGCGTTTTCCCCGGCCGCGCAACCTGGAGCTTTGGAGCGTGAGCACATTGCCTCGCGAGTCGCGACGTGTGGACCCGGCTAATAACGAGCAACAAGTGTACAATTGTATGGCCACTAATTTTAGTTAATAATGTGGTCATGCAATTTCGCATCTCGCTGCTGTGACTTAAACGTTGATTTAGCTTTACGGAATGAATGGTACAGTTAAATTACGGAATGATTAAATAAAATACGAACACAAAAGTATTTTACATATTTTTTAATATTCTTAATTTACTGTTCAATTTGTTTTCCATCACATTTTTTTTGTATGCCTTTCCGAAATCAAAAATTTTAACTAACAGCAGCAGATCTATAATATATTTCTTGTGGAGTTCGCAAACTTTTTCATTACTCTTGTATATGTTGTATACATACAAATTTTGCTGAATGCATTATGACCACAATTTCGTTTCGCCGTAAGCCTTATATCTCTTTTCGTTTTTGTTTCACTATTGATAGCTAGCCAAGGCGCGTCATAATTTTGTCTGTGACAAGAAGTGAGAGGAATAGTTCCCGTCATAGTTATCATTGTTATCAACAAACAATATTTCTTTAATCTTCACAAAACATTAAACTATTTGTTATAAGGGCCCGCGCAGACGGGCGACAAAGTCACTCGACGACTTTTTTGTCTCTGTCGTAACTCCTTGCGACAATTTCAAAGGTGCGCACACGGGAACGACAGCGATGCAACCACAGACTACTATGAAGATACTACGGACGCAACTTTTTCTTTTTTCATGAAATTAAGAGCCTACCCAAAAAACATTTTTGGTACTTCAGAATAAGTGTTTAAAAGTTTTGATGAACTCGTTAGAATTTTACAACCCGGCATCGTTTTCCTCAATATTGTAGGACTATTCTTTTAAATTCTTGTCATATAAAGTCGGTCTTACCTCTACTTCTGAAGAATTGAAATTAAACGACAGGTATCAATGTCGACTTCAACAATCGGCATTTAAAATTATATTTTTTTCGAATAATAACATACGTTCGCCCAGGCGGTTGAGTGATAACTGTCAAAATGACAACCGACCGGCGACTATTTTGTCACCGTGTGCGCACTTGCATTGAAACATATAGAGAATGAGACAGTTACGTCGCAGGCTTGTCGTCACTCGTCGAACCCGCAGACAAAAAGGTTGCGTCGCAACGTGTGCGCACTTTCATACTAGCCCATAGACCGATCTCCGCAGACAAAAAAATTGAGTCACCCGTCTGTGCGGGCCCTAACGCATACTTTGCAATTCGCAGGAGATACCAACGCCTGGACTGGCAACACCGACCGGGTTAAACGTCAAATTCAAGCTTCGTGCGTATATCATTTCAATGTGTTATAAATATTAAAAATGTAAAATATAAGGAATTACAGTGATGTATCGTAATAATAATAATAATAATAATATATACTTTATTGTGCACCACTTATTAAAAGGAGATTACATTAATAAAACGATTAAAACTAGGTAACAACAGGCGGTCTTATCGCTTAAAAGCGATCTCTACCAGACAACCTTTGGGTAGCAGGAAACAAATTACCAGAAACAATCGTATTTTAATTAAAATGAGAAAGTGTTATCATAAGTTTTCATGCAGCCTAAGAAGCCAAATATTGACGAAAAAACTACGCCAACCGTCAACGGAGTAGCGTTCAAGATTTAAAATTATAATTAATTAGCGTTTTTTACAGATGGGTATAGCTTACTTAATATTTAAGTGTAGTTTTTCAGATTATTTGTCTAGAACTAGTAACTGTCATAGGTTATTTTTGTGTTTTCTGTTTGTAAACATTTGAAGTACATAATAGTATTTTAACTTCCATATTTACATTTTCTTTGTTAAACCAACTCGAGATAATAAAACCTTACTCACTGCTATCCCGTGTAACTTGCAACAAAGTGAATTACAAAGTTTGTTATATGAAATCTTGTTAACAAAATCAAGGCTGTGGTTCCATATTCTTGTATCTTAATCACATTATATCCTGTTATAAGCCCTATTTAATATATTTTAACAATACATTTAGGCTTCAATATCTCACATGATGAATAATGTTACAGAACAAACTAGCAAGGTTACAACACACCGGGATGTGATGGTGGCTAGAATGAAACAAACACAAGCCTCAAAAATCAGCAATCAGCCAACCAAGACGTCAAGTAACACAAGCCTCAAAAATCAGCAATCAGCCAACCAAGATGTCAAGTATAACGGGATGACCTCTAGGCAGTCATTGATCGGTTCCAGCAATGCCAAGAGATACATGAGCAGGCATTACAACGCATCCGGGACCTCGAGCAGCAACTGCAGGAGTCGGATTCAAAATGGTATTGCAAGTATTGCTCCGGGAACTCCGCTCTGGCTGAAAACAATTTAAGTATATTTGCTGAATATAATATATTTGATTTAGATGTGGTTCATGACAGTGCATCATGCTCCCCAATGAAAGACCCTGTAGATTTAAAACAAGCTGATATTTTTTTTCAATCCAACCCCAACGTGTGATATATTGTTGGATAGGTATTTAAAAATCAATAAGGGTTTACTAAGATCGTTTTTTGATAATATTAATATTTTTGGAAATAATCGCTCCTAAAAGAAAAAAAAGTCCTTCTAACTTTTGAACCATATATTTAAAAAATATGAAAAAAATCACAAAAGTAGAACTTTATAAAAACTTTCTAGGAAAATTGTTTCGAATTTGATAAGTTCAGTAGTTTTTGAGAAAAATACGTAAAACTACGGAACCCTACACTGAGCGTGGCCCGACACGCTCTTGGCCGGTTTTTTTAATCTCTAGCGACCTACCATACCATACAAAAAAATTGCCAATCTAATTTGAATCAATGGTAGTAGAAAACATGGCTGAATTTCTTTTGTTTGAAAATCGAACGAATCAAAACAAAAGCAACTCAACTATTTAACGTAGATTCAAATTTCATCAAAGGTGTTTTGTCCTAGTATTAGGACATTGAACCCCAGGAGGTCAATAAAAAGTTTGTATTTTTCACTTTTTAGTTTTAACGGTTTGTCATAATTCTACTGACAGCACACCAACTCCTGGTCACTGAATATCTCAATCCTGAACCACCACCCCGCCATTCCTCGACCCTTTAATCATCTTAACCCGATCCCATTACTTCCAACGCCCAACCACTCAACTCCTAACCCCTGATCCGTCAGTTCCAAACTCCTAAGTCTCCGATCCAATACTCACCGCCTTTTCAACCCTGACTTCGTTGTAAACATGTTAGCGAATATGTAGTGTCACACAGTTGCAAAAATACATACAATCACGCCTGTATCCCATAAAGGGGTAGGCAGAGCACATGAAACTATTCAAGTTTCAGTGCCACTTTTGGCAATTAATGGGTTGTAAGGAAAATAAATTGTGACATTGCAATTACAGGTTGCCAGCCTCCCGCCTACACTAGGTACACATAAAAAAAAACACCAAACCAAATAATATAGAAGCGGATGAAGATGTCAAGGATCTTTTTTAACCGACTTCTTTACCCAGAAGGAGGTGGCTCCTTCTGGGTAAAGAAGTCGGTTAAAAAAGATCCTTGACATCTTCATCCGCTTCTTTAGGGTAATTATAAATGATGTTTACAGTGCAGTCGTTCTTGACACTTACTTTTTGTGTATACTTATTTTGAAAAACCGGCCAAAAGCGTGTCGGGCCACGCTCAGTGTATAGGGTTCCGTAGTTTTCCGTATTTTTCTCAAAAGGTTATGTGGGGCTCGAGGCTGTAGAGAGGCCCCACTACCCACTAAACCCCATGGTGTCCTCTCACCGCTTTATGTGCGGGGTCCCAGGTAACTGTTACTGCGTCCGCGGCCCCGCAACGGCCATCCCGGTTCAGGATCCGTCGTCTGGTCGGGCTTTGAGCCGACCGATCCTCGCCGTGGGAGCGCTTCCCGGACACAGGGTCGCGCTCTCCAACTCGAGAGCCAGCGTTATGGGCGAGGACGCCCGCTGGCTGTCCTTAGGGTGGCAGGTTCCGCTCGTGAGCGGCACGTCTGCGTCCTGTGCGGCGGCGGCGCATCGGGGCTGCCTCGGCCTGGGCTTCCCGTTCGCGCTCAGCCGCCTCCTTCTCTTTGAGGACGTACTCACTAAACGAGAGCAGAGCCTCCCATCCTTCCTCGCTGGCCACCATGGCCCGCACCACCGCCGGCAGCGAGAGGTCTGGCCCTACCTGGGCTGTCAGCTCCTGCCGCTCCGATTCCCATGCCGGACACTCGGCCAGTGTGTGCTGGGCCGCGTCGCTTTTCCACCTCTGGTGGCGCTGGTGGATTGTTCCGGGCTCGTGTCTCCGCACGCCAGCGGAACAGTGCCGCGTGGACCCGCGCGTCGAGATCCCAGGGCAGGCACCCGGCCAGCGCACATGCGGCATCCGCGCCCACCGTGCGGTACCCTCGGATTACCCTCAGCGCCATTGCTCTCTGCGGTCTCCGCAATTGAGCGATGGTGTGGCTGCTGAGGGCATCGGCCCATACTGGGGCACCGTAGAGTGCCATCGAGCGCACTACGCCAGTGTAAAGGCGGCGACAGGTTGTGTTGGGCCCCCCCAGGTTGGGCAGTATACGCCCAAAAGCCGCCGCGGCACGTAGTAATTTCGGCGCGAGGCGCTCGAAGTGTGCCTTAAAGTTCCACTTGCTATCAAGCACGACACCGAGGTACAGCAGTGTCGGCTTGACAGCAATTGGGACTCCTCCCACGATGATTTGGGCGCCAGCTGGAGGTGCTCTTCGCGGGCCGTAAAAACAGATGGCCTCGCACTTTGCAAAAGCCACCTCCAGCCCTAGCCGGCGAATGCGAGCCACACAGTGGGCGACTCCGGCCGTCCCCAGAACGGTTGCGTCGCGGTAGCTGGGTCCTCTGGACGTCACGAGCGTGTCGTCGGCGTAAAAAGTGACCCCGATTCCACGCAAATTTTCCCCCCGTAGGACCCAGTCGTAGCCTATGTTCCACAGGAGCGGTCCCAGCACCGACCCCTGCGGAACTCCGCACGACATGAGCCTCCGACCCCAGTCCCGTCGCCCTGGCCAGACTATCGCCCGTCCCTCCAGGCGGCTACAATGTGTGACAGGTGGTGAGGCACTCCGTGAAAACGCAGAGCCTCGTTGATGACTTTTCAAGGCAAGGTGTTGAAGGCGTTGGAGATGTCTAGCGACACCGCCAAGACGACCTCACCCTGGGAAACGGCCTCCTCTGCTATTGCCTTCACCCGGAGTATCGCATCCACCGTCGACCCCCCCCCCCCCCCCCCCCCGAAAGCCGAACTGCTGGTCGGCCAGATTCGGCCCTGTGCGCTCCATGTGCTTGATGAGGCGAGCTGCAATTATCCGCTCAAAGAGCTTGCCCACCTCATCGAGCAAGACTATAGGCCAGTATTCGGCTGGAGAGTCCGCCGGCCGCCCGCATTTGCGAAGGAGCACCAGTTTCCCGGTCCTCCAGTCGTTTGGGAAGCAGCCCCGCTCCTGACATGCAGTCAGCAACCGCAGCAGCCTTGGTTCCAGAGCGTCCATGGCCAGAACCCAAGCGCGTCCTAGAATGCCGTCGGGCCCGGGAGCCGTCTTCTTGGCTCTGAGCCGATGGACCGCTGCGCAGAGCTCACCGGGAGTAACAGGCGGGACTTCAGCCTCCTCACAAATTTCCGCCCTTGGGGGCGCCATGGCAGGTGGTGTGTGCGGGCCCCGCTCGGGGAAGAGCGTTGCAACCACTCGGTCCACGAGATCCGGCTCGAGCGATTGGGTCAGCGGTGGCGCCCATGCGCGTAGCTTACTCCGGACGAGTTTATATGGCCTGCCCCACGGGTCGGAATTGAGGGTCTTCAGAAACTCGGCACGACTCGCCTCAATCGCTTTCCCTATGGCCATCGCAAACTCTGTTTTGGAGTCTTTGTACGCCTCGTAAGAGCGGCGAATATCATCCTCGTTGGGCCTCCTTCTTCGCCTCTGGCGCATGTACTGGCGCCGCGCAGCTATGCAGCCCTCGCGCAGTTGCGCGATCTCGGCGGACCACCAGTACACGCTCGGTTTCGGCGGCAGGGGCTTGGCCCGGGGCATTGACGCGTCACACACGCGCGTCATGGCCCCTCGGAACCAGGATGCTTCCTCCTCTACCGCCAGCGCCCCCTCCTGTACGGGCAGCCAGGCCTCCACGATCGCCGCCTCTTTGAGAAGTTCCCGGTCGAGTTTGGTAACAGCCCATCTTGGGCCACCCCCGGCCGGGCCCATCCGGCTTGGGTTGTAAGAGGTAGCCAAGACGTCGTACCGTATGTACCGGTGGTAAGACAACGTCTCCACCTCCACCAAGACCTCCCAACCCTGGACACGGCGCGCTAGGGCGGCGCTCGCGAACGTGATGTCCACGATAGAACCACCCTGTTGTCGGACGCACGTGTGTGCCGTTCCCTCGTTCAGCAAGGCCAGCCCCGCCGCAACAGCCCACTCCTCGAGGGTAGCGCCTTTCGCATTGAAGTCTCCGGCGACGATTACGGGACGTGGAAGAAGCCGCCCGATTAGCGCCCCTATTTCGTCCAGGAACCGCTCGAAGTCGGCCAGGCAGCGGTTTGGGGAGAAATATGTCGCGATGAACCATATGTCTCCACATAGTGCCGCAACGTACCCTTTTCCTTGTGTGACAGCGGAAGGCGGAGGAACACCCGCCGTCGCTCTCACCACCAATCCATCCACGTCACCCATATAGTCATCACGGGGAGGGATCGAATATGGCTCAGCCACCACAGCAACGCCGATCATCCACTGCGCCAGGGATTGGAACAAGAGATCCTGGGCCCTGGCGCAGTGACTGAGACCTACCTGCTGCAATATAGGTTATGCCACCCAGTTAGCACGCCGCCATTAGGATCACAGCTAAGAAGATATTCGAAGCGTGTTTCAGAATATGTCTAATGACGAACGAAGAAGCCCTGCAAGGCGAGATGATGCTCCCGCAGTACCTGTACGGATTGCCACGCCGTCTCCGTCGCATCCCGGGCCTTCAAGTGGTCACGGGATTTCTGCCACCGGCGGCCATCAACTTGAAAAGCTTAGTGGTCATGAAAATTTTAATTCGTGGAAATTTATCATGAGGAATATCCTCATTATATAAGTATGAGTATGTATTTATCTATTTAAGTATGTATATCGTCGCTTAGCACCTATAGTACAAGCTTTGCTTAGTTTGGGGCTAAGTTGATCTGTGTAAGATGTCCCCCAATATTTATTTATTTATTTATTTATTGAGGGACTTTGGAGATGCGTCCTTGGAGAAGACCTTGACCCCAAGCGTGACGAGCGAGGACTTGCCCGTATATGTTTGTCTGTTGCGTCGACCTGCCACCAGTATGTACAGAATGCCAAAACTAGTAAGGAAGCTTGGATTAATCTAGTGAAAGTGTTTGAGGACTCAGGTATGGCTAGGAAAGTGTTATTATTAAGGAAGCTGCACCGAATGGAGCTTAGCGCCTACAATACGATGACCAAATACATTC
This sequence comes from Leguminivora glycinivorella, assembly GCF_023078275.1. Taxonomy (NCBI): domain Eukaryota; kingdom Metazoa; phylum Arthropoda; class Insecta; order Lepidoptera; family Tortricidae; genus Leguminivora; species Leguminivora glycinivorella. The sequence goes on from NC_062988.1 coordinate 11,595,413, forward strand.
AGGAGACAATGTCACTAGTGCAGCAGCTCGCCGACATAAACAAGATTATAGAAGAAATGTGAGGTCGCGGAAATTCTATTCTCCGGGCTACCAAAAGATTATGAAACCTTGGTAACTAATAGGGTTTCTGATTTCTCGACCTATTAGAAGTCTCGAGTTTCGAGAAATCTCGAGCCCAAAGTCTCGAGTCTTCTCGAGTCTCGTGTCTTTTTTTATAAATGGTAAAATTTTGATAAAAGAATAAACAACAATATGATTAGTAGTTGTTATTGCACCACACTATTATAAAAAATGCGTAAGAGCAATAAAAATCTTCTTTGAAATAAACATAAATCAAATTTTAACAAGAAAACTACAATTATAGTCTTGAAAATAATACCTAATCCTTTAACTTCCCCGCCTGTGCACGGGTTAAGTAAATTAAAATGTCATGTATTAAATCATAATGTCATTGAAATTAAACGTTTAAAATAACTTCTTCTTCTTCCTCGTTTCCTCATTGCCGAGGATCGCGACCACAAGTAGCGTGTCTCCATTGAACGCGGTCATAAGCCATGTGGACTGCACAGTATACGCTGTCGCCACACGATTTCTTCACACAGTTAGACCATCTCTTACGAGCCCTACCCCAAGAATGTTTACCATTAATTCGCCATTTTATGCATTGGTGCTCTCATAATGTGTCCGAAAAATCTGAGGGTCGCTCTTGGCATATTTTTGAGAGCCGTGTGGTGATATTCAGTTCTTGCAAAAAAGAGATGTTTGTTAGTTCTTCTAGCTTTTCAAGTTATACTCGTAGCAGTCTTCGCCAGCACCACATCTCAATAACGTCAATCTTAGCCACATCAAAACTTTTCAGGGTCCAAGTTTCGGCACCATACATAAATATCGAGAAGACAAGAGATCGAAATAATCGCACTTTATTTTGTCGTCGGATTCCTCTGTTCTTCCAAATCTTGTCGAAGTTAGCCATAGCACTCTTCGCAGGTTATCAATGACCCAAGATACATAAACGCGCTGACTTTTTCGTAATGACGAATTGCTTTTAAATAACACGAGGCTGTCAAAACTAGCCAGTCGCTGCCAGCTTACGTTGGAATGAGAGGTTAGATCGCTTTATCTCGTTATAATTTATGGCCGCCGTTCGACACCGTCCCCACCGCCTCGCGATGAGACCGGGCAGAAGGTAAAAAGTTGCATTTCACTTAAGGTCGTACTTTACATTCGGTACTCGAGACGTCTCGAGTACCTGTCATTTTTTTCTCGTCTCGAATGAAGCCGAAATTCTCGAGAAGTCTCGAGTTCGAGACTCTCGAGCAGAAACCCTAGTAACTAACCTCGAAATTATAAGTATGACATCCAGTCTCAGTAGTGAGATCGTAAGGACTAGACTCTTGCAGGAAGAGGCTAGAAGAGCCGAGCCGTTACTAGTCCCAGCAATGGAGCGGCCTTCATGTCTAAGCCGGTTTCCAACTCAAGACGTTGTTCTTACTGCGGCAAGATTGGACATCTTAAGAAGTCCTGTTTTAATCTGAAGAGGAAGAAGAAAGAAGATCAGGCAGCTTCTGAGGGACTGCTTGCCTGTGCCTTCGCAGCATCTACCAGTAACTTTCTGATTGACTCGGGCTGCAGCCAGACTATGGTGCAAAACAGTGACCTGGTCTCTTCCATGAAGCCGATAAATAGTGATGACATCATAGCGAACAACTCAAAATTGAAATGTGTCGGATCAGGAAGCCTTGAACTTAAATTTAACAATAACATAGAAGAAACTTTGAAACTTGATAATGTATTGTTGGTTCCGGATCTTTCTGGTAATTTGCTTTCGGTGAGTTGTCTTGTTAACCAGGGGTATAATCTAGTTTTTACAAGGGAGGGTTGTCTAATTTTTAATGCTCTTTCTTTACAAATCTCTGGCAAACCAATTTATAAAGTTAATTGTAAGAATGGAATTTATAGATTGCCCCTAAATGTCTCCCCCGTGGTGCACTCTTCTTCTCTCTTGCATAGGCAAAAGGCTCAGAGTGCTAAACCGATTGAGGTGTCAGCTGCAGAGTGGCACAGGAAATGGGGCCACTTAGGTACGTCTGGAATGTTATCTTTGAGAAATGGGATGGCATGCGGTGTATGTTTTCAGGATGCGGGACTGAAGGAGCTGAAGGACTGTGCTACCTGCTACCTGCCTCAAAGGAAAGATGGCGGGCCTGCCATACCCTTCGGCAACTACTTACCGTGCCAGTCAAGCACTGCAGCTCATCCACTCTGATGTTCTGGGACCACTGCCTGTGGAGATTTGGGGCGACTCTCGCTATGTCGTCACATTCACTGACGATTGTACGAGAGTGACCCATGCCTACACTATCAAAAGAAAAAATGAGGTACTTACATCTTTTATAAATTATAAAAATCTTGTTGTAAAACAATATGATCTGCCAATTAAAACCTTACGTTCAGATGGGGGTGGGGAGTATTGCAGCCATGCTTTTACTGATTTTCTCACAAAACATGGGATTGTTCACCAAACTACTGTTCCATATTCTGCTCCGCAGAATGGGGTCTCTGAACGCTTAAATCGCCTTTTACTGGGTAAAGTCAGATGCATGCTTTTTGAATCTGGTAACCGTTTCTGGGCTGAAGCACTGATGACAGCAGTCTACCTAAAAATAGGTCGCCTACATCAGCGCTCTCTGGCCATACACCATTAGAAAGCTGACTGGAGTTAAACCTAACCTCCGTCATTTGCATACTTTTGGCTGCATTGCATATGCTTTAATACCTAAACATAAAAGGACAAAATTAGATCCTAAATGTAAAATGTATACTTTTGTGGGATACAGTGAAACTTCAAAATGTTTGCAGACCCACTTGACCCCAAAAAGGTTATCATTTGTAGAAATGTAGCATTTATAGAGAGTAAATTTTATACCAAAGACATGAATAATTTAATTTTTATTAATAATGATTTTAATAATCAATTTATACACTATGAAATTTTAAATGATGATAATGAAATTGATGTCAATAATTTTAATTCATCTGACAAATCGATTGAATCTAGTCAAATTAATAGTATCAATCCTAGTCAGTCTTTGTGTGAGCAAAATGTAACCGTCACGCCTTTGTTTTCAGGAGATGACGAGCATACTGCACCGGGAGTGAGCAATGAACATGATGCCTCCGGGTCTCCTGACGAGGACTCGCCACAGCAGCCTCTGATGTCAGTGTTGGGCGCAGGGATAGTTTTAGGAAAACGCCAACATAAAATTTACAGATTTATTCCACTTTCCACATTGGTTCGACCGGGGTTAACGTTACAACTGAAAGTAGTAGTAGTAAACACTTTATTGTACAGAACAAATTACATGTCTCTTCTTCTTATTTAAGAGGGGGTCGTACGAAATCCTCGAAAAGTGCACTCGGCGTTTAACAAATGCTGCTCACATTTCTAAATTAAATGAAATAAAATAAATGTAGTTATTATCTTAAAGAGTGTGTCTACAACTTTTGACTATTCACAATCTCCAATTATTAACGGTGTAATAACTAAACCCACACAAAGTTGACCTAAAATGAAAAAAACGTATGTCGCCGTTTAGTAAACTTTGTTAAAAAAATTCAATACCTTAGTTATAACATTATGTGATTCTAAAAGCCAGATAAATGGACTACAAGTTTTGAGGTTTTTTATATTTTTCCTCTCAAAGGCAACAAAGAAATTTTACCTTAAATTTAAACTATCGTAAAATTTCCATACATTCGCCATTGCTGTCAGAATTCTCCTTTCGATTAGACGCCGTGAGCGGCTCATCGGAGGCAGACGTGTCGCCGGTCGCTCCGCGTTGACGTTTAAATTTGACAAATATTTTGACAGAAAATAGTGTACGTACACAAAAAACCATACCAGTGTAAAACTGTGCTCAAAATAAATAGGGTAAATCGATAATGTCAGGTGGAGATCCAATCTCATTTAAAGTTTAAAGATGCATGGCTTGTGCATAAAAAATAAATAAAAATATATCACATTATTAAAGAAAATAACGAACACAACCGAATGAGTATAAATGATTTCATTCTAGTTCGGTTAAATTGAAAAAAGTTTCATGTTTTCTTTTACTCATTGGTATAAATTTTCATTACGCTGGTATTAACAGTATGTCATTTTAAAAATATATATGACAGAACCTACGTCAAATTTTGTCAACCAGGTTGTATGTAAACAATTACAATTTAATTTATTTTTACATATTTAGATACTTATTAATCGATTCTTACTTAGAATAGAAGAAAGGGAAATGCGGGCGGGTATGGTGTGCTTCTGGTTCAAATTTATATATAAAAAATAAACTTTTTAACAAAAAATAAAACCGCCTTCAAAAATAAGCGCGTTACAAAACACGGAGAAACTAAAAAGCCAAAAATAATAAACCTTTCAATTCAGATTTCTTATCGTATTGCAATAAGCTAAACATCCAAATTATAAACAAATCAATTATTTTTGTAGTCGGTACCAGACCTGTTCGTCGCCTTGCTATTGCCTGTTTGCCCCACCCAACCATACACAGGCTGGTACCGACTCCAAAAATAATTGATTTGTTTATAATTTGGATGTTTAGCTTATTGCAATACGATAAGAAATCTGAATTGAAAGGTTTATTATTTTTGGCTTTTTAGTTTCTCCGTGTTTTGTAACGCGCTTATTTTTGAAGGCGGTTTTATTTTTTGTTAAAAAGTTTATTTATTTGTTGATTTTTAGTGGTTCCTAGTGATATTATATGTATCAGTCCGAATACATGTACAGTAGTGAAATAATTATCCTTTAACTCCTAACCATTGAGGAGTTGACCTTCCATCATCAGCTCAGTTGATTTTTAGTGGTTCCTAGTGATATTATATGTATCAGTCCGAATACATGTACAGTAGTGAAAGAATTATCCTTAAACTCCTAACCATTGAGGAGTTGACCTTCCATCATCAGCTCAGCCACATAAAATTATTACCATCAGACGTAAATACTGGTGTACCTTTGAAAAATAGACTAAAAACATTACATGTGCCTATAACATTTGAAGAGTTCCCTCGATTTCTCCAGGATCCCATCATCAGACCCTGACTTGGTGCCAATGGGACCATCTCGGGGTTATACCGGTTCGATCAAAAAAAAATTTTGAAAATCGGTCCACGATTCTCGGAGATATCGAGTAACATACATACAAAAAAAAAAAAAAAAAAAAAAAAAAAAAAAAAACATTCAGTCGAATTGAGAACCTCCTCCTTTTTTGAAGTCGGTTAAAAAATGTTTCAATTTCATTAAAGATTACTCTGTGCATACCACGAACACGTAAGTAACCGTAAGTTGATCGTTGTTTAGAAAGTTAACGCTCGTTTTGAATGGCACTTCTCCATTCAACTAGACCAGATGTTCATGGAACAGTCACCAGCATAGTATATGATATAGAGAATCGGATATGTTGTCACGGCCGTTCATAGGAACGGCCGTGACAACATATCCGATTCTCTATAGGGGCCATAAAGTATATGACGACATATTCCCGGCAAAAAATTGTGATGCTTCGTGACCGGCAAAAACATAGTCTCTCTTTCTAGCGTCTCGCGAGCGTAGCGTCGGGCCAACTGTATGGAAAAAGACGCCGCGTCGCGTCGGCGCGGCTTAGCCATACAGTTGGCCCGACGCTACGATCGCGAGACGGTAGATATGGGAGGGTCCTTATCCGTATAAATATCTGATCGGGTCGCTTAAAAATATTTGTTTCCTTATAAAAATCTAAATTACACTCTCACTGGCATAATTATAGTATGGATATTGTTAAAGCAAATATATATCTTACGGGCTAGAAATCATTAATATGTAATTAAAGTGCAATAACAAACCCTACCTTAGTTGCCTTAGAGCGGTAAATTGTATGAGGTGATTTGACATCTCACGAAACACGTGCAGTATTGTCAGTGATTGTCACTGCATATGTCTGTCTCATCTGTTCTTAAACTATGACAAGTAAACTTATTACAAATCTGATATCAGAAGCCTTACAAGCTTTCATTCAACTTGCCTTGTTAGTAGTCAAAACGCAGAAGCTATATTTGACCCACTTCCCGGTTTCCGATTGAGCTGAAATTTTGCACACATATGTAAATCACGTGACAATGCAATATTATGGTATCGTGGAGGTGGTGATCTGTATATGGACGCAATTTATACGTCAATGTATTGCTTCGTAGTTAGACTAGATACAAGAAATTAACATTTAGAAATGTTAATTACACTTCTGTCAACCTCCACGTTTCACCCATGGTTGCTATAATATAAATCGATTACTTTAAAATAAAAATCATAACTATGAAACTATACAACTAGGGAAGAAATAAAATTATTTTATTGAATAATTTTTGATTTGTTATTTTTCAACTTTATGTAAATAATAAATTTTCAATTCGCTCAAAGGTTGGAAGAGACACCTTATAGGGATAAGTTCGCCTTTGTACACCATAACTATACTGTATTTATATGTCCTAACTTGTCTTATGTACAATAAAGTGTTCACATAAATACATACATAAATTGAAATAGATATCATACACGAAAGAAAAAACGACAAGGCCCACTGGTGGCAGAGCCGGGAATCGAACCCGGGTCTTCAGCTTACGCAGCTAACGTCATTACCACTAGGCCACCCGCCCGCCGTGTGGTACCCAACGAAATTTCTCTAGTGTATGTTATCTCTGATAGGCACCTTTTGACCACCTCGTATATGAATCTTTAAGGCACATTTGCACCAACCACTTAACTCAGGGTTAGTGGGCTGTCAACTGTCAAATTCCATGTTAAATGGTGGGTTAACCCTCAGGTTAATCCTCCATCTTCGTTGGTGCAAGTGGCACTTAGAGGATTACGGTATAGCGAGAGACATGGCGGGTTCGATTCCCGGCTCAGCCACCAGGGGGCCTTGTCGTTCTTACTTTCGTGCATAAGCATGCATATCTATTTCAATGCATAAGCATGAAAACGGTTATGACTTTATTTTCAAGTAAGTAATTTTTACTGATAAACTTTTTTTTGGCATTTAATTTTGTAAGGTATGCTCCCAGCCGAAGACCAGCGCTGATGAAGAGGCACCAAAGAAAACACGTCCGTTCCATACAAGATTTATTAGCAGGGAGCGAAAATGTAAACCTACCCACAATCAGTCGGCGCCTAATTACTAAACTACCCACATATGTCACAATCACAAATTTATTTCAAAAAAACTTAAGTCATTATCAGTTTGCCGTTAATATTTGTGGGGTTTGAAATTGGACCAGAAGTGATATTAAACAAAAACTATACATTTATTTTTTTATTTTTTTTTAATTTATTGAAAACAAAGATTACAGTTATACAGTTTCTAGTTTTTTCGCCAAACTTACGTTTAACGGCGAAATGAAGCACTCATTTTCAAAGTTAGTACCTTTTAACCTTTTGAATTTTGGAAGTCGGTTAAAAATCCGGCCAAATCAGAATCTTTTTTCGCACAATTGTAAAACTAAATTATCTTTACTAGTTACCTCCAAAATACTAAATGAAATGACATCTATTGCGACTTAAGTAGTTTGCATAAATTAGTAACCCAATTCACCTAGAGACGGCGCTGCACTTTGGGCTACCTTAGTACATCGTTTTCTGAAGATTTTGGGTTCATGGGGTCGGAACGGGTATGAACTACCGTAATTTGTGGTGAATAGGGCCAAAACCGACTTTTGAACGTCGATAGCACTTTTTTTATATGTGCCATGCTAATTTTTTACACAAAAAATCTTCCAGCGGTGTGAACTTCGGTTTGTCTTTGAAAATGTCGTTTTATTTAGTAATTTTCGCTCACCCCAACGTTGGGGTGAATAGGGAAAAGCACTAGAGTTGACTCTATTGGACTACGAACAAAACCTGACCTGTCACGAGCATATTATATTTATTTTACCAAAAAATAAGGAACTAATATGTTATGAGTAGTCGGTTATGTATTAATAAAATAAATTTATCGAAATATAGACATATGATAACCTTAAACCAACCTTTATAGTTAGATGGTGCTCTGACGCAGTGAACAAGTAAGTATGGTCGTGGGCAGTGCGGATAACGTGTCAAAATATAAGCATAGTTTGTTGCTATTTTTCATGTTTAAATAACTTCTAAACTAACGTAGTGAGTATTCAAGTAAAAGGTTCACAGTGAATATTAGCTTGCCAGAAATGTGTTTCTGCTTAGCTATGCCATTGTAAGTATTGAGTTTTGTATCATAAAGTCAAACTAGGCATTTATTACTAATGATTTACTCTGTGGGGTGTCTTTGATCACTTGCATGGGGTAACATTGACCATACTGACACATAGTTGATTATTGTCTGATTATGTCACGGTACTTGTTGAGGCTGATAATTTGATCTCTTCGTGTGATAAATATTGAAACAATTGCAAATAAAGTTGGTTTTTCGAAGATGGTAGGTAATTTTTATTTTTGATCAAAGTAACCCCAAAATAGCGTTAAAGAGTTGTAATATTTGACTTTGCAAACCGTTTTTTTATCTTTTCTTGAGATAAAATACTTTTGCAAGGGATTACATTCGATTACCATTAAAAAAAACATAGGGTATAAAAGTAACCCCAATGTCAGTTTAAGTTTGATCTCATAGTTTTTGTTCTGCGTACATTATTTTGTTACCTTTCTAGATTTTTAGCAGGAAAAGACTAAAAAAGTTGATGGTCCCACTTTTTTTCTTTCTTTACATTTAATTAAAAATACTCATTAATTGTAGAAGCTAGGTACCCATTAAATGTAGAAGCTAGAGAAGTTTAAATTCCCAAATTGGTCAATGTAACCCCAGTTTACGGTAGACACCGTGAAGCTATTCTAATAATTCTCTTTTTATTTGAAAGAAAAATCGTTACGATACTAAAATAAAACTGATCTAAGATAAAACTGATTTTCATATATAGTTACAAACTTAGTTCAGAATTTTTTTTTTGTACAACTTTTATAAGTTGTTCTACCTATCAAGTTCAAAATAATTTTCCTAGAAAGTCTTTATAAAGTCCTGCTTTTGAGATTTTTTCATATTTGAGAAAATAGCCCTTATTGCCTGAAATACGGCAGTGATATTGACATTGACATTTGCTTTTTCGTATTTGGATGGTATTTTGACTGCAAATTTTTTTTTTGTACAACTTTTATAAGTTGTTCTACCTATCAAGTTCAAAATAATTTTCCTAGAAAGTCTTTATAAAGTCCTGCTTTTGAGATTTTTTCATATTTAGAGAAAATAGCCCTTATTGCCTGAAATACGGCAGTGATATTGACATTGACATTTGCTTTTTCGTATTTGGATGGTATTTTGACTGCACTGTTGTATTTTTTGCCATGCTAATTTGAACCTTATCTCTGAGCGATGTTTTTTAATTTTCATTCACGTCACAGATGTTCATGACATAACATCTAGGTATTTAGCCATTTAAAAGAAACTACAAGGGGCTTTACAGACGTAGCGACTGCAACTGGTACAGGGCCTAATCCATAATTTAAAATTATATTGTGATTTTTATATGTATTTGTGTTTTATTTAATACTAAGTATGAGTTTCAACATTTTCAACTCAAGAAACTGAAATTAAGAGAAGAGACTCGGAAATTGGGTAAGATCAAGAGTCTGATGCAGATGGAGATGGCGGTATTGGATAAGATAAGATATGCGTCGATATTCCCTGGCTTTCTTTGTGTCTCTGACTTGACTGCTGCTAGCTGTACGCTAGGTATTCATTAGGTTTTTATTTTATACACATACTTTATTTTTGTATCAAAGTAAATGATAAAAAAACCTTACGACCAAAAAAAATAAAGAAAATATCTGATAGTCTTTAATACAACCCGCATATACGTAATGCACAGCACAGGCCTCTGAAGACCTGCAGGGCAATCATGGTCGCGCGATAAATGATAAAACATCGGGCAGTCCCTATTGCACTTACAAATAGTGCGATAGGGCTGAATGTTTTATCATTTATCACGCGACCATAATTGTCTGCCTGGAGGTATCGGCCTTCACACACACGTTTGCATGTTTGCGGGGATAGGCAGGCTGACGATTTTTAATCTAAGTAGAGAAAAGTAACGCAAAATGAAGTGCAAAGTACTTTGCCTTAGTTCAAATTACTTTGCCTAGATAAACAATCAATTGAGTAAGGAACGTTATCTACATATTTAGGTAAATTTAAGTCACATGAGACATGAACAGAGAAGGAAAGCTAGATGATGCGTATTTTTTCTCTGTCTTCTTGTATGCTACCTTTTTTACAGTTTTAATTTCAAAAAGGAGGTCAGCAGTTGACTACAAACTCAAAATAACACTCTTGAAAAAAATTAAGGGTCACTGACCTTTCACAGTAAATTGAGGTAGTGTGAGTGAAGGCTGTTTGTGTGTGTAATGGGGTAATTTGACAGATTCTGAAAATTCTCCTGCTCTACCCCCTCTTAAGAGCTAATGTAGCTCTTGTCGGTGGAGTATGCGCCATATTTCCCTATTCTCCGCTTTCCTCTTTAGTTCTTGATACGACATGACACCGGCCTTCTCCTTGAGCTGGTCAACAAAACTCCTCCTGGGTCTTCCGCGCCCTCTTCTTCCTTTCACATTTCCTTCTAGGATATTTTTAAAGAAGGTATCATGTCGTATCAAGTGACCAATCATTTTGCCTCTTCTGTTTTCTATTTCTTTAATTAGTCTTCTTTTTTCTCCCACAATTTCTAGAACCTCTTCATTAGTGTAACAAAACAAATTTCCTTTCCTTAAATATAGCATTAACTATTGGATTGCCCGGCCTAAGTTATGACTTCTACTGCCCTCTCTTGGAAATAGGCGGGAAGTCTTCGACCGGAGGATACCTGATCGGTTTCTTGTGCCATCTAGCGTGGGATAGCTGCACTCTTGTATTCCTCTATGGACTTACGTGGATCATAGTTGCCATTTTGAAAAATAGAAGTAAATCGTCATCGGGCGTTTGCCTTCCTTCCTTTTATTCGTAACCAGACTTAATTATGGGTTTTTTTAAGCTCCGCGTTAATCGCGAAGAGTTTAGTATTATATTTTATTGTTGACTTAATTTCCATTGAACGTCCGGAGCCGGCTGTTTGCGGTGCGAGCCGATTTAGGCTTGGCAACACTAGTCCCGTCCAAAATGGCGAATGAGATGGGATTTCTTTTTGCCGGAGAGAGAGTTGAAGGGATATCGTTGGCCCAAGCCAAAATCGGGCGCAATCGCCCGTTTGACCCCGGAATCGGACGTGAATAAAACCATGTTCTGATGGTGATAGGCGACGCCCAGCGTGCCCGGATGTCGAAATAGGTGCAATTTTGCCCTCTGCTGGCCCTTTCTCCATCAACGGGTTCACGCCGCGTCGCCTAAACCTCGCGCCGGCCGCGAGAGATCCCCCTGGTGTTCCGGTAACTTGTGGGCAGCAGATTGCTGCTGTTCTACCTACTCCCGACGTTTCACCCCAAGGCTGCTGACGTGGCAGTTGTGGTGTTTCGAGGTCAGATCTTTCCACGTTTACTTATTGACCACAGACCAACCCCTATAGACATCTATTACAAGACGACTCGCTGTGGCCAGCCTTCCTAGTATTTGCACTGATATAAGCGCGGGCGCTCGCCGTGCCCGATCAGTATCGACCAAGTAACAGACCCGAAAGCAGCGCGTGTTTTTCGCACAAAAAAATTGGAAAAGGGTATTTTGATGCCTTAAAGATGTCCACCTGTAGTGTGAAATGGTGTGGAAAGGTAACAAGAAGCTCAAATTTAAAAACAGACGGCATTACATTCCACAAATAAGTCATATTTATAATTTATTCAGAGCCGGCATAGGTCAACTTACATTGGCCACTTACGCGTCAGTAGAGGGACAGTCATACTTCTGTCCCTTTTCATCTGGCGCGACTGCCCGCCGTCCTTGAAACGGCCAATCACAGCGCGCTTAACACATTCCCCGCCCGCTCCTCGCACCCCAAACACTGGTGACTCGTATCGCGAACCAAATATGACAAGACTGCCACTCTATAGGAGGTTCTCTGTGTTATTGACTGAATGAACCGGCTTTAGGTTCTGGCGCCCTTCCGTGTAACTGCCTTAATATATATTGGCGGCTGTATCCGTTTCTACCAGTAATAATAATTTAGAGCTCGCTGACCCACATTTGTTCCCTTAAAAAATAAAATACGACATCATTGTTCTCGTGTAGCTAGCCCGCGGCAAACAATTGTTAACGGTATCTAGGATAACAAATTAGCATAACCAATTTAGATTTTTTTTCCTGAATTCAAATAAATACCTGGTTCCTCTTCAACTGTTGTTTGATTTTTTTTTATTTTGGCGTTAGCTAAAGGAAACCCCCCATAAAATTAAATATCGTAACATTAGTTCTTCGTTCTGTCCAACTGATTTTCTCCATTCTTCTCCAGCACCACATTTCGAATGCGGCTAGCCGTTTATTCTCTTTTTTGACTCAGAATCCACGTTTCGCAGCCGTATAAAGCTATGCTCCAGATATAAGTTTTGATGAGCCGTTTTTTACTGTAAATAAATTACATGTACAGAGAATAATTATAACGGTTATGTACAAAGGCGAGCTTATCCCTTTAAGGGATCTCTTTAGCTAACCTTAGAATAACTGAGAGAGGAAAATAGATGGTAGACAAACAACTAAAGTGCATCGGTATATATATGTATATATATATACATAATATAAAGTTCTACATCTACCTACTTATTTGTATATTTAAATGTACGGTATCGTACATACTGGCCACTGCAGCAAGAAGTTACTTGATAACAATGAAAAAGTATCTTACTAATAAACTGTAAAATAATGTTTAACTTTGTTTTTATCTTAAACCTAGCGAATGTCCTATAATATTTATTATTTATTAAGGCACGAAGGTTAAACAAACTTTGCCACCGAGTGAAACACAAAATTTTTCACCACACCAACACTATGAAAATATAAACTGTTAAACATCAAAATAAATAAAATACTTCAATTTATTTAACGTTTATGATTCAAAATCATCATTTATACGTGAATTCCAACACGCAGCTTTAAACATCAAGTTAAAATTTGTACGAAATTACTTTGCACTCTTGTGGATAAAATGCAATTTTGCTATCTGTTTTCGAATAGCAAAGAAAGCCTTTATCAGTTGGTGTGGTGAAAATATATTTAATCAGTCTCAATTGGGAGTACAGATATCTTAAGAATACTAGTTCTTAATAGCGAACCTTTACTGGTTCTGATGGAAAGCGCTCTTACTTTCCCATCCGGACCATGGAAAAAAACCCGGAAACGACTTTTGATTTTACTCTCAGCACAGTCGAACGGGAGCCCAAGATCACAAAGGCGGAGGAAAAAGCCGTAATGGTGGGAAGAGGTTGTCAGAGATTGGGCCAGAGCGGTTGGTACAACGTACGCTTCACGGACACGCAGAATCAGTTTCAGGCTACACCGATTTTCACGGCGCTGAAGCCTAATAACCTTCTTTCCAGCGTCAAGCCAAAGTACAGTCGAACTGCCGAGATCCTGGAGAGAGTGGACTTGACTCTCGGCGCCATCACGCATGGTCTCATTCAACACCGACTCATTTTCCAAAACCTGTTGGATAACCTGCCAAGTAATATTAAGAAACGAGTCGGGGTAGACTTCGTTGAGGCTGACTCCTCTTTTCGAAAGAGCACAGACGCGTTTATACAGTATACGTGCGGTCGACGCGCAGAGGTCATAAAAGAAAGGAGAGATCTGTATAAACCAAAGAACGTCACGTATAAAAATATACTAAGAGACATCCCACCCTCCGATACCCACCTATTTGAGGAGAAAACTCTCAGTGAAACGGTAAAAGAGTTAGGAGGTATCAATAAAATTTTCCCTCCAAAACGAGGTAAACCGGTTGTACCGAGACCAGCATATCAACAAGAGTCTAAAGATCCTCCACGTAGGCCTTACCCCAAAGCACGCTATGGCCAAAGAGATTCACATAAAGCACCGAAGCCAAACAGGCCATTTCGTCCATCAAGGGAAGAAAAACGCAAGCCCTTTTTCAGGGGGGGTAAGCAAGGGAAGGAGGAAAGTGACTCTTTCAGAGCGGGTCGTCTCTTAGATTACATAGCCAAGTGGGAAGAGGCGCCCGAAACCATCTTGAAGATGATAAAAGGATACAGAATACCATTCAAAACGGTCCCTCCATTAGTGAAATTCTCCAAATCAATTGCTCTAAAATACCAAACCAAAGCGTCCACCGCGATGTCTTTAGAGCTAAAAAAGCTTTTGAAAGTAGGTGCAATATAACAAAGCACACCGGCTTCCTCTCCACGATGTTTCTCAGAACAAAGTCGAATGGAGAATACCGTCCGATCTTCAATCTTAAAAAAGCTAAACGAGTATGTTTTAACACCAAATTTTCGACTAGTAAATCAACAACAGATTCCGCGTCATCTCTTAAGAGGAGATTTTATGATGAAGCTGGATATCACGCAAGCCTACTTTCACGCACCGATTTGCGAGAATCATCGCCGGTACCTTTCACTATTCTACCAGGGAACCCGTTACGAGATGACCTGCCTCCCTTTCGGATTGGCCAGCGCACCTGCGGCTTTAAAGATTACGAACTGGGTCGCACAACAACTTCGGAAGAAGGGTCTGAGAGTCATAGTTTACCTAGACGACTTTCTCATCATTCACCAAGATCAATCAGTGTTGGAGGAACAAACGAGGCTGGCAATGCAGTTCCTGAGGGACCTAGGCTGGCACGTCAATCAAGGAAAATCATCCCTGAAAGCCTCAACCGAACTAGAGTACGTGGGAGTTGTTAAACCTTTTTTATACTATTTGTATTTCGAACACTCTAACATGTTTTTTATATCTGTCATATTATCTTCCTTCACTTCTCTTCCTAAACCAAAACGATGTGGTCGTGTTATTTTCTATAAAATAAATTATATTCCTTTTTACCCCTGCTGTTTTTCCTCTAATATTTAGAGGTTATGGGCACAATCGTCGAGAAGGCGAGATGTATGCTCCAGGACTCTCAGCTGCCGAAAGCATATTGGGGTGAAGCAGTGAACACTTGATGTCTGATGTATTAAATGACTTGACAGCAGAAACAGGAGTCACTTGGAATACAGAGGCGAACACGAAATACCTGTCGAGATCCAAGGTAACCCAGTTACAAGTCTCTATTCAAAAGTTGTTAAGAAAAGGCAGGTGGAATTGGCGAGATGCCAAAGTATTACTGGGAAAGCTGAATTTTGCATCTTTCACAGTCCCCCTAGGTCGCCTTCATTGTCGTCCCGTGCAGAGAGCATCTCGGGAACCACCACACCAGAACTTTCCCCTACGAGAAGCAGTGAAGAAGGAATTGACCTGGTGGATGGAAAACGTGCACAGAAGCTCGCCGATTCATCACGAGAGTCCATCAGTATTCGTGGCAACAGACGCTGCAGACCAAGGATGGGGTGCGATCGTCAACAGTCTCCACCTAGAAGGCAGATGGTCCAAAGAGCAGATGAAATGGCACAGCAATATGAAAGAACTTTGGACTGTACACAACTTCGATATCTGGGGTCGAGCCTACGACAAAAAACTGTCATGCTACAATCAGACAATCGCACGACCGTGGCCTATCTAAACAAGCAAGGAGGCACGAAATCAGTGAGACTCCTGGATGCTGCGTCAAAAATCCTCCTGCTCTGCGAAGAATTGCAGTGTCACTTGATCGCTCGCCATATTCCGGGCATTTACAACGGAATTGCAGACAGCCTGTCGAGGTTCAAAGCGTTGCCGGAGTGGCTCCTGGCGGAACGAGCTCGGACTCTGATTTTCCAAGAATTCGGAACCCCAGAAATCGACCTTTTTGCTTTGGCGAAGTCAGCGATAGTAGCAGCATACGTGAGCGAAGACGTAAACGACAAAGGCAGTCAGTTCACAGATGCATTCAGCAAAACGTGGCATTACAACCTCGGATGGATATTTCCCCCACCAGCTCTGATTCCGAGGGTTCTAAATCACTTAAAAGATTCGTCGGGCCGTTACATCATCATCGCCCCAATTTGGGACAGAGCTTTCTGGATTCCGGAGCTGAACAGAAGGCTGCTAAAACCGACGATTCGGATCAAAGACCTTCATCGAAACCTGGTGGATCTTCGCACAAATATGCCTCCCCCAGGAATAGATCAACTACAATTGGGGGCCTGGTTGGTTCGGGCTGGACCGATCACACAGCAAATTGGGACCAAGATGAAATAAACATACTCGAATCGTCTTGGAGAGGTTCAACCTTGAAGACATACAAACCAGCCTGGATTGATGGGTAGCGTGGTCAAAGGAAAAGGATATCTCGCCAAGCAACCCTTCTCCAGAAAGTCTGGCAAGATACCTGTGTTATCTTCACAAAACGGTCCGCTTAGCGCCTAGAACAATCGCGGTACATAAATCTGTAGTATCCAACTTTGGGAACCCAGGCAGATCACATGAACTGAGTTCCCACAGCTTAGTAAGACAAGATCTGAAGGGCATTTTCGCTAGTAATCCCCCCGCGCGGAAATGTCTATCATGGAGAATGGAAGATCTTCTGGACTTCTTGAAAACCTACCCATTAGATGAGAATAACCTCTTTGCTATGTTCAGACATACAGCGGTTCTGCTCCTGCTAGCATCAGGCAGAAGGGTCCACGACCTAACCTTATTGACTATCGACGGCGAAGGTTTAGAAGACGGAGGAGACGAAATGATTCTCTGGCCAAAGTTCGGCTCCAAGACTGATTCCAGCACCTATCGTCAATCCGGTTGGCTATTGAAAAACCGGCCAAGAGCGTGTCGGGCCACGCTCAGTGTAGAGTTCCATAGTTTTCTGTATTTTTCTCAAGAACTACTGAACCTATCAAGTTCAAAACAATTTTCCTAGAAAGTCTTTATAAAGTTCTACTTTTGTGATTTTTTTCATATTTTTTAAACATATGGTTCAAAAGTTAGAGAGGGGGGGGACGCACTTTTTTTTCTTTTAGGAGCGATTATTTCCGAAAATAATAATATTATCAAAAAACGATTTTAGTAAACCCTTATTCATTTTTAGGGTTCCGTAGTCAACTAGGAACCCTTATAGTTTCGCCATGTCTGTCTGTCTGTCCGTCCGTCCGTCCGTCCGTCCGTCCGCGGATAATCTCAGTAACCGTTAGCACTAGAAAGCTGAAATTTGGTACCAATATGTATATCAATCACGCCAACAAAGTGCAAAAATAAAAAATGGAAAAAAATGTTTTATTAGGGTACCCCCCCTACATGTAAAGTGGGGGCTGATATTTTTTTTCATTCCAACCCCAACGTGTGATATATTGTTGGATAGGTATTAAAAAATTAATAAGGGTTTACTAAAATAGTTTTTTGATAATACTAATATTTTCGGAAATAATCGCTCCTAAAGGAAAAAAAGTGCGTCCCCCCCCCCCTCTAACTTTTGAACCATAAGTTTAAAAAATATGAAAAAAATCACAAATGTAGAACTTTATAAATACTTTCTAGGAAAATTGTTTTGAACTTGATAGGTTCAGTAGTTTTTGAGAAAAATACGGAAAACTACGGAACCCTACATTGAGCGTGGCCCGACACGCTCTTGGCCGGTTTTAAATACCTATCCAACAATATATCACATGTTGGGGTTAGAATGAAAAAAAAATATCAGCCCCCACTTTACATGTTAGGGGGGTACCCTAATAAAACATTTTTTCCATTTTTTATTTTTGCACTTTGTTGGCGTGATTGATATACATATTGGTACCAAATTTCAGCTTTCTAGTGCTAACGGTTACTGAGATTATCCGCGGACGGACAGACGGACAGACAGACATGGCGAAACTATAAGGGTTCCTAGTTGACTACGGAACCCTAAAAAGGATCACAAAGCTCAAGTGTTCGCTTCGACCTTACCTGGTGCATCCGCCAGCTCATACTGGTCTCCAAGAGTCGTCGAGGCTTAAGTAACCCGTGCAACCTGTTCATTTACCACGAGGGGCCCAATTAAAAATGCCTCTCGTACGGTAATCGCGGGCTGGATCAAGACAATATTTAAAGAAGCGGGCATATCAGCACCCGCGGGTACCCTTAGGGCAGCAGTCGCGACTCATAATTGGACTAGTAATCTGTACAGCATCGACGAAATTCTAAAAAGGGGTAATTGGAGATCCAAAAATACCTTCTACCATCACTATTTCAGGGAGGTAAATGCCCCCTCGAGATTTAATTGTGACATACTAACAGACAATTTCGTCGCACTATAAGCATGTCAAGGTTCTCTTGTACTTATGTGGGCTCTACGCCAAATTATGTTGATTGTGGCACAAATAATTGTTGATTGCGACTACACTAAAAATTAATCTAATCTAATTAACCTAATTGAGCATGGTACAACTTTGTAAGTGTTCTATTGCAGCAAGCACCTTATAAATCTAATAAGGAATACTCATTGTATCCATTGTATACTAGTTGTTTTGCATAGCGGTGTACAAACACCTGCTTTTTGTATCATCGTAGACTTAAGGTGTTATCTTTGTCACTCCCGATGCGGATAATTGATGGATGTGACTCTAATAGACAATTTGAATAATATTTTTGATATTTCATTTATATCTTTTTGAACCATTGTTCCTTTCACAGTATCACAGTACGCTTTCATACACTAGCCCCTTACGAAGCTCTGGCGGCGCCGGCAGATAATAAACACGTCTCAGAGGGTTCAAGCTAAGGCTGTGAACACCTAAATAGAACCGTTTTTCCCCCAAAGGGTAAAAAACGGATATTTAGGTTTTAAGCCGCAGCTTGAACCCTCTGAGATTAGCTTTCCTATGTTCACACCTATATGCACTTCAAACCTGTTGAATTACACAATCAGTCAAATTCCCTTTACATAAACAATCATTAATTCATGTACTTCAAACATTACATCAAATATTGTTACATTTGATGTACCTGCGGCATCGTCTAGCCAAACAATTGGTAATGATGTGACTACCTTTAGGGACAGGGTATTCTTACTGCAGAAAAGAGCTGTTAGGATGTTGGCTGGGGTGCCGCCGTTTACTCCGACTGCAGGGCTTTTTCGTGAATTATAAATTTTGACGGTGCCATGTCTATGCATATTTGAAGTGGCAAAATATATGTATCGACACAATAATGAATATGTCCTACGTCGACCTGACCAGAGAAAGACTGGTCGTGATATTAAATCTGTATTAGTCAGACTCGCGAAATCATCAAACTCATTGGAAGTGGTGGGTATCAAAATATATAATAGTTTGAGCCGTGACATTAAAGAAGCTTCTTATGAGTTGTTTGTTAAAAAGCGGAAGGACTTCTTAATTGACACGTAATTTTTTACGGTATATTCTATTGTAAGTTTAATTTAAAATGATGAATGTGTGTTTTTTCCTTTGACATTTTGTTTTAATTTCTTGTGTTTTTATATACATAATTATAGTTAGTATTTAAATTTATCATTATTTTTTGACTATCTTAAGATTATTTTAATTCCTTATTTATTGTATTATTATTTTTGTAATTTTGACATGTGTTGTTTATGACATTAAAGTTTTTGAATTGAATTGAATTAAATTACCTTTAATTCTCAACCTACTGAACCATTTGTCAGCAATGTGGCGACTCCATTGTCTGATTTGTTGGATAACAATAGTAAATCCTCTTCTGTTGGCGGTCCTCATGAATTACTTTCAGATTTTATTGCAGAGTATCTAGACTTAAAAGAAAATTTGTTTTCATATGGTGATCAGGATTTTTCTATCCAAATCTCAAAACTGCCCCTACTAAGTCCTTTATCTATGTGTAAAGGGTCACAACTCCTACCTTGGCTGCACAAAGTGCATTACAGAAGGAAATTACATAAATAGGCGACTTTGTTACAATGATCTCTGTAGTCCTTTAAGGACTGATGCCAATTTTCGAATGAACGCTTACAGTGATGATTATCAGATCGGTACAAGTCCGTTATTAAACTTGGATTTGGACTTGATTATATGCATTTGGTATGTTTAGGGGTAGTCAAAAGACTGATACGCTTTTGGTATCGAGGAAATATTTCCATAAGACTAAATTCTGTAGATCTTGAATTATAAATAATTCATTATCAGAGTTCAGGAGCAGAATTAGCAGTCATGATTTTTCAAGATTGCCTCGTCCTATTACCGAATATGAGAGATGGAAGGCTACAGAATTTAGACAATTTATTTTGTACTCTGGCCCTCTTGTACTTAAAGACAGACTTAAGCCATCACAGTACTTGCATTTTTTAAGTTTACATAGTGCTATCAGAATTTTAATCAGACCGCACCTATGCATAACATATAATGATTTTTCTAAACAGCTACTTATTTACTTTGTAAAAAATTATGCCAAACTTTATGGAGAAGAATATGTAACACATAATGTGCATAACTTAATTCACTTGCCAGATGATGTTATGAAATTTGGGTGCTTAGATAAATTTTCAGCATTTAAATTTTAAAATTATATGTGTGTCATCAAAAGAAAAGTAAAGACCAGCAACAAACCTTTACAACAATATGTAAATAAAATCCATGAATCAAGGCTATATCAACTTCCTGTCAGTGTCGACACACAAACTTTATTGAAGCCATTGCTGGAATATAAGGAGCCTTTATTACACAATAAATCTAAGTATATCATTCTTAACTCGAAATTTCGTGTGGGTGCGAATGTTAAAAATTATCATTGTATACTCCAAAGCCGCACATTGATTAAAATAGAGAACATTGTACAGTGCCTAGATAATAGTGATATATACATCATCTTCCAGCGTTATTTGTCAATGGAACCGTACTATGATCTTCCTTGTGGCTCCGATCTTTTTTATAGTGGAAAAGTTTCCAACCTATCAAATGAAAAAGAGATTGTGAAGGTAGATCAAATAATAACCATAGCTGGGCATTAACTCGTTAATCCGTTAATCGTTAATTAACGAAGTTAACATTTCGATTAACGGATTAACTTTTAAGTTAACTTTAAAAAATGTTAACGGATTCGTTAACTTCCGTTAAATTTCATAGAGTCCGTTAATCGTTAATCCAGCACCCCAAGCAGCTCGCCGCGCCGCAAAAACCACGTTCTTACTGCTACTGTAAAAGCCCGTAGTACGGCAAAACCTAGGTTTTATCGGTAAAAGCAGATCCGTCGGTTATAAACAGTCTAAAGACCAATTGGCGACTTTGGATCACTTATTCGAAATCTTCTAAATCTTATTAGGCGTGCTAGATCGATCACTAACCTGGGAATAGAGTGCAATCATCAGGCATGACAGACAAATCGCGCAACCGACGCATCGAGTCCGGCGCGAGCCTTAGATTACTCTACCAAGTTATCGTGGCCCACAGCATCGAGTTCATCGAGCCATCTCAAATCTCAATCTGAAGAACCGACCGCATGAATGACCCAATAATTACCAATCCGAAGTAAAATCTAGGATGTAGCAAACCAACGGCGGTAAAAGCCCGAAGAGACCGTAATTATTACATTTCGGTTTTTTACCGATTGGCGTCACAGGTTTTAATGGTTTTTGGTGGATACTTAGTAAATAGAAATACGTAATACCTACAGTGGAGTCCTATTTTTATGACGTGTTAACGGATTATCGATTAACTTTAACTTCCGTTAAATCTACCGAAATGTATCGCTTTAACGATTAACGAAGTTAACTTTTTAAGTAACGGATTAACGATTATCGAAGTTAACTATTTGATTAACGGTGCCCAGCTATGATAATAACTAAATGTATCATGTATAAAAAATATGCCATAGCGTTAATTGTATAAACTTACTCATACTATAGTTAATATACCAATCTGTTCCATCTGTTAGCTTTACTTTTAGAAGGAGGATTTTGGATTTTCTGCAAGTAAGTTTAAATCATTTTGGCAATTTTTTTTTTGATAATAAATGAGAAGCCCTGCCCTTCCCCTTGCTTGCTTAGCTTTAGGCTAAACAATTTTTAGGGTTCCGTACCTCAAAAGGAAAAACGGAACCCTTATAGGATCACTCGTGTGTCTGTCTGTCCGTCATCACAGCCAATTTTCTCCGAAACTACTGAACCGATTTACTTGAAATTTGGCACGCATATGTAAATCTGTGGCCCAAAGACGGACATGTAATTTAAATTAAGAAAATTTAATCATAGGGGCCACTTTTGGGGGGTAAAAGTGAAAATTAAAAATCAAAGCTTTTTAAACTATATTGTGTTACATATCAAATGAAAGAGCATTTTATGGGTATCTCAAATATATTTTTTTTATATTTATTATTTAGGTAATTTTCATGTTATTCAAGAAAATAGGCAAAAAATTACCATTCCCCCCCCCATATCTCCGAAACTACTAAGCGTAAAATTTTCAAAAAAATACACAAGATAGCCCTCTACCTGTAGATTACAGGAAAACCTATTAGAAATCTAGAGTCAAGCGTAAGTCGGACTTAAGAGAAAAAACTCAAATTAAGGTTTTCACTCACTGCCGCTGCAAGGAGTTACCAAATCTCTTGAAATAGTGTGAGCGCGTTTGAATATTATATATAAACTCACTTCTGTTTCGTTTTGTTGAAAATATCGATTATTTTGCAAAAATGACTTAAGTTCCTACTAAAAAAGAGGCGCTTAAGCCCTTCTTGTAGTGTACGGAACTCTTACAACGCGAGTAGAACTCGCACTTGGCCGGTTTATGAAGTATAATTTGTTAAGAGGCCGTCAATATCAAAAAGTAGAAAATCGTAAAATTGGTAGTTTTCTACGTCCGGTTTTAGTTTTAGTATATACTTATTGATAAGAAAAGCACTTGTTTTAAACAGCGCGTATTCTTATCTACAAAATCAGTAGTTAACATTAAGGAAAAGTTACTCCCTGAATTAATTATGATTTTTTTCCTGACGCTAGTTTAAGAAAACCCGCAAATAGTGCTCACGTCTGAGTGAGCTGAGCTCAATTTTGTATACTTTAGGCTGCTAAAATTGATGCTGTCGCATTACTTATATCCTAAACTAAAAATTCAGTAGTTTACATGTGTGTTATCATGCTACTAAAATACAGTAAATGGAAGTTAAACGACATCAATATTTGTCTAAAAATACTTCGAATCAAATGGCAATTACTTCGAAAACCTTTTAGGCAAACAAAAGGCTTTCTTGATAATTATAAACTTTAAGTATGTGTATGCAAAATAGTGTGTAATACAAATCAGGAAACACTTCCAATTTTAGATACATACTTACTTAAAGTTGTAACTAAAATGCGGTCGGCCCCTGTCGGCATCTTCATAAATTTGAATATGTACGACCGTGTTTTAGTTTTAAAATAATGTTATTTTATAAGCTAGATAACTGGACTACAGAATTATTACCTTTTCATATTTTTCTTTACAAAGAGAACGAATAAAATCAATGTTGAATATAAACTTTCGTAAATTTTCCATACAAACGTCAAAACTGCGAACAGATTCTATTGAGTCAGACGCCCGATCGGGCTCGTTCGGAGCGGACGTGTCGCCAAATTTGCTCCAATGACATTTGTTTTTGACACTGGAAATCATATACGGATACAAAAAGATTGCCAGTGCTATGAATGTATTCAAAAGTAATAAGGTAAATAAATATCGTCACGTCTAAAAGAGTCTCAGTTTAAAATCGTTTTTTTTTGTGTTGTTTACTACTTATTATTGTTGAGAAATAAAAAAAATATATGTAACTTTAATACAATGATAAGAAATATAGGTATTTTTTATCTTCTAAACTTTATTAAAATGAAAGAGTTTTAAAATTAATTTTAACTCGTTGGACTTTATTTTCATTATACTGGTCACATTATTTAGTGTGTCAGTGTGTGTAACATTCTCTTTCGCGAAGAGACATTCAGTGTGGCGTATGAAAAAACTAACAGAACTAATCATTATAATTATATTCTTTATCATTATAATTCTATAAACCATTATTTACGTAAATGGCGAAATTATTAATTGTAATAATATATTATCTTATCACAAAATTGTTCTGTATGACTTACCTTCTTACGTTCAATATAATTTTTAAATGGTGTTTGCACACGGGGACGTAACCTTAGATTCAGACAACTTTAACTAAATTTTGAAAATTATTATTTTAATGAAGAATTCTATATATGGCAACAATTTTACATGTAAACTGACTGTCAACCTCTGTTCATACATAACCTCAACCTTTGTCTCAGTGCATTTATAACGGATGTTATAATGGCTAAACCGATCAGGAACAGTGAATTATTTTAATTCATTCGGAAAAGGGTTTAACCATTTATAATTAGAATAAACGAAGCACTGTTTTTTACACCAGAGTTGTTTTGATTTTATATGGTGTTTGCACAAATTTATTTTAAAAATAATCGGAGTCAATTCGTGTGAGATGGTAACACTAAATTGACACTGTCCGCAATCTAAACACGCGGCAGCGTGTCAAGCCAAGTTCAAGTAACCGAACTGGCAGACAACATCGTGTGTAATATTACACGAACTATTTGGAGCCTCTATGGGCGTCCTCACAACAAAAACTATTTCACATAAACGTCTTAAATTTGGCTCTTATATTGATATTTGTGACATACATATTATGTGCCTGTCGTGATTGTTTCACCGGATGGTCTGATCGGAAGATTAGACCATTTCGTTGGATCTCCTTCTTGTTTATGTCTTATTATTTGTAACGTTTATTTTGTGTGTGTGTTAACGAATAAATTAATTATATTCTATTCTATTCTATTATAAAAGTTATAAGAAATGATATTTTATGTCATCAATTGTCATAAAACATTTTGAGGACTGCCATTTAACTTGGCACCCGTTTAGATCTCACTGCTTTTGTCGTTGACGCCAACAACCAAGGCATATATAATATTGAACTTGGCTCATATTTCCCTTTTTTTTGTTTTGATGGGATTTTAACGTTACAACTGATCTTCAGTGAAACTATAGACCTGTCTTAAGTTCCTCTCACTTAGGTCACTGACCTCTTCCAGTAAATTGCGGTAGTGTGCGAAAAGTATGTTGGTGAGTGTGACGTGCGTTAGTGTGTGTAAATGGGGTAATTTGACAGATACTAAATTTTTACCCATCGTGACGGGCTCTTAATTTGACCCAGGATAATTGCTATCTGTATGCCATTTGAATAAAACTAGAGTCCCTACTTAATAAAAAAAATATCAGTAATTTTGTTTTGCATAGTAAAACGAAAGTTTAACAGTTTTATTTTTAACATTCCAGATGTCCTATTCGGTAATTACATTTATGGAAGACAAAATGGAATATGTCAGTGCCTGCCCTACAAGTTGGTTAGACTCTGAAAATAACAGATGCTTGTGGCCAAACAACACAAAAATTGCAAGAAAAGCTATAAACCTAAATATGCTACCTGAAAGAGATTGGAAAACTTTAACAGTTCTACGTATTTATGGACAATACGGTAATAAGAAACTATAAGAATAATATATTATATTGTTTCAATATTCATATTAAAAGTGCTTATATTAATTTATTATAGGAAGCTTGAATGAAGCATTGGCAGTAGAAAAGAAAAAACAAATTTCTTCATCATCTGAAACTGAAAATCAAGAGAAAAGAAAAAATAAGAAAAATATGAAATACAGAGATTCCTCTATATCGCCACCGCCATCAATGAATCTCCAAAAAAAACTCTCCTGTGAGTCTTATTATCTTCATTTACTTTTGTATTAAATAATGTTTTTTTGAGATGACTAAGCCACGTTTGTGGTAGGTACTAAGGTTTTAAGTTTAAATACCTATGATATTTTTAATTGAACTACTTAATTTATTTACAGAACAATTAATACATACATACAAATTTATTATTATAAACTTAAATATATTTCTCTCTTGTACCTACTGCATTTCGTCGACTGACAACCAAAACTCACTAATTACAAAAACAAAATTAAACAAGAATCAACCTTGTTGTTCTGCATAATATGGTTCACTATGGCTATTCACTGGAGGTAGTACTTAGTGAGATTTGATTGTTACCCGACGATTTCTTCTTTGTATCCCGATAATGGCACAGAATAAGTAATATGATGGTTATAATTAGTATCATTTCAGTGATACCTACTCACAATATAAAAAAAAGTTGTTCATAATATTTTTTATAAAAACTTATCTTTTCCAGTTGAAGAGGTAGAAGGAAATCGGAAATACCGGTTGATGATACCAAAATTAGTGAAAACAAAGGTACTTAATATATTATGTCAACTCAGGTAGTAATTTTGGATAGTTTGTTGTAGTGTAGTTATGTAACTCGGAAGCATAGGGTAAATTCCCCTCCCCGTTATCTCCGAAACGACTGGGCCTAAAATTTTGAAAAAATACTGGGTATAGTGAGTCTGTCATAAGAAAAATAAAGTGAAACATTTTGGGATGGTACGGAACTCTCGGAACGCGAGTCCGGCTTGCTCTTGGCCGGTTTTTAATTACGGAACCTTAAAATTTCACTATTATATGTTTACATTAATAACCTAAATAAATATGTAAAACTTTTTTAGAGCATCGTCATGATCATGATATTATTGATGACAATGAACCAAGAAGTTTAAACTCCAGTCCTGTTGCTGATGTGGTCGCATCCCCAACGATATCTAACTCCAGTCTTCCATCTAATGTTGAAATAACTGACCCGGAAAGGGTGTCGTCTCCAACACGTACTATAAGCAATAAGTCTGCGAAGTCGGATTCCAGCAATGATAATGGTAACTGGCCTTATTTATTATTATTATTAATAGTTCTGAATCTAATTGTTTTACTTAATTGTAGAAACACTAAAACAAATGCTTATCTTTTACATATCTTTTTCCCGTTATTCAATTTATATCGTCGCTAAAATTAATCAAATTAATATTAATTCGTATTATATTTTCTCTTTGCAGATTACATTATTGCAACTCTCAATGAGCTGAAAACCTTGGCAATGTATACTGTCCGCAAGGTTGAGCTAATTGAAAAGCAGCTTGGAAGTGGCATGAAAGCCAATGATGCAGCAGGAAAAATAATAGTTGATTTTTGCCAATTAAAGATCTTGCAGATTTACAAAATTTAGAAGAAAAACTAAAAAAATCGGAAACTTTGAAAGTACAATTGGTATGTAAGTATGTATAGCCTTATAGCACAACATATTTATGTGCGGTCGAGTGCATTACTTAGTTTATCTACCCAAATATCATAAACCCTCTATAATGCGTTAAAAAACCATAGGCAATGACCAGCATTACCAATCAGCAGAAATAAACGGAACTGTAATGTTAACATTACCTACTGAAAACAGCAGGTTATGAGTTTAAATTTGGAACAGCTGTCAAACTCAATTGAGGGTGCTATTCTAGTATCTGTAGACATTAAAACAGATATCGATACGAAACCCCGATTCAGTATGTTTTTTAGGGTTCCGTAGTCAACTAGGAACCCTTATAGTTTCGCCATGTCTGTCTGTCCGTCCGTCCGTCCGCGGATAATCTCAGTAACCGTTAGCACTAGAAAGCTGAAATTTGGTACCAATATGTATATCAATCACGCCAACAAAGTGCAAAAATAAAAAATGGAAAAAATGTTTTATTAGGGTAGCCCCCCTACATGTAAAGTGGGGGCTGACATTTTTTTTCATTCTAACCCCAACGTGTGATATATTTTTGGATAGGTATTTAAAAATGAATAAGGGTTTACTAAGATAATTTTTTGATAATATTAATATTTTCGGAAATAATCGCTCCTAAAGGAAAAAAAAGTGCGTCCCCCCCCCCTCTAACTTTTGAACCATAAGTTTAAAAAATATGGAAAAAATCACAAATGTAGAACTTTATTAAGACTTTCTAGGAAAATTGTTTTGAACTTGATAGGTTCAGTAGTTTTTGAGAAAAATACGGAAAACTACGGAACCCTACACTGAGCGTGGCCCGACACGCTCTTGGCCGGTTTTACTATAAATCGCACGATATTTTATGATCTCGAGTGACAACTGACAAGAATAGGGACTTTGTTCGTTTGTCTATGGTTTAAAAAATGACAGATATTCGAAACGCCGCCATTCCGTGCTGTGTATATGGTTTAAAAAAATTACAAATATTCGAAACGCCGCCATTCCGTGCTGTCATTTGTTTGTTAGCATTTTTATTGTTCTAATTCGAGAGTAGTTCTTTCAAAAATTTGTTAATTTTCGTTAATTTTCAAACCTCAATAACATTTTATTGTGTTTTTAATAAATTAATTTTATACTAATTTTTTTAAATAATTTTCGTTAATTTAAATACGATAGCTGGCGCGCGCGTCAGAGTCGGACGTTCTACTTTGGTTCTACAGCTGGGTTTCGAATTGTTATAGGGGTCCTTGTGTCGCTATGAAATCCTGATCAATTGCACGAGAGAATGCCATAGCTGATGGGAAATGAACCTCGGACCGCATCCTGTGTTTGAGCTTGCTTTCCACCTCACACCTTAACCCTGGGACCTGCTTCCTGAAGGCATCAGCGTCAGCGTACAGGATTCCGTATGTGTAATTAAAAAGTGATTGCAAGGTTAGTTAAGCTTAATTTGAACTTTATCTTAACATCAGTGGACAATCTTCAAAGAGTGACTGTGACGTAGTATATCCAGAATTAAAAGGCTTTCTCCAGCATATTCGCAACTTTTATTTACATCACAACCCAGTAAGGCGCCCTGAGGACATATTTGAAAGAGCTCATGCTAACCCTGTGCGAACCGGTGAGTAACAGCAATCAGCCCAATTTTAACTGTTACAAAGTGGCTGCCCACCGTTTGGCCTTAAACTGGAAAAACTGAGTTGTGATGATAAATAATTATCTGGAAAGTTATGGACTTAAAGTGTTAAAATAGCGAGTTTAATTTTATAGTTTAAGGTTAACCACGTGTAAGGAAGTGTAACTTAATTTTACATAAAACAAATTTTACTATATTGTGTTAAAAATAATTGATATTGAATAGTCTCAGGCGTACAAGGAAAATTTTACTTAATAATTTAAATAATTTGGCTCAACTTAACTTCATCATCCTTGAATACCTGTGACTACATTAATACCTACTGTACTAAACTTAATATAAGATGTCTATCCAAAAGTATATTGATTATTTGCATAAGGATGAATTGGTATATGAACTTGGTGTACTTGGTGTATCCACAGATAGTGATGTGAACGTGGATGCCTTGAGGAAGCGGATCCGCCAGGTCTACAAACTAGCAAGGAGAGGAAGCATGAGGGGAGAACCGTCTGGAACACCGGATGCGGCGTCCGAGCTCAAGCTTTGCAGTCTAAAGATCGCGAGTCTAGAATCAGAACTTCCGGAACCCAGCAAGGTAGGTGACCGAAGACTTCTTGTAAAGCTTTCACGGCGTGCTAATTATCTTATAGATAGGTTGGCTAGGATATCAGAAAGCAGTCCGAATTTAAAAAAAAAATTGCGGAGTAGGCTAGTGAAAATCCTGAGTATCGCAGATCGACAATATCGCGTGACGGGAACGTCCTTAATACATTAATAATAAGTGCAGATTGTAAGATATGATGTATGAATGCATTTTCTAAATTAATCACTAGTGAACCCTTTGGCTATAGTAAGCTGTGACAGAGATAAGAATGGAATGTAACTTGTTATTACCGTAAACATGCCACATCTGTGTGCATCGGACCCAATGTTTACGATTACGCGATATAATTATTAGCCTATCGGTCATGAAATTAATAAAATACTTAACATAATAGTACCGGGAATCTAGAAAGTAGGTACTTTATGATAAATCTTGATTTAAAACCTTAAGCGTGTATCCTTATGAATACCAATACTTACTTAAATAAGACACGTGTCACTTGATCAAACCATGGTTTATTGGATCCACCTTTTACTTAATTGAAAAAAAAAATTATAGTGAATACCTAAACACAACGATAAGGTGTATAGGTAAGTTTTGAACAAGTAGTATTAAATTTTATGAGCCCAACTACTTAAAACGTGTTGGTACTCGTCTTTAATTATGACGTTGGCCACGTCTTATTTGTAAGATTAGCAGGTAAGAATAAATACTTTAATACATTAAATTGTTAGGTAGAAAATATAGTATTCAGGCGGGCGGTATTGCATGTTCACTGTCTGCCAAACATAATTGTCGTTTAACGTATATTTAGCAATAAAGTTAGTACATAGAAAATAGTCTTGCCTAAATGCCTATGCATAATAATATTAAATTATTAACAATGTACATACAAATATAGATATATGAGAAAAAAGTTTATTCGCTACGAAAAACTTTTTAACCCAACTGGAACGGATGTGTAACATAAATATTTAACATAAAATAAAAAATTGTGTTTTTAATAAATTAATTATAAATAAGTCACTAATTTAACTTCAGCGCCCTCTCGGGATAAAATATCGAACTAACAAGCCCGCTCAAGGCATCCACTCGCGCGCACATACGTGTTAGCCAAGTAGATAAGGAGTTAGTTACAAAAACATCCGCAGACGATAGCTGGCGCGCGCGTCAGAGTCGGACGTTCTTTTCTAATACGAACAGCGCCTGGGAAACAAGACTGAAAATTGATTTTTATAAAATGTGGTTCACCGGAGGTCCCACCTTGCAGCCTGGGCGGTTAAAATGAATAGTCGTAACATATTAACATAAAAAACCTGGAGAAAGCACTACTTTGAAGAAAATTAATTCCCAATACTGTAAGTACCGCTACTTAACCTCAAAACTATACATAGCACGTGTTAGCTTTGCAAGATTACTTTGGTTCTACAGCTGGGTTTCGAATTGTTATAGGGGTCCTTGTGTATATTAAATAGAAACAAGAAAATTAAACCTACTTATAAGCAGCACTGGTAACAATGCTGGTCATTTCCCTATGGTTCCTGAACTCATCATGATATAGAGCCCTAATGATATTTGGGTAGATAAAGTAGTGTATGCAACTATACATAATTAGGCATTACAACACTCGTGTGATGCTATTATGTGTAACCCACACTTGTGCTGTAATGCCCCTCATTATGCACAGTCGCATAAACTACTATTGTGACCCACTTAAGTTTGACAGTCTTGTCAGACTGTATTGCAATCCAAAGGAATTTTTTGCGAAATACACGCGACTGTATTATACAGTCTGTTAGCCCGGGTGATTTCCGTGCCAATCAATCCACTAATAAAGAAAAACACTGACCATCACCAACAGACAAGTCACAAAGTACGAATAAAAATTCTGATTGCAGACAGAAGTGAACATTATATACACCTTGCTAGTACATAAGTTTTATCATCACGAACACAATTAAATCTTGAACACAAATTAGACACACACAAAAACAAAGATTTGTGGGTACAAAAAGAAAGTAGTGAAATAATAAGGGAAGTAATTAAATGATCAGCCGTTTTTAAAACTGATTCGCAAAAAAAAAATAGCTATTAAATCATTTGGTCAGCATACAACAATTTTGCTGGCTATAAATAAAAATGGATCTACAACTCTTGATCAGCAAAAAATCACAAACGGACAACGTTATAACTAATATCGATCTGCTTTTGTTATAATTTATCTGCTTAATAAATGGTTGAGCTGCAAAATAATTAATTGGTCAGAAACATTTAAAAATTGGTGGGCAGAAAAAACATGGCCGTGAGCAGTTTAATTGAAAGGTATGCCTATTAAGGCATTGGTAATCTAATATAATAAAGTTCGTGGCGTTTGATTTGAAAAATCGGCAAAGTTGTAACCGGAGTGAAATTAGTCCACGTCACACGAGCAGCCAATCGTGTGCGTGCATTTCATTCTAAGATTATTATTGTTTACGTTGTATTACGTGTTTGTTAGTGATTTTTATTTTGTTTTGGTACTTTTAAAGGTGTTATTGGCGATTTGTATGGGGAATTTCAACGGAACCCGAATTTTCATACAATGAATTTTGCGGAATACTTTTTGGACAAAATTTTGTCAGTAATTTTAGACACTTTTAAGGTATATTTTCAATGTCTCAATTTCTTAAAAAAATGTACCATTAGAAAAATATAAGTAATTTTAATACTCGAACCGACAGCACATAAAAATGCCTGTTTTCAAGGCTTTATTCTGAATACAGAACATTAAAAAGTTACAATTATTTTTATTTAAAATCATTGTTTATTGAGTGCATTGTTAAAATAAAAAACAATATCCCGAAGTTACTACTGAAATAAATAAAATAGAATCAGACCTATATCTTTGAACAAAAACGCCAATTTCATAGGTAATGACCTAATATATCATGTCCAGCACATAATTATTATTGTACCCATTTTACAAATGGGCAGTAAGTTTTTTGAAGGCCAAAACTTAAAAAAAAAAATTAAAATAAATTTGCCGATGGAAAAGATAAGTTAAGTAAAAGGTAAATTTTTGATCAACTGATTTTTTAGCGAACAATGTTAGCGGATCAGTTCAAAAAATTCAAACTGAAATAAATCGCTTACCCGCAGGTTGCTTAAAGAAATCTGATTTAAGGCTGATAGCTTACTGCCGCTTAAGTAATCAAACTGTCAACCAAAAAATTTTTGAGTAGCTCAGTATGACATTAATTGTGAACTAGTTTAAAAATACTTTCTGACCTTCAGTTGCTAACCAACTGTCCAATTTTGCTGACCAAATATATATTTTTGCTTACCAAAAAAGGAATATTCTGCAGATCGATTAAATGACACCCAAATGATAATAATAGCGTGAACGTGTAACAATGAAAATTACTCGTAAATCTAATTTCTTGTTTTGGAGCATTCCACGAAATAGTCTACCGTTGTCCCGTACGAACGCGAATTTTCTGAAAATTGGCTGGTGTAAGAGAATCTTTAGATAAGGCATTGTGCAGAAGTATGTACAGAAGGATGATCGCCTGCTTTAAACCCATAAAAAAAAATTGCAACACACGAAATATAATGCGTTTGTACGGAACAGCCCATGGAATGCTCCTGTTCAGGTTTAGGAATGATTTGGGCTAGAAGCAGAATTTGTTAATTATTTTCATACAAATTAACCGGTATTTAATTTCGGTATCTCTGTTGTTCATGTATATTTTCGCATTACACTCAATTCGTCTGATAATGTATTGTCTTTACCTAAATATCATATTAATATATTAAAGAAATAATGGAAACGCAACGCGGTATTTCAATTTTTAGTTACACCGGTAACGATCCCTGGTTAGAAGTACCTAGTCTAGCCATAAGTTCTGTTACAAATGAAAATAAACATATTTTATTTTATTTTATTTATTTTGAAATGACTTAAAAATAAACATATTTTATCGGTCTTATTTGAGCTTTATTTATTTTAGGGATAACAAACAACTATACAATATATAATTACAAGTATAAGTACAATAAAAAGAACTTAATGTATAGCCAACGACATTATCCACGAATTACTACATCAGAAACTATGATTGGCTTAATAGATAGGAGACAGTTAAGTTTTTGATACATTATTAAAACAACAATATATATCTTAACATGAAAAGAAAGAGGAAGAAAAAAAATGCAACATAGAATAGGAATGTGTGTGCTAGAGAGAGGGCAAAAAAAACATGTGTTGTATACACAGTCAAATAACTTAAACTAGGTAC
Organism: Leguminivora glycinivorella; assembly: GCF_023078275.1. NCBI lineage: Eukaryota > Metazoa > Arthropoda > Insecta > Lepidoptera > Tortricidae > Leguminivora > Leguminivora glycinivorella. The sequence continues at coordinate 11,629,181 of NC_062988.1, forward strand.
TTATGAATTAACATGCAAGCAGGGAAAATTTCAAGCGGGATTTTTTATAGAATCTAAAATAGCATACTTATACTTAGCCTCGGGCAGATGACATATATCAAGGTGGGTAAAAAGTTGATTATACGTAGTAAGGAGCCTGCGAAGAGGCGCGCGTTTTTAAAATAATGTAATTTATTTACCACAAGTAAATGTTTATTTGTAGGTAAGTTAATAAGGTTTCTAAACAATATATTTTTTATTCAAAATGCCCGCCTTTAGCTTTAATACATGCCCTCAAACGATCCGGCTACTCGTCTATAGATTTATGCACTGTCTCCATTGGAAAATTTGCCACTGCTACCTTCAAAGATTTTTTTAGAGAATCGATATTGGTATGGCGTTTAGAGCAGACCATGCATGTCCTCTAACACTGACCACAATTTATAGTCCAGGGGATTTAAGTCGGGACTAGAAGAGGGCCAATCATCTGCCTTGATGAAGTCCGGAACATTCCTTTGCAGCCAAGTCTGGGTGGTGCGAGCTTTATGACCCGGGGCTGAGTCCTGTTGAAAGGTCCAGTGCACATTTTTAAACATTGTATTAACTCTGGAACAAATATTTTTTTGTAATAAACACACAAATAAATGCCCGTACCAGGATTCGACCTAATGCATTCAGACCCAAATAAAAGAGTAGACTGTTCTCTACTTCTTACAAAATCACAAGAAATAACTGAAGTATTCAAAAAGGAAAATATAAGTACTTACTTCATTCCATACATGAATGATACTAAACTTAATAGGAACAAATATTTGTAATAAACACACAAATAAATGCCCGTACCAGGATTCGAACCTGGGACCTTTATTTTTGTGTATTTTTCAGCCCTTGAAAAATCTACACTTAAAATCGAACGAAGGACAAGGCCTGCTTAACTTAGGTAAATTCAGACCAAGGCAAATTATCAAATAATGGGCGAAAGTTTGCAATATATATGTAATAATAAAAGACCTAATGCATTCAGACCCAAATAAAAGAGTAGACTGTTCTCTACTTCTTACAAAATCACAAGAAATAACTGACGTATTCAAAAAGGAAAATATAAGTACTTACTTCATTCCATACATGAAATGATACTAACCTTAAAAAGATGTGCAAAGGGAAATTATATTAATTAGTCAGTGGCAAAGAACACAAAGGAGTGAGAGTGAGACATGAGTCTCGAGATTTGGCTGCCCGCAGGTTGTCAACGACTGATCTGATCAAAGACGCCATCGCCAGTTTAACTCTCGACTTCTCCAGGCATTGACGCGCCTCTGCGGCGTAGGTACATTTGCGCCACACAACGGCGTATCACCCATCACCAGCGGCACGACGCGAAGAGCTGGACTGATGTGCTCCCCGTGTGTTGCTGGGGCAACGGACAGCTTGGAAGACGGACCTGCGATACTTGGCTGCGAAGATGGTATATGGTGCGTCACTACGGATCCCGGATGAGCTTCTAACACTCACAACATGTTGCAGCTACCCGACTTTGTGTCATGACTTTTAGAGAGCGCATTATTTGCTTAACAGTAGTGTGGAGCTTATTTTTTATGAAATTCAACTTGGGACCGTAATGCAACGTTTTAGAACGGTAGAACCATTCAGTGTAGGAAAAAATAATAATTAAAATATTCAATATTACTTTTGGCCCTCTACTGCCACCTTGAAAATTAAGATAAACGTTTTTGATACTACAGTGAAACCTGGTTAAGTGGGACCTGGATAAGTGAGAAACCTCTTTAATTGGGACAAAAGGCCCGGTCACGACACTTTTGCACTGCTTTACCTCTATTAGTGAGACAAAACAGACCTCTATAACTGAGATAAGCTTTTTCGACTGCATAGTCACATTTACCTCTATTAGTGAGACAGAGTGTTTTTTACCTCTGTTACTGAAACTATATTTGAAAAATTACATTCACGTAATTGTTTGCTTAGAATGTTATAGGAATTTACCTCTGTATTTGAGACAAAGTCAATCCATGACCTCTGTAACTTAGACTTTATTCAAATTTGATTTAAATGTTTTTAGTCATTTTTAATCCATCCATGTCAGTTATTTGTGTTTAAGTGAGTTGAGTTGAAGGGTTTTCTTATTTATTTTATGAATGTAATTAAAACTACCGATCTAAAAACTAAAATCTCGATAAAAATTACATAAAAAATATTTCATAATACAGAATCATAATATAAAAGTCGAACACGCAATGACGTCCGAGTTTTCGTACAAGGGTTTTTATAGCTTTTTAGAGAGATCAACTACATACATAATAATTACGCATATGTTGGTACAGTGGCTTAACAGCCACTGGGCAGAAAGCGGTGTACACCTCTCGACACCCTTGAGTTCTCACACCGGTGTTGCCCTTGAGCCATCTTGGATGTCGCTTTTTGTGGGGGCCCATCTTGTGGGGACGAGTCACCGTCTGCCGGAAATAAAATTGGATACCGTTTTATTAGGTAGGCGGCCGGTTTTTTATCCATAGCCCAGTATTTAGTCCATCACTTTCATCAAAATAGACCAGTTCATTTTAGATTCCAATAACTCTCAAATAGTCCTTACACCCTGGCGGGTGTTGCCTCTGCGTGTGTCCCATGATACGGGCAAGGGTCCGCTCGGTGTACCCCCTCTGTCGTGTGTCCCATGATACGTGATGGGAAAGACACATAATAATAAAATATCTATAACCCTAACAACGAATATTTCTGCAAAAATTGATCAAAACTTCATTTATAAATACTACGTGAAAACTACAGGGGGAGGGGGGATCTTGGCATATACAACGCTTGGTCACGCAGGAGGGGGGAGGGGGCAAAAAACGGCACAAATATACTCACGTAGTTTGGGTACGTTCCCTAATGACACGCTATAAATGCATAAAAATCTATCTATATAAATAAAAATGAATTGCTCTTCGTTATCTCCAATAAAAATGAATTGCTTTTCGTTAGTCTCCCTTAAACTCGAGAACGGCTGCCGATTGAGCCGATTTTGGTTTTAAAATGTTCGTCGTAGTCCAGGGTAGGTTTAAACGGTGAGAAAATATGAAAAATATGCGAGGAAAATACGAAAACCGCAAAAAATATAAAATGAGGGGTGTATTTACAAAAGGGCTTATATCTCCGTCAGTAAGGCTGAATTTCTATTTGGTTTTAATAGAGAAATAACCCATATTGTCCAATATAAATTAGACCTTTAAAACTGACAATCTCGACTGTTCTTACCTGTCAAACATTTGTTTCCATCGGTAGTCGCTTTGTTATTTTTGAAATAATTACATTTAAATATAGGGTTTTGAATAGGGTCGCTGTCCAAGATTAAGTGTTATTCTTGGAATTGGACCTAAGACAAGTAAGTTTTAGGCGGCTTAAGTTGTATATGGCTCAAAGTTTCTAAAGTTAAGTACTGAATATCCGGTCGGGGAACTGCATCAAGCAGTTGAATTACAACCAACCATGTGCTTTGACTCTATAACAGCATATATTGTGCTATAATAATTGCGATAAATAATATTAAAACTGCTTTACAGATAGTTTTATGAATTGCGAAAATTGCGGCCTCGAGACAACAAATGGTCTTAAGAGGCAAAATAAAATTGAAAAGGCAAAACAGCTGTCGGCCTTGGAAATGAATCAAATTTATATTTAAGACGGTTAAGGAACTTTTAGAATAGTTGAAAAAATAATGATATCATTCAAGTAAACTAGACATTGAGTTCCGACTAAACCTCGTAAATTTCGTAATATGTTGTCCATTGCACGTTGGAAAGTTGCGGGGGCTGGAGACCAAAAGGCATTCGGGAAAATTCGAAAAGCCCTAGTTCTGGAACACTAAATGCAGATTTTGGACCATCTGTCACTTCTATCTATTTCTATTTGGTCCTACCGACTGCGCCAAATAAGTTATTGGAGGGGGCTTCAGGGGAAGTCAATCGCTCCAATTCGTAGATCTGCTACGGGAACTGCTGTCTCGTACAACTGCTGCTGGCTGGAACTCAGGAGCTCGAAGCCCGAAGCGCGTCGAGTTAGCGTAATCGCGAAATGCGAATAACCGGGGGATTTTACGATGATTTCAAATAAAATATGATCTTTGGATTAAACGTGGTTTTTAATTTAACCAACACAAAGTTGGACGGTTAGTACTATTACAGTTACACGTTAAGGTTCTAATGACATGCTCCGAAGGCGTTCGTGTTCGCTATCGCACTGACGGCAATATTTTCAACCTGGCTAGATTGAAAGCACGCACAAGAGTCTCATACGCAGTTATCACAGAGATAATGATATCACAAATATATATATATATATATATATTTGTGATATAGTTTATGTATTTTTTTAGATATATATGTGTGTTTATGTTTCATTTTCAGTTACCTTGTTTTTTTTTTTAAAGCCTGCACCCACTACTCTTTCTGTTTAGCCTGTTGGTTGACTGGTAGAGAATGTCTTTAGGCATTAAGTCCGCCATTTGTACTTTATTTGTTATATTGTGCAATAAAGTTTAAATAAATAAATAAATAAATAATGTATGCAGACGATTTGTGTTTCGTGACTGAGTCCCTGGAAGCCATGCAACAGCTGATGTCCAGTTTCGACAAGTCTTGTCGCAGATTTGGGCTGAAGATCAGTGTCAAGAAGACGGAAATGATGTCTCTGGATGTGCCCAGTGAACGGACACTGATCGTTAGACACGACGAGGACCAGCTGAAGCAGGTGGAGAAGTTCCGATACCTGGGGAGCACGATAACTTCTAAGTGCGACCTTGATGCCGAAATTAATAGCAGAATCGGAGCTGCGGCGGAGAAGCAGTGTGTCTTCAGAGAAAAACCATTCATTAAACGTTGCTTCACCGGAGAGCTACAATGCATCAGGGAACTATTCTTCGACAAATGCTGCTTCTCCGGGCAATTACGTTGCGCCTCTTACACCAGGAAACTAATCTAAGATCAGCGATGCAACTATAAATGATGCACAAGATAACACAGATCATTATATTCTTCCACACAACACGGCTACTGATTTGACTATAAATAATATGAAAAACGCAAATTTTAATTTTGAAAATACAACCAACACAAATTTTAATACACTCTCTACATTTTGTTCTCAATATCAAGGAGGCAATTAACTAAATGCATCATTTATGGTTGAATTGTTGATTATTAGGCACATAAATTGAATGTCGTTGTTTTTGTTACATTAATAAATACTTACCGCAAACATAACGCCTCTTTCTCTGCTTGAAATAGCTTCCCTAAACTAAGTATTTTGCTTCGTAATGTTCGGCTTTAACATGTTATGTAGTTCTTCAAAACTTTGCGGACTCATTGTGAAATAAGTATAGAAACGATCTTCATGTGACTAACTCTTTACATAATTGGTTTTCGCCTGTTTCCTCTTCTTATTAATTTCGTGCACCCAGATTCTACGCCTTTTTAATGTTAAGGTCCACAATAATATTTCTTCTTCTTCGGCCTCCGAAAGCGACGACATTTTGCTTCAATTGTTGTAAAAACACTAACAGCACTCACTACCGGCTACTCAAAAACGTTTCGCCGCGAAACTAGTATTGCGGTTCCGCGTTGCTGATTTCGCGGCGGAGATGTGCTAATTGCCCTAAATTCAAAGGCGCGGAATGCAAGGGCGGAAAGTTGTCCAAAACAAGAATTGGTTGCGGCAAACATGACTGGTTCATGGTTCATGTAAAAGAAAACTGTTGCATTGAGAACTTTCAATCTTTGCTGTAACTTATGAAAACAACACTAGGTCCTGGATGACATCGCAAATTTTTGACAAATGGCTGCGTAGCTGGGATGCAGAATTAAAGTCTGCAGGAAATAAAATTTTACTCCTAGAAGACAACTGTCCCGCTCACCCTGTAGTCTCCAATCTGAAATGCATAAAGCTTGTGTTTTTACCGCCCAATGTCACCTCTGTTTTACAGCCCATGGACCAAGGAGTGATAAAAGCTTTAAAAACACAATACAGAAAACTTCAAGTGTTACGAATGATACAGAATATTGAAAATAGCACAGATATTAAAAGTCTTTCTCAAAGATATTAACTCCTCTTTCTAATTTATATTAACGATTTATTTGCAGAGGATAGTACAGTTTTTTTTTCTAGCAACAGCACATCAACAAAACAATAGAACTGTTAATCGACTGGCTTTAGAAAAATAACCTGTCTATCAACATAAATAAAACCAAAATCATGACCGTTAAACAAAGAAAAGAACTCATTTCTGATATGAAAATTACATACGAAGATCAGAACATCGAGGAAACGGAATCAACAAAGTTTTTGGGGTTAAGTTTACATCGTACATTGAGTTGGAACATTCACATAAATAATATTTGCAAAAAATTAAATAAATATTCTTATGCTTTACATAACTTGCAGAAAGCAGCGAACCAATCAGCTGTTTTAATTTCATATCACGCGTACGTGACATTAATCTTAAGGTAAGGTAATATACTGATAAGGAATTAGTATTCAGGGCTCAAAAAATGTGTTTTGAGATCAGTATGCGGTATACGAACCATAGATTCTTGTAAGTTACACTTTATTAAATTAAGTATTCTCACGCTTCCTTGTCTCTATATTTATGAAATAGATCATGTCTATCCCTAGCCAATTCTCCTATTTCAATAGTTATCGCCAACAATATAAAATTAACTCCAGGTCATGTAAAACAGCACTACTGTCGAAAAACTTTTTTGGAATGGCACCCAAAATCTATTTAAGTTACCAAAAGAAATCTTAAAAATAAATAACTTACAAAATTAAAAAAAAAACGCTGTATAATTTTCTTGTAAGTAAAGCATACTACACAATCCAGGAATATTTGTCAGACTCTGGAAATTTTATAACATTTTAATGATGTCCTAATGCTACTGCATTGTATTGTTAATTTAATTTATTATGTACCTACCTATTATTAAGTGTTGACTTTTAAATGTAACCTACATGTCTGTAGCTACAACTATTTGTATGCCATATGGCGAAACATACTGTTTGTTGTACACTTATGTTTAACAAATAAATGATTTGATTTGATTTGAGTCCTTCTGTTCAATTATATATGCATTTGATTTGACGTAAGGCCAAATATATCGTCGCTACACACAAATTTAAATATCAAGGAAAATAAACTGTAATTTAATTCCAGTGTCCTGCGGCGTCCCGAGAGGCCTAGAACCGATTTGCTTCCAAATCAGACACCCGTTAAGTGGCCAAGGAGGCAGCCCAGGCGCAACAGCGTTTAAGATAACAATCCCCGGGTTACATTGTTAGAGTTTATAGAGCAGCGCAATCGCAGTATCGCATTCTGCGCCTGTTGGAAGCAAGGAACGAGTCGATATAATTATGATAATGTATGTATTTAATTTGACGTGAGGCCAAACATATTCTTGCCTGCCGGAGATCTTCGACCTGTTCTAAAAATGTCTTCGGGTCAATGTACCCGTTGAACTTGATATTTTTACTTCAAAATACATCTATGACCACTAACGGACTCTCAAAATGTTTGTTCTTCTTGCTGGACAGAATCAACAGAAAATCCTTCACCTGCCTTCAACAAAGAAGTGAGGTGTAGGTACACACACACACACTTAGACCACGACAAATAGGTATATAGGTTGCATCAAATAACCTTGGCCTACAATAAAATATAATAATTAATTGCACACTTCCAATAACCTTGTAATGCACCTTAGTCTGTAATCCGATATACCTATAACTTTATATTATATTGATTTAATTATAATTATAATATTTTCTATGTCATGGTCAATCTTACACATGACTGCAGATGAACAAAGAACTTGTACTGATAGTATATAAGGGAAATCGTTTTTCTTCAATAAAACTATTCTATACTGAACAGTCACGTCTTTCACTACTCTCCCGTAAAGCCTCCAACGCCGTACACTTCATGGCGACCGTGACAGGACCGCGCCACTAGCGCGCATGTTATTACCCGCCGCAGCCGTCATCGTCATCGCGTCACTGCTCGAGGTAGCTCAACTCGCAGCTAACATTCAATTGGACTGAAAATGCGTAAGACGCGTTCAAAAACCTAAAAATAACCATAACCTACACCTCAGAAGAAGCTTTGCCAACCTTCTCAAGCTTTGACAAGAAACCGTCAAGTGTTTGCCTGCTTGTGTTAATTTGTGACTGTGTACCGATATCTTCAGGCTGGAGCTTCGAAAGTCCAGTGCTTTTGCCTTAATAAAAGTGGAATGTTCCTGTGTTTGTTCAATTTTTTTCCATAATTTCTCTAACTCCAAAAGTTTTCCTGTAGACTCACTTGCCGGGTCTAGTTCAGTTTCAACTGATTGATGATAACTATTAAGCACTAAATTGTTTTCTAAGCAAAGCCACTGTCGCTAGCTACTCAGTTGCTTCTGGTAACTAGAGTTACCAACTTTGAACACCAACAAATTGCTTCTGGTAGCCAGAGCTACCAGACGACCGTTGTGCGATTTTTGATTTTTAATCTGTGAAAGGCAGTTTGGAAGCGGTTTAAACTATGTTCCGAACATAGACGAATAACATGGCAACACAGAAAAAAAAATTAGCCAACATGATAGAACAAAAATATTGTTAAACAGCTGTCATTTTTAAAGTTGTGAGAAAGTGAAGGTGCGAAAAAGTGCTCAGTGTTTTGAAAATGCCGTAAGTATAATTACTCTTTTACTATTTATATTGTATACCAAACGATTATGTATTTATCCAAGTAACAAATAAAACGTATATTTCGGCTTTAATGTAGAATTTTGAGCTACTATCTCACTTCAAAGTATTTAAACGGTGATTTTTTTCGATTATCGGCCATTGAAATGGCCTACATTTTGAATGATAGCTAATATTTTTCAAATATAATGTTGTTATTTAATTAGTCTTAATATTAAGTTTCATTTATAATCATAAAAACATTAAAACAAGTGATATACAGGATTAGCAAAAGAAACAAGTAACGTTCACTTGTAAGTATGTGCCGGGCGGCTGGTAACTCTAGTTACCAAAAGCAATTTAGCGAACGTCTCGCTCGGACGTCGCACTGTTGAACGAAATCCGGCTCTCGAAGACATAGGAATCGAAGTTGTTATTTTAATATTTTATTTTGATGGAAATGGGTTTAGCTTATCATTTCTATGACAACCTATAAATTTTAGGCAATTTGACTTGAAAATTATAGTTTTATGATTTTTTTTCGATAAAATTGTATGGAGCGGAAACAAAATCTCAAGAAAATCAACTCTTTCACATACTCAACTCAACCGTTATAACCTCGCAGATGGGTATACTACGAATTATTTGTGATTTTTTGGCATACTACGTTTTTCCGCCTATCCTATCCTAACTTGTCTTATTTACAATAAAGTGTTTACATAGACACCACATGCATGAAACGGCCAAGTTAAAAAATATATTTACGACATTTAAGGTACTTTTTCTTCATGTGGCATAATAATAGTCTTGAGATTCTTGAGACACCCAGTATATGGTGGTGGGAATAAATGGAAAAACTCGGAAAGATTTGCATATGGGGTGTGTGTGTGTGTGTGTGTGTGTGTGTGTGTGTGTGTGTGTGTGTGTGGGCCCGCGGGGTTTTTCGTGCTTATGTAGCTTATTTTACATGATTTAAACAGACCAGCAAAATCCAAATTAAATGAAAAGGGAGAACCCAAAGCTCGGGGTCGTGGACGTGGGCGCGGGCGAGGGCGCGGACGAGGAAAGGGAGTGGCAAAGCCCAGGGAATTATTTCCCAAAGAGCAAAGGAGTGATACTCCGCCATCGCCTCTTCCGGGTCCTAGTTTTAGGTATGTTTTATTATTTTACTCAAATAGGAGTAAAGTTACATCAGCAACTTGTTTTGAAAGGGAGGAATCAATAGATTATCATGCATGTTTTTATCACTTTCAAAATAAGCTTCTGATGCAAACGTCACGTATTAGTTTTACATGTAGGGAGTTATATGTTTGTCACAGAAACAAAATACGACACTCAGACGTATCACTACATAGTATAAAACAAAGTCACTTTTTCTGTCCCTATGTCCCTATGTCCCTTTGTATGCTTAAATCTTTGAAACTACGCAACGGATTTTGATGCGGTTTTTTTTAATAGATAGAGTGATTCAAGAGGAAGGTTTATATGTATAACTAGCTTTTACCCGCGGCTTCGCCCGCGTAATAAAAGTATTCTTATTGAAACGTTTACAAAAAATAAGATTTTCATTTGGATCCGTAGGTTTCTTTGTAGGTACATCTGTCCGCGATTATTTCGATTAAGGTAAAGCGGGACAATTCTCGACTGGGGGGCCATTGTAACTGATCTATTTGCTGTACGGTCAGCCAAGAAAGTGGTTTCCCACTTTTCGACTCTATTGATCGAAAAGTGGTAAACCACTTTTTTGGCTGACTGTACCTTACACATATTACTATTGTTTGAAAAGAAATTCTTGCAATGATTGTAGAATTGTTACACAGCGACCACAGCGTAGGTAGTAGGTACGAATATGTATGTATTTTACCTATATAAATATTTATACTGGGGAAACTTCATACAACCCACATAGCCAGTATCTCGACACTATGGTCGGTAGGGTAAAAAGTACTTCCTTGCATTATCGCTTACAATTTTTTCCATTTTGCTTATACTTATTGCAAACGTAAACATATAAAAGGCAAGCAAACAACGATCTTCTTACAGCACATTGAATGTAATAGTTATTACGGATGCAGGATGCCGATGTCTACTTACTAATCCCTTCCCACTGAGCCACCTGCATTTTACACTGCCTAGATATCGATTGCCGACCGATTATTCCGACCCCAATCCCTATTCTTATCCCCGTCCCTATCTCTATCCTTGTCCCCGTCCCCGTCCCCGTCCTCGTCCCGTCCCTGTCCCCGTCCCTCCCCTTTCCCTATCCCTATATCCCTATCCCTATCCCTATCCCTATCCCTATCCCTATCCCTATCCCTATCCCTATCCCTATCCCTATCCCTATCCCTATCCCTATCCCTATCCCTATCCCTATCCCTATCCCTTCCCTATCCCGTCCCTGTCCCTGTCCCTGTCCCTGTCCCTGTCCCTGTCCCTGTCCTTGCCCCTGTCAAATTATCATGCTAGGAGGTGAACTTTGAAAAATCCTTTCTTAGTGCTCCTCTAAGGAACTTCCGTGTCAATTTGAAATCTCTTGAACCAGAAGTAAGTAAAGATGAAAACTAAAGCTATACTTATGGCTATTTTGGATATTTTAACCCCATTGCACAACAACAGGGGAGAAAATCTCTTTTCCACGTCATTAGATTTTAAAATCGTTCGTATTTATCGTGATCAGCGACCTGATAAACCATAAAAACGATACCCATATTGTATTTTTGACTTTACCCCCTTTGCACCCCTTTAGGGGTCAAATTTTCAAAAAACCTGAAACATGTATTTAGTCATATGTCTTTAGGAATCCTCCTGTGAAGGCTCGAATAAAATAGTCAAACTAATCTTGTTTCCCCATACAAACTTTGAACTCCCATTTCACCCTTTTAAGAGGAGAATTTTGAAAAATTTTTCTTAGTGCTCCTCTACACCATATAAGGAACCTATGTGCCAAAAAAAATAAAACAGTGAAACTAACATTGTTTCCCCATACAAACTTTGAACCCCCATTTGACCCCCTTAGGAGGCGAATTTTTAAAAATCCTTTCTTAGTGCTCCTCTTCACTAATATAAATATAAGGAACCTACGTGCCAAATTTGACATCTCTAGGACCAGCGGTTTCGGCTGTGCGTTGATATGTCAGTCAGTCAGTCAATATCTTCTTTTATATATTTTTTTCATATTTAAACCCCATTGCACCACAACAGGGGAGAAGGTATTTCACTTCCGCCTCGTTAGATTTTAAAAACGTTGTATTTATCGTGATCAGCGACCCGATAAACCATAAAAACGATACCCATATTGATTTTTTGACTTTATCACCCCCTTTTCACCATTTTAGGGGTTAAATTTTCAAAAAATCTGAAACACGTATTCAGTCATATGTCTTAAGGAATCTTCCTGTGAAGTTTCGAATAAAATAGGCAAACTAATCTTGTTTCCCCATACAAACTTTGAACCCCCATTTGACCCCCTTAGGAGGTGAATTTTGAAAATTCCTTTCTTAGTGCTCCTCTACACTATATAAGGAACCTACGTGCCAAATTTGAAATCTCTAGGACCAGCGGTTTCGGCTGTGCGTTGATATGTCAGTCAGTCAGTCAGTCAGTCAGTCAGTCAGTCAGTCAGTCAGTCAGTCAGTCAGTCAGTCAGTCAGTCAGTCAGTCAGTCAGTCAGTCAGTCAGTCAGTCAGTCAGTCAGTCAGTCAGTCAGTCAGTCAGTCAGTCAGCTTCTTCTTTTATATATTTAGATAACATCCATTAAATAGTGGAGAAGTACTGTTATTTTTGAGGTTTCTAATGTGATGTCGTAAATAATTACATGCGGGTAGATTATATTTATTTGTCTACCCCGAACATTTATATAAATTAATATCGGGTAGTTTTGTGTTGTTTACATCTCCGGTGACATTTTGCTGGGACGTCAGTCTTCCGCGACCACGGCCAGTGCAACCTGGCCGAAACGTTGGGAAAAAAGGTAAAAATAATGTTAATTAATCGCTTTCGACCTGTATGTGACTTTAAATATGTGTACAAAGCGCGAGAACTTAGTGTTATCTTGATAAGGGATAGGGATAGCGATAGGGATAGCGATAGCCATAGCGTTAGCGATAGGGATAGAGATAGGGATACGGATACGGATACGGAAACGGATACGGATACGGATAATATGGGTATCGTTAGAGGGATACGGATAATCGGTCGGCGGTCTCTTACAATCAAAGTGCTCTAAGACGATCGTTGTTTGCTTGCTTGAAGATTACGTTTGCGATAAGTATAAGCAAAATGTAAAAAATTGTAAGGGATAATAGAAAAAAGTACTTTTTACCCACCGATCATATAGTGTCGAAATACGGGCTATGTGGGATGTTTATAAAGGTTTCCCCAGCGTATATAGAATTACCTACGCTGTGGTCGATGTGTAATATTTCTACAATCATTGCAAGCAAAAGTATTATGTGCAATCGAAATAATCGCAGATAAATATACCAGAGAAACCTAAGGATCCAAATGAAAATCTTAATGAATACTTTTATTACGCGGGCGAAGCCGCGGGTAAAAGCTAGTTATAAATAAATGAATGTATTTTTGTAGATCATATGAAGAGGAAAAGGCGATGGTCTTAAAAAGTGTCGCAGAAACAAAAAAGAACATCTACGTCGCCAAAAAGAGGGAAAAACAGCTGGAGAGGTTTCTGTTGCCACTTGCCAGACGCTCCCCCTCGAAAGCAAATGAGGTAAGCCACAGTTAGCAGCAAATTGGTATGTATACACTTAAGTAACTGTATTAAAAGAAAACAATCAATCGCCTATTAACAGAACCGAATGCCGGTTGATGCCTGGCTCGCCGGCGACACCTCCAGCTCTCAAGATCATGCCATGGGAGATAGCGTAAGTTGCTTGTTTTGTACATATATGTAGGTATAATCATTGATATCCTAATGAATGTCATTTGCATATTACTTACTTACGTTTACTTGTTTTGCCTACAGAGATGATTACCCAGCCAGCACAGAAAGATTAACCCGCCCGTGGGGCTCAGTCAGTGTAAGAATGTCCTATAATACGAGGGTCATGCCAAAAGAAGTTAGATAACTACTCCATGGTCATTTGATTGATACTGGCCAGTTATACACCAATGTAAAGGTAGGTTATCTGCTTATAATAGTAGAGCGGCGAGAGGGTCTCGGAAAAAGTTGATGTGACTGGAGAGTATACTGCTGACAAGTGGTATCGTTGTGATCGGTAGACTTTACTGAGTACGAAATAATGACTTGTCGCATTCTCAGACTGTGGGGGGGTTAACTATGACGTCACAAAGATCGCGGTCCCGGGTTTCAATTTTTTGCCAATTTGTCTAGAACCCCTTATCCAATTTTGAAAAATAAGGTGTCGATTGAAAGCGTATAACATGCTGATTAAGATTTCTTATAAGTGAAAAGTATAGTTTTGTTAGTTATTTTTTAATTAACAATAATGCAAAAAATACTTTTTTTTTACTCTCTTTTTTGATTTTTGTGACTCAAAAAGGCAATGAAAACGGCCACTTAGCTAAAAAATATGTTATATAAATCATTTAACTACATTATTAAGCTATCTGTTGCTTTTTAAATTTCTACGATCAGATAATAAATAAGCAAACTACAAGCACATACCTGTAGGCGGGGAGTACCGCTTGACACGCGTTCCCATACATTCGGCGTCTACCAAATTACACCTCGCGCAAAATTCGTTTCAAGCCATCGATCTAAACTACCTAGATGCACCATCATGGCTTAGAATGTGTCCGCAGCAAATTGTGCTTGAAAATGTTCTAAGCACAATTGGGCGGTCAGTAGCGCTTCATCCGCCGTGTCGGCAACATGCCTAAGTGCTCCGTAAAAAAGTGCAAAAATAACACCTTATATACGTTAAAAAAGGATGACGTATCGTATTTCCGGTAAGTAATTGTTAATAATTTTATAATGTTATGCATTTGTGGCCAAAATGGCTTCCTAACTTACTAAAAACATTTATTTTCTAGAATAATTAAAGTAAATTCCTTGATTTGGTCTTACGCAGTTTGTCTCTTTCTCTCGCGCTATACTAGTAATGAGCGGACGGCGACAAAAGATGGATGAAGTGGAACATAGTTAAAAATGGAATGATGGAGTCGCTAATTTATATTTTTTGTAAAAGAAGCCTATTTCATATTATTAGTGTATGTATTTATTTATTATTATGGACCAATAAGTCTGAAATAAATGATTTCAATTCAATAATATTAATACATATCTTATAAATTACTTTAATTATAAAAAGAAACAACCCGGGAATAGCAAATTCGTTTTTAAGTAATAAAAAAGGTTTTTATTCCAGATTCCCAAAACAAGACGTTGAAAGGGAAAAATGGCGCAAGATTATAGCTGAGGAGCGGAGAGAAGATTTACCCACACAAAGCTTTGAAAGAAATTACGTAAAATAATAAATTAATGTCATCATTCAATTCTTCATTGTTTTAATAGCTACTTAATTCATATTCTCCAAGTGCACCATCCCTCACACACACCACATACAATCCCTCAACTGTTTACCTTCACATAATCGCTACACACACACTCACTACACGCACACACACACATATGTTATATATATTAGACGACCGGTCTGGCTCAGTCGGTAGTGACCCTGCCTGCTAAGCCGCGGTCCTGGGTTCGAATCCCGGTAAGGGCATTTATTTGTGTGATGAGCACAGATATTTGTTCCTGAGTCATGGATGTATCCTATGTATAAAGTATGTATTTATCTATTTAAGTATGTATATCGTCGTTTAGTACCCATAGTACAAGCTTTGCTTAGTTTGGGGCTAAGTTGATCTGTGTAAGGTGTCCCCAATATCTATTTATTTATTTATAAACATACATACACACACACATATATATATATATATATATATATATATATATATATATATATAATATTTTTTTTTAAACAGTTTTTCGCAAAAATACCGCAAATTTCCTCATTCTCGCCTTTCATCTCATAGCGCGACTCCCATGATGCCTCTGTCCATCCTCGTTCCCAATTTAAAAATGGCGTTTAGATTGTTGCAGCGCGAACGAAATTAAACTTATGTTGGTTGCAATAAGACGTAGATTTGTTTAAAAATATGCACACCTGCGATCTGCGGTCATAAAATTTTATGGCTTTCGCGATGATCACATTCATTAATGTCATAACCGCCAATTGCTTGCATTTGAAATTGAACTCTAAGTACTAAGAAATAACGTTGTTTTTGTAAAAAAATTAAAGTAGTTTTTACTACATTGCGAAGTTTTCGTTTGTCAACTAGACGCACACATTTGCAACTAAGCGATCGGACACTTTTGAGTGTCGAATTTGTAGGCGATAGTGTATCTAGGGAAGTTTAAATCGATGTTTCAAGCAGATATACCTCTAATCTTATTCATCGTAACCTATCAATATTGGTATCATTTGAAAGTACAATTAAAAACCTTTAAGAAACAATATCAACCATTTTCTTAAAATCAATAATCGCCAGTCTACGGTGGTTACAAAGAAATAAAGCGGGGATGCAATTTTACGGGTTCTCTAGGTTTGATACCCTAGACGAGTTTAAAAGGGGAGGTAAAGGTTACATATGGGTTGTTCTCTGGCCTGAAAGCTACACAGAGGCCCAGGGGAGGAAAAACTAGGGTTTAAGTTTAGTTTTAAGTAATTTTTTCTTTTATTTGTTGATTTTATTGTGTTTATTTTTTTTTGTAATTTTATCAAGGATACACGTTGGTTTCTTTTGCTGAAAATTCCCTTTTTTATGAGAAATGTGATAAATTTCATGGCATTTTCCGATAGAGACTAAAATTAACTTTCAAATAAGGCCACATAGTCATACTTTTACTTATATAATACCAAGTAATACCGTTTGAAAAACGACTTAGAGGTGCGGTTTTTTGACCCAGTAGGTAATAAAAAGTAATCGTAAAATCAAAACGATTGGACTTCGGTCGTTATACACATTAAATCACTAAAATGAAGTTACCTATAATGTTTTAGTAATTATAATCATCACTTTTAGCCACTTTTCTCAAAACATAATTATTCAACAGAAGTCAAGATAACATTAAGAGCATATTTATTATTAATAATGCGTTATAAATATGAAATAGTTGTTGGGGTACACTTGATAAGTACATGCAGCTCCTGCAAATACACTCAGTGTCAAAAAAATCACACATCTCAATCGTTTGCGTTTAAGCAGTATTGACCCACATATTAGAGAGCAGGGCACGCAGGCCGCCTCGTAAGACTATGTGTGGCACTGAGGAACCAGTGAAGTCAGGTCTATGGATTGCTACACTGCTGTCCCGCTTGCACTACTCCGCCGGGGCTATTACCCTTAATATTATACTAGCTTTTACCCGCGGCTTCGCCCGCGTAATAAAAGTATTCATTAAGATTTTCATTTGGATCCGATCCTTAGGTTTCTCTGGTATATTTATCTGCGATTATTTCGATTGCACATAATACTTTTGCTTGCAATGATTGTAGAAATATTACACATCGACCACAGCGTAGGTAATTCTATATACGCTGGGGAAACCTTTATAAACATCCCACATAGCCCGTATTTCGACACTATATGATCGGTGGGTAAAAAGTACTTTTTTCTATTATCCCTTACAATTTTTTACATTTTGCTTATACTTATCGCAAACGTAATCTTCAAGCAAGCAAACAACGATCGTCTTAGAGCACTTTGATTGTAAGAGACCGCCGACCGATTATCCGTATCCCTCTAACGATACCCATATTATCCGTATCCGTATCCGTTTCCGTATCCGTATCCGTATCCCTATCTCTATCCCTATCGCTAACGCTATGGCTATCGCTATCCCTATCGCTATCCCTATCCCTTATCAAGATAACACTAAGTTCTCGCGCTTTGTACACATATTTAAAGTCACATACAGGTCGAAAGCGATTAATTAACATTATTTTTACCTTTTTTCCCAACGTTTCGGCCAGGTTGCACTGGCCGTGGTCGCGGAAGACTGACGTCCCAGCAAAATGTCACCGGAGATGTAAACAACACAAAACTACCCGATATTAATTTATATAAATGTTCGGGGTAGACAAATAAATATAATCTACCCGCATGTAATTATTTACGACATCACATTAGAAACCTCAAAAATAACAGTACTTCTCCACTATTTAATGGATGTTATTATACATATAAACCTTCCTCTTGAATCACTCTATCTATTAAAAAAAAACCGCATCAAAATCCGTTGCGTAGTTTCAAAGATTTAAGCATACAAAGGGACATAGGGACAGAGAAAGCGACTTTGTTTTATACTATGTAGTGACATCGCTATCCCTATCATTCATTCATTCATTCATTCATTTATTCCTTTATCAAACATAGTTTTACATGTCAACAAAATTACATATAAATACAATTATTCTTCTTTGTTATTTTTTGTTATTAAGTGTCTACAGTCGGCACTTATAAGTTACATAGTTAATGCAAACATGCTGTCGAAGATACATTTCAATTTTATAATTCAAAATGGTTGGTATAGTGAACCAGTTCAAGAGTGCACGTCGTTGAAAAATTCGTCAACAGTGTAATACGCTTCAAGCATAAGTTTATTTTTAAGTTTATTTACGAATTTACGATTATCGCTATCCCTATCCCTTATCAAGATAACACTAAGTTCTCGCGCTTTGTACACATATTTAAAGTCACATACAGGTCGAATGCGATTAATTAACATTATTTTTACCTTTTTTCCCAACGTTTCGGCCAGGTTGCACTGGCCGTGGTCGCGGAAGACTGACGTCCCAGCAAAATGTCACCGGAGATGTAAACAACACAAAACTACCCGATATTAATTTATATAAATGTTCGGGGTAGACAAATAAATATAATCTACCCGCATGTAATTATTTACGACATCACATTAGAAACCTCAAAAATAACAGTACTTCTCCACTATTTAATGGATGTTATTATACATAAAAACCTTCCTCTTGAATCACTCTATCTATTAAAAAAAACCGTATCAAAATCCGTTGCGTAGTTTCAAAGATTTAAGCATACAAAGGGACATAGGGACAGAAAA
Organism: Leguminivora glycinivorella; assembly: GCF_023078275.1. NCBI lineage: Eukaryota > Metazoa > Arthropoda > Insecta > Lepidoptera > Tortricidae > Leguminivora > Leguminivora glycinivorella. The sequence goes on from NC_062988.1 coordinate 11,648,007, forward strand.
AGTGACTTTGTTTTATACTATGTAGTGATAAGTAAAAGTATGACTATGTGGCCTTATTTGAAAGTTAATTTTAGTCTCTATCGAAAAATGCCATGAAATTCATCTCATTTCTCATAAAAAAGGGTATTTTCACAAAAAAAAACCAGCGTGTATTCTTGATAAAATTAAAAAAAATTAAACACAATAAAATCAACAAATAAAAGAAAAAATTACTTAAAACTAAACTTAAACCCTAGTTTTTCCTCCCCTGGGCCTCTGTGTAGCTTTCAGGCCAGAGAATAACCCATATGTAACCTTTACCTCCCCTTTTAAACTCGTCTAGGGTATCAAACCTAGAGAACCCGTCAAATTGCATCCCCGCTTTTTTTCTTTGTAACCACCGTAGACTGGCGATTATTGATTTTAAGAAAATGGTTGATATTGTTTCTTAAAGGTTTTTAATTGTACTTTCAAATGATACCAATATTGATAGGTTACGATGAATAAGATTAGAGGTATATCTGCTTGAAACGAATTTTGCGCGAGGTGTAATTTGGTAGACGCCGAATGTATGGGAACGCGTGTCAAGCGGTACTCCCTGCCGCCGCCGATGAAATTTTAATATTTTTAGATCCGGTGCATATGGTCAAGCTTCTAAGAAATAGTTTCCAATTTTACGGCGTATTAAAAGACGGTCAAAATAATGCTATCAAGTGGAAACATATCGAGCAATTGCATGAGTTGCAAGAAAGCGAGTCATTTCATATGGCAAATAAACTCCGTTCAGCTCATATAAATTTTCAAAAAAATGTTATGAAAGTCAAATTGGCGACACAGATTTTTAGTAGAAGTGTAGCAACTGCTCTGGACTTTTGTAACAAAGAATTGAAAATTAAAGAATTCCAAGATGTCAATGGAACTGTAAATTTTTTAATGAACATAAACGACATCTTTGACAACCGAAGCCGCAGCCATTCACTTAGTAAATAAAATATCCTCTTATCTAGATAATGGTAAAAAGTGTATTGGGGTATTCCTGGACCTATGTAAAGCCTTCGACACTGTTTCGGCTGACATCCTACTTAGAAAGCTAGAAGCTTCAGGTGTAAGAGGAATATCTCTTGATTGGTTCCGTAGTTATTTGACGAACAGGCGCCAATTTGTTAAGGTAGGTGAGCACAGTAGCGATCAATTATCAATCTCTTTTGGGGTACCGCAAGGTAGTATCCTCGGTCCCACGCTGTTTCTTATTTACGTAAACAATATCCTTAAACTTAATCTAGATAGTGCAGATATAATTTGTTACGCCGACGATACTGTGGTGTTGTTTCATGGCAAGTCATGGGATAAAGTGTTTGATCTCGCAGAGGCTGGATTAAGAGAGATTATGTTGTGGCTAGACAGTAATCTACTTACTCTAAATATAGCCAAGTCTAACTACCTCGCGTTTACCAAAACATCTGCCTCTACCGTTCCTTCGGGCAGAATGCTAACCATACACTCTAGTGATTGTCATGACCCGGTCAATGGCCCCACTACATGCTCCTGTAATAGTATAGCCCTTGCTGAAACAGTCAAATACCTAGGTCTTATAATTGACGACAAACTCTCCTTTAAACAACACATTTCGGCACTATGCGTAAGAGTTAGGAAATGTATTTATATAATGAAGAAAATCCGCTGCTGTACCTCAGAGCATGTGCTACGAATTGTTTATTACTCCCTTTGTCAATCGCTACTGCAATATGGGTATCATGGCCTGGGGTAGCGCTACAAAATGCACTTTATTAATGCTGGAAAGAGCACAGCGCGCAGTTATCAAGGTGATGTTGCGGAAACATTTCCTTTCTCCAACGGATGCCCTTTACCATGGTTCAAAGCTTCTAAGCGTCAGACGGTTATATGTGCTGAAGGCGGTAATTAGAGCCCATATGATAACCAACAAATTACCAAATTTTTCCCAACTTCTGGCCAAACGGAAATTTAGAGTTCCCCTTCCAAATTATAAATCAACCCTTGCTAGGCGTTCACCTGACTACATGCATCTCCGTATCTATAATAATGTTTGCAAAGTACATAATATTCAACAATCCACTCTGGGTAACACTAAGGTAATCGTAAAAAAGTGGCTATTAACACTATCCTATCATGACACGGAGGCCCTTCTTCGAGTCACCTGATACACTCACATAATTATACGCACACACAAACACACACACACACACACACACACACACACACACACACACATACACACTTACACTTATTCGCAGGATGCACTTTTCTTTTCTTTTCTCTCTGTATATTAAGTAGTATTAACTTGCTAAGTTGTTCATACTGCAATATCTGTTTATTATCTCACTGTTAACTCTAGATTGTATAAAGACGTACTGCACTCCAGGGTCCCAAGATACAGGCTCAGCCTAGTTTGGGATCCGCCAGAGAAACCATTTAATGTATTACTGTGTAATGTGTAACAATAAATAATTTTTAATTTTAATTTTAATTATAGTTCCTTTAACCGTGATCGCATCATAAACATATCAACACATGGTTTAATTTAAGAGCAAAGGTTCTCTTTTTTTATACAACGTTGGGAGTAGGTAAAAAGGCTTGATGTTAAGCTTAGCCTATGAACGCCTGAATGTCAGAAATTCCATTAACTCTCAAAATAGTCCTTACACCCTGGCGGGTGCTGCCACTGCGTGCGTCCCGGGCACAAAGCCCTACTACCCCTTTAATGTCATTAGTGTCAAAAGGGACTTTACGTGGTGGCTTCGGCTCCGCGCACGCCTCCCAAAAGTCCATAATGCCCTATGGTATCTATGATGAGAAAGAAATGTTAATATTAATTATTATTGAGAGCCAGCGATGTCCCACTGCTGGGCAAAGGCCTCTCCCCGCTTTTTCCATTCCTCCCGGTTTCGAGCAGTCTGCGGCTATTATTTCAAAAAGGAGTCCAACTCGTTCCGCCATCGCATACGTGCTCTGCCGGGTCCCCGTTTGGCCTTTGCTGTCACTCTGTGGTAATTTTGGCCGATAACGCATTCGGCAGACATGACCGGCCCAATCCCACTTCAGCTTGGCCGCTTTCCGGACTACATAGGGAGGGAGGGGTAATGTGGACTATGTTTCTATGGACAATCGATGAAAATTACGACAGAGCCTTTATGAATACTCTTTAATACACGTCTGCTGCTCTGACGAATGTTCTCAACGAATATCAAGCAAATATTACCTCTTAATAGAACCAGAATCGACGCACAGTTTTTAAAGTCCTTATTGAGAATACATAGCGTCACAAAAATACATGTAAATCAATAAACAATGTAATAAAACAAGTTATAACCAATGTTTAATTTTTTTTTAATTATTTAGATTTAGTAATAAATTTGTTATAGCCAGTATTTATTTTCGTGAATAAAAATCATCATATTTAAAAAATCATCAATTGAATATAATCGTATTGTTTTATTTTGTATACAAAATTAAAAATAAATAGGGTAAATTAATGGAAATAAAAAGTTTAGGTAAAGGCTAACCATCGATAGAATATTGGAATTGAGTTGAGATACTTGAGATCCTAAAATTAGACTGGTTCATATATTTTAAAAGAGTATTTTGTATAGAATAAGCTACTACTAATACTAATAAACAAAATCTTGGATTCTAAAACTCACAGTTATGGCTTCAAACGAGCAATGAATAAAGAAAACTATTTGGATGTTTGTAGGAGAATGGATGAGGTAAAACAGTATTTACTGGCACTTAGTGTTCATGAAACGTCTCAAAAACCGGAAAAAAACGTTAAATTAGTAAAATCTCGCCGCTATACGGGATTTGTTGGACTCTGCGTTTGCATTGAAAGTACAAAAATACTATTTAGAGGATTAATAGAAAATGAAGCTTGCCCCATGACCTACTTGCCGCTACATAAAGTGTCCCAGGATCACATAGAGCTGTTTTTCTGCAACGTACGATCAGCTGGTGGTTGTAACGACAATCCTACTCCTTGTCAGTTTGAAGGCATTTACAAAAAAATGTTAATTCACACTGAACTACAGCAGTCTGCCACAGGAAATTGTATACCGTTAGAGAACATATCAATTTTAAATTGTTCTTCACTTGATCGAATCAATCTGACGGTGGAGCGAAAGAAAAATAATACATTAAATATTAATGATGATGATGAGGATGACTTGGCAATTGCAGTTCAGGAAGCATCGTTGTCCATGTTTGCTGAAAATATAATAGAATATATTTCAGGATTTGTGGCGCGTTCACTTTACAAAAAAATAAAATGCAGCAAATGTGTTCAAGGTTTAATATCATTCAAAGCAAAAAGAAATTCCCTTATATTTGCAAAAGATATAGGTGGATTAATATATCCATCTGAAATGGTAATCACAATCTGTCGACGATGTGAGGTCATAATAAAAACTAATGATAATTATAAAACTATCAAACCCGATCGAAGAGCCGCATTCCTTGTAACGAAAACCTTGCACTCATTTGCTAATGAAGATTTGTTTCCCGATTTATCGAGGCACCAATTCGATTACGAAGGCACGAACCATGTAGTCGATTTAACTAAATTGGTCATAGAAAAATATACAAACGTGCGATTGGCTTACTTAACAAAAAAAAAAGCAAAAAAGTCAGAATCAAATTAGACGAGTTTATACCAAGCTCATACATTTTAAAGGTCAGTAGTTATGAAAACATAGATTTACTTATATTTAATAATAAATATAATGAAAACTTTTTTGTTGTTTTATTTATTTGAATCACTTACTAATATTATTTACATTTTAAAATGACAGATGCTTTGTCGATAAAATGTGGTAAGCCTAGTCTCAGTTCATATTATCGATATTTATTGAGTTTGGTTAGTGGGCAGCACTAGCGATCGGCTGTCACCTATTACTTGACCTTGGAACAACCAATCACATCTTATTGAGTGCATGTTACGCCGCCCGCACCCCTGTGTTTTTGGCAGACTACGTTTTAATGAAATAATTGTTTAAAGCTACGTCTTTAGGTTTAATGGTCTGTGCTTAAAATTAATTCGGATCGGTGCATATGTACTCCGCTTTATATTAAACTCACGCACTAACTCTGAGCGTAAACAACTCCGCCAAACCGGTCCGCTATCAGTGGACGAGTTGGAGGCATCACGGCGTATGCTAGTTAGATTCGCACAGATGCAATCATTTCCGGACGTGTATGATTGTTTACTTAAAAATAAACCGCTTAAGACGACTAGTAAACAATATAATCGTATCTCTGGTCTTAACGTGTTTTTAGACGATCGTTATAAGTTACAAGTGATTAGAGTCGGTGGTAGATTGTGTAATTCAACAAGTTTCGATTACAACAAAAAACATCCCGTGTTATTGTGCAGTAAACATAGGTTGACGGTGTTGTTATTCAAATATGAACACAAACGGCTGCTGCACGGCGGACCGCAGCTACTCTTATCTACTTTGCGTGAATGTTGGTGGCCGTTAGGTGCGCGAAATTTGGCAAGGAAAATCGTTCGAGAATGCGTTACCTGTATTCGAATGAAAGGTAAAGTACTTAGTCCTATCATGGGTAATCTTATTTTAGATCGTTTAGAGCCTGGTTTTCCATTTATTCGCACAGCTGTTGATTATGGCGGGCCAATTTTCATACTTAATCGAAAGGGAGAGGAGCTCAGCTGATTAAATCGTATATTTGTTTGTTCATATGTATGGTCACACGAGCCGTTCATTTGGAACTTGTTACGAGTCTTTCCACTGAAGATTATTTATTAGCGCTTAAACGTTTTATTAGTAGACGAGGAAAGCCTCATATAATTTATTCCGATAATGGAAAATATTTTGTCGGGGCTGAAAAAGAATTTTCCACATTTTTAAATAATAATTCGAAGGAAATTTGAACGATTTTGCTGCCAACGATGGCATTAAATTCAGTTTCATCCCCCCCTATTCCCCCCATTTCGGTGGATTATGGGAAGCGGGAATAAAAGGGTGTAAATTCCATTTAAAACGGGTAGTAGGTAATGCTAGGCTAACTTACCAGGAATTCAACTCGTTTTTAATACAGACCGAAGCCATTATGAATTCCCGGCCCATTTCACCCTTGTCCACAGATCCTACTGACCTAAACCCACTCACGCCTGCTCATTTCCTAATTGGTCGGCCGCTGACCTGCCCTGCCAGCGATGACCTGACGGACGAGGAGCCATCCCGCCTGTCTCGCTACGCCAGGGTCGAAGCCCTCCGTCAACACTTTTGGCGTCGGTGGGCCAAGGAGTACGTTGCGGAACTCCAGCGACGAACCAAGTGGAAGACGAATAAGGACGACATAGCCTTAAACAGTCTCGTCCTAATCAAAGACGATAACCTGCCTCCTCTCAAATGGCGGTTAGGCCGAGTCACGCGTCTATATCCCGGAGGCGACGGCGTGAACCGTGTCGCCGACATACTCACGGCGACAGGGACGATACGACGCAGCTTTTCAAAGATCTGCCCGCTGCTATCCGAGCCGGCAGACCACAACGAATGAAGACCATTTTGGGAGCTGGTGCTCCCAAGGCCGCGGGCATGTTCACGCATCACGTAGCGACATCTAGCGGCGCTACGACTGCAACTCCCGCGCAGCCCCTCTCCGCGCTCATCCTGTGGCGTCCATTCGAATCTCTATACGGCACGATTAACACCTTACTCGTTGCATTTAATATTTAAATTTATATCGAGTCATTTTACGTAATAAACGTATATTTAAAATTATAAAATAAACGTCTTCATTGAATGGACCCTGGAGACCACCGAATCCTGCACACATTCAATGAAAAGCATTCTACAACAAACTGCGTAGAGGGTTGGCATTGCCGCTTTAATAAAAAGTTGACGAGAAAGGCAAACATATTGGAAACCATTCACACCATTCAGAAGGAAGTAGCGTGTCAAGGTTTGAAAATAAGAAAAATGAAACTTTGTTTGCATGTAAAAGATTTTAGGTCGAAAAAAAATGAAAAAATTATAAAGAGTCGAAAAGAAATAGTAAAAAGTTGTATTAAGGGCAAAATAACAATTTGCGACTGTTTGCGAAGGTTAAGACAATTACTTAAGTATCGTTAGAATAAGCTCATTGAGTTTTTGAAAAATTTAGTAAATAATTAAATATTTTAAAAAATAACCTAAGTTTTTTCTGTCCTAAAAGGAATTCCGTTTTCGCCCGAAAAAAACAATCAACAATTTATCCTGACGAATGTATCTTTTCTGTCCTAAAAGGAATTCCGTTTTCGTCAGAAAAAAAACAGGCTATAATTTATCCTGACGAAAAAGGAATCTAACGAATGTGTCTTTTCTGTCCGAAAAGGAATTCCGTTTCCTCAAAAAAAAAACAGGCTATAATGTATTCTGACGAAAAAGGAATCTGACCAATGTGTCTTACATCGTTGTACACAACTACAATCAATATATGGGAGGCGTGAGAATATATTAGAGCGGAAACGAGGTCTTAAGTGGTACGTAAAAGTTTTTCGACGTTTGCTCAATTGTAGCATCCTCAATAGTTATATTATATTATATCTAGATGCAATGACAGAGGACGTAAATTGGACCATAGGCAGTTCCGCTTTAGCAGAGAGCCTATCTTTGGATAGAACACGCACACAGCGAACATGACAGGTATAACGGTGACCATTTTCCTGCTCATTTGGATATTGAAGACAATAGCCAGAAATGTAGATCAAATAACAGACGCACTGAGGTGAACATTATTTGCACTACATGCAATGTCTTCCTATGCGTAGGCCAGTGCTGGCGTCAATACCATACCCCACCTAATTAGCATTAAATAATACCTCTAAATTAGCCTGCTTTTTTATGAATCTTATGATGACAAGTAAATTGTCTTAACTGTGTTAATGCACGATAAGTGAAAAATTGAAATAAAATCGATTAAAAAAAAGTTTATTTTATTACGTCAACCTAAATGTAGACCTATAGTCATAGAAACAAAACGGATTTTCAGGATAATGCCTATGCCTATGTATATCTGACATATCATCAGTTGACAACGAAAACTCACTATCATAACTATCACTACCTACTCTTGGTAATGTCACAGTATAATAAAGAGTACTATCGTACAGTATGGCCACTCTCGAACCCCACTGAAAGCGCCGCCCACCCCCTCTCGGTTACCTCACAGTTACCGCATGTCAAAAACGTGAACAGTCAACCTGTCATATCTCACTCATACAAGCATGGTAGCGTTCACCTACACGAGCTTAGAATGTGTGCCAGGAACGCGCATCTTTCATATATTTGATCGCCAGTTTCCGAGATGTGGTAATGTCGTATCTCGATATAAATCGGAACTGAGATAAGAGAGTTACTTCAAGTAGGTATTTGTTACTTCGTGAGTATTGGTTGTCACCTGACGATATAACCTGGCCTTAAATTATTTTTGTCATAAATTACAAGAAATAATAGCCTTTTTATGTTTTATTTCAAGATATAAATACACCCTGTACAGGCTGTACATAAAGAAATGTTGGTTTGTGTTAGAACGCGGATACGCGCCGGCACACAGCCATATTGTAATTCCAGCAGCCGCGGCAGTTGTGATACACAAAATTAAATGAAGACTGAGTTTTCCTAAAATGCATTTATTTCTTCAGTATTAAAGTGGCAGCAGTTATAACAGTTCATTGTTTTGCGAGGGGGCAAAGTTGTTGTTTAACCGTGCACGTGAATATTTAACTTGAACAGGTTAAATGACTTGTTTTTTCTTGGTTAATCTTGGTTACAGATTGCGACACGAGAGTTAAGGAATTACTGAAGGAATTAAAGAAAGCTAAATCCACTAAATCCAGCATACTAAGTTGATAGGAAACTTGGAGTCGCCATTCCCGAAAGAAATTGTTAATTACTATGGCACTCCAAAACCAAAATCGCAAACCTCGACTTTGCCGATGGACAGCAAAATATAAAATCTTCTGTTTATCCATATTTAAGAGGTCTCTCCAAAAGCATATTGACATCTCCAACATTTGGTGCCAATACCTAGGTATTAAAAACGATTAAAATACTTAAAACGATACCAAATATTTTGCAGAAAGTCCCAATCTGCTTGGTGATGTATTGGAGTTTTTGCAGGAAACTGCGGCTTTCAAAAGCATAAATACTGCTCATTAGTATTCGACGAAATAACGATAAACCGCGATTCATTTACAACGTAGGGAATGTTAACGTGGACGGGTTCACAAATTTGGGCCACGGTGAATGGAGCGGCCTGCTAACAGATCACGCAAACTCTGGAATTTTACTTTGTCAAAGGTGCAATAACATTGGATAAATTTGCTGCAATAGTGAAATCTAAAATAAAGGTTATAAACGAGACAGGATTGCATGTGCTTGCCACTGTTTACAACCAGGGTCTAACAAACATGGGAGCGATGGCAATACTAAAGCAACAATCACGGATCACCTTCTGAGCAGGGCCCATCCATCGAAAATTATTTCCATGTAGGACTTTCAACCCCGCTGTCGAGTGCTCGGGCGCTCCGTCCTCTAGTGACGATGGCCCGCCCGTCCTCTAGTGACGATGGCCCGCCCGTCGGCCAACGCCGCCTCGCCGCGCTCAAGTCCGGGGGTCTCCGGCTGATAATTACCTCCGTCGGCTTATGTCGAAAAGAGCAGCTAGCTTCTCCCGTCACCCCCATGACGCCCGACTCGGCGCAATCCAAGTCGTCCTCCTGGGGGACCTCCCTTGTTCGCCTCTGTCTCGCAAGATGCAGACCCTGTACCGTCGCGGCGCACAAAGGGTAGCCAGTCCTGCCAGGTCCCCTGCTGCCCCTGTCCTCCCCGCTGGTCCCTCGCCGGGTAAGCGTCGTGGCGTCCCAGGGGGCCGACAAGTTCCTGAGGGGCGTCAGTGCGCTATGCCAATATTTCACTAAGAGCCGGCCCGTGGACCGCCATTGCCGACAGGTATGTTCTTGTAGTTTGCTTATTTATTATCCGATCGTAGAAATTTTAAAAGCAACAGATAGCTTAATAATGTAGCTAAATGATTTATATAACATATTTTTTAGCTAAGTGGCCGTTTTCATTGCCTTTTTGAGTCATAAAAATAAAAAAAGAGAGTAAAAAAAAAGTATTTTTTGCATTATTGTTAATTAAAAAATAACTAACAAAACTATACTTTTCACTTATAAGAAATCTTAATCAGCATGTTATACGCTTTCAATCGACACCTCATTTTTCAAAATTGGATAAGGGGTTCTAGACAAATTGGCAAAAAATTGAAACCCGGGATCGCGATCTTTGTGACGTCATAGTTAACCCCCCCACAGTCTGAGAATGCGACAAGTCATTATTTCGTACTCAGTAAAGTGTACCGATCACAACGATACCACTTGTCAGCAGTATACTCTCCAGTCACATCAACTTCAAAACTAGACGACTTTTTTCAATTCCGCCGCCTTACTAATAAATTTAAAAATGGAACACTTGGAAATTCTTAGGATTCCTTTTTTAATTATTTTTTTTTCTAAATAATTTTGGCGGGAATTTTCCGCAACAATGGAGCTTACTCGACGTGATTTTCGTGTTATGATATATTATGACTTTAAAAAAGGTTTAACACCTCAAGAGTGTTTTGAACTTTTAGTCTCGACTTTTGGAGAGTCTGCGTGTTCACGTGCAACTGTTTTCAATTGGTTTGCTGAATTTAAAAGAGGACGGGAGAGCTTTGAAGATGAGGCGAAGACCGGACGGCCGCCAACCGCAGTCACTGAAGAAAATGTAAAGACTGTGGAAAAAAATATTCGTGCGAACCGAAGAATTACATATGTAGAGCTCGAGCGTGAACTGGGCATTGGATCAGCAGCATTGCAAACTATAATTCATAGTAAACTGTCTCTTCATAAGCGTTGTTCAAGATGGGTGCCGCACAAGCTCACCGATTTACAGAAAGACCGTCGCGTGGATTGGTGCAAATTTATGATAGATAAATTCGACGCAGGCGAGAACAAAAACGTATATGATATACTTACAGGTGACGAAACATGGCTATATAACTACGATCCCGAAACAAAGCGACAGTCCACAGTATGGTGTTTTGAAGATGAGCCGACGCCAACAAAATGTCGCCGAACCCGAAGCACACAAAAACAAATGGTTGCCTCATTTTTCTGCAAGACGGGACATATTGCTACAATAGTGCTAGAAGATCAAAAGACAGTTAATTCAGAATGGTATGTGACAGTTTGTGCCCCAAGAGTACTGTCAGCTTGGTGTGACAAGCGGCCGAAGTCAGGAACCCGGCACTTGCTCTAGCACCACGACAACGCTGCCCCGCACACTTCCGCTAGAACACTTGACTATTTCAGCTCAAAAAACGTGACTATTCTGCCCCACCCCCCATATTCCCCTGACCTAGCCCCCTGTGATTTTTATCTTTTTCCTAAAATTAAAGAAAGATTAAAAGGAAGGCGATTTGAGAACAAAGAAGATGCGTTGGCTGCGTATAATTACGAAATTTCTGAGGTGTCTAAAGAAGAGTGGTCATCGGTATTTTCTAAGTGGTTTAGACGGATGAAAACGTGTATACGTGTTCACGGTGAATACTTCGAAAAAATAGATAGCTGTAATAAAGAATAAAGTTTGTACGGAACCCTCGGTGAGTGAGTCCGACTCGCACTTGACCGGTTTTTATTTAATTAGGTATATTTATTATAACTACCCACACATTAAGCAACGGAACGGAACGGCTTTGTTTTATTAGCTATAATGTGTAAAAAAAATCATGGCAAATGGTTTATTAGACAAGTAATGAATTTTTCAAAACAACACTGCATTGCGCGGACGTTTGCAAAAAATGGCGGAGCAATTGGGAGAGGAACTAAAAAATCTACGTAGATGGCGACACAAGCGACCCTGCTCTATTGCGTTTGTTAGCTCTGGCTGTCAGAAGTAATTTCGGAAATTCTCGATATTTATAGCAAAAATGTATTCATTTATGACTGTGGTGCAGTTAAAAAATGAATTGCGACAGAGAAATGCATCTGTAACTGGTAAAAAAGCTGATTTGATCGAAAGGTACGCAAAAACAATATTTGAGGTTATGAAGTGACAACACAAAACCTGATGACGTTTAAAAGACCTCATAAGGTATTTTATAGGTCGCCTATTCAGGCACAAAATTTACCAATGAGCAGGCCAAGAAAACAAGCTGTAAATTTTAACCCACTCAAGAAAGAGGATATGATGGAAAATTATCAAGATTATGTCCACAATTTGGCCATCAACTTTGGGAAGTCAACAATGCCCATACTCCAAACAATCAAACCAGCTAATCCTTATGCTGTCGATTGGATCATAGCAACTACACCAACCGAAATGAAAAAGAATTGTTGCTAGAACGGTTACTTTTAAAAAATGTGACACCGGAGCAAATAGTGAATACAGAAAAAGCTACTAAGGTGCAGGATAAGTCAAAAGAATGGCACAACCTTCGTTGTTGCAGGCTAACTGCCAGCAACTTTCATGTAGCTTGCCATGCTACAACAGGCAAGGATCATTTGATTCAGAGAATAGTAAAATCCATGAAAGCACCGCTATAGCTAAATATGAAGAATACTTTGGATTAAAAGTAGAGAAAAGTGGACTGCACATATCTGAGGAGTTTCCGTTCCTGGCAGCTTCACCAGATGGTCTCTTAGGCTACGAGACGGTCATTGAAGTTAAATGTCCTTATGCTGCAAGATATATGCCTATAACTGCTGTCACAGTTCCATACCTTGAAGGTATTGAAGGCAAACTGCATTTGAAAAGAAACCATCCATATTTTTATCAGATACAGGGACAGCTATATTGCTCCAAAAGAAAGTATTGTAATTTAATAATATATAGGTACTTTTAAAGAAATTCAAGTCATCTTTTTGAAGCGAGATGATTGCTTCATTAATGAAATGGTTACAAAGTTAGTTAAATTTTTTGAAAATCATTTAAAACCAGAGATAATAAATAAATATTATTACAGAAATTACGATTTAATAAAACCATAAAATAAGATTTTTGTTTTATTTATTTTCTGTGGCGAACTAAACTTAACACAATTATTTCATTATGCTTTCTCTGAAATTACAACACATAGTACATATAAAAAAGATTTTACCTGCAATCGGAATGTAACTGTGATCCAGATCACTTTTTAAAATCTTGTATGTTTTAGTGAGGCCAATTAAGCGTTCAATATGCACTCTTTTACTAGCCAGATTCCTATCTTTTAACACTGTTAAACCTGGTAACTGTGTTTTGCCCTTTAAAAAAGGAGGTATATTTACAGCAACATTTTTGTGTGCAAACATGTCCTGAATATTAAATCCGCGATCTGCTAAAATGCAGTCACCACTTTCACATTTACTAATTAAATTGGTTCTCTCCACTGTTTGCCTGTCACTGACCGACCCAGCATAATTATGCAGGAGAGCAGTATGATAACAATCCCCCCGGTGTTCCTCCAACAAGAACTTTAAGAGTATTTGCATGCTTGTAGCTACTCCATGACGCTTGTTGAGACGTTGGGTTTTTTGGTTTCTGTACATGAAATTCGGTCCCATCTAAAATCACCCTTATCATCATCATCATCCTCCTTGCGTTATCCCGGCATTTTGCCACGGCTCATGGGAGCCTGGGGTCCGCTTTGACAACTGATCCCAAGATTTGGCGTAGGCACTAGTTTTACGAAAGCGACTGCCATCTGACCTTCCAACCCGAAGGGTAACTAGACCTTATTGGAATTAGTCCGGTTTCCTCACGATGTTTTCCTTCACCGAAAAATCCATCTAAAATCGCCCTTATATTCGCATTAAAATTTTTAAAATATTCCGGCATATAATATTTTACCAAGTCTTTGCTTGGCCATGTGTTGAGATTTATCCATAGTTGATGCATGAAATTTATTCAGGTAATAAATATATTTGACACCGTAGTAGTAGGTACTTACATTAAAAAATCTGCTTAGTTCAAAAATACATTTATTTTGTCTTAATTTCATTATTGTTAAAAAGAACTGATCTTCAGTACTGAGCAAAATAACAGAACTACCATAATACTGTATTTTATGGGCCATAGGACTCAAAGTTGATTAAACAAAATAGAATTTCCTGTAAGACTCGAAGCCTGTATAAAATTTAATTGCTTTATCATCATTTTTGAATCTATGTATTGTTCCAAATACATGTTCCATGTCAATTTGCGTCTCTTTAGACGAGAATTTAGGATTATTTAAAATAGGCACTGTAAAATCATTTATATCCGCACTAATTTCTATTTCACTAGCAACGTCCATGAAGACTGGCACTGTACTTTCTTGATTCCACTAAATTTGATAATGTTGTGCCATACATAGCAGATTTATTAAAAATTCATTATTAATTTAATAAATTAGAAATCATGAAATGAAGTGTGGTAAAAAATTTACTGATTTTAAGAGATACTCATTTCATTTTAAATTCTTACACGGTATACTTATCTAATTATTTTTCCCCGAATCTGGCTGCAATGACATTCTCTGAAAAATCACATCGATCATGTCCATAAATCTAATTAAACTCTATTATAGCCTGTCAACCAAAGTTTGGCAGTAGCAATGTACAACGAACTAAAGTATGGTATCCCTATAAAACGAACAAAAACCAGCAATGTACGTCGAACAGCCACAGATATTTTTTTTCAAGTGGCTCATTGGGCCTGCAGCATTGGAATGCCTCCCTAATAAAAAAAGCATATGAAACGCGTATACTCATCCTTTACTTCCTTACGAATTAGATAGAGTATTAAAAAGGGACGGATATATGCTAGCTATTTCTCTTTTTCGTAGGGTGGAGATTTCCACAGATAAGATACAAATGACACGCGAATATCCACCAATTTTCAAAACTAGTGTTGCTAGCCCGCGTTTTTTCAAATTTGCCGCCTTTTTCTAGTGACAAGATTTGGTTGACGGTCTATAATTCCAAAACAGTGCCACAACAGTGCAGTAATAATATTAGTGGACCTTGTCCTAGCAATACTCGTATTGAAAATTTAGGTGTTAAAAAAGCGTGTCCTATTAATATAAAAAATAAAGATTTAGATGTATCTAAAGAACAGGAAAAATTTATGTTGACTCATTGACTTCGAAACTGTTAAATAGACTTCACTTTGACAAGATTATGTGCACAAGAAATTATTGTTTCTGTTAAAAACCTTTTAATCAGAAATCTTTCGTCTAATCGGAACAACTAATTAGTCGTATTAAGAGCACGATGGAGGTTTTGAGCTCATGCATGTCACCTTCGAAAGCGCTGGAATATTTTTACGCCCCAAAACAATATATATAAGTATTGTAAGATTCAAATAAATAAAATGATTAAATCATTTACATTTTTAAACATTCCATGAAGACAGGCCAAGTTAAAAAAAAAGGTTTTATTTGCTGCAGTAAGCTTAAGCAGCTTATTTCCGATGTCAAGATTTATTTAAAAGACAAATCTAGAAGACAAACTACTAAAGAACCTGAAAGAACCAGAAACCTGACCATAGAGTATTTGGTCTCAAAAGCCGAGATGTTAACCAAAAAGGACCGATGAACTAGAATGTTTGGAGTTGAAAAACTTCTACCATTGAGATGTTGTCAGCAGAAGCACGACCGGAAAACATGAAATAAAGAGGAGAGAAAGATGTGAATTAGGTATCTTCTACATATATTGCAGAATATTTAACAGGTTTATACACTCGCGAGCAAAAGTATTGCATCACTTTACATTTTTCGTCTACACCAAATATCTTTGTAATTCTGTACCCTAATCTGAAAATTTTGATGTCAAATGAAAGCGTATTATGAAATGCATTAAAATATTGGCGAACGAAATAAAATTTCAAAGCTGAAGACTGTAAAAAATCGGAAAACTTAAGGTAGTACCAAATTGCTGAGAAAATAACTCAGGAAAATTATGAATAAAAGACAGATTTTGAGTAAAAGGATATTTATTATAATTAAATTAATACTTGGTGTTGCCATCCCTAGCTCTGATTACAGATAATAATCGGTTTTTCATGGATCTAATTAATTTCTTGTGGTAATCGAATGTAAATAAAATAAAATAAATAAAAATAATAAATCAATTTTAATTCAGGCAAAAAACCCATATGAATGTCAAAAACAAACATCGAAGTAAAATAAGACAATACAGTGTATAGAACGTGTAAAAATACAAAAAACAATAATTAAGTTAAAATACAATATAATAAAATAATTAAAAGCCATTACTTACATTTCTACAATTATATACACCTTAATGTTTAATAACTTACTTCCGGTTCGCATCTCGATGCAAAGACAGCCAAAACCTACTAATAGGACTGTTTAAGTCCTCACTACAAGTGGCAAGGATACAGTTTTCAGATCTGCGCAGCCTATTCCAAAAGGATGCCACCCTAGACCGAATTACAGCGAAGAAATCCGGAACGCGAGCCTCCGCAAACATACTCGATGCGCTGCAGAACCTTGGCAACTTCATCAGGATTCTGAAGGCGTCATTATATTGAACCCTTAAGGTGTTGATTGCTCTCCTGGTGAAGTTGGTCCAAAGTTGCCCTGTATAAAAGCTTTGACAGTATGCTCTGAAGAGCGTTACTTTAACCTCGTAAGAGCACCTGCCAAACTTACGGGCGAGCATGTTGCACCTCACTGATAAGGCTCTTCTTTCTCGCTCGATGTCCTTATCGTCCTTCAGATCGTCGGTAAGGATATGCCCGAGATACTTAAACTGCTGCACCCTTCGAACAGGTAACCCATTTAAAAATACGTCAAGTATCCTATCCGGACCCTTCCCCGCCTTAAATATTAGGTATTCAGTTTTAGAACTGTTATACTTCATTCCATGAGAGATAGCATATTTCTCACAGAAATGTAGCAACCTTCTGAGGCCCTCAGCAGAAGGGCTGAGAAGCACCATGTCATCCGCATAGCTTAAACTATTCATATTCATATTCATATTCATTCATTTATTTGCATAAAAACACATCGACATGCATGCAAATACAATATTTACACTACAGCTAAAAATATGACAAAACAAATTTTACAAGAATTAAAATCAGAATGAAATACATAAAATAAAATAAAAAATCTTAGTTGAATATCAGGTACATTAGTGAAATACAATTTTAACCAGTAAACAAATAATTTAAAATAAGACAGTAATAATTAATATAAAGAATTAAAGATCAAGAATAAAGTCATAATAAGAGTCCAGTAAAGTATATAAAAAAAGGAAGGAAAATAGGTAAACATATTCTATTCTATTCTATTCTAAAATCAAAAGAGAGATGTCAGGTACATTGGTCAAAAAACTTATCATAGTATTCGTTGATGGAATAAAAAGGACGGCTCAAAAAATATGCTTTAACTGTTTTGTCAAAAGTTTTAAAATCTTCTATATTTTTTATTTCATCAGTTAACAGATTGTATACTCTTATGGCAGTATTATTTAAGCTCTAAAAATACAAAAAACAATAATTAAGTTAAAATACAATATAATAAAATAATTAAAAGCCATTACTTACATTTCTACAATTATATACACCTTAATGTTTAATAACTTACTTCCGGTTCGCATCTCGATGCAAAGACAGCCAAAACCTACTAATAGGACTGTTTAAGTCCTCACTACAAGTGGCAAGGATACAGTTTTCAGATCTGCGCAGCCTATTCCAAAAGGATGCCACCCTAGACCGAATTACAGCGAAGAAATCCGGAACGCGAGCCTCCGCAAACATACTCGATGCGCTGCAGAACCTTGGCAACTTCATCAGGATTCTGAAGGCGTCATTATATTGAACCCTTAAGGTGTTGATTGCTCTCCTGGTGAAGTTGGTCCAAAGTTGCCCTGTATAAAAGCTTTGACAGTATGCTCTGAAGAGCGTTACTTTAACCTCGTAAGAGCACCTGCCAAACTTACGGGCGAGCATGTTGCACCTCACTGATAAGGCTCTTCTTTCTCGCTCGATGTCCTTATCGTCCTTCAGATCGTCGGTAAGGATATGCCCGAGATACTTAAACTGCTGCACCCTTCGAACAGGTAACCCATTTAAAAATACGTCAAGTATCCTATCCGGACCCTTCCCCGCCTTAAATATTAGGTATTCAGTTTTAGAACTGTTATACTTCATTCCATGAGAGATAGCATATTTCTCACAGAAATGTAGCAACCTTCTGAGGCCCTCAGCAGAAGGGCTGAGAAGCACCATGTCATCCGCATAGCTTAAACTATTCATATTCATATTCATATTCATTCATTTATTTGCATAAAAACACATCGACATGCATGCAAATACAATATTTACACTACAGCTAAAAATATGACAAAACAAATTTTACAAGAATTAAAATCAGAATGAAATACATAAAATAAAATAAAAAATCTTAGTTGAATATCAGGTACATTAGTGAAATACAATTTTAACCAGTAAACAAATAATTTAAAATAAGACAGTAATAATTAATATAAAGAATTAAAGATCAAGAATAAAGTCATAATAAGAGTCCAGTAAAGTATATAAAAAAAGGAAGGAAAATAGGTAAACATATTCTATTCTAAAATCAAAAGAGAGATGTCAGGTACATTGGTCAAAAAACTTATCATAGTATTCGTTGATGGAATAAAAAGGACGGCTCAAAAAATATGCTTTAACTGTTTTGTCAAAAGTTTTAAAATCTTCTATATTTTTTATTTCATCAGTTAACAGATTGTATACTCTTATGGCAGTATTATTTAAGCTTTTATCAAAGTTTGCGTACCGTGCATCATTTAAGAGTAACCTATTTCTGTTTCGCAGTTTATAATTGTTGATCGTCGCACCTTGTTCCGAGTACAAGTGTTTATTAGAGAACACGTAAATACATATTCTATATAGGTACATAGAAATTACAGTCAGAATTTTATTGTTTTTAAACATATCACGGTGTGACTCAGGTATATCGCGGCATCCTTCAACTATTCTTAGGGCTTTTTTTTGTTTAAGCAGAAGTGAATTTATATTAGTTCCGTTTCCCCAGACCTCAATGCAATATCTAATTATGCTTTCAAAACAGGAAAAGTACATGGTTAATAGGACATCTTTGCTTGCAATATTCATTAGGGATTTCATAGCATAACAAGCCCCTGCTAATTTTATATTAAGCTTGTCGATTTGATCATGCCATCTCAGATATGGATCAAGGTCTACACCTAAGAATTGCACGCATTTTGCTTTACTGATTGGGATATTACAGTCAAAATCAGGGCTAGTTGTGCTCCTACGAAAAGCCATATAGAAACTTTTGCTACAGTTCATTTTCAATCCGTTGGCTGCAAACCATCTAGTAAGGTGCATCCAGGATTCTTGCATATGCACATTTAAATCTTCAACGGACGTTGCACTTAAAATAACACTCGTATCGTCAGCGTAGAGATATGGAGTGCCATGGCTCAATATATCAGGTAGGTCATTTATAAATATTATAAATAATAAGGGTCCTAGTACTGATCCTTGTGGAACTCCATATTTAACATGTTTCACTTCGGATCTTACTGCATTTTCACTTGAGCTATTACTTATTTCAACATATTGACATCGGTTGGACAGGTATGATCTCATCAAGGCCAACGCATTGCCACGCACCCCGTAGAAATCAAGTTTACTTATGAGTATTTCGTGATCAACGCAATCAAAAGCCTTGGTGAGATCACAAAAAATGCCCCCGCAAATTAGTCCTGTATTAAGGTAATTCATAACTTCTGTGACCAGTTTACTTACGGCTGCTAACGTGTTTCTGTTTCTCCTGAAACCATATTGATGCGAGGTAAAAAGTACGCAGTTTTCAAAATGAGCTTGTAATCTTGTAGCTATACATTTTTCAAAAACTTTGGCAAGAATTGGCAACAGAGATATGGGTCTGAAATTATTAATATCAGTTTTGCTTCCCTTTTTATGAATTGCGACAACTTTTGCTTTTTTGAACAACTCAGGGAAGGTTCCATTAAGTAGGCAATCATTAAAAATCATACACAGAGGTATACATAACACATTTATGTTCATTTTAATTATGTTGGTGTCTAGATTATCTGGTCCTGTTGAATATGTACTTTTCAGATTTTTAACAATACGAATAACTTCAGGCTCGATGATTGGTGTCAAAAATATCGATTGATTGCAACTAGTGCCCCGTTTTTTAAGTATTTTCATAAAAGTAGAGTCATTAACTTTTGTTGTGTTTTCGCCAACACTAATGAAAAAATTATTAAAGTTATTTGCTATCGTTTCATCATCATTAACTACGACATTATCAATTTTGAGAGTAATCTTGTCGTTTGACTTGCATTTACCTGTGTTTTCTCTTACTAAATTCCACATTGCCTTTGATTTATTTTTAGCTCTAGAAATAGTTTTCCTTGTATGATTTTTCTTAGCAGTTACCAGTACATTTTTAAATGTTCTTTTATACAATTTGAAATAGGAGATAAAAGCTTCGTCTTTATTTTTCCGTGACATTACAAGTAGCTTCCTCTTAAAACGACTTGACTTTTTTATTCCTCTAGTGACCCACTTTTTAGGCTTTTGTGAACAAACAATGTTCTTATAAGGGAAATGTTTGGCAGCCAAGAGATTAAATAATCTGTAGAATATTTCAAGCTTATCATAACAATCCATATTTGCAAACTGCGAGTCCCAATCAATATTTTTGAAATCGTCTTGAAATGCTTGAATTGATTCAGCAAGGAAAATTCTCCTTTTTATAACTTTACATTTTCTAGGATCATAGCTAATTGGGAAACTAAGCGTTATGAGCTGCGCATCATGGTCAGAGAACGAACATGGGATAACTTGTGCATCAGAGTAGTGGTCACAGTTTGTAAGAATATTATCTACTGTAGTAGAAGAAGTCACTGTGGTCCTAGTCGAATCTGTTATAGTAGGCTTAATGTTATGTTCTAATATTAATTGGAGTAGTGCTTTAGTCTTGCTAACATTACAATCACCAAAATTTACATTAAAATCACCGGCGATAACCATACTACGTACTTTCATTTTATTTAGGTAATTTTCCAGGATGACCATAAAGTCCTTTAAACTAGAGCTAGGACACCTGTACAATACTGTCACGCAAAATTTGGACGCTGGGGTTATCTCCACGATAATTGAAGAAATTTCAAATATTTTTTCTCGCAAGTAGGGTTTAACATCAACTACTTTGTAGCGGTCACCAATATCTGACCGGATCAAAATGATTGTGCCTCCTCCTTTTGTACAAGATCGCGATGACTGAGTCGCAACTTTATATCCGGGTAGGTGAATCGTATCGTATTCTGTAGGCTCTAACCATGTTTCTGTCAGTAAAATAACATGAGGTTTGTCACTAATGTCTAGTTCAATAAAAGCTTCTAAACTTAGTAATTTATTACGCAACCTATTAATATTCAGGTGCATTATAATAAGCTTACTCAATTTGGACTTATCTGTACAAGTTTTTAAACTGCCACTACTCATAAAAAAGACAACCCATTGTAGAAACGTTCATTAATATGCTTAAGAGCTATATTTATCGATGTAGCAAGTTTAAATTTACCAGACATTTTTAATTTATAGCCATCATTTTTATAATCAACAAGCGAAAGGTTACGGTCAATATTTTGTACATGCACAAAATCATACTTTAACAATCTATCATGCAAAAGCCTGTTAACTTTACTAACAAAGGAATTAAATTCATAAGCATTTTCGTCGATGCTGCTTGGGATGTGGCAAACAATAACATTACAATGAGACAGAAATTTTACAGTTTCTTCAATAATAGCAGCAGTTTGAAATGGTGAGTATATATTGTAGTCGCTACCTCCACACATGATAACTACACAATCTTTTTTGGTATACATTTTGACCTTCTCCTTTAAATCTTGTAGAACTCTATCAGTTGTCCCCAAATTGATAACGTCGGCTGTGAAATTGTAATCACTTTTTCTTATTCTAGATAACATTGATATTAATTCCGTTCCATGAAAATCAGATACTAATAAAAGGTTCGGTTTCTCTTGGATATTTGTAGCGATGTTATGGTTTGTGTCCAAGGACATCTGTGTAGTGTTTTCGATAGTTTGTTTTGGTTGGTCTATGATGTACTTGTTTTCATCTTCAATATCTTCATCAACAGTCTTATTTTTAATATCTATAATACTTTTGTGTAGAATTTGCATTGATCTTTGAATTTTGTGTAGTGACACTTTTTTTGTCTCTGATACTTCGTACTTCCTTTTTAGGTTTTGATAGTCAGTTATTATCTTGCTTAATCTGCGAGTAAGTTTCTTTATCTTATTTTTGTAGCATATAATATCCTCTTCAAGTTTACTTATTTTATTTATATTGTCACTAAATTCGTTAGCAGAAGCGTCTGGATTTTTCATTGTTTCAAATAACTGTTTATTTTCTGCTTCCAGGTCCTCGATTCTCATTGCCAGAGATAGGTTCTCTTCCTCTTTTTTCTTTATTTTCTGCTTAAGCGGTGTCAATATTTTCATGTCCTCATTATTGACGCAGACACCACCTATGTGGCATCCGACCCTGGTGCTCCTCAACCCCGCTATCAGGTCATTCACGTAGAGGTTGAAAAGGTCCGGAGAGGTAATACCCCCTTGGCGAACACCGCATTCCAACCTATATTCGCTGGAAGTCGCGTCGCCCCATTTTACATAGTTCGTTTGGTAAAGTCGAAGGCATAGTTTTACGGCTTTCTTCAGTACACATCGTTTTACTTTCTTAACTGTAACATCAAATGGTTGAAATGGGCGAGAATAAAACACACATGTATATGAAAAGTCTGGACAAGAGTGCACAACCAAAAACTGTAACTTTTAGTAGTATCTTTATCTCTAATCTCAATCAAACATGAAAGTCGAGCTATGATAAATTAGGTACTAAAAAGTAGCTTTTTAGAAACGAATTGTTAAATATCTAAGTTGTGATACATACTATTACAGATATTTGTACTTTTTAGAAGAATATTTTTGATTAAAGGCTAATTCAATAAAGATTTTAAGAAAACACTTCTAACTTTATTTAAATCATACCTAAAACTTGTAGGATATGAAAGATGTAGATGTAGTGTACGGACCCCTGGCCAGATACAAGCGGGCTGTCGACCACTGATGCGTTCATTCAGCCCTTGTAAGATATGAAATCTTATTATCTATAAGTGGAAACTGTATTGGCTAATGCAATATCTTTACTGTGTTACTTTTATGTGTAATTTCGACTGTTTGTTTACCTATTACTAAATAAATAAATAAATATGGAAAGTTTTGTGGTGGCAATATTTAATCAAAAGCAAATAAAAAAAAATTTTTGCTCACTGGAATTCCAGTATGTGACAATACAAAATTTGAGAAACCCTCCAATACACCACAAAATGATATGACAAAGCAATTTTACAATATTCCTCATCCAGATAGGGCACCGTTACATCATTAGATTGTGGTTATCTTTAGCAGACTCATATCTTAATGAGTTAGTATTCATCAGAGGATTCAGCAGGTGACAAAATGAATTCACCCCGGAAGAGTTGCTGTTTACCCAATATATCCAGCAGCCAACTTTTACAATAACCACACAACAATTAGAAAGAAATTGCTAGACTTCATGGACAAATTTCAAATGATACCTAAGTATAATATTAATTTCAGGTTTTACTTATGTCAGAAATGAAGAAGGGACAAAATTTCAAGCAACTTCACCATTTAAGTATTTTAACTACTGACGCTTCAAGTTTAGTTTTGAGTGGGATGTTAAAAGTTTAGGCTAGCCACAGTATGATTGAACTCATTTAAACTTTCTGTTTAGACACATGACCACTGACTACCAACCCTGACCAAAATTAAAGAAAAGAACCGAGACCCGGACCTGGGTTCGATTCCCGGCTTCGCCACCAGTGGGCTTGATCGCTTTTTCTTTAGTGTATGGTATCTATTTCAGTTTAAAGAAAAGAAATTATATAACAGAAATTACCATGTATATTTATACATCTACAGATGAAAATTAATTTCAATAGATTATATTGTATTAGTATTTGTAAATGACTCTTATTTAATTATATTTTTTAAAGGAACCAGTATACACACAACGCTTTTTTATGCAATTCGGGGACTAAGAAAGTTTTTAAATTAGACAACAAACACTCATTCTAACCGATTTAATAAAAAAAAATTATTAGCTTGACAGAACATAATAATATTACTACTTCAAAACATTTGGTAAAAGCAGCACTATTTTCACAAACAGTGGCTAGAAGCTATAAGAAGACAAAGCAGGCATGACGGCAAGATATGACCCGAAGGCGACCCCTATTCCTATAAAGTTGTCTTGAGCACAGGCCCCTCATTGATTTCGACACGCTTTGCATTACAATAGTAACCACAGCAGACTAAGTTCAAAACAACGGCCAAGATCCCAGCGTCTAGAAAATAACGCAAAGACGACAACGAATAACAAATAAACACTAATAATTTAAACAAATGCACGATTAAATTAAGGTCAGATGGCGGTCGCTTTCGTATAACTGGTGCCTACGCCAAATATTGGGATTAGTTGTCAAAACGGACCCCAGGCTCCCACGAGCCGTGGCAAATGCCGGGATTACGCTAGGAGGATGATGATCACTTTAAACTAATAATGCACGATCAAGTGCGTAACGCTGCGATGCGTTGCGTTACAATCAACACTACACGAAACGAAAGGGTTGATTGATTTTTTTTTTTTTTTTTTCTTCGTCCTTCTGGACAGGCTAGGACCATAGGCCATACCGCCTCGTCTTGAGTGAAGTATTTCTATTTTCCTTTATTCTTCTTGTTTTAATTTCATTAGTCTTCCTTTTAATAGGGTTGATTGATGACAATGATGACATTGACATCATCTTAGTTTTGACAGCTAAAGTGTTGCCTGTTGCTGTCAACATACTGTCAACGCACTAAGGGTGCGCGCACACGGGCGACAAAGTTGCTCGGCGACTTTCGTATTTGTATGAAAAGTTGCGTCGCCTCGTATGCGCACTTTCATACTAGGCCATGGCCGCGACAAAAAAGTCGCCGGCAACAGTTGCCCGTGTGCGCGGGGCCTAACAGACGAATCTACCGGACTCATAGATTTATATATTATTAAGCTAGATTGAGTTGTTAGGTCAAAAAGTGTGTCCACATGAGAGGGTAAAGTTGGGGCTGGTGTCCCTCTCGCACTTATTGTCAAAATTATTTGAATGACGCCATCACTGTCATTATTTGGGGATACCAGTCAATATTCAAAGTTACTACCAAATCTACTAATACCGAATTAAAGGTTTTTTTTAATTGCGCAAATCTTTGGTTTTATGGCTTCATAAAGGTGCGTTTAAAGGTGCGTTTAAACGGCGCGTGTATTGATGGTTCCTCTTCATATAATTAAATAAAGCTTTAAATCATATCATTGCTCCACTCCATAATTCGAACACATGAAAACGCCGATAAATAAATTTATAGTTTAAAAAACTCTAGAAAAACACGCTTTTATAAATGCACGTAAAAGCCAAAAATAAATTATGGATCATTCAAGTTGTCTCTATTTCTGGGATGAAGAGTAAACTATGTGCTTTTTTATAATATTTGATTGTAAAAGCGTGGGGCGCTGCAGTCGTGCTGCAAGTGCAGTTAGCGCGCCAATCTGTGTAAAGTTGTAAACTGCTTCTCGTAATATAGTTTAACTTGATTTCTCAGCAAGTTATACAAAAAGATTTTCCTGTTACAGCGCCCCACGCTTTTACAATCAAATATTATAATTAAAAGCACAGAGTTTACTCTTCATCCCAGAAATAGAGACAACTTGAACGATCCATAATTTATTTTTGGCTTTTACGTGCATTTATAAAAGCGTGTTTTTCTAGAGTTTTTTAAACTATAAATTTATTTTATACTTTTTAGTCGTTAATAATGAAATATCTTTAAAATTTAAACATAAATTTATTCCAAGTAGGCGAATTTCGCAAGCCATTTGTGGCTAACACGTATTGCTACTTAATAATAATTAATACCACCTGATGTATAGGTACCAAGCTTATCGCAATTATGTTTTTCATTGATTCATTTAATTTTTATTTCAATTTCTATTTTATTGAGCCCACATTCTCTCCATCTCCGCCAGTGTGTCTGTATTGCATGGTGTTTTACCTTTCAGATTTAGAACAATCTAGCTCTTCTATCTGGAGAGCACTAAGTAATTTTACTCTACTCAGGGCCACATGAGCCTGTCCAACCGCAAAAGTAAGGGACCCTAAATACACCACTGCGTAGTGCCTTGCATCTTGTGCACGGTATTTATATTTATTTGAAGATTAATGCAATACGGAACTTAAGGATTTCATCTTACTCTGTAAGAGGATAGAGATAAAGGGTTGAATTTTCTCAGTCACACTCTAGTATATTTACGTTGGGTTGAACCTGGATATGGAACGTGGACGCGACATTTTGCTAAGCAACTAAAAGACTGATAGTGGCTCTGGGAACTGTAGACCTTCGCGACATGCTTAGCAGTAGCGTGGCGTGAAATTTTCGTTGATAAAGCCACCCCCACCCCCCACCTTATTTTCGCTCTTAAGGGTCGCAAGAAAACCCACACCCACCTTTTTTATATACTACGTTAATCTTTCTTTTTTTCGGGGGCCGAGCCCCCCTTTATTTACTCTTAAGGGTCACAAGAAAACCCTAACCCAACTTATTTTTAATATTACGTTAATCTTTCTTTTATGCGGGGGGCTTCGCCCCCCGAGCCCCTCTTACTTTTGCTCTTAAGGGTCACAAGAAAACCCTTAACCAACTTATTTTAAATACTACGTTGATATTTATTTAGGCAATCATGGTCGCGCGATAAATGATAAAACAGCAGGCCGTCCCTATCGATGTCCGATGTTTTATCGTTTATCGCGCGACCATGATTGCCTGGCTGGGCTGCATATTTAAGGGTCACAAAAAAGACCCTAACCTGACTTAGTTTAGATATACTGATTCGGTCTTTCCTTTTTCCGCTCATAAGGGTCGCAAGAAAACCCTAACCTAGCTTAGGCCTCGCTTCGCTTCGGTCAATAATAGGTTTGTTATAACGTTGAAAACGTAACGTTCGAAGTTCATTACGTGGCCTTTCTCACAAGCGCAAACAGAACTATGATACGATATGCCATCATGGAATGCCAGTGCCTATCTTCGGGCTTCATTATCAGACCTTGAAACCTAATCGTGGTCAAAGTTCATAATAAGACTTTTCTAAGAAACCCAAAAACAGCTATGATAAGAAGTTCCATCATGTAGTTCCAGTTCATATCTTCCGGCTCCAACATCAGACCTTGAAACCTAATCGTAGTCAAAGTTCATTACAATACTTTTCTAAGAAACCCAAAAACAGCTTTGACACGATGTTCCATCATGTAGTTCCAGTTCATATCGTCCGGCTCCATCATCAGACTTTGAAACTTAATCGTAGTCAAAGTTTATTACAAGACTTTTCTAAGAAACCCAAAAACAGCTTTCATACGATGTTCCATCATGTAGTTCCAGTTCATATCTTCCGGCTCCATCATCAGACTTTGAAACCTAATCGTAGTCAAAGTTCACTACAAGACTTTTCTAAGAAACCCAAAAACAGCTATGATACGATGTTCCATCATGTAGTTCCAGTTCATATCTTCCGGCTCCATCATCAGATCAGTTCAACAGTACCATATTATTGTATTGTCATCAGGAACTGCATACAGCTGCCAATTTTCATTACGCTACGATCCTTGGAAGATGGTTAAATTAGCCTCCGTAGATTCCATTACAAATAGTTAGTTACATACACGACGACCTAATAAAAGCGTGTTAAAAACTTAAAACTCGACTTCCGTCGTCGCGCGCTTTGTACCATCTGTTTAGACGGCGCGTATTAACACGAGCCGAGCCGAAGATGGCGCGCGCGCCTTTGATCCGTGTCGAAAAAACCGACAAGTGATGGATCGCGTCGCGCGAACGTTGCCGAGCCGAGCCGAGCCGCGCCGAGCGTAGCTGTTTAAACGGCGCGTGGCGCGCCGGATCACGAGCCTATAGCCTATTCGTTATAGCCTGGCTCGGCTCGTGATCTGGCGCGCCACGCGCCGTTTTTCGGCTCGGCTACGCTCGGCGCGTTTTTTCGCTCGGCTCGGCTCGGCAACGCGCCGTTAAACAGATGGCGCGATCCATCACTTGTCGGCTTTTTTTTCGACACGGATCAAAGGAATCTACGCGCGCGCCATCTTCCAAGGATCGGCTCGGCTCGTGTTAATACGCGCCGTCTAAACAGATGGTACAAAGCGCGCGACGACGGAAGTCGAGTTTTAAGTTTTAAGTTGGGTTTCTTAGAAAAGTCTTGTAGTGAACTTTGACTACGATTAGGTTTCAAAGTCTGATGATGGAGCCGGAAGATATGAACTGGAACTACATGATGGAACATCGTATGAAAGCTGTTTTTGGGTTTCTTAGAAAAGTCTTGTAATAAACTTTGACTACGATTAGGTTTCAAAGTCTGATGATGGAGCCGGACGATATGAACTGGAACTACATGATGGAACATCGTGTCAAAGCTGTTTTTGGGTTTCTTAGAAAAGTATTGTAATGAACTTTGACTACGATTAGGTTTCAAGGTCTGATGTTGGAGCCGGAAGATATGAACTGGAACTACATGATGGAACTTCTTATCATAGCTGTTTTTGGGTTTCTTAGAAAAGTCTTATTATGAACTTTGACCACGATTAGGTTTCAAGGTCTGATAATGAAGCCCGAAGATAGGCACTGGCATTCCATGATGGCATATCGTATCATAGTTCTGTTTGCGCTTGTGAGAAAGGCCACGTAATGAACTTCGAACGTTACGTTTTCAACGTTATAACAAACCTATTATTGACCGAAGCGAAGCGAGGCCTAAGCTAGGTTAGGGTTTTCTTGCGACCCTTATGAGCGGAAAAAGGAAAGACCGAATCAGTATATCTAAACTAAGTCAGGTTAGGGTCTTTTTTGTGACCCTTAAATATGCAGCCCAGCCAGGCAATCATGGTCGCGCGATAAACGATAAAACATCGGACATCGATAGGGACGGCCTGCTGTTTTATCATTTATCGCGCGACCATGATTGCCTAAATAAATATCAACGTAGTATTTAAAATAAGTTGGTTAAGGGTTTTCTTGTGACCCTTAAGAGCAAAAGTAAGAGGGGCTCGGGGGCGAAGCCCCCGCATAAAAGAAAGATTAACGTAATATTAAAAATAAGTTGGGTTAGGGTTTTCTTGTGACCCTTAAGAGTAAATAAAGGGGGCTCGGCCCCGAAAAAAAGAAAGATTAACGTAGTATATAAAAAAGGTGGGTGTGGGTTTTCTTGCGACCCTTAAGAGCGAAAATAAGGTGGGGGGTGGGGGGGTGGCTTTATCAACGAAAATTTCACGCCACGCTACTGCTAAGCATGTCGCGAAGGTCTACAGTTCCCAGAGCCACTATCAGTCTTTTAGTTGCTTAGCAAAATGTCGCGTCCACGTTCCATATCCAGGTTCAACCCAACGTAAATATACTAGAGTGTGACTGAGAAAATTCAACCCTTTATCTCTATCCTCTTACAGAGTAAGATGAAATCCTTAAGTTCCGTATTGCATTAATCTTCAAATAAATATAAATACCGTGCACAAGATGCAAGGCACTACGCAGTGGTGTATTTAGGGTCCCTTACTTTTGCGGTTGGACAGGCTCATGTGGCCCTGAGTAGAGTAAAATTACTTAGTGCTCTCCAGATAGAAGAGCTAGATTGTTCTAAATCTGAAAGGTAAAACACCATGCAATACAGACACACTGGCGGAGATGGAGAGAATGTGGGCTCAATAAAATAGAAATTGAAATAAAAATTAAATGAATCAATGATAAACATAATTGCGATAAGCTTGGTACCTATACATCAGGTGGTATTAATTATTATTAAGTAGCAATACGTGTTAGCCACAAATGGCTTGCGAAATTCGCCTACTTGGAATAAATTTATGTTTAAATTTTAAAGATATTTCATTATTAACGACTAAAAAGTATAAAATAAATTTATAGTTTAAAAAACTCTAGAAAAACACGCTTTTATAAATGCACGTAAAAGCCAAAAATAAATTATGGATCGTTCAAGTTGTCTCTATTTCTGGGATGAAGAGTAAACTCTGTGCTTTTAATTATAATATTTGATTGTAAAAGCGTGGGGCGCTGTAACAGGAAAATCTTTTTGTATAACTTGCTGAGAAATCAAGTTAAACTATATTACGAGAAGCAGTTTACAACTTTACACAGATTGGCGCGCTAACTGGACTTGCAGCACGACTGCAGCGCCCCACGCTTTTACAATCAAATATTATAAAAAAGCACATAGTTTACTCTTCATCCCAGAAATAGAGACAACTTGAACGATCCATAATTTATTTTTGGCTTTTACGTGCATTTATAAAAGCGTGTTTTTCTAGAGTTTTTTAAACTATAAATTTATTTATCGGCGTTTTCATGTGTTCGAATTATGGAGTGGAGCAATGATATGATTCAAAGCTTTATTTAATTATATGAAGAGGAACCATCAATATGGAACCCAAAACATCTCGGTCACAAAAATCGCAACAATATAATAGGCTTTCGTTCGTATCTACACGGACGGCTCGGCTCGCGTAGGATCGTGCTACCTCGCGCCGTGTAAACGCACAGGCTCGCGTTCGTATTGAGCCGAGCCGCATCTACACGGACGGCTCGGCTCGCGTAAGATCGTGCTAACACGCGCCGTTTAAACGCACCTTAATAATGACTTACCAATTCGTTACAAGCTTAAAGCTAGGAACACACTACGCGGACGTCCGTCGTGAATCGACCGCGGACGGGAATCTGGACAATGGAAATACACATAGCCGTGCAAACTATCGGTCGACGGACGTGGACGTGGCCTTGAGCGCATGGACGTCCGATTGAAATCTGGCTCGCTGGATGTTTTGTTCCGTGCACACTGATCGGTCGCGGTCGCGGTCGATTTACGACGGACGTCCGCGTAGTATGTTCCTAGCTTGAAGCTAGGAACATACTACGCGGACGTCCGTCGTAAAACGACCGCGACCGCGACCTATCAGTGTGCACGGAACAAAAGCTATAAGCTAGGAACACACTACGCGGACGTCCGTCGTGAATCGACCGCGGACGGGAATCTGGACAATGGAAATACACATAACCGTGCAAACTATCGGTCGAAGGACGCGGACGTGGCCTTGAGCGCACGGACGTCCGATCGAGATCTGGCTCTCTGGATGTTTTGTTCCGTGCACACTGATAGGTCGCGGTCGCGGTCGTTTTACGACGGACGTCCGCGTAGTATGTTCCTAGCTTAAGGACGTGACTTGTCAAGCTTATTATCCGCCCAAATTACGTAGGTTGTGTATGGTAAACTGTCAGCCATTTTTAAAGTGATTCTTAAATTAGCTCCATTATTCTATATCTGTCCCTTACGGGTGTACGCTTGCGTCAAGTCTATAGTATCCTTCGTCTGAGGTTACAAGGTATTAATATCCTCCAACTTTGACCCTCTCATGTAGACACACTTTTACTAGTCTGATAAGAACGCCTTTCTGCACCGGTGATAAAGTTCAATTTAGTATGGCAAAAAAGTGTGAGCTCAATCCCTATTGAAAGTCCATGACCGGACTTGACCGGACCCGGACTACTCCCTACTTAAACAAAGGATACTATAGACAGTGTAGACTAGACAGCCAAATAATAATACCACTTCCGAACGAGATGGTCACATACAAATTATAATAAGAGTGACAGAGAGCAAAATGTTATTTTTTGTCTTTGTCATAGTTTCACTTTTTCGCCGCTGCCACAAACGAGTTTGTGGCAAACAATAAGGACGTGACTTGTCAAGCTTATTATCCGCCCAAATTACGTAGGTTGTTTATGGTAAACTGTCAGCCATTTTTAAAGTGATTCTTAAATTCGCTCCATTATTCTATATCTGTCCCTTACGGGTGTACGCTTGCGTCAAGTCTATAGTATCCTTCGTCTGAGACTCCCTAGTTTCGTCCGAAGCGTGCTTCAAGCTAGGAACACACTACGCGGACGTCCGTCGTAAATCGACAGCGGACGGGAATCTGGACAATGGAAATACACATAACCGTGCAAACTATCGGTCGACGGACGCGGACGTGGCCTTGAGCGCACGGACGTCCGATCGAAATCTGGCTCTCTGGATGTTTTGTTCCGTGCACACTGCTCGGTCGCGGTCGCGGTCGTTTTACGACGGACGTCCGCGTAGTATGTTCCTAGCTTGAAGCTAGGAACACACTACGCGGACGTCCGTCGTAAATCGACCGCGGACGGGAATCTGGACAATGGAAATACACATAACCGTGCAAACTATCGGTCGACGGACGCGGACGTGGCCTTGAGCGCACGGACGTCCGATCGAAATCTGGCTCTCTGGATGTTTTGTTCCGTGCACACTGATCGGTCGCGGTCGCGGTCGATTTACGACGGACGTCCGCGTAGTATGTTCCTAGCTTCACACTCGCGCGTGTATCGGGCGTCAAATCAAATCGGTCGGTCGATTTGATCGGCCCGTCTAGACACTATTTAAGTTAATGTCAAATTTGTCACATTGTCACTGTCACATTCACTCAATTCACTGCCATACTCATAGCTCATACTTGGCTCATACATACGCTAACTCTATCTAAATGTCCTCAGTTGTTGACTTTCTTTTAGTTTTCAATTAAATATTTTTTGCGGGGAATATTACATTTTAATTACAGTAGTGTTTTCTTATCATTGGAATAATCTTGAAAATGAAAACCATGGCACATTTGTTAACGGTTGTAAATCTAGGGATGGCTATTTTGTGATTGGAATAGGTTATGCTTTCTTCTTAGTAGTCTGTTTGCTGTGCTATTGTCAATAATATATTTGTAATAATATATCTAATAATGTATAATTTTAGACAACGTTTGATGATGGAATACTTGGTCCGTATTTATTCGGAGTGTTTGTATTTGAAAAATCTCTTTTCAACATGTTGCCTTTTTGTAGTTTTGCATAATGGCAGGGTTTTAAAGTATAATACTATCTTGTAAGAAGGTTGATTTGAAGTGTTTGGTATCATCCTTATTTGAAGCAATTCTATCTTTTTGTCTTTGAGAATGTTGAGCAAATGTAAAATATGTCACAGTGTCACACTCCTTTAAACTTTTCCATTTGATTGTTTGATAGTCCACCTTCTTGCGTTTGTGTTCAACCAAAGGTCCATGGTCCATCACACCTTCATATTTGTATTAAACTGAACTGTAGCGAGTCTGGTACTATTGTTTTCATTCAGATGTCAGTTTGTTTATTCTTCTTAATTTCAGAAGTCTCATCTCCAAGTATGTGGGCAAGATAGTTCTTTAAATTAAAAAAAAAATCCCTTTATTCATTTATTCAAAGTCACACACAGGTTGAACGCGATTAATTAACATTATTTTTACCTTTTTTCCCAACGTTTCGGCCAGGTTGCACTGGCCGTGGTCGCGGAAGACTGACGTCCCAGCAAAGTGTCACCGGAGATGTAAACAACACAAAACTACCCAATATTAATTTATATAAATGTTCAGGGTAGACAAAAAAAAAAAAAAAAAAAAAAAAAATTGTTTAAATCTACAAAAGTAAAAATTTTAAGTTTAAGGTGTCCTCCATTACTATCCATCTCTCCCGGTCTTGTAGTGCTGTGATCCGGTCTTGTAAAGCTATTCTTTTTCTATGTCCTCAACCCAACATCAGCGGTCAACTTCTGCCTTTTGCATGACCACCCCAGTCAAGAAATTCTCAATTTATTTAACTTGCAAAGCAGGTCAGTACCAACATTTTGTTTGAAACAATAAATGTTCATAGGAATTCCTTCTGTATATAATATTTTTAGTAGCATATTATTTATTTTGTTTTTAAGTTGTTTGTATTCCTTGTATTGGATATAGGCATGGTGTTCTTCTTTAGAGCTGTCTATATTAAGCTCATTTGGCAGTTCATTGTTTTTGTAGTTTTTCTGCACAGTTTACCAGTGGTATAAGTGGAACATTTGATTTTGTTTTTTTGTAAGATTGATTCATTTTTTTGTGATCTAATTTAGACCCACTTGGACGATCTTGTGAAGTTTTCATTATCTAGGTTTTCTATAACTAAGAGATAATCTTTGTTCCATATCTTCTTTCCATTATCAACTTCACAGTTTACAAATTTAGAGTAAGTATTCAATAAATTGGACAGAAGTATAATGACTAAACCTGTTGACAATTTCCGTACTTGACAGCCCTCACACTCCTAAAAAAGATTTCCAGTGGCGTTTTGCAGGTAAAAATATTCCACTCCAAATTCGTCAAAGAATATATTTGATATCCTCCTGAAACCAGTGTTAAGTAGTACCTACCCATCGTTCTAGTGACGGTGCCTACTCGAATCGTTCGAGGATTTCTTTGCCTTATACAATTTACTGGATACATCCTCATATTGAATTTTGTTCAATTTTTCTATAGTGTCTAACTAAAACCTATGATGAGCTGAGTTTTTCTCAGCTTCCCTTTTGTCGCGCCGCCAGGGGAGTCGAACACTGTCCAACAAGGTGTCAAAAAAAGCGATGATCTCAGCTGCAGCTTCTATGCTATCATTTGAGTCTAAACCAGTTCTTGCTTCAAGCTTGTTCTGAAAGTAAAAATAAATCGTCAGTAATTTTTACTGCATATAACCCTTTAATATTATTAAACAAATGTATGAAAGGGTCGATTGTAGTAGTAGTAGTAAACTCTTTATTGTACAATTAATAACAAAAAACACAGTGATTACAGTAAAGAACAGTACAAAAGCGAACTTGTAGTTGCGTCTGTAGGGTAAATTATACGGCTATTGCTGAACCAAAGATTTCCTTTGGTAGGATTGGTCCTTAGGGCCCAAGGATGGATTTTCGAAGTGGGGCCACCGTGAATTTTGATGTTAGTTTTTTGAGGTTTTGGTAGCGTCTGCTCTGGAGGAAAATAGGGTCTCAATCTATATAGAGGTATTCATTATGCTACTATTCCAAGTTTGGTACCATATGTGTATGACTTAAGTCAAATACATTATAGGACTCATATGTGCACGAGGAAGATGTTAAACTACGTAAAATAAAAAAAATAAGTAAAGATTACAGTACCTATTTATTTAAAAAAATCTAAGACAAAAAAATCCAAAAAATTGGCACGATGGTTCCTAGGATCCTAGCCCTCGTCTTCCAATACCTCTAAATCCTATTCTATATCATCTTCGATGAGTGCTTCGCGGTCCATTACACTGTAACAAAAAATAAAACAATGATTATCCAAAAAAGTTGAAACAAACCAGCAAGAAAACTAAAAGCGAGAGTAAAATGTGGATGTAAGAACAGCTGTAGAGGCCGTTGTTCTTGTAGACGAGAAGGAATGCCATGCACACTCCTATGCAAGACCAGTAATGGCAACTGTGGTAATTCTAGGTATATTAGTGTTTGAATAACTGTCACTTTTAGTTTGCTTGCTGGTTTGTTTCAACTTTTTTGGATAATCATTGTTTTATTTTTTGTTACAGTGTAATGGACCGCGAAGCATTCATCGAAGATGATATAGAATTGGATTTAGAGTTATTTGAAGACGAGGGCTAGGATCCTAGGAACCATCGTGCCAATTTTTCGGATTTTTTTGTGTTAGATTTTTTTAAATAAATAGGTACTTTACTTATTTTTTTTATTTTACGAAGTTTAACATCTTCCTCGTGCACATATGGGTCCTATAATATATTTGACATCCTTAAGTCATACAAATATGGTACCAACTTGGAATAGTAGCATAATGAATACCACTATATAGATTGAGACCCTATTTTCCTCCAGAGCAGAAGCTACCAAAACCTCAAAAAACTAATATCAAAAATCACGGTGGCCCCACTTCGAAAATCCATTCTTGGGCCCTAAGGACCAATCCTACCAAAGGAAATCTTTGGTTCAGCAAAAGCCGTATTCTTCGTTTTTTTGCCTTGTACAACTGCAACTATTGTCCCTTTGAGGGATTTCTTTTTTTTTTTGAGGGATTGTATGAGACTATTATAATAAAAATAACACGCATACATATATGGTATTCAAGAAGTACAAAAAAGTAGTGGTACTAAAGATAGAGGTAAAGAAAGAGGTATTAAAGAAAACACAAATCAGACACCGAAGAAATAAGAACCAGTTTCTTCAGGAATAATGTCACTTTCAACCAATTCATTCCCTTGTATTAGCCAAGCCTTTGTTCCTGACATGAGCATCTTCTTTTCATTCCTCTCCTGGAAGATGGCATCCTTTAGCTTCTTTAATGCAAATTGAAGTTGCATTGGGTCGCTGGAGTAATTTACTGCAGCGTTATTATATATACCTGTTGGCATGTAGTTGACAAAAGCTCCAGTGTATTTCCTCTTCCTAAATCCTGTGAATGAAGGGCGTCCGATACAAACAGGCTCTACATTTCCCAGACTCTTCGTTTGCAACGCTTGCGCCATCTTGGAGAACAATCTAAAGGGTATTAGTGGAATTATGGTTTGTTTTTGAGTGGCCCTTGATGTAAATACAGCATTTACCTCTTTCCTTTTGTGGCAAACAGCTTTCTTTGTTGTGATAGTGGAAAGAATCCCTAAGTCATCGAGATATGTGCCAAAGCAGGCTTGAAAGATCACTTGTGCTGCATGGTCTGCTGTTCCACCCGTTTTCATTGTAAAAGTAGGTACTTTTTTATACAACATGGATAATATGCCATTACAAAGGTTTTGTAAAAACTGTCTTGGTTTAGCTGCCGAATATTTAAGTATTTGAACCCTTTTGTTTCAACGTACTTCCAATGATGATAAGAAGGTAGGTAACTTATCGCTGTACGCATAGTACGTTCTTCAGTTCAAGACTTTTGAAAATACTTGTGATTTGTTTATAATGTCTCCACAATTCTACGTGGTTAGTTCTCTTTTGTCCTTGATGGACTTGATGGACAGTCTCTAAGATCTCCTGAGATTTCTCATCATCGCGGTACTTGTCGGCCATGAGTTCTAATGTAGCTGCTACAGTATTACTCAACCCTTGTGCAGGGAGGCTAATTTTCTAAAATGCAGGGTGCTCTTATTTTTTCTGCTACGTCTGTCAGATGTGCCTATTTCCTTCTTTTTCCATTAATTAACTTGTTTTATGTTTTCCTTGTACTCACTAGGTGTTGTGGCAATAAATATATTTTCTTTCTTTCTTGGCCTTTGGTCACACACAGTAGTCTGGCCTGGTCCCAAGTCCCAAGACAATATTTTGAATTTGGGTTTGTAGTGTCCTAAATTATGCTCGGCGACGCCACTAAATGTATGGTGCCTGTATCCTGTAGGTATGTGCGTGGAGTTTTTATAGATTGCTATGGCAAAGGTATTTTCTGTAGCCGTCCAGCGTTTTTTTTAGGATAGGAGGCAAACGAGCAGACAGGTCGCCTGATGGTAAGCGATCACCATTTACCATTGCATTTCTCTTGTGATTGCGTAGATATGAATTTATTAATGATTTTATCCCAGGTATTATATGTGTTCCGTGCCGGATTAAGCCAGGAGCCTGTAGAAAATTCTATAGAAATATATCGAAACTTTGCCATACCTACTTTGAAAATCTAAAGACAGACAAAGTTACTTTCGCATTTATATTATTAGTACGGATATTAGTATGTATTTCACCTTGATTATTATCCACATATTCTACATCTGTCTCCGAATCCCTAATAGAGCAAGTGGATTTAATGCCCTTTGTTCCTGATATGTACAGGAGATTTCGAACCTTGTCCACTCATTTGCCTTTAGAGGGCACATATTTTCTTGAAGCAGCTTTGCATGTTGGCACAGCTTTCATATAGTAAGTATAATATACTTTCAGTTGGGAAAAGTGAAACAATTTTTGCAGCTAGCAAATTGAATTCTTCTGGTTGGATGTTGCTCAGGAAAATAAATATTTTGGATAATCTTCATTCAAGTAATACTTGATTAATACTAATTATAGAAACCAGACTGTTAGGCCGTGTTCAAACCAAACTGACTGTAAGCCGCCGAATGTGAGCAAGCTTACTGTGAGCCCCAGTGTAAACATCAAAATAAACGGTATGTTTCGTTCACAGTATGCTGACAATACGCTTATAGCTTACAATACGCCAATGTGTGAACAAAACAGTCGGCTTGTATACGTTCACACCGCATGCGTACGCTGAGCAGCCGACTATTTTTCACATAAAAGAGCTCAGTGGTTTGAAATTCTCGCAGTATATCTCAGTTCGTGTTTCTAGACTGGTAACCGGGGTGCTAACTAAATAATGTTCGCTAAGATATTGGCCATTCACGAAGCTCTGGAGGAAGATGAAGAAAGGAATAAGAGAATTTGGGTACATCCTTTAAATTTAAAGAGATGTTATCTTGGTCAGTTTCATTTTACATTCGGAATACAGATGTTACCCTGATAAATTCAAAAAACATTATCGCATGTCTGTAAAATCTTTTGACGAATTATTGTCATTAATATGTACCAAAGTGTATAAAAAAGACACCAACTACAGACGTGCTATAGAGCCAGAAGAAAGATTAGCTGTTACTTTAAGGTAGGTAAATTAAAAATATTATAGCAAGTATCAAATCACCATTTATTAATTATATATAAATCACAATTTCTCACACAATATGAACATGTTATTAACAGACACATCTTGACTTATTAATTTTGTGCGTTCAAAACTAGAATCTGTCTGGGTAGTGGGATACATAATTAATATAGCACTGAATGTATTGAGTTGGAGTAGTGTAATAGGTTTTATTAACCCCTCGCATAATTCGCTCAATATCTTCAATTGATTCTGACTCCGATTGTTCATCTATTGTTGCACTTTCTTGAAAAATGTTAGAATTAGATGACGATGATGCCAAGGGATTATTGGTGTCGCTTTGTAAAGGTGAGGAACTGTTTTGATACTGTTGTGGTGGGAATGAATTTGGTTGTGGCTGGTTACCGTATGTTGATGATGATGACGTGTAGCCATAACCCACACTATTATATCCATAACGTGGTTGACATGCGCTAGACGAAGGGCCCGCTTCGTAAATGTTGTAATAGTTGTCACTGTATTTAATTTTTTGCATAACTTTCATTACCTCAAACTTGAATTCAAATAATTGTTTTTCTGACATCGTTTGCATGTCTGGTAACAGAGATAAAAGAAAATTGAGATGTGGGTTCATGTTATTTTCTTCTTGTTTTTTCATGGAGTTCAACAAAGTTTCCTGAAATAATGATAATCCTTTTGCTTTTCTACTTGTTTTTGAAGCAGATGACACCTCTGACGAGTTATCCAAACTATCAACGCTGTCTTCATCTTCATTGATATTGAAAGAACTGTTACTCTCTGGCGAATGTGATGATGGTGGTTGTACATTTGAGATCGTAGTATTCGAAGGTCGTGAAGATATTAAAAACTGGAGCATATCCAAAAATGGTGTTTTGCGTTTTTTTGTGGCACCACTTCCACTTTTCATGTTGCTTTCTTTATTTTTTTCGCGGACAAAATAATCTCTGAGATGTTTCCATTTTTTTTGAAGTTCTTGGACTGAAATGAAAATTTGATTTAATCTGTCAGTATTTGTATGTATATATATTGGGTTTTGTGTTATGAATATTTACAAAAATAACAATTTCTAGCTAATTTCTAATCTAATTTCGTGTGTAATGACCAATGTAGCACACTCGTATCATAATGTACTATTGTTCACAGGTATTTAGCTACAGGGGCATCCTTTGGTACCTTAAGCGAAGATTTACTAATGGGGAAGTCTACAATATCTGCGATTGTTTGTGAAACCTGCTCGGTTTTGTGGGAAATATTAATGCCTTTGGAATTACCGCAGCCCACAGAAGAAATGTGGATAAACATATCTAATTTGTTTTACACAAGAACAAATTATCCGAATTGTCTGGGCCCTATAGACGGCAAACATGTGCGAATAAGGAAACCAGCTCATAGTGGTTCAAACTTTTTCAACTATAAAAAGTTCTTCTCAATAGTCCTTTTTGCTTTAGCTGATGCAAACTGTTTATTTACTGCCGTTGATATTGGATCATGTGGAAGAGAAGCAGATAGTAACATATTTAAAAACAGTAACATGGGCAAAATGATAGCTCTTGGACAATTAAATATACCAAAATCTGCCAAACTGCCTAATTCCAGTGGACCTGAACAACCATATGTGTTTCTAGGGGATGAAGCGTTTAGTTTAAAATCAAATTTAATGAGACCTTACCCAAATCGCAACTTAACTATAGAACAGCGCACATATAATTTTCGGCACTCTCGAGCAAGGAGATGTGTTGAATGTGCATTCGGTATTTTGTCTAATAAGTGGAGAGTGTTACATTCAAGTATAAATACTGATGTCAAAAATGCTATTAAAATAATACAAGCCACTTGCGTACTACACAATTTTGTTCGTAGAAGAGAAGGCATCAATTTCAAAGATCAGTTAAGAACTTGTACTCTTAGGGATGTACGAACATCGCGATTAGTTGTGTCCACATCAGGTCAAAGGGTGAGAGAATTCTATAAAGAATATTTTGTAAATGAGGGTAGATTGAACTGGCAAAATAGATATATCTAAGCTGCGTGTAGTATTAAACAAAAATATTTCAATTGAAATCAAATAATGTCAATTTTGTGTCAACTGTTTGTAATTCTTACTTAATAAAAAAACTACTCACTAGTCTCGTTTTTTTTCTTTGTACCATACGTTTCCCAATCTTCATACATAATGGACGCTATTTCCTCCCAAGCCAATCGACGTAACTTCCTGTCGCTATATTCTTTGATATTCACATTCCAAATACATTCTCGCGTATGCACTTCGGCAATAAATTTTTCTGTGTCGAACATAATGAATGAAACACGTCTTAACACTTTGGTCATTTTCGTTTAAATTATATTTAACTTTCAGAATAAATGGGTCAGAAATGGAAACAGATATTTCTTTTACACACGTCCAATTTATCTTTCGCCTCGACTATTTTTGAGCCACTGCCGATTAATGATTTGTTTCTTTACATCAAAAAACTGTCTTGTGTCATATTGTTC
Source organism: Leguminivora glycinivorella (assembly GCF_023078275.1). Taxonomy (NCBI): domain Eukaryota; kingdom Metazoa; phylum Arthropoda; class Insecta; order Lepidoptera; family Tortricidae; genus Leguminivora; species Leguminivora glycinivorella. The sequence continues at coordinate 11,689,272 of NC_062988.1, forward strand.
ACCATGGACGGTTCATGGTCTGGTGCCCTAGCCAGTGGCGTGCCTAGGGTTTTTGAAGTAAGGCAAGCCGAAGGATACGTTTTGGCAATATGTAACTAATCTTCAGTTTTCGGACCCAAATGCATTTGCAAGCGCTTCGAAGCAAGCTAGTCACGGTGGGCTGGATGGCTCGAAAAGAGGACATTCGCACTTTTTTCAAAAAATCATTTTTTGAAAAATGCTATCCGATAGAGAATTGTATAGGGAACAAAAAATGTGGTATACATTTTTTCGAAATAAGGCATATTGACAGCAGAAAAAATTAAAGTCTGTTTTTTTTTTGTATGGGACCCAAAAATAGGTATCTTGTTTCTCAAAAACTATTAGAGGTCCCGTCTTCTACCTCTCAAGACATTGTTTATCTACATGTATAGAGTAGGAAACGATAAGCAGATTTTTTATACAGGTGCTGTTTTTTTTTTTAATCCAGTCAAAAGTCCAAACATTTTCGATTTTTTTGTTTATGACTTTTTTTGGGTTTTTACATTATATTTCGATAGTTAAAAGTTAAAATGATAACAACACATAATGGATGTAACGTTTATTAAGTTATACAAAAATCCTAAGCATATTTTTTAGATTTTTCATACAACTAAAAAATTAAAAATAAAATAAAAATTGTAAAACATTATTAACATTTTGTTTTTGCGAACAATAATTGTTTCAAGATAAAATAATACTTACTATTTTATCTTCCATAAAATGATTGAGTTGTAAATAACTAACAACAAATTTGAACCAAAATCAACTCTTTCCCAAAAAAAATGACAGAAAAGGTCGCATCTGTAACTTTTTGTTATTATTATAGAATTAAACTATCGAAAAATATTGTGGAATCCCAAAAAAGTCATAAACGAAAAAATCGAAAATGTGTGGACTTTTGACTGGACAAAAAAAAAGCACCTGTATAAAAAATCTGCTTATCGTTTCCTACTCTACACAAGTAGATAAACAATGTCTTGAGAGGTAGAAGACGGGACCTCTAATAGTTTCTGAGAAACAAGATACCTATTTTTGGGTCCCATACAAAAAAAACGGACTTTATTTTTTTCTGCTGTCAATATGCCTTATTTCGAAAAAATGTATACCACATTTATTGTTCCCTATATAATTCTCTATCGGATAGCATTTTAAAAAAAATGATTTTCTGGAAAAAGTGCGAATGTCCTCTTTTCGAGCTATCCAGCCCACCGTGCCCCGGTGGCTTTGAGAAAAGCCATTTCATTTGGTTTAGTGAACATCCTGTGCACCTATATACAATATACATATCAACAAATTTACACAATTATTATTTACAAGTAACTATCCTAAAGGAACGATCGATCCATATTTACATAACGTATACATGAGGTGCATATACTAACTATTTATACACTAATTCAAATCGTCTTTCTTTAGAAAATAATCAATTACGTCACTGTAGATTGTCGGCAAACGTTTCAGCTCTACCAAAAAAAAAATTCTCTATCGCAATAGTTGATAGGTCGGTAAGACGCTCTTGACCTTGTGTATTTCTCAGATAAGTGTATTTGTGTAGATTTCTCAGTAAGCACTTGTAGCCGGAATAGTTACGATCAGATTTTCTAATTTTAGAAGCTGAGGAAAGGCATCCTGAAGGCTATTTTCATGAATGAAATCAATCAGTTCAAAAACGTACTTACAGTTTTTTTAATTCGGGGGAGGAATACAAACACATCAATTGGCTTTTTAATGTGTTCGTCAAAGCGGTTTGGGTAAGTCAAATTGTGTGTATTACTAGATTATTCAGTATTTATAACAAATGGAGTGTCTAAATAAACAAAATAATGTAAACTCCACAAGAAATTCTTGTAAAGGTTATAAAACTTTAGTTAGGCCAATAATAGGTATCGTTAAGAATACAAGTCATCTGATATATATTAGATTCTCTTCATTTATGTAAACTTATTAAATGGTTGATAGAACAAGAAAGTTAGTTACAGCAACTGCATTTATGGTACTCTCTAATAAATATAAAATTGCGTTAACGTGTTATATTTTTATCGGTACCTATGAATTTGTCTGTGCACTGTATAGACAACTAACATTTCTTGTAAATGTAAAAAAAGGTTTGTTGTCTATACAAGGTGGTTCAGTAGGATTAAAGGCTGAGCCACGCCAGATACGTGTACGTAGACGTGTGCGTGGCGTGCGCGCTGTAAAGTACGAATCTTCAAAAGAGATGATACACCGCTAGACACACACGGGTAACACGTCACACAAGCGGTGTAATCTCTAATGAGGATTCGTCATTTACACCGCGTACGCTATGCGCACGTCTACGTACACGTATCTGGCGTGGCTCAGCCTTTTATCCTACTGTACCACCTTGTATAGACAACAAACCTTTTCTTACATTTACAAGAAATGTTAGTTGTCTAATACAGTGCACAGACAAATTCATAGGTACCTACCGATAAAAGTGCAGGTTGCTAGGACCAGTTCTAAGAGACAGAAGCCTAGAGTTGAAACTGGGATCCGGAAACCTGGGTCACCCAGCATATGGAATGGATGCTATGAGCGGTGAAAATTGGTGAATCTGAAAGTAAATAAAATAATTATATAATTAGTTAAAAAATATATTTCAACGATCCTTAGTGCAAGACTTTGTTCATATATTCGTCAGTGTTAATAGAACCGTCCTTTATTTCCTCCAAAATTTATATTCTGCAGAATTTTTCCACTTTTGTTCCACAGTATGGCATGGGTCACAGGAAACTTGCAACCATTGTTAATCATCTGAAAAAGACATTTAAATTTCTATGAATAAATTTTACAATAAAGGTACAAGTTGGCAGCCGACCGCACGCAGCACCAGCAGACGACATGTCGTCGCTTCATGTCGTCGCGACACGTCGTTGCGTCCTGTCGCTGCAGTCATGATTTCGATCCCGACTGCAGACGACAACTGCAGATGGCATCCAGTTGATTCCGAGCGGTCCGTGAAACAAGATGTCTGACGTGTTCGAGAATAGTGATCGCAATTTTTTACGTCTTTTATTAGAAGAGGAAGAAGATGATGATGACTTGCTTTTATTATACAGAAAAAGACGACAAGCCACATGTCCTATGATTAAATGCAGAGCAAGTGAGGGAACTTATTCAATACTGATCAAAAACCATTTGAAAAGCGATATGAAAGAATTCAGAGAGTATTGTCGTTTAAATGAAAAACAGTTCGATTTTATACTAAGTTTAATCAGAGAAGAAATCGAGCCAATGAAAATAAATGCCATAAATGCTGAGCAAAAATTATTTTTAACATTAAGGTAAGTCAGTAATTTACTTATTATTACTATTGATTTCACATAAACAAATAGACTCACAATCGCTAAGAAAATTTCACTAAAATGCATCCAAACGACGATGCGTATACGAATACATTATCTTATATAGATAATGAGAAGTAGTTTTGTGCCATTAGTTCAAGGTGCATTGTCAGTTGCACGCAATCGTCATTACGTCTAGGTATAATCAAGATGCACCGCGGACACGTTTGGAGCGAAATTGGGAGTCTATTTGTTTATTACTTAAACATTGTCATGACTGCGTCGACAAAATTATGATCTTCCTCTCGGTCGATTTGGTTGATCTGAAAGGATAAATCAGTGGGTTCTGGTGACCCTACCTCAGGACTCATTGGATATGATGTGTGTACTGGCCCTGGTACATAGCCTAGTCCGCTAGTTATTCCGGAGGGTCCTGGTGACGGTGCCGCGGAACTAATAGGAGAATATGCATCTAAGTAGAAATCACGAGGTGCGTTGCCTTGTCCGGCGAGTTCTGGTGAACCTGTCATCGCACCAAGAGGAGTGTAAGATCGTACAAAATGTGGTGGGGATGGTGTGCACAATTCTGAGGATGTCAATGCACGATAACTTGACGTTGAATTTGAGGGAGATGAAAATGTGTTCCTTCCAGATGAGTGACTCGCTGCCATAATCTCGTAGTCCGAAAGAACTTCACCCAAATGTTTCTTTGCCTTTGCTTTTTCATATGGTGGTAAATTACGTAAAACTTCACCAATATGTTTACAAAATAGATCAATATCATCATCCATCTTTCTGACCATATTTTTATATAGTTCCTGCCTCTGTTCGTCTCTTTGTTTCCATAATGTCAAAAATATGTCTTTCTTCTTCTTTTTTTTTGGGTGTTGTTGCCTTTACAACATTAGGCACCACATCAGCTGCTTCGGTGCCAACTTCAACTTCTTGGTCAGTAGTACTTTGCTCTGCATTATTATTGGATGAAAAAGTCGTATCCGAACCTTGTTCCTGTTCATCAACACTAACATTTTCATTATTAACATCAAGTTCCTGTTGCGATAGAGTTATATTGGTACCTCCGGCTCTGTGGTGTGGAACATTGTCTAAAAATGACAATTGTAGATGTCTGTTTTGCTTCGTTTTTTTTAGGGCAGCCGAGCCAGTGCCCAATTTGTTTTTTTTTTTTAAATCTCTGATAACTGTCACGAATTGATTTCCACTTCTTTTTACAGTCCTCGTCTGCAAACAAAAATAGTAAAAATATAAAATTTTGTTGTTACAGATTTTTGGCCACAGGGGAAACCTATAAATCTTTGTCAACTGCATACCGCATATCAGAGTGCTACATATCCCAAATTGTGAAGAGTGTTCTTAAAGTTATGAGACAAAAATTAATGCCTATTCTAATGAAACCTGCATCACAAAACGATTTCAAACGCATAGAACGTGAATTTTGGGAAAAATGGAATATACCAAATTGCGCAGGAGGAATGGACGGAAAACATGTGCGAATCAGGGCACCTAAAAAGAGTGGATCATTGTTTTTTAATTACAAAAACTACTTTTCAATTGTGCTATTAGCAATCGTGGATGCTAATTATAAGTTTGTAGCAGTTGATGTTGGTGCTTACGGAAAAGAATCTGACAATGGTATATTTCAAAAATTCAAGTGATGGGGAGGCAAATAGAGACCAATAATTTTAATATCCCGCCACCAAAAGTTTTACCAGGAACAAATGTAATCCTCCCTCACTTTCTGGTCGGAGACGAAACCTTTGCATTAAGTAGATTCATGATGAAACCCTATCCTAGAACAGTGGCAAGGCTTGAAAGAAATAAAGAAATTTATAACTTCAGATTATGCCGAGGCCGCCGGGTGACAGAAAATGCTTTTGGGTTATTGAGTCAAGTATTCAGAGTATTTTATACTCCGATTGCTATAGCAACAGATGTAGTCGATGACCTGATATTAACAGCTTGTTGTTTACATAATCTTCTTCGGGATGGTTATCTTGAACGTAACAGCGTGCCATTCCATAGCCGCGATGATACAGATAATACCCAGGATAACATGATAAACTTAGCCCGTTTTGGTGGATTTGCTAGTAGCGACGGTTTCGAAATTAGAGAGAAACTCAAAGATTTCTTTTGTAGCGAAAATGGTGCAGTTTCATGGCAAGAAGCCACTATAGACAGAATTTAATATATTGTGTCAAGACTTTTTCATTATTTTCATACATTATGCCTCAAAAAAGTTATTTTAAATAGTAATTAGAACATTTCCACAAATATTATTATTTTTCACATAATTGTGAAATATTGCAATAAAAATATATAAAAACTCACTTGCTCTTTACTTGTTACCATTGGCTAACTAACGAACTTTCATCTGTCTGTACATACATCAACCAATCTCACTCATTCTCGTTATAATATATGTACCTACAACACACATAAACTCACGCAAATTTTTCTTTAGGCTTTGGTCTTCGTATTAAAGGCTTAAAAGTACCTATGTCCAAAAGTAACTAAAAATATATCAGAATTTATCTGAATTAATTTATCTCAATGATATATTGACTATAATATGACTACAATTACTAAATAGAAACCATTAAATACTTACCGCTTTTATTTAACACCTTTCCAATATTTTTCCAAATATTATCTTTTATTACCGTGTTTAGATAGTTTTTGTGAGATGCATCGTACAGTGCAGGATGTTGGGCAACCTGGTTTATAAGTTTTTCTTCTTCACAATCGGAAAAATCCATTTTGAAATGAAACACGCTCGACGTATCGTTGCTCCGGCGTCAGCGACACTACTGATCTGCGGTCGGGCGACACTGCCGTCTGCCGCTCGGCGACGCGTCGCTAGCTTCATGTCGCTAACTACGGAGGGAATTTCATAGAAATACATAGAAACCAGTAGTGTCGTTGCGACACGTCGTCTGCAGTTGTCGCCTGCGGTCGGCTGCGAACTCGTACCTTAAGTAATATTCTACGTCCACTTCAGATATATATATACTTATTAGTTCAGTATTTAGATTTTGCCCACGTAATGTCGTATGAATTTGTATGCAATGTAAAATGAATACAACATTAAATGCCTTTTTACTCACCATTCTAATTATCTACTAAGTTCTACATGTACGGTACATGACTCACCTGCTTTTGCCAACTCTGCCATCTCCCATCATTGCAAGAGTTTTTGCACCTCTTCATCCATTTCCTAAAATGGAAACTACCAAACGAATGGATAATACGTAGTGAGTACGTTTAACGATAAATAATATAACCTATTGCGATCCGCGTCCACGCGTGATCTCTCATGACACGTAAATGGCCGCCGACCACGCCGCAAGCGCTTTGACATTGCGTTTCGTTGCACAATCAAAACATTTATTTATGCGAACAATATTTTTGTTATAACAATTATTTTTCGGTGTATATTACGAGAATATCATTGTTATTTTTTACAAGAGGCGCAAAGTAAAATCAACTATACTGCTATAGCTAGTGTTGAGTTCCTCACTCGTGAGGCACCTCATTTGTACCACTCATATTGTTAATTTGTCGCAGTACTTCACACGGCAAAAATGTATTGCATCACACTTCAACTCACCGCACCTCATTTTACTCGCTTGTGACAGTCGCAACACAAACACCTCACACCTCACAAAGCATTCACGTACTTCAAATGTCACAAAAACGTCAAAACTCATCATCCACACGCGCGCCTCGCGGCCCTCAAATACTCGCTCGCAACAGTAGCAACACAAACACCTCATTCCTCACAGATCATGCACATACTTCAAATGTCACAAAACGTCAAAAACTCATCATCCACTCGCGCGCCTCGCGGCAGACGCGGCCCTCAAACTCCGTCGCGAGAGTCGACACCTCAAATGAAGTGATCAACCACACGTTCAGTTACCGAACTACAGACCTTATGGCCGGGACAAAAGGTCCACCGATAATAGTTATTTGTTATACAAGGGGGCAAAGTTGTATTTTAACGCCGAGTGTGGAATTGAAAAACGAGCAAGTGAAAGGATTCTATAGTTGAACCACGAGCGAAGCGAGTGGTTCGAGAATAGAATCCTGAACTTGCGAGTTTTTTAACACACGAGAAGTAAAATACATTTGCACCCGAGTGTAACACAAAACTTTTCCCCTCATTATAGCGAGGAAACTACAACGCAAAAAATGCGTTTATCACTGCTTCCAGTAGTTCCACAGGTGGTAAATCATCTTTATTACTAGATTCACCTACTTTTATCAATTTTAAAGCAGTTAATTTGACTTTATTCAAGGTCAAATTACTTTACCCACTAGTGGATAAAATGCGTTTTTACCCGCTGGTATTGAAGGACAAAACACGTGTTTCCGAGCTAGTGAGGGGAAAAATAAAATGTATCGTTTGACTCGTTTGTACCGGAAATCGCTTTGTACCGGAAAGACAGAAGAGGCACTGTGACAACAACACTTCAAAAATCCTTTCAAAGTGAAACAGATAGTTACGTTTACCATAAGAGGGAGTGAGACAGACACACGCGGGCTTCGAATTTGCCTCACCAAAAATACGTTACACATGACTCGAAAGAAAACAATCTTATGCGCCGCAAGTTTTCATACATTTTACGCCTTTTTGATCCCAGGATAGTTAACTTGCTCGCAAAAATCGCGCAAAAAATCAGACGATTTCGCGTGAACCACATCCTTTGTCTCTGTCGCATTTGTGAAGTCATGAATAAATGCACCTGAGATGCAAAATGTTGTTTTTCGCGGCAGGTCTTCATTTTTGAATTTTTTGATAGCTATTATTGTGCTAACACATTGACCAGTATAACGTGATCTACCGCAGCAATAGAGTTTGTATGGCTATTGTTATGTGTAATCAGGGAGCTCTCTTAGACTGGACGTTGAAATGGTAACTCAAGTGTTTTGAATATTCGGAATACCAAGCATACCAACACAGAGGGCCAACCACTGAGAAGATGCGTTTACGAAGCTTGCTTAAAAACAATTACAAGATTACTGACCGAAATATAATATAAATTATGTGAAGCATGGTAGTTTAATTAAGTATTTAATCAGTAATAGAAAGAATAATTCATTTCTTAATTCAATAGAATGATAAATAAATCCGACACGAAACGTAATTCACAGGCGGTTGACGTTGACAGTAATGACAGTTTACAGAAGAAAAGTTAGTTTGTGTGTATTTGCATAAAATTTAGTTTTGTCCTACAGTGATAATACTAATTAAATGAGCCAAAATGTAATAATGGTGACAAGTTCAGTTTCACTATTTTTTTGCACACAAATGACACTAAGGCAGAATCACAGGTATATTTGATTGGGTTGGGGTGTAGCAAAGGGTACGCAGGACTTAGAAAAATTTTGATGGGAGTGGTATCATTATGACACCTACTTTTTATGATGCTATCGTATAGAGGACGCTAAAATAAGCACGTTTTGTATGGGCAACTTTTCTCTAAACTTAATAATTTCCGAGATAAATGGGTACAAAAGTTACGGGACTTGGACAAATTTTGACGGGAGCGGTGTCATGATAAGACCTATTTTTTATGAAGCTTTTGAGCTTAACGTATGTAATAATCCATACAAACGAAAGAAGGGGGGACGGGGGGGCGGAGCCCCCCGGGGGGGTTCGGGGGGCAGAGCCCCCCGAATAACAAAGCGGTAAAAGGTTATTGTCACGAACAAAATCCGGTCTTTTAGGTTAGGTTAGGTTTGTTTGATGACCCCCCAGAGCGGAAGTAGGAGCTGCCAGAAAGAAATTGTTTTTTAAGCAAAACTTTACAATCAAACATAATTTAAAACAGTTTCATAATGGTACGCAGGACTTTTGATGGGAGTGGTATCATTATGACACCTAGAGTGTTTTTATAGAGCCGGAGGCGCGGAGGGAGAGCAGCCCTCGCCCGCAAGGGCTGCAAGGAAGGGCTGCTGTTCACGCAGCGCCGGAGATGCGGAAAGTCACTATTAATTCTAAGTGTATTACTAACTTTTAATTTATTTTTTTTTAATTTGCGGGAGTGGGACATTTCATTGTTGTATTGGGCGGGGCGGAGCGTGGCGGGGACAGTTTCGTTTGCACCGGCAGTTGTTGCGTTTGATTCCGCGCCTCCTTAATCCTGGATATACCCGGTGGATATCCCGAAGGAGGCGCCGGAATCGTGCGGCATCTGATGGCAATGACCGCAAAATGTTCTGCCGGTACATATATTCACCCATGTACCACCCAATTTTTCGGTCGCTTCGACAGGTCCGGCAGTGTTTTTTCAATTCCAGCCACTGCCGCTCTATGGTGTTTGTATGTATTTTGACTTTTACATTTGATGACCCTGGCACAGGGTCACCAAGAGCGGCATTGGCTGGAATATCTTTAGTTCCTGCAACATATTCGACGCTATGGTTGACAGTCGCATGCCTCCGCATCCCAAGCCGTAAGTTAACACCTACATATGCCCGATGCATATCGGACATTATGTAGGTGTCTGGAGCTACGTTAGCTTCAATGATAGGGTCTAGCACTGCGCGACTTTTGTTTTCTGTTACCTCGACATGTAACTTTTTAGAGAGGCGGCTTATGCAGCCAAAAGCCCACGTCTGGCTTTTTAATAGGCGGCCACGATTATATTTTCTAGTGTAGAGGTGGGTTTCGTCCACCTCTACAATGTCGTCGGTACCGCCTATTAATTCCCGATCGTGAGCTTCAGCTACATCGCACACCTCCCTTAAAAAATGGTACGTTTGGATTGCACTCTTTTTTGTGACGCCAACATCGATTGCAACAAACTTACCGGTCAACTATTATTACTATGCTAATCAAAGTATGTTATTATTAAGTTGTTAATAATATGAAACCACTGTAATTTGTAGCAGTAATTTAAATGGAACAAACTGTAAATAATATTATTCAATGGCAAAATTAGACCCAGTTCCATAAAAACATCAAATTAAGTTGTTATGCAGGCCTCTATGACAGTCCTTGAAATATTTTTTAATTTTATCTATTTTCTCTTGTTAAATGTTCAAGTACTCATTATGACTAATGAAATTTAGTATGTATAAAGGATATTTACCTAGTACACAACTACACATACTAGTTTTTGTTACCGATGGATTTTGTCAAACAGCCGATGCTAGAAATTATATATATATACAGATCAGTACCTCACCTCATTTGAAGTAAGACATTGTAACACCTCATTTTTGGAAATGAGGTACTCATACAAACTCATTTGAAATTGATGTCCTACCCATCACTAGCTATAGCATTCACTAAGATATACAATGGTACTTAAACATGGCGTTTCGTTACAAAAACGAAACACATATTTATACTAACTAAATACTTTCAACAGAACTATTTGTTCACCAGTATACATTACGAGAATATTATTGTCATTATTTACAAGAGCTGCAAAGTAATACCAACTTATAAAACAGTCATATCAACTATACTGCGATGGCATTCGCTACGATACAAATAAAAGAGTTGACAGCGATGCGCACATATTTATACAAACTTAATATTTTTAAATATAACTCTTCGTTGAGTTTACATTACAAGAATATTCTTTTTATTTCTTTACGAGAACTACAAAGTAATGGCAACGTATAAAAAAGTTACAGGAAGTATACTGTGATAGTAACCGCTAAGATTAAGATTGTAAAGATAATTTTTATTTTTTTGGCATTACAAGAAGCTTCTTGTTAATAGAATTATCGTAACCTTTATTCAATTAGTTGTAAATAAAACTAGAGTTCTCGTATATGTAATTCAAACAGAACTGTTTAGTGCATATTAATGTTTGCTTAGTTCTATTGAATTCAAGATATAGTAAACGTAACAATACAGTTGTTTTTCTTACGAGATTGTAGTATCAGTTACGATAAATCTATTTTACTAAACGTTCTGGTAGTATTGTTAAAATTTATTTTTTCCGTGTAGGTTTCAAATAGCGACTTTAGTGCCTCTGACGGAAAATTGGAGCGATAATTTTCGTATTTCTTATTGTTTACCAATTGAAAAAAAATCAGTTTAAGAATTTCTGCATATCGTTGTTCAACTTCAAAATAAATATTGTCTATAATTTCAATAAACATTCTTTTATATTCAGTTTGAGCGCAACTTATGTTGTGCCGGCTGTACACACTCGCCTCTCGCCTCTCGCCGAGAGTCTTGGGCGAGAAGCTCTCGACGAATGCACACCATGTACACACTCGTGCACGTCATTTGAACAGAGGATATCGGCCACGATGGACTTGGAAACTGCTGCTGCCGTTTGTCTTTGTGCTGTTAGTTATTATCATTACTTACACATATATCATAAAAAAAAAATTACTAAACCATGGCGAAAACGAAGGTGGTGGATGATTACTATGCACCGCAAAGAACCCAGTAAGTATTCACATATCAAGGTTTTTTTAGTTACTGCTGCGAATCATGTTACAAAAAATAATGTTTTTTTTTTCAGAACCACGATGGAAAATCAATTGGCGGAACTAGTAGTGGAACCTTCTGGTCAATTTCACAATTTTACAAGAATGTCCGTAACAGACTTTGAATATTTGTTGCAAAAAGTTTCTCCGTTAATATCGAAGAAGGATACACCTAAAAGAGACGCAATACCAGCCAAAGTTCGCTTGGCAATTACTTTGAGATTTTTGGCCAGCGGTGATAGCTTCGAAAGTCTGCATTTTCTGTTCAAAGTTTCTAGCTCCATAATATCAATAATTGTACCTGAAGTGTGTATTGCGTTAAACGCAGTATTGAAAGATCAAATTAAGGTAAGTACAAACACAACACAGGGTTTTATTAAAACATATTTTTAAAGTATTAATTGTACACTGCAGATAAATTAAGCCTCATACAATACCTGACCTATAATATCACTAATTAAACCAAGTACAAACAAAACAATAGCAAAATCAACAAGATTTTATCAATCAAACATATTTAAAAAAAGTATTGTACACTGCAGATTAATTAAGCCTCATACAATGCCCGACTTAAAATATCACTAATATTAGATTCCGAAATTTCTGGAGCTATTGGTTGGTTAACAATTTGATTAGATAAAATACGAATAGTAGGAGGTTCGGTAGCAATTTCGTCCCTTAGCACCGAATACGAACCGGAAGCCGACGATGACCGTTTGTTGTGTGGAGATGTACTTGGAAGTGACACTTGAACTCTAGCTGGTTCCGAATATGATGTACAAGTTGAGGATGGTCGCCTTTGGTAATAGGGTGCTGCGTAACCGGAAGCCAATGATGGCTGTATGTTGTGTGGAGATATACTTGGAAGTCGTCTAATAAATAATCCGTCTATTTCGTACATCATTTGCACACTTTCTGTTTCTGATAATTTACGTAGTTTATTTGCCAAGATTTTCCCGTAACGATCATAGTCGTCTTCAGACTGTTGCGGTTTATTGAGAACTTTATTAAGAGAACTCATAGCTTCCTTCATTGTTTTACCAGCCTCTTCTAATTCTATAGGATTTTTTCGACGACGTGGTATAGTAGGCATCTGAGGCAAATCATGTTCAGCCTGACCATCATTGCCTGTATTTGCATTCTGACTGTTTTCGTCTTGACTTTCCGGTGTAGGTGGAGTCTGAAAGTAATAAAGAATATTTATTTTACAGCTGCCACAGGATCCCCAATCATGGCTACAACTAGAAAAAGGGTTCAAATTTCCACACTGTCTGGGAGCTATGGATGGAAAACATGTCGTCATGCAATCTCCTGTACATAGTGGTACAGAATACTACAACTATAAAAGGAGTTTCAGCATTGTACTCCTTGCTTTAGTTGATGGCAATTATAATTTTGTTTTTGCTGAAATCGGAAGTCAGGGTCGAATTAGTGACGGTGGTGTCTTTCAAAATAGTCGACTATGGCAAAAAATGTGCTCAAATAATTTAAACTTGCCAACACCACGACCACTTCCTGGTAGAACAAGAGAAGTCCCATATGTTTTTCTAGCAGACGGAGCATTTGCATTAACGACTCATGTGATGAAGCCATATCCTGGAAGGCATAATGAACAAACTGCAAAACGTATATTTAATAAGAAACTTTCGTCTTCACGCGTTGCAGTTGAAAATGTGTTTGGGATACTAGCTTCAAGATTCAGAGTATTTCGAAAACCTTTACTTCTGAGCCCAGAAAAAACAACTGTGATTACTATGACTTGTGTACTACTACACAATTTCTTAAGAAAGAGTATTACTTCATCGTCAATATACACACCTCCTGGTACTATAGATGTTTACGACCAAAACAATGAACTGGTATCGCCGGGGTCATGGAGGAACGAAATTGAAGACACATTTTATTTATTTTTATTTTATTTATTTATTTAATAAGTTTACACGGCATTACAGCATAAACACCAATACACCGAATAAACTAACATAGACAAAAAATACAATTTACAAAAAAGTATTATAACGACACACAATTACTTAAAAATATCATACACCGACCGTGGAAGGCCTATCATCCATCGTCTCGCAATACCTCAGACACTCAAGATACACTGTCTTCCATCTCCATGCAAACAAATCGCAATCAGGTGCTGACGTCAGTAGCGCATTGAGAAGTGTCAACGCTCGAGGAAGCGGTGAGTTTTTGCGTGACACTGTGCGCGCTATCGGCACCGCCAACAGCGGGCGCACACGCGGTCTCAGACTAATTCTGGGAATATCAGGCACATACAATCTGAGAACGCAATTTACCAGATCTGAGCAGTCTGATTCACCCCGCAGCATCCGACAAACGGTGACTAACAGGTTGCAGTTACGCCTTACCTCCAGAGAATTATAACCGAGTGCTCCCAGCAAGAACTTCGTTGGGTATAGAAACGGGTTATAGCCATAGACTTTCTTGTAAAGAAATCTGAGAAAGGCCTTTTGGATCTTCTCTAGAAGTAAGACGTAAGTCGACTCATAGGGGATCCACACAATTGACGAGGTCTCCAGCTTGCTTCTGACCAGTGAATTGAAAACAAGCTTTATGGCCCCAACATCTTCGAACTCCTTAACATTGCGGATCACGAAGCCCAATCTTTGAAAACAGCTACGAGCTAGCTCACGTATATGATCGTGGAATGTCAACCGTGAGTCGAAGACAACGCCAAGATCCTTCACAGAGGACACCCTGTCAATCCTATCCAGTCCAAGGGTATAAGGCGCAAGTATAGGTGTTGCAGTTCGGCTGAATGAGCATACACAGCATTTGGCTACGTTGAAGAGCAGTTTATTTTCAACACTCCACCGCATCACGGAGTCAATGTCCTCCTGCAGGGAAATGCAATCTGCACCATTTTTCACCCCAAAGATCAGCTTCAGGTCGTCAGCGTACAACAGACATTTTGCGTTCTTTACAACTGTCTCCAAGTCGTTAACCATCAGCCCGAACAAGAGGGGACGGAGTATGGAATGGAACATGTGCCATCAGACCCTTACAAGTAATACCAAGAAGATCCTCATTGAATGCAAATCAGATAAGAGATGAATTTACAAATTATTTCTTCAACTTGCACAAAAATAATGCTAATTAACTTACTATAGAATTTGTGGAATAAAAAAATAAATAAAGCTTACCTGTTCCTCTGTATTTATTGTTTTTTTTTCCAATAACGGTTTCCTTCAAAAACGAGTCCATAAACTCAAACGCAAACCATATAGGTTTATACACGGAATCAGCACTAGCTCCGGATTGAATGGATACCTTAATTTTTCTTTTAAGGCTCCGGTACGTGGCCATAAGCGAATCCCGCTTCTTCTTTAATTCTTCAATGGGAATATCTATCATGTTGCTTATTCGCACCCAAGCATCATGAATAAATTGTTTATCTTTATGTTTTAAATGCTTTGGGTCCCAAATCACAGGTTCATTTTGATAGCATTCTAAAAATTCTATTTCACGATCGTTAGACCACATTTTAACCGATAGCGAACACGTCTTTACACAAATACAGTAAGCGGGCAACTAAATGAACGAGTGTGTACATGCTTGGTCTCGTTTACCTCGCGAGAGCGGACGAGACCCTTTGACTCGGCCGCAAAAAACCGACACGCGGCCGAGGCGAACCGAGGCGAGAACCGAGCGGGCGAGACAAGGCGAGAGCATCATGTACACACTCCTTCTCGGTCAGTCTCGGGGTGTCTCGGCGAGTGTGTACAGCCGGCATTGCGTCTCAAACGAGGAGCCGAGTACTTAGTTTTGCAAGGTGTCTTTATATATTTCTTCAAATTCTGCTTGGAAATTGACTCGCAACCATGTTTGAAAATCTTTTATTTTGTTACTGCAATATCCGACATCCACCTCGGATTTTTGCAAGATGTTATATAAGCAATCCGACCTTTCAAATACGATGGAATATCGACAGATAAAAATTAAAATTGAACGATTAGAGCATGGTCTCGAAATTTTCTGCCGCTAAAATTGTATCGCTGCCCCAGTCCCAGTCCTGTGGATTGTCACACATCTCTACAAACACGGTTGTAAGATTGTTTTTTTGATCGAAAACCGTGTTAATAAGTCGCGACATATACGTCCAGCGAGTAGCAGTTTTTTCTGCAGCGAATGTCATAAAATGCAGCTCGTTTAGTGCTGTGGCCGAAGAAAGTCGACAAAGATTACAGGGCCGAAAAGAATGAACTAACCTCTTTAATTCTATTGCACGATTTTGATAATACTAAAGCCAAGACATGTGCATTGCACCAGATGTACATTGCTTGTGGACACATCTCTTTGACTTTTTGTTACACCCCATTTCTTACACCTGACATCACGGTCGCTCCGTCATAGCTTTGTGCCACAAGGTTTGCAGTGCAATCATGTTTCATTAACATTTTTATAATTATAGGTATTTGAAAGTACGTCCGCGGTGCGACTTAAAGAAACATCAACATATCCCATGAATCGATCATGGATATCGTTTTCGCAGAAATATCTCAAAATTAAACATAATTGTTCTTTATAACCATCGAGGACATATCCCAATAGAGTGGTAATATGGGGCTGTCCGTCTGCGCAACGGATATGTGATTTGTCACTTATAAATGTTAGCGCTCGCTCTCAATAAAACAGTACAAAACCAGTATTGGATCCGTGCGTACGTCTCTGCGAATTACGAAATAAATTATAGTTTGTTTTACTATTATTATAATGGCGTGCTTTTCTATTCAGTTTCGTAGAAAAAACAGCAAAACATCTGACTTTAAAACATAAGGAATAACTTTTCATCGGTAAGTTACGATTTTAAATTATAAACTACTTTATATTAAATTTTGTCCGGAGATCAAGTTAAACTGGACAACAAAAGTGAAAGGTGATGACGCAGGCTAGACGTATGTCGTTATCTCTTGCTTCCACGTAACTCAATTCACATCACACCATCTCTTTCCAGTCTGCACTAGTGTTGTACATGCTTAATTTATAGCATCAAGTGGTGTATCGATATTTAAGTAATGAGTAAGGAATATTATTGTGTGTACCTACTACATAATGATCACACTATTTAGATAAACAAACGAGAAAGTTATCTTGCACTTATGTTTGCATTAAATTAATGGTTTATGTCGAATAATTGTATATTATCGATTATGTTAAGCTTGATTGATTATATGTACTGATGTATTAGGTACCTAATTCTTAGGTGTAATTAGATATGTTTTGGGTATATTTAGGTGACACGATTTCGTAAAATCTCTATCTGATATATGTAATAATTTAAATATCACGTTGAAGTAATTTGTAAAATAATAAATTGCTATTTAAATCGAAATAAAAAACACAACTTGAAAAAATCGAAGATACATAATTAGGGATTGGAAAATTTCATGATTTTTACTTAAAATAATTATAATCTGATTATTATACCATTTTGACTTCCAAGAAATAGTTTTCCCTTTTTGTATACCGTGTTTTATGTAACAGATTTTTGCTCCACCGTATGTGCATGTAATGTTACGGACTTTTGGGGCTTGCACAGACGGTGGTGCATAAAGCGCGTAAGGGGTTAAAATATCGTTATCGATAAACCTTACTTACGCACTACCTCATCCCTAGCACCTATCACTTGACCTTGTATCAGCCAATGGGAGCGCAGTGAGAGGGGATATGCGTAGCTGCGAGTTGGCGGAATTGTTCTCGAACAAATTACGAGCGCTTTCAAAAAATCTGCTTGCTCGCATTTCGACGCCGGCGGCGCTGGCGTGCGCCTGTGTGCAGACGCACACTATAACCAGAAGCATAACGATTGTAGCCTGCGGTACAGACATAGCGTGCGATCCTCTTCGAACCAACCTTACGTGCGGCTAGAGCGAAAGGGATAGCATTCATGGTCGGTACCGCCACGCCGTCAGTAGTGTTGCGGACTAACCATTATTGATACTTGCGTAAAAACACCACCATAATAGGGTGGTGTTTAATATATATTATATATTACATATTTGCATAATACATGATTTCGTGCATAAATACTTGACCTTTTAGTTTAATTATTAAACTTATCACAGTTTTTTCTATTAAAACGTGTGTAGCCTTGGAAGAAATAAATTAAAAAACTTTTATAATATAATAAATTGTGTATATAATATTGTCTTCTGTCACCGCGATAGTTACTCATGAAATAAATTTATGGAATCAGATTATATCGCTTATAATGAATATAATCCGTTTTCTTAGTTTTATTTCATTTTGTATATGATATGTTTTCTAGGTTCTTTTCGGTGAAGGAAAACATCGTGAGGAAACCGGACTAATTCCAATAAGGTCTAGTTTACCCTTTGGGTTTAAAGGTCAGATGGCAGTCGTTTTCGTAAAAACTAGTGCCTACGCCAAATCTTGGGATTAGTTGTCAAAGCGGACCGCAGGCTCCCATGAGCCGTGGCAAATGTCGGGATAACGCAAGGAAGATGATGATGTTTTCTAGGTACATATATATAATGGAACTAAGATCGGTTTTCTTTAATTTTAAGTAGTTTTTTTTATATTTAAAATGTGTTTTTAGGGTTTTGTAGTCAACTAGGAACCCTTATAGTTTCGCCATGTCTGTCTGTCTGTCCCTCCGTCCGTCCGTCCGTCCGCGGATAATCTCAGTGACCGTTAGAACTAGAGAGCTGAAATTTTGTACCAATATGTATATCAGTCACGCCGACAAAGTGCAAAAATAAAAAGTGGAAAAAATGTTTTATTAGGGTACCCCCCCTACACGTAAAGTAGGGAGTTTTTTTTTTTTTTTTTCATTTCAACCCTAACGTGTGATTTATTGTTGGATAGGTATTTAAAAATGAATTACTGAAATCGTTTTTTGATAATATTAATATTTTCGGGAATAATCGCTCCTAAAGGAAAAAAAGTGTCGTCCCCCCCCTCTAACTTTTTAACCATATATTTAAAAAATCACAAAAGTAGAACTTTATAAACTTTCTAGGAAAACTGTTTTGAACTTGATAGGTTCTGTAGTTTTTGAAAAATATGGAAAACTACGGAACTGCCTACCTGAGCGTGGCCCGATACGCTCTTGGCCGGTTTTTAAATATTATGTTGTTTTAATTGCATGGAGCACAGGAAGGTCCACATCTATGTATTAGTTTTTTGTTAGGAAATACAACTCTACGCTACGCCTACCTACTTTAATTGACTGGTGACACACTGAGACAGTGGATGCGCCAGAGTATAAAAGAGTGATTACCATCTCTTGTCAAAGATCTTGTTGAGACGAATGAAACGAACCCAAACACGAAGTGGTTTCAAGACCTGGTCTTTGAATACTCTTAACTACCTTCCAGCTTCATCATCAGATCCTGGGTACCATCTCTTGTCAAAGATCTTGTTGAGACGAATCAAACGAGCCCAAACACAGAAGAGTTTCAAGACCTGGTTGTTGAATACTCTTGACTACCTTCCGGCTTCACCATCAGATCCGGGGTACCATCTCTTGTCAAAGATCTTGTTGAGACGAATCAAACGAGCCCAAACACGGAGTAGTTTCAAGACCTGGTTGATGAATTCTCTTGACTACCTTCCAGCTTCATCATCAGATCCTGGGTACCATCTCTTGTCAAAGATCTTGTTGAGACGAACCAAACGAGCCCAAGCATGAAATGGTTTCAAGACCTGGTTGATGAGAACTCATGACTACCTTCCGGCTTCATCATCAGATCCTGGGTACCATCACCTCTTGTCAAAGATCTTGTTGAGGCAAATCAAACGAGCCCAAACACGAAATGGTTTCAAGACCTGGTTGATGAGAACTCATGACTACCATCTGACTTCATCATCAGATCCTGAGTACCATCTATTGTCAAAGATTTTGTTGAGACGAGTCAGTAACCTAAAATGATATTCAATAATAAATAATACTTACTAAAAATATTAGTCAAGTTAATTAGTTAGTTACCAAAGTCGTCAACCCAAGGATCAAAGTTTTCAGTCGCAGTATACATGCAACAGTACAGCCAAACACGCACACAAGTGCGGTTTTGGACACGGCGGGTGCCGCACACAATGACAAAATAACTTCGCGATCGTCGTGCCGCGTGCGGAGCAGATTGGCAAACGTCCTGCCTCTACAAGCTCTGCCGCGGTACTGACATCGCAAGCGCGCGTAACCGGTAATAAGGAGGCATTTTTAAAAAATCGTCAAAAATATTAAATTCCAATTAATAGAAAACTTTTGCATAAAATCTGTTTAAGTAAGCGTTGCAGATTATTTTTATATTAAAACTACTTCAAAAACACGTAAGTTTTCGAAGAAATTGACACTTATTCTGAGGTCATTTCTGAAACAAATTGGATTCATCATATCCTCATTTACTCTATTCTAAAGAAGTAGTCTCAGAAGATTGTAGTACAGGATATACATAATACAAATTTACCACTTGAAGCATTCAAAACTATCCAAATTTTACAAATTAGACGGACTAATTCAGCACTTTTCGCGGGTTTTCCTAAACATGCACCAGAAAAAAAATCATAATTAAGTGAGCTAGTTTTTAAAAATCCAGTCTCACAACATGTAAGTTAAGAAGATATCCTAATCAAATCCTGAACTTAATAAGTCTTAGATGACGGAAAGTGTAGCATTTTGCCGACTAAAACTATCAATTTTACATTATTACGACGTTTTCGTTGAATGGCCTCTTAAATAACATTTCTACTCTATTAGAGTATGTACTCGATGTTTATAACTAACATCAGGAGTTGCGTCAATTATAACAGAAACAAATGTAGCTTTTTTTACTTCAAGTTCAATGCGAGTTCTTATGACGTCAGCTACAGAATGAATAATGTTATTTTTAATTTTGTTAGACAAATAGCTCGAGCTGGCCGTCGGTTTGTCGCTTTGTTGAACGTGTTTTTCTAATACGCCGTCATATTTAGATAGAAGCGATACAAGCTCCAAAAAATTGCCCCTATTTAATGAAGTTTTAGACTCATCATGCCCTCTAAACGGAAGTTCTTGTTGGGCTAAATGGCACAAACAATGTCTACTAACCTCTGGAAGACACTACGATTAGTGTCAAGACGAATATTGTGTTTCGAGATTTCTTCGGATAATTGGCGCGACAAGGCCTCGATTCGTTGTTTTCTAAAATTGCTAAAAGAATCAGCAGCACACATATGCTTACTTGAATTCATGTGCCTCTTTATTGCGCCAGATAAATTATTTAAATCATCGTATCCAGTAGAATTCCATACGTTAGCATCGTTGGAAAAAAATATGCAACACCAGCAATACAATTTGTTGGTGTGGGAACAACCAACTAGCCAATGTGTTTTGTACACAGCCCTACAAAATTTTCTCTTATGCGCACCACTTTTTTGAGAAATACACAAGTCGGGCGTTGGTTTTGGCGTGGAAATAATGTTACGTTTTTGGGCAAAATCTAATGAATTTACCTTGCCTTCGTCGAGTAACATGTGAACACATTTATCACCGTCACAAGGCACCACTTCATCCATTCCATCCATCCATCGGTTTTTGAAAGAATTAAGCAGTTTGTAACAAGAAAACGAAGAAGAGCACATTCACTTAACGCAAGTAAAACTTTATACTAAATAATACACTTGAAGGTGTTTATAAAACGCGCGCTCAATCCTGCACCTCACTTCATACCAAAAGCCCGGCTTAAATCGTCGAAGAAATGTGCTATATATACCTACAAATATAGGTTGCTTGGGCTAAAGGCTGGGAAAAAAAGGATGCAAGAGCAAGCCCCGTTGCAAGCCAACGAGTGCGAGCGAGCAAGATAGCTGACAGCTTCGACTTCAAGTCTCGTTCCTTACGCGCTGCACTAGAGCCACGGCAAAACATGGCAACATGCTGTGGTATGGTCTGAACCGTGTGGTCGATCGGCCGTGAGCTTTACTTATTGGCCGCTGTACACATATGGCCAACGGTTCCACCAACCCTTTGTGAAACTCCTTGGCCAAGATAAGAGCCGCTGTTTACACATTGGCGAACCAATCACTTGGCATTGGCTCTTCATGAAAGATGGACGTGGAATGGAAAATTATAGGAAATTCTAGGTCACAAAAAAGATAAATGTTCTTATCATAATATTAAAAAAATTGTTAATATTTCAAATAATTTAATTTTACTACGGGGTTATTATTTTTTAATCAAATTTTTCTGTCAACGTCTATGGCTTCCCACAGACAGTCTTAAAAATTCATAATCTTAAAAAAAACTTGTATGCAATCTGACAGTTCAAACTGACACTGACAAGACACTGACAGATCTGTCAGTGTCAATTTGCATACAAATTTTTTTTAAGATTATGAATTTTTAAGACTGTCTGTGGGAAGCCATAGACGTTGACAGAAAAATTTGATTAAAAAATAATAACCCCGTAGTAAAATTAAATTATTTGATATATTAACAATTTTTTGAATATTATGATAAGAACATTTATCTTTTTTAGGAAATACATTAAACATTTGCAAGGTTATTTTATTTCCTAAAATCTACACTATTATTGGCATAGATAAACTTATTATTTTCGTAAATATTTCACTACTGTCCTCTCTGACGGCTGACGACCAACTGAATGAAGCGCCAACGTGTAAACGCAGTTGGCCATTGGCGCCAAGATCCTTTGATGTGTGGACAAAAAACCGACACCAATCGGTTGGCCGGCAAGCGCAAGCGCCAACTGCCAACTTACGGCCAAGTAGCCCTCTACACGCTTGGCCAAGGGGGTTGGTGGAACCGTTGGCCATATGTGTACAGCGGCCATATGGAGAATTCAATGGCCGCTGTACACATATGGCCAACGGTTCCACCAACCCTTGGTGGCCAAGATACGAGCCGCTGTTTACACATTGGCGAACCAATCACTTGGCATTGGCTCATCATGAAAGATGAACGTGGGATGAAAAAGGCTAGGAAATTCTAGGTCATTAACATTGTCAGCAAAATTTGATTAAAAAATAATAACCCCGTAGTAAAATTAAATTATTTGAAATATTAACAATTTTTTGAATATTTTGATAAGCACATTTATCTTTTTTAGGCAATACATTAAACATTTGCAAGGTTATTTTATTTCCTAAAATCAACACTATTATTGGCATAGATAAACTTGTCGCGACCAACGCGAAACTATAAAGCCCTAAGAATATTCCCCTGCGGCAACACTGTACAGCGCCCTCTGGGTGGAGCCATAGTAAGTATCTCAAAGTTGTCAAACTACGTGCCACGTAGACATTCCACGAGGCGCGAGAAACGCGCCAGTACTTAAAAGTGTAACACACAGTGAAGTGATCCACGTGCTATCCAGATATTGCAGAGACGACTAAAGCTAAGTATTTATTTATACTTAGTGGCTCGCAGTGGTGTAATGGTATCTCTTACAATTGTTTCCATATCTAACTAAAGGCTATTACCTCGATTATCTTAGTAACAGACAAGGCGCACTAAAGGTGCCACTAGGTGCCAAGTTGTCTATCTAAATAGTAAGTATGGTACTCAATCCTGGAAGACTAGTTCTCCAGAGGCACGAGCAGACAAGGCACGCTAAAGGTGCCAGTAAGTGACAGGTAGACACACTTAGAGTAAGCATGCATGCTCAATCAAGGTGAGACCGCGGCGTGCTCAGCTCAGCCCGGAGAGACGAGGTCGCCGGGGGTCGAGGGGCACGTCGGCGGCGTACCTGGCTCAGCCCGGAAAGACGAGGTCGCCGGGGGTCGAGAGGTACGTCGACGGCTCACTGTTCTCAATCCTGGTAAGACTAGATCGCCAGAGGGTGAGGTGCAAGTCCGCGGCGTGCTCAGCTCAGCCCGGAGAGACGAGGTCGCCGGGGGTCGAGGGGCACGTCGGCAGCGTACCTAGCTCAGCCCGGAAAGACGAGGTCGCCGGGGGTCGAGAGGTACGCCGACGGCCCTCACAGTTATCAATCCTGGAAGACGAGTTCTCCAGAAGAGTCGGTATGATAGGTACGAGGGTGTTGACAGTTCAGCACGTCCTCACACCCGCCGAGCTCCAGACAGACGTGCCGTAGTGTAGCGGTACGTCTCGACTATCCACTTGGGCGTGTAGGCGTCCGAGGACTTTGTATTTGGTGTACCCTGTCTGGTTGAATAAGATCAATCCTTAGTATGAGTAGTATGACGATGATGTATGTTCTAGGGACGGTTGTTAGGAGAATACCATATTCATGAGTACTTAAAACCCACAGATCACGGAGTGACAATCAGCCGCCGTAACATAAAAGCAAGCGAAGCAGATTAGAGGCTCACCTGGCCCCGAGAAGGTTGGGACAGCGTGAGCGTGGATGAGGAATCATCTATAGAAAAGTCAGGTATGTATACCATGCATTCTGTTTGGTGGTCAGTATATATATTGACCACACACACACAAATAAGTTGCCATCCTTCTCCTTTACGGACTCGTAAATGTACCGTAGGCGGCTAGGAGAAGAGTGGCGACAATGGTGGTTAGTGCTGGGATTGAGAAAGAATCAAGGCATAACCTAAAAATGAATGCAAGGTATACTATCCTGACATTAAATGTATTATTCTAACAAAAATAACATGTGTGTGTCAATAGTAACAAAAATTGCAAGATTTGTACTTTAAGTACACGTTCGGAATCATATAATTACAGGGTCTGGTTCAACATCAATTTTGGCTCATTTAGTTATGAAAGTTACTTTAAAAAGTTCAATAAGTGAAGACTTTTAAGAAAAAAGTAATTTCATTGACTGTGTAACACGGCAGGATATGAGAAAATACATCATGGCGTACTTTCTCGGCTAAAGGATGGTTTACTTACTTATAAGATACATTTTATTCCCCGTAAAAGAAAAAAGGCTCAATTGTTATAAATAATGTTTAAAAAATAAAAGTATGAAGATTTCAGTATTCGTCCGAATTTATGAAATTAAAAATTCATTATTCAAAAATAAAAGGTCATGTTATTGAACAAAGTTGCTTCCGTGATACGTCACGAATACGTCTCTGATTGGCCAAAAGCGAAACATGGCGGCCATCGCGCCATCGCGGCGGCCATAGCACGAAGTAGTGTTGCTACAGTTACAGTAAGAAGATTACCCGAAATGTCGGGAGAAAATTACGACTCGAAAGGATTAACCGGATAACTTCAGTGAAGAGAAGAAATTATTTTACAAGCGGATTCGACTTGGAAAGCAGAAATGAGAATTTTCTTATAAGATGAATGTGTAATTAAGTCAAACGGTCATACTGAACTGTGTATAGACATAAGTCGGTAAGATGTTTGTCTTTGTGTTCGTAATTATATTGGATTGATTAGTATATAAGCTAGAAGATCTTTTCAGGGATAAGAAGAGAAGCACTAGCCTATGGTATACTGCAGGTATATCTTATAAGTCTTATAAAACAAGCGTAAATAAGAAGGGGCAGAGGAATTTTCCGCTTTGAATTTTACTTGATACATGTCTGTTAAACCTAATTAGAATTAAGATTTTAGTATTAAGTATTTGTATAAAAATAATAACGATGCATCCAAAAGGACCGAAGAAGGAACAAGTTACGGTTAGTTTATTCGTTAAATATGTCAGAAATCAGGGAGTTCTGACTAAGGCTGGCAACACTAATTCCCGTAGAGAATACGCTTTACTTTGAAACTTTGTTTACGGAGGAAAAGCTGCGACAGCGCCGGTTCCCAAGAAGTTTGCATCCAGTTTATAGGTAAGATGCAGTTGTTTCGTACAATTTCAAGTGCTTTATAGAAGAATTAAACTGGTGAATGAGTACGATTATTAAAAATATGTGTATTTTACGTCATAGGAAGACAAAAACACGAACCGGCCTCCGTTAACCATCACGGACTTGACACACCACCGGATTAGACGAGAAAAGAGAAAAGAAACTCCTCGGTAAGTTTTTAAATAACTACTTCGTCATCACATGAAGTTAGTTTGTTCAAAGAAAAACCAATCGTCAGCTAATTTGCCGTAAAGTTAGCGAAAACGACCTCGTGGTTAAGAAACACGGCATGTTTGAAGTTAAAAAGTAGAAATAAAGTTAGTTAAATAAGAATATTACAGTCAATATTCAAGTTTTAACATCCGTATTACGTTTTATTAGAGATATCTTGAATATTTTGACATTGTACTTGTTATTGGCGAAGATTAACTTGGATGAAGAAATGTATTTGCAGCGGAGTCAAAATGGCGAATTCTAGTATTCTTTAAAAGTTTAAAGAAGCTTTTAACATCGTGAGATATTATGTTATGCATATTGCGCATATTTTTCCTGAACTCACAATGTTGTTTACTTATTTCTTAAAGAACTTTGAGAAAGTTTGAAGAAGGCCTCATTTTTTTTATGTTGATTGTGTGTGTATGTGAATTAACATCTTCTTTACAGGTTTAGTATAAGAAGTGAATTTGTGTCAATAGTGTTCGTTAAAATACGTCATACAAATAAAATAAAAATTAAATACAAAAATAAAACAAATGATTAAGGTGAATGAGTTTAGTGAAAGTGACAGTGCAAAGTTATATTATAGTTACCTGCGTGTAAACGTCAACGTTACTGACAAGCACTGATAAGAAGTGATAAGTCTTAACATAAATTTGAGTTCAATAACATGTCTGTGCGTATGTTATGTTTACAGATATTTCAATTTTCTTTAGTGATATTCAATTTAAAGTGAAATGATTTAAATTTGGAAATAAAAGAACTCATTAATTAAATTAATTTTAAAGTGAAAGTATTAAAGTTTCAAATAAGAGTCCTCATAAATTAAATTAAATTTTAATCTTTTGTTACTTTTAACTATTGAGTGTTGTGTTTTCCATAATAATAATAGATTAATAAAAAAATAAACAATTCCTCATTTCTAGTAGCATTCTAAAATAATTAAAGAAAATGCCAGAAACCTATCCTTGTGAAGGATAATTAAATAGACTTTTCCCAATAAGAGTGTTAATAAAAGATACTAGTTTATAGTATATATTTCTGTACCTTCCAGGACAAGATGGACGAGATTCTCTTAATCAGACTTCGAATCACCAGTGAAAAAATTGGTGCTGAATTGGAAACAATACCCAGTACGGTTCGGTCAGAAAACATAGGACAGGCTCAGGTCGTCTATAACAGACTGCAAGCTGCAGTGAATAGGCTCAACGCTAATTTATCAGAATACTTTCGTTTAGCTACAACTCCTGCATCAGATGAAATTTTCTTGATTAGTGGCCAACAGCTTTTAGCGGAAGAGACTTTAGCAGAACTCAAAGCGAAGATCGACCAAGATAGACCCAGGGTCTCAACGTTCTTATGTCACATTTCAAGCGGCCAAGGAGTTGAAGCTTCCAGTCGAAGAAGAAAGTCTCTTGACAATTTTCACCTTCGGTGAAGATCCTCCGAAGGAAATACATAGTCCTATAGTGATTCTACAGTTAATAAATAGAACAAATAAGAAGATAGTTATACAAGCTAACTGTGTCCAACGCATTTCAAGAGGATTCATCCCAAATGTCAAGTTACGGGGCGTACCAGAGTCTTATGTACTAGCGGATGATGGTTCTCTGAGCGGACAGGTGCAGATTCTAATCGGAAACGACTACTACTTTAACATCATTTATGAAACTAAGATACAACTAGATAGTAACTTGTTTCTAGTGGATTCTGCCCTTGGATGGATAGTCAGTGGCAAGACGGAACCACAGCTTGAAGAGGAATCATATGTAGTGACTTATGCTCAGACTTGTATTGAAATGAAGCTTCATCAACCAGATTCACCTCTTTGTGAGGGAGACATTAAAAACCTTTGGGAATTGGAATGTATAGGAATTTGTGATTCACCTAAAGCAACAAGAGAAGAAGAAGCTATTAAAAATTTTAATGAAACTACAGTAAAAATTAACAATAGATACACGGTAAGCTGGCCATGGATAACTTATCCGCCTGACTTACCTAATAACTTTGGAATCGACTTTGGGCGTCTGTCAAGTTTATTGAAGCGTATGGATCAAGAAACCTTAATGTCATACGACGATACGTTTAAACAACAGAAAATAGTAAGACAAGTCTTATGGACCGATAGTCAGATTGTCATCGAATGGTGTAAGTCTAACAAGCTACTTCCTCCCTTCGTTGCCAGACGAGTAGAAGAAATCAAGACAAACAAAGACCTGGAGATAAGATATGTACCATCAAGCTTGAACCCAACAGATGTAGGCACAAGACCCCTTCGTGCAGAGGAGGATAAGGAGAAATGGCTGAATGGTCCGCAGTTTATAACAGAAGATCCACAGAAATGGCCAACCACATCCGGCAGTGAGCCAACCAGTTCTCTTCTGACAGGGGAGGGTCTTGGGTTCCAAGAAGACATAGAGATGGTCGATAAAGAAGATCCAGTTGTTAATGTCAATCCGATGGAAACGGAGGAAATCATAACAGCAAATGAGATGATAGGAAATAACCAGTCAACAGATGACAAGCTTCATAAATTAAAAGAAATTCAAGCTAAATATTTTCCTCTAGAAGTAGAAGGAAAAGAAACCAATCTAAGTCGAAACTTAGGAGTATCAAAGGACATTGATGACTTATTGAGATGCAAAGGTCGTATGAAAAACGCAAACTGGTCATTCGACAAACGATACCCTATACTCATACCAAAAGAGTCAGATTTCACCAAGGAAATAATAATGAAAACTCATCAAGAGAACAAACATGTAGGTGTCAGCCACACGCTTGATAAAATAAGAGAAACGTATTGGATTCCTCAAGGAAGAAGTAAAGTCCAACGGATATTAAAGGGATGCCCTGAATGTATGAAACATGATGGAGGGCCTTATAGACTACCAGAAACCCCTGCTCTTCCTAAAGAGAGAGTCAATTACAGCTCTCCTTTTACGTACGTTGGAACAGACTACCTGGGACCACTTCTAGTTAACAACGGGAATGGCAGTTGTAAAAGATGGATTAGCCTTTATACATGTTTAGCGGTAAGAGCCATTCACCTAGAAGTGGTAAAGGATCTAACAGCGGAAGAAGGTCTTCTGGCCTTAAAAAGGATGATATCAGCGAGAGGCGTGCCTACCTTAATTACATCTGACAATGCAGCCCATTACAAGTTACTTTCTGAAATTCTTCAAGACCCATATTGCATAGAAAAAGAAATTAAATGGAAATTCATACCGCAACTAGCCCCATGGCATGGAGGATTTTACGAAAGGTTGATTGGCTTAACCAAGAATTGTATGAAGAAAACCTTACAAAAACACTTATTGAATGACAGCCAGCTGGCAACAACAGTTAAGGAAATAGAAGCAGTACTTAACACAAGACCTTTAACCTACGTGGATTCAGAACCTGACCACGTATTAAAACCCTCAGACTTTCTTACCATGGGAAAATGTATCGTAATGGAAACGTCGAGCATGGATCCTAGTACGTCACACGGGACAGTAACCAAAGACAATCTAATTAAAGGTTGGAAGAAAGCGCTCATCATTCTACGAGAAATCAAAGAGATGTTTGAGAATAGGTATCTCCTAAATTTGAGAGAAAGATACTCCCATCATCCTAAGGAGCCTAGAGTGACTTCAAAATTAACGCCAAAAATAGGACAGATAGTGCAAATAAAAGGCGACACGAAGAATAGGATCAATTGGAAAGTTGGGAAAATAGTATCTTTAAAGGAAGGCGCCGATGGTTTATGTAGAGTAGCCACGGTCCAAGTAGGAGATACAATATATACAAGATCTATCGCGCATCTCTACCCGTTAGAGATCGAAGATGGAGAGGAACAGTGTAAACAAACGTCACACGAAGAAAGCGTAGAAGAATCTGTACAGGTTCCTGATGTCCCACATCCTACAAGAAGGGACGACGTGATGAAAGAATCCACTAACGACGTTCTCAAGACTTCTGAGCAGAAATCTTATCAATTAACAAAATTAAACGAGTCAGAAGAAATACCGTCTGATTCAGCCTTATTAGAGCCTGCATCTAGTCAGTTACACGAGCCTGAGCCTAAGTCCATACCCGAACCAGACCCACTCGCAGTCAGACATGACGTTCTGCGAGAACACTGATCCTGAAACGCACCACCTAGAGAACATCGCGTCGACTGAACATCACGACGAGTCCAGACCTAAGAGAACAGCGGCGCTTCGTGCTCTTGAGAAGATTAAGGAGTGGACCAGCAACTTAGTCGCAGTTTTGCTGCCTGTAGTGGGGAGTGTCGCGACCAACGCGAAACTATAAAGCCCTAAGAATATTCCCCTGCGGCAACACTGTACAGCGCCCTCTGGGTGGAGCCATAGTAAGTATCTCAAAGTTGTCAAACTACGTGCCACGTAGACATTCCACGAGGCGCGAGAAACGCGCCAGTACTTAAAAGTGTAACACACAGTGAAGTGATCCACGTGCTATCCAGATATTGCAGAGACGACTAAAGCTAAGTATTTATTTATACTTAGTGGCTCGCAGTGGTGTAATGGTATCTCTTACAATTGTTTCCATATCTAACTAAAGGCTATTACCTCGATTATCTTAGTAACAGACAAGGCGCACTAAAGGTGCCACTAGGTGCCAAGTTGTCTATCTAAATAGTAAGTATGGTACTCAATCCTGGAAGACTAGTTCTCCAGAGGCACGAGCAGACAAGGCACGCTAAAGGTGCCAGTAAGTGACAGGTAGACACACTTAGAGTAAGCATGCATGCTCAATCAAGGTGAGACCGCGGCGTGCTCAGCTCAGCCCGGAGAGACGAGGTCGCCGGGGGTCGAGGGGCACGTCGGCGGCGTACCTGGCTCAGCCCGGAAAGACGAGGTCGCCGGGGGTCGAGAGGTACGTCGACGGCTCACTGTTCTCAATCCTGGTAAGACTAGATCGCCAGAGGGTGAGGTGCAAGTCCGCGGCGTGCTCAGCTCAGCCCGGAGAGACGAGGTCGCCGGGGGTCGAGGGGCACGTCGGCAGCGTACCTAGCTCAGCCCGGAAAGACGAGGTCGCCGGGGGTCGAGAGGTACGCCGACGGCCCTCACAGTTATCAATCCTGGAAGACGAGTTCTCCAGAAGAGTCG
The DNA here is from genome assembly GCF_023078275.1 of Leguminivora glycinivorella. NCBI lineage: Eukaryota > Metazoa > Arthropoda > Insecta > Lepidoptera > Tortricidae > Leguminivora > Leguminivora glycinivorella. The sequence continues at coordinate 11,720,179 of NC_062988.1, forward strand.
GTATGATAGGTACGAGGGTGTTGACAGTTCAGCACGTCCTCACACCCGCCGAGCTCCAGACAGACGTGCCGTAGTGTAGCGGTACGTCTCGACTATCCACTTGGGCGTGTAGGCGTCCGAGGACTTTGTATTTGGTGTACCCTGTCTGGTTGAATAAGATCAATCCTTAGTATGAGTAGTATGACGATGATGTATGTTCTAGGGACGGTTGTTAGGAGAATACCATATTCATGAGTACTTAAAACCCACAGATCACGGAGTGACAATCAGCCGCCGTAACATAAAAGCAAGCGAAGCAGATTAGAGGCTCACCTGGCCCCGAGAAGGTTGGGACAGCGTGAGCGTGGATGAGGAATCATCTATAGAAAAGTCAGGTATGTATACCATGCATTCTGTTTGGTGGTCAGTATATATATTGACCACACACACACAAATAAGTTGCCATCCTTCTCCTTTACGGACTCGTAAATGTACCGTAGGCGGCTAGGAGAAGGGTGGCGACAAAACTTATTATTTTCGTAAATATTTCACTACTGTCCTCTCTGACGGCTGACGACAAACTGAATGAAGCGCCAACGTGTAAACGCAGTTGGCCATTGGCGCCAAGATCCTTTGATGTGTGGACGAAAAACCGACACCAATCGGTTGGCCGGCCAGCGCAAGCGCCAACTGCCAACTTACGGCCAAGTAGCCCTCTACACGCTTGGCCAAGGGGGCTGGTGGAACCGTTGGCCATATGTGTACAGCGGCCATAATAATACATACCTAATATTGGCGCGCGGTTTTAAAAATGGTGGCCGCTGTACACATGTGGCCAACGGTTCCACCAACCCTTGGTGGAACCTCTTGGCCAAGCGTGTAGAGGGCTACTTGGCCGTATGTTGGCAGTTGGCGCTAGAGCTTGCCGGCCAACAAATTGGTGTCGGTTTTTTGTCCACACATCAAAGGATCTTGGCTCCAATGGCTAACTGCGTTTACACGTTGGCGCTTCATTCAGTTTGTCGTCAGCCGTCAGAGAGGACAGTAGTGAAATATTTACGTAAATAATAAGTTTATCTATGCCAATAATAGTGTTGATTTTAGGAAATAAAATAACCTTGCAAATTTTTAATGTATTGCCTAAAAAAGATAAATGTGCTTATCAGAATATTCAAAAATTTGATAATATTTCAAATAATTTAATTTTACTACGGGGTTATTATTTTTTAATCAAATTTTGCTGACAACGTAAATGACCTAGAATTTCCTAGCCTTTTCCATTCCACGTCCATCTTTCATGAAGAGCCAATGCCAAGTGATTGGTTCGCCAATGTGTAAACAGCGGCTCTTATATTGGCCAAGGGGTTCCACCAAGGGTTGGTGGGGGAACCGTTGGCCACATGTGTACAGCGGCTATTAGGGCAAGCCCGGCTTTTGGGCTTATATGGCTGTATCGCCACTGGCCCTAGCCCATCTGACAAGAAGCTTCCATTCTTCAGGAGTGTAAATAGTCTTTAGTGATTGAGGCTCTCTCAATTGTTGAATGAACTCTGTCACCTTCGTTCTGAGTATGTCACACCTCAAGAAAAGTATGTGATGTATCAATGTTATACATACTTATTAGCTGCCTAAGCGATTTAGATGTTGTCCAGTACAGTTATCTGACCAGAACCTAACTAACTCTTCAACACCTTTTTGAACATGTGTGTCTATATAATTCAGTAAACAACTGCTTACTTCATTCGATCCCCTTCCGGCTACAGTCTCATCCCACATGTAACACAGAGCTTTTTTATTGCCCATGTCAAAAAGTAAAAACTGTAAAGTTTAAACATGCCAATTTCCTTTTATAATACAGAAGACTTACTTTCGCATGAGGACATACCAAAACTTTCTCAAAGTCAAAAACCGCAGTCAAGATCTTTCCATTGGATGAAATAGCTTCCTGCTTATCTTTATCTTTCTTGTCACGCGCCAGATTTTTATTCTCGAGGCGTTAGTTCTGACCAGAAATTTCTTTGTCAGTAGGATTTTTTTTATTCTTAAAGATATGGCAAACTTTACACTGGTCTTTTTTTGGAATAAAACGCCCTACGGAAAATGTCTCTGTGTTTGCTTTTGTGTCGTATTTTTCAGTGTCGAACCATTCCGTATAAAGCTGGAACATACAGGGAATAGTCGGCGCTCCCTCTAAACACAGTTTTTTTGTCTATTTGCGTAAATGGGGCTCTACTAAACTCTACTGGGGCTAATGCCCTTACATGGTCATCGACGCCTTGAATCATACTTTCGTTAATTACAACTCTATGATTTGCGACCTCTTCTGTCTTCTTCTACTTCGGTCATAGCATCGTATTTGTCTCATACAGTTCTGTCACGTAATAAACATGGTTTTACAAACGTCCATATGATAGTAGACACTTGCAAATTATCGGAGTTCCCAACTAGAGGCAAATGATATTTGTAAGTAAACTTGCGGTTGTTTGGAGTGTCCTGATTAAGACATCTAGCTTTGGGTAACTTTTTGACGTACTTTACTAAATAAGTCCACTGCTTTTGTCTATCTCCTAAGGAAGATGCAGTTTCAGTAGCAGAAACTGAGTCTAAGTAATCTTGTAGTTTACTTTTTAGTTTAATTCGGTGCCCAATGTGGGCAAAGCTCTTTCAAGTAAGTATTAATTATTATACTTTTGCAAACTCGTTTATTTTGACAATTTCGTGTTATTACAGTAAATGTTGTCCATCGAAGGTGAAAAACAGCCAGCGATTCATTCTTAAAATCAAAGGCTGCAGTTAGGGAACAAGCTTATGGGAGTTCAGCTAAGAAGTTTACAATATGTACTTTTTATACTGAACTAAAGCGTGATCCACACACGAGCGACGTAAGACGTGGAACGGACGCGCTTGCGTGCCTGCGCCGCGTCTCTTGAGTGTAATTTAAAAAACGTCTCCTCAGTTCATTTTGTATAGGAAAGACGTAAGACGCATACATAAGACGCACCTTATGGCGCAATTTCATTAGTCGATAACTCGTTCGGTATACAGCATACAGGGACTTCCCGCAGGCGAGATAACAACCAATGAAAGTTACTATTACTATTTAATTTCCCCGAATGCGGACCCTGTGGCACGCGTTCCAGAAATCTCTCGCACCCCGTTAGTAAGTTGCCGCTGAATCCTGGCAACTGTACAGCAAGCAGCTTCGCCTTACATGGGGTTCCACGTGAATTTGATGATCTCGAACCTGCTTCACCAGCCGGCGCGACGCCTCGTCTAGCTGGATCAGCAGCCGGTTGACCTCGCTCGGTTGATATTGGAGCAGCTCCTCCACGAGTTCGGTCTCAAACGTCAGCAGCATCTCGTATGCTTTGACGTATTCCTTGTGAATGGTATCAAAGTGTCGTCTCGCTACGGACGCCACTGTGCTTCCCTGGCGCGTAGTCACCGTCCCGGCATAATCTGTCAACATTTGGTATTTTGCGCGGAGCTGCACCTTAACTGATTTTAGGGACATGTTTATTTACTTGTTGCAACAACTTCTAATTGATTGAAAGTGGCGGTCTCAGTTTATCTTACAATTCAACAACTAACAACTGAGTGAGTGACAGTGTCAAGTAAATGTTGACGTGAGCGAATGAATGGGCAAGTATGAGTGAACAATTAAATTAACTAAAGTCTCTAACATATGTTCGCGGCAGATGATGACCGATAGAATGAATGAGTGAATGTTTGATGTTTCCAGTAATGGCCGATTGGACTGATATTTTAATATAATGGCGGCCGACGCCCACATATTCTAATCATTATAATGACGCGCAATGACACTGTAGTGGCGACCGATGCCCACTGAATTCACTGAATGATCTTGCCTTGGTTCGCTCTCCCCTCATGGGCCACCAAAATGTTGCCTCCAAGGCCAAACCCGTCTCAACGTGGTGCTGAAGCGCACCAGGCCGCTCTGCCTCAGACAGCCGACTGCGTGTATCTGAGCTACCAGTCGCGAGCCTCGAAGCTCAGCCCCCTGCTGTCCCCGTCGGCTGCGACGATTGTGGCACCGCCCCGAGCCCACCTCAGCTTGGAAATGCTGATTGGTGGAATGTCGCCCCGACACCTTCACGGGTTGTCCGTGCCCCGTACGGATGAAGTGACGCACTGAATTTTACTTCGCGTGTTTAATTTACTTAACAAATTGACCGAATGAAGTGAGCGACATGTTATTACATTCGCCGTGTTTGAGTTATGAGTTTACCAGCGAAAAGTCTACTTGATTTGCGTTAACATCATCATCATCTTTTAGGAATTTCGTACATTAGCAATTTTGATTTTCGATATCATGTCTTTCGGAATTTCGTACTTCGTATTTTCGACATTGTGTGGGTACGTAACCCGTAATCAACATTGTCTAATTTCGACAAAAAACACCGGTCGGGCACCTTGTCCGGAGGACACGTGGTAGCCGGGGAGTCCACTCTGAAAAAACCGTACACGGACAGGAAGAGCTTAGCTTCGGAGGCATTCAGCCTCCCTGCCTTGTTATGCCGACTCCCGAAGTGGCGGTCCACGGGCCGGCTCTTAGTGAAATATTGGCATAGCGCACTGACGCCCCTCAGGAACTTGTCGGCCCCCTGGGACGCCACGACGTTTACCCGGCGAGGCATAGCTGGGCACCGTTAATCAAATAGTTAACTTCGATAATCGTTAATCCGTTACTTAAAAAGTTAACTTCGTTAATCGTTAAAGCGATACATTTCGGTAGATTTAACGGAAGTTAAAGTTAATCGATAATCCGTTAACACGTCATAAAAATAGGACTTCACTGTAGGTATTATGTATTTGTATTTACTAAGTATCCACCAAAAACCATTAAACCTGTAACGCCAATCGGTAAAAAACCGAAATGTAATAATTACGGTCTCTTCTGGCTTTTCCCGCCGTTGGTTGGCTAAATCCTAGGTTTTACTTCGGATTGGTAATTATTGGGTCATTCATGCGGTCGCGATCGTGATGCGTCGGTTCTTCAGATTGAGATTTGAGATGACAACTCGATGCTGTGGGCCACGATAATTTGGTAGAGTAACCTAAGGCCCGCGCCGGACTCTAACTCGATGCGTCGGTTGCGCGATTTGTCTGTTATGCCTGATGATTGCACTCTATTCCCAGGTTAGTGATCGATCTTAGCACGCCTAATAAGATTTAGAAGATCTCGAATAAGTGATCCAAAGTTGCCAATTGGTTTTTAGACTGTTTATAACCGACGGATCTACTTTTACCGATAAATCCTAGGTTTTGCCGTACTACGGGCTTTTACAGTAGCAGTAAGAACGTGGTTTTCGCGGCGCAGCGAGCCGCTTGGGGTGCTGGATTAACGATTAACGGACTCGGTGAAATTTAACGGAAGTTAACGAATCCGTTAACATTTTTTAAAGTTAACTTAAAAGTTAATCCGTTAATCGAAATGTTAACTTCGTTAATTAACGATTAACGGATTAACGAGTTAATGCCCAGCTATGCGGCGAGGGACCAGCGGGGAGGACAGGGGCAGCAGGGGACCTGGCAGGACTGGCTACCCTTTGTGCGCCGCGACGGTACAGGGTCTGCATCTTGCGAGACAGAGGCGAACAAGGGAGGTCCCCCAGGAGGACGACTTGGATTGCGCCGAGTCGGGCGTCATGGGGGTGACGGGAGAAGCTAGCTGCTCTTTTCGGCATAAGCCGACGGAGGTAATTATCAGCCGGAGACCCCCGGACTTGAGCGCGGTGTACGGATGGCATTAGAGAAACAACAGCTTCGATGAATATATGATTTATTCTGACTGATATTAGGCAAGGTACACGATTATATAGGCAGTGCTTACGTACTACTGACATAGGTAAATACATACTACATCACACGCCCCACCAAAAAAGGAAAAAAAAAGAAAATTATTATTTTTCTTTTTTTTTTTCTTTCAACATTACAGAAATAAAGAAACAAAAAAGAAAGGTAGGTACTTAAACATAATTTGCTAAGGTGAATACAACTTTGTACGGTTTTTATGAACCGACACCTCTTTATCCTTAACTATGATTACAACGTTAGGGTCAATTTGTCTTACAGCTAGGAGCATTAGGTAAAAAGGTTCACCGACGGGTTGCGAAATCCTACTTTAGGGATCATCCTGGCAGGGTCGCCATGTACGGATTGCATTAGAGAAACAACAGATATAGATATAGATATAGATGTTTATTGGTAAAATATTCACATTTACACGTCAATTATTTACATACAATGATTATTTAGAAAAAAAAATCACATTTCACATTGGGTATTCTAAGTAATGCAGACACACATATTACATTAGTAGGTAGTACAGCTTCGATGAATATATGATTTATTCTGACTGATATTAGGCAAGGTACACGATTATATAGGCAGTGCTTACGTACTACTGACATAGGTAAATACATACTACATCACAGCGGCGAGGCGGCGTTGGCCGACGGGCGGGCCATCGTCACTAGAGGACGGAGCGCCCGAGCACTCGGCAGCGGGGTTGAAAGTCCTACATGGAAATAATTTTCGATGGATGGGCCCTGCTCAGAAGGTGATCCGTGATTGTTGCTTTAGTATTGCCATCGCTCCCATGTTTGTTAGACCCTGGTTGTAAACAGTGGCAAGCACATGCAACCCTGTCTCGTTTATAACCTTTATTTTAGATTTCACTATTGCAGCAAATTTATCCAAAGTTATATTGGCTTTGACAAAGTAAAATTCCAGAGTTTGCGTGATCTGCTAGCAGGCCGCTCCATTCACCGTGGCCCAAATCTGTGAACCCGTCCACGTTATCATTCCCTACGTTGTAAATTAATCGCGGTTTATCGTTATTTCGTCGAATACTAATGAGCAGTATTTATGCATTTGAAAGCCGCAGTTTCCTGCAAAAACTCCAATACATCACCAAGCAGATTGGGACTTTCTGCAAAATATTTGGTATCGTTTTAAGTATTTTAATCGTTTTTAATACCTAGGTATTGGCACCAAATGTTGGAGATGTCAATATGCTTTTGGAGAGACCTCTTAAATATGGATAAACAGAAGATTTTATATTTTGCTGTCCATCGGCAAAGTCGAGGTTTGCGATTTTGGTTTTGGAGTGCCATAGTAATTAACAATTTCTTTCGGGAATGGCGACTCCAAGTTTCCTATCAACTTTGTATGCTGGATTTAGTGGATTTAGCTTTCTTTAATTCCTTCAGTAATTCCTTAATTCTCGTGTCGCAATCTGTAACCAAGATTAACCAAGAAAAAAACAAGTCATTTTACCTGTTCAAGTTAAATATTCACGTGCACGGTTAAACAACAACTTTGCCCCCTCGCAAAACAATTAACTGTTATAACTGCTGCCACTTTAATACTGAAGAAATAAATGCATTTTAGGAAAACTCAGTCTTCATTTAATTTTGTGTATCACAACTATCTGATTAACCTTTGGTATGCCGCGGCTGCTGGAATTACAATATGCCGGCGCGTATCCGCGTTCTAACACAAACCAACATTTCTTTATGTATAGCCTGTACAGGGTGTATTTATATCTTGAAATAAAACATAAAAAGGCTATTATTTCTTGTAATTTATGACAAAAATAATTTAAGGCCAGGTTATATCGTCAGGTGACAACCAATACTCACTAAGTAACAAATACCTACTTGAAGTAACTCTCTTATCTCAGTTCCGATTTATATCGAGATACGACATTACCACATCTCGGAAACTGGCGATCAAATATATGAAAGATGCGCGTTCCTGGCACACATTCTAAGCTCGTGTAGGTGAACGCTACCATGCTTGTATGAGTGAGATATGACAGGTTGACTGTTCACGTTTTTGACATGCGGTAACTGTGAGGTAACCGAGAGGGGGTGGGCGGCGCTTTCAGCGGGGAGCGAGAGTGGCCATACTGTACGATAGTACTCTTTATTATACTGTGACATTACCAAGAGTAGGTAGTGATAGTTATGATAGTGAGTTTTCGTTGTCAACTGATGATATGTCAGATATACATAGGCATAGGCATTATCCTGAAAATCCGTTTTGTTTCTATGACTATAGGTCTACATTTAGGTTGACGTAATAAAATAAACTTTTTTTTAATCGATTTTATTTCAATTTTTCACTTATCGTGCATTAACACAGTTAAGACAATTTACTTGTCATCATAAGATTCATAAAAAAGCAGGCCAATTTAGAGGTATTATTTAATGCTAATTAGGTGGGGTATGGTATTGACGCCAGCATTGGCCTACGCATAGGATAGGAAGACATTGCATGTAGTGCAAATAATGTTCACCTAAGTGCGTCTGTTATTTGATCTACATTTCTGGCTATTGTCTTCAATATCCAAATGAGCAGGAAAATGGTCACCGTTATACCTGTCATGTTCAAAGTTAGCAGCAGGTCTAATTCGCTGTGTGCGTGTTCTATCCAAAGATAGGCTCTCTGCTAAAGCGGAACTGCCTATGGTCCAATTTACGTCCTCTGTCATTGCATCTAGATATAATATAATATAACTATTGAGGATGCTAAAATTGAGCAAACCAGCAATTCCCGTCAACTTTGTACAAAAATTAAGGGAAAAGTTAAATTTGTTTTTATTAATTCCTATTTTGTTACCAAGATTTTGTTGATGAATTGAGATTTTATTAAGTTTTATTTCGTCATTAAGGTTCTCTAGTATCTATATTTTCTTAATTAGAACAATTATCCTGTATATATCTTACGAAAGTCGAATTATATTACTAAATGTTGGTAACAAAATAGGATCAATTAAAATTTGCTGACGTGGCATTGTACAAAGTTGACGGGAATTGCTGAAACGTCGAAAATCTTTTACGTACCACTTAAGACCTCGTTTCCGCTCTAATATATTCTCACGCCTCCCATATATTGATTGTAGTTGTGTACAACGATGTAAGACACATTCGTCAGATTCCTTTTTCGTCAGAATACATTATAGCCTGTTTTTTTTCTGAGGAAACGGAATTCCTTTTAGGACAGAAAAGACACATTCGTTAGATTCCTTTTTCGTCAGGATAAATTATAGCCTGGTTTTTTTCTGACGAAAACGGAATTCCTTTTAGGACAGAGAAGACACATTCGTCAGATTCCTTTTTCGTCAGGATAAATTGTTGCCTGTTTTTTTCGGGCGAAAACGGCCTTTTAGGACAGAAAAAACTTAGGTTATTTTTTAAAATATTTAATTATTTACAAAATTTTTCAAAAACTCAATGAGCTTATTCTAACGATACTTAAGTAATTGTCTTAACCTTCGCAAACAGTCGCAAATTGTTATTTTGCCCTTAATACAACTTTTTACTATTTCTTTTCGACTTTTTATAATTTTTTCATTTTTTTTCGACCTAAAATCTTTTACATTCTGCGCATGCTCTTGACATAAAATTGCATGCACTAGCCCCATCCAGCAGTACACGCACCGGTCGAAAGATACCAGAACTGTCCCGAATTAACACTTTGGCAGTTGCAAAGAAAATGGTATTGTCTTCTGCCGTTGCAGTTAAGACAGTATTATTATTAGTGTTGCTATTACTGCTAGTACTAGGTGGAGCATCGACAGCCTTTGCTGACGCTTCAATCTTTTTTGTGAAGTGCAACAGTTCATGATGTGAACGGTTGCACACCCTGCAGCGACTAGCCTGACATGCTTTCACCCTATGTGAATCGGAAAAGCATAAGATGCACAGGCCCTTCTCCTTTATGAAGCTAAACCGAGCCTCGTCACCCAAGTTAAGGAACTTGCCACATTTGTCGAGGCTATGCTGCCCCGTACAACAAATGCATTTTAATGTTGATGGAGTAGCGACAACAAGCGCAACTTTCCCCTTAGCTTGCGGTTTAACATTTGGGACCTGAAGCCTACCACTAAGGTTCGAGTTCTCCAGAGCCCTACTCCGCTTTTCAATAAAAACCTTTAACTCTTCGAACTTCGGGATGTCATTGTTAGACGCAAGCTGCAACTCAAATGCCTCACGCGTGGCGACATCTAACTTTGACCACAGCAGGTAGTATAGCATAAAGTTTTTGTCTGGGAGGTTAAATTTCGATAGAATACTCAAGTTCTCATTAAAGTTTATGACGACTCTTTCCAAATCCGTTTTATTCCTAACCGGCTCGCAGTGCAACAACTTTTCATAATACATGGCAGCTATTTGCCTCTTCCGGTCATAATAGTTGGACAGTGTCTCATAAGCGCACCCATAGTTATCCCCTGACAGAGGGAAACTCTTAATCAAATTATATGCAGAACCCTGGACACTTGATAATAAATAGTGTAACTTTTCCACACTGCTTATTGTGTTCCGAGTGTGGATAAGCGAGTCGAACAACTCTTTGAAAGAGATCCAATTTTCTAATTTCCCATCAAACGGTTTTATAGTTATCTTTGGAAGCTTAGCTAAATTTGTTTCAAGCGCCAATGGTTTCACTTCCGACGTGTCACCTACCCTAGCCAACTTTTTTTTTTTTTTCGTGGGGAATGCGTTTACGCATACCGCCGGGTCTGAGGTGGTGGGCGACCCGGTCGGTTATGTGGGGCTCGAGGCTGTAAAGAGTCCCCCCTACCCACTAAACCCCACGGTGTCCTCTCACCGCTTTGTGTGCGGGGTCCCGGGAAGCTGTAAAGTGCATCCGCGGCCCCGCAGCGGCCATCCTGGATCAGAATCCCTCGCTGGTCGGGCCATGAGTCGACCGGTCCTCACTGTGGGAGCGCTTCCCGGACACAAGGGTCGCACTCTCCAACTCGAGAGCCAGCGTATTGGGCGGGGGCGCTCTCATGCATCCCTCGCCCGCTGGTTGTCTTTAGGGTGGCAGGTTCCGCTCGTGAGCGGCACGTCTGCGACCTGTGCGGCGGCGGCGCATCGGGGGTGCCTCGGCCTGGGCTTCCCGTTCGCGCTCCGCCGCCTCTTTCTCGTTGAGGACGTGCTCGCTTAAAGAGAGCAGAGCCTCCCACCCTTCCTTGCTGGCTACCATGGCCCGCACCACCACCGGCAGCGACAGGTCCGGCCCCACCTGGGCTATCACCTCCTGTCGCTCCGCCTCCCATGCCGGACACTCTGCCAACGTGTGCTGGGCCGTGTCTTCGCCCGCACCGCAAGCATGGCATACCGGCGTCGGCTCTCTCCGAGCGATCTTGTACAGGTACGAGCCGAAACAGCCATGGCCCGAGAGTACTTGCACAAGTCGGAAAGTGAGCACGCCATGCTCACGGTCTAACCATTGATGTAGTACTGGCCGTATCGCCTCAATGGTGCGGACTCCTGCGCTAGGGTGTTCCAGCCTGCTCGACTACTAGTGCCGCTAGTGCGCATGCTGCGTCAGCACCTATAGTCCGATACCCTCTGATCACTCGCTGGGCCATCAGTCTCTGCGGTCGTCGTAGCTGTGATGTATTCTTCCGGTCGCTGAGGGCGTCAGCCCACACCGGGGCGCCGTAGAGAGCCATTGAGCGCAGGACACCCGTGTACAGGCGGCGACAAGATGCCTTAGGCCCTCCCAGATTTGGCAGTATACGCCCAAAAGCCGCAGCCGCACGCAACAACCTGGGTGCCAGGCGCTCAAAGTGTGCTCTAAAATTCCACTTGCTGTCAAGCGTGACACCGAGATAGAGAAGTGTGGGCTTGACAGCAATAGGAACTCCTCCCACTACTATCTTTGCGCCAGCAGGGGGCGCTCTTCTTGGTCCATAGAAACAGGCGGCTTCCGATTTCGTAAGCGCTACTTCTAAGCCCAGCCGACGGATTTTGTTCACGCAGTGAGCAACAGCCGCTGTTGCCAGCACGGCCGCGTCGCGGTAATTGGGTCCCATGGCCGTCACGAGCGTGTCATCTGCATAGCAGATGACTGAGACTCCACGCAAGTTTTCCCCCCTTAGGACCCAGTTATAGCCAATGTTCCACAGGAGTGGTCCTAGAACCGACCCCTGTGGAACCCCACACGTCATCTCCCTCTAGCCAACTGCCTTAACCTACACTTAACTAATTTCAACTTACTTTCGAACTCTTTAGTGACCTCGTACTCTTCTTCCCGTTTGGCGGGTAACAACGCCCGCAAAATCCGTAACTGCGCGTTGTGGAAGTCTCTTTCCAGATCTTTAATGTCGGACTCGTCATAACATAACCTTCCAAACCCGACGCCTCTATATTCTCAAGACGGAAAATTGCATATCCCCGCGCTACACGGAACATGTCCACTGTCGCGGGCTCGATATCAGTATCCTCGCGGTCACTCATATTAATTAAAACTGCAGTAAATAACACAAACACGGCAGAAATAAACCAGAGCAATTATAACCTTTCGACAAAACACCGCGAAGCAACTGACACTGACAGTTGATTGACGTTGACAACTGCGACAATGTTGCCAGTATTAATTATGGTGAACGAATGGTTCAGTAAAGGCGCTACTACACGACCTACAACTTTCTTGCTCACCCTCGACTTTTTTATGACTTTTATAAGTCTACCCTAAACAAAAATAACAAATGATATGACCAAGCTAATTTGAATAAGCAACAAACGAGAAACGACAAAACCAACGGTCACTATTCTATATGATCAAACGAGCTTCGCAAGCGAAGTTCGATCGATATTATATGACTCGCTTCATTGGAAGATATAATTATTAAGTTTACATTATTGTAGTTTATTTAATCTACTGGCAACATATTGCACGCTTATTTTAGAGATTTATAAAAAATAAGTATTTCAATTGGCTCTAAACCTTCCCCCCCACCCTCAGGTCGGTGTCAACCGGCGGTGGGATCCTCATTATTTTCAGAGATTATTCTAAGCAAAACTTTGGAATCTGGGTGTATCGGGGGGGAGGGTAATTATATCTTCCAATGAAGCGAGTCATATAATATCGATCGAACTTCGCTTGCGAAGCTCGTTTGATCATATATTATATTTCCTCGCTTCATTGTTCGATATAATTATTAAGTTTACATTATTGTAGTTGTTTAGAGACAAAGTTTTGCGGATGCCAATTGTGAAAACAAAATTAAATATTTATCATTAAATTTTGTTACATAATTATTACTAAACAACTAGCAATTACATAATTATGTAATTTATACACAAGATCAGTCTTATTCAGTAACACAGTTCATAATTAATTATAGCAAACTGATCTTGCAAATAGGTCTTCGTCAACTATTTGACGATGGCAGAATTTAGGAAATATTTGCGAGGTTGAGGTCCAACCCGCAGTTTTTCTGATAATGTCAAACATTGACCCATGCCGAAACGGCAGTAGACGTGGTAGTATGGCGAGTGCCTGTGTGCACTAAATGTTGCCACGTCCATCCCGATCTCCGCTAGTACTTGTTTTATCCACCTGCTTATTGACTGTGCCATCGCGTCCCTGTGAGGGCGCTTCGCAGTTAATAAGAGGTGTTCTGAGTTCGGAGGCCTTTTATCGCTTGTTAGAGTGAGATACTCGCGAAGGACCGAAGTCGCGCGACACGTTTCTTTAAGGTACGAAAGGAACAGTATAAGTATGTCGGGGCAGATGGTTATATCTGACACGATAATTTTTACCCCATTTGGGTAGTGTATATTCACTCATTTAATCAGTAAGAATGTTGGCACGCGATGGGCAGTGCATAATGCCAATAATACGACAAGCTTTTTAGTACCTAGGTAATCTGCTCTAAAGATATAGTCGTATTTGGATACCATTCATCAATGTAATCCAATACTATTTTTGGATCCCAAGAGTGAGTAAGTATATTTTGGAAAATTAGGTCTCATTTTAAATATGCGTTTTAACAAACGTTTAACATGTTCTGTTTTTTTTTTTTTTTTTTTTTTTTTTTTTTTTTTTTTTGTCCTGCGAAACAGGGATAATGCTGACCTTATGATTGTTTATGGATCCATAATATGACGATCCTGCTGTGATCAAAATGTCCACCATAGTTTAAATCACGTTTAAACGAAACGTTATATTGCTGAATGGTATTTTTAGAAATAGATGCGATCACATGAAGTTTCCTCAGATAACCTTTACCGGAGAGCACCGCTGCACCCAGGAAAAGGCGCTCGTGGAACGGATTCCTGGTGCTGTGATCAGAACAGACCTTATGTTCTTCGGGGCTCATGTAAATAATATCGGATTTTACTAGTGACATTAACAAAGGAAACTACGCTTGGGATTGCCAGACGGGGAAGCTAAACTTCCTGTTACTTTGTCATAAATTATCTTTTTTAAAGATTTTAAATGATCGGCAATGGAGGGAAACTATAAAAGTCTAGTGTAAAAGCATCTACAGCTGATGCATCTGGGTATTTCCACCATGATAAGTAAGTGTACATTTGGCATTGGAGCGAGAAGAGAAAAGATCAATATCAAGCTCACCAGCAGTATACATTATGCGTAGCAGTATAAACGCTTCATGAGATAGTTACCATTCAGTATCGAGATTCACATTTCGTGATACCCGGTCTACTTCTATATTGTCTTTCGTATATTTAATATTTATATACGATGCAAAAAAAAAACCAAAGGTTTCGCTTCTTCGCACCACTGCCAAATCCGTCTGAAAGGGTCGTTCAAATTTCGAAATTGAACGCTGCCCATGCGATTTTCATCGCTTATATCAGTTATAGCTTTCGTATTGTCTATACGAATTAATATAAAACAGTCACAACGACGGTCATTTGAGAAATATTAAGAGGTAAACATACTGCTAACATTTCCAAATGGTTTATGTGGAAAGCTTTTTCCTCGGATCTCGACGCTCCGTGTGCAAGAGAATATAATATTCATCCCCCAGTTCGGATCATTTAATATTAGTTTCGGTAATTTAATTTTCTTACTATAGTTTGAGTCGCGTTGCAAGGCTAGAAATTTTTGGCGTTCTAGAATTTTAGTATATAGCCACCCAAATTTAGCTGCAGGGCATGCGTTAATAAGTACTCCGATCAGTTGAGATAATTCTCTAACGGAACAAGAGTGTAGTGACAGAGATTTTCTAACCATCACGTTGATTTTCTTTCGTTTTTCCCGTAGGTAAAAAAAATCGACTGAGTTTGAACATAAAACCTAAGTCTCGACAAACCTGTCGTGGTTTTAATGTCCTATTAGTATAGTTTATGACAAAGCACAAGCATTCTAGTAGGTTAACGTTTACGTTTCGTAAACACTCTACATAAGAGTATACCGACACATAAAATACCGCGCTAAAAAAGACCATAAGACAAAGCCGTAAATTCATTTAAGTTAATAAACTAGGGTTTTCATCTTCAAAATGGACGCTCAGATATTTGCGGCAATATCTCGCAATAAGAATCAGTGGGTAAGCTTCCTTCAAATCAACTGTAGCCATGAAGCTACCTGTTGGTAAGTATAAGCTTAACAGTTGGTCTGTAGTTTTCCATTTTGAAATGTTCTCTAGGAATAAATTTGTTCAGCTTTTCGAGATTTGGAATAAAACGTTTGGTGTCATAGATTTTTGTGACAAAAACGTTCTCGAAATAAACTGGTCATGCTGTGGGATGCAAGGGACAACTGCATCCAGCTGAATTAAATTTTGGACGTACCTCCATAACGGCTTTTCCACTACTCAAATTTATTTTTGGGGTACAACGTCTTGAAAAAACCGGACGTTCAAAAGTTACAGAGCAACCGTTTTTAAGCGAATCTAAAATAACTTCATTTGATGTTATTTTTGACCAGCAATCATAAAAAATATTTTATTTTACCAGCGTGAGGTAACTGACTCATTGTTGAGGAGTGGCACGGGGCTTGCCCTGGCCCGCTGGTCTAGCTGGAGGGTTCGGGGTTGGTTGACTGCTGTCCTTTCTCTGGGCCCCCCCGCCTTTCGACTGGTAATGAGGAGGGCCTGACCCGTTTCCCTGAAACTGGTATTGGTTGCGCGCCGACGTTGTTGTCGAAGTTGATGGAGCCGTGTTGCTCTTTCCCAAATATACAGACTTTTTATCTGTAGCCATTGTTTCTCAATTACTTTTGAGGCTTTTATGTTTTCCGGGAGTTTACTTCCATAGAGTAAATCGCCCGCATCTTGAATTATGGTCAAGAAGGGTTTTTATAACCTGGGTGTGACAAGCCTTGTACGTGCTTGGGTTTTGCAATAATGCAAGTCTGATAAGATGCGACAACTGTCGCTTAACAGCTTGATAGCAGTGATCTTATATATCATCAGACGTCAATAGAACAGTAATAGCTCGGTTTATGGCTGTAATGCCTACACCCAACTGGCAGCTGCCACAAACAGCATGGCTGTAATGGCCGCAGAAATTTCTGCATGAAGCATCTAAATGCGTACAATTTTCGGAGATAAGGTATTCTTTTAATATCTTATCCTTCAAATATTTGGTAAACCCTTGCGGACTAATGATAGCCAAAGGGAGGCTAAGTTACCGTGAATTTTTCCCCAAGTATGGGTGTATGTTCGGTATATAGCCTCACCTAAACACGGTAACCAGGTCTGGGTCCAAATCAGGTACTTTTGGAGCTGAATTTTCAGGAGTTGAGCCTGGCGCCGTACCCGCAAGGTGTTGCGTCTTCAGGTAAGATCTCCGGAACATTCTCGATGTATGGAGAATTCGAGTCCTGGTAATCGAGTTGGTTGTCCGGAATGTACCATTTCGGTCTCCGTGACTTCTTGTTCGAGAAAGCAACGATGCTTTCTGAACAGAACAAAAAACCAAGCCATAATTTAGTTTTATAAAAACTAAAATAAAAATAGTACCAAAATTGTGGGTACACTGAGAGAAAATACAACCAACCAGTTTCATGTTCGTTCAACAAATTTTTTGGTTAAAATAGCACCTACGTGCTTTTTGGTTCAAACAACAAGCTACTTGTCATTTGAATCAACAAGTCGATTTTATAAAAACAACCTGACACATATTGTTTTAAACATACGTTTGGCTGATTCAAACGGATAAACCGCAACAAGTCGAACTTGTTAAATTCACAATGCAAATTTCTCTCAGTGTAGATTTCACCCATATGCGCGAATGCGCGTCTTACTTAGTGTTATCTCGCGGATAACATTCAGTAACTAATGTTCATATCAACATGTGTTCGTAATAGAATCACCATGTCTTACATGAGTTATGCCTTCGTGTTGACTCACGGTCAACCCCCGGCAGCCTTCGTGTTGACTCACGGTCAACCCCCAGGCTCGCGTCTTGTTAAAAGTACGCGTTGTGTGATCATCCGTAGATGATGATAAAAATACTAGTCCACTGTTTTTCTTGGTTAGTGCGTTTTACGCTTTGGCATTGCCAACAACCAAGATAAACTTAGTATCAAAAGATAGTGCAGTGGACGCGTGCGTCTGTTGCCGTGCACGAAAAAATAATGAGGATCCCACCGCCGGTTGACACCGACCTGAGGGTGGGGGGGAAGGTTTAGAGCCAATTGAAATACTTATTTTTTATAAATCTCTAAAATAAGCGTGCAATATGTTGCCAGTAGATTAAATAAACTACAATAATGTAAACTTAATAATTATATCGAACAATGAAGCGAGGAAATATAAAAATTATCCGGTTCGAAGACCAAAATGTTTAATCTATCGTCATTAAGTGGACTGTAGGAAAATTCGAGAAAATTGGGGGGCGACAGGGAGTCAAGATTTAGGGAGTCAGTTGGGCAAGAAAGTTGAGGTATATTACGAAAATGGTGTTACTAGATGGATGAACTAAGTGTGAAATAGTGTAACGCGAAGATTACCTTTCGACGCGCCGATGATGGGACTGAATCGCTGGTCACTGTTGAAGACCTCGGGCTGGATTCTGGCTGTCCTTTGTCGCTCGCTAGAAAGTAGGCTAAGAACCGTTACCTCTAGTCGTTCAACTTAGCCCTCGATTCTGCCGCTCGACGGTCTCCTGGCCTCTCCTGATACACTACACTGATTCTAGCTAATTTAAATGTTTGGCAGTAGCACTTTTACTGAACGGCGCGAAAGTTAGTAACGAAAGCGATAGCGAGAGATGTGCACTGGAAGTCGTTCGGTGACAGACTGACTGTCAGTTTTCAACTGACAGCGATTCAAAAATGTTAGTGTTGCCACGATAAATGCAAAATAATCCTATAAAATGAAAATGCAAGGTCAAAGCTGAACACTATTATTGTCCATAGAAACTCCTGAAACGGAGCTATTTATCGTTGGCGAAGGTACAGAAATATATTATGTCGTGTGAGATGGAGGAGGAGGGGAATAAGCTTGTAGGTTTAACGGGTTCGCTATTGAATGCATCCGAAGAGATGTTAAATAATTTTGAATATGTGATTGCGCTCGTAATGCCAGCATAAGAGGCATGGCATTCAATTGTGCAGCGACACTCCTCCCAAAAATATCGAACTCATTGTCGTTATTTGCCATTGGAGTTTGAACTATCTCTCCAACAGCTTTGACTTTGTTCACCAAACTTTCTAAGCATTTGATGTTTCTTTTGCGACTATACACAGGTTTCTTAGCAGCTTCTGTTTCATGTATAATGGGAGTATCTTGAGAATCTTGGCTAGAACCTGGAACTACCTGGCTGGTAGACTCATCGACACCTGAAGCGATCCCTTCCATCGAAGTCTTCGCTGAGTTCTGAAAAGTATGTTTATTATTAAAATTTCTGTCTCAGGTTCCAAGCGATGAAAACCAGTGGAAGAAAATTGAAGAGGGTTTCAAAAATAAATGGAACTTTCCCAGATGTTCTGGCGCTATCGATGGGAAGCATATAGTAATAAAGGCGCCCTTTGAAGCAGGAAGCTATTACTATGCTAATGGCCGTGGTTGACGATGACTACAGCTTTTCATATATCGATGTTGGTTGCAACGGCAGAGTGTCCTGTGTCCAAGATCACCGCCTTCTGCATCTGACCCTTGATCCAACCACCTAGCGAAAATCTCAAGATGTTGGTTGAGACTCTTCGCTATGAGACCGTTCGTGGAAACACAGTCTCACTTAACTTGGGTCGAGTCCAGTAACATCGGACCCGATGTGACATATGACTGACGGCTCTTCGGTCCGCTTGATCAGCCACATGATGAAACAAACGGAGTGTTTGCATCCTCCTTCTCTTGCAGCACAATTTTCACATTTGACATCTAAAATGATATCCTCGGCTTCATTGATTCGTGCAAGCACTGAATAACGTTATGTTTGGGTGTGACCCTACACCTGACGAAACATGACCCTCTCTCTCCTCACTTCTGCGTATCCAATCGCAGTTTCTACGTAGGTGTCTCGGGGTAGAAAGAAGGGTTTTTGTTCCGCGAACGGCCGCAGAGTTACAGCTATCGCTTTCGCACATAAATTGCATGAGCATTATATTATCTACTCGTGGCAGATTGCGAGAATCTGCTGTATGTTGATCATAGATAATAACTTTATTTTCCATAAAGCCTGAGTGTTGCCACTCTTACAAGCTAAGTTTCAGTCACACATCTTCCTTTTTCTTAAACAAAAGTAATTTGGACATCACTAGTTACCGGTTATTGAAGACGACTGTTACATCACTAGTTGACATTACATATCAATAGATTCTAACCTAAAATTAAGTAGTAAACAACGTATTTTATTACTAATTAACAATCATAGTACGTAAACATTAGGACATTAATTAATCTGTTACGTGATGTTATAAGAAATGATTTACAAACAATTTCAGTCTAGGAGCAGTTTAGTGCGGCGAGAGTTTACAATAGGCTAATCAACAAAATTGATATTTCTGTATTTTATAACAATAAAGGTCTTGAAATAATTATCTGTTTGACTTTGCACTACTAATCACTTCTCCTTATTTACGATGTATACTAATTTAAGTACAAATTCACTGAGTACACAACACTATCAATGTTCTTGATTTTAAATGAAATATTAAAACTTAAATAGGGAAATCACTTCTTAACAGTCTTTACACAAACACTTTTTTGTGGGTTTTACATGCCGTCCCGATCTGGTGGTAATGATTTCCTTTTCTGGTGAGGTCTCTGAACTTGTGAGTGACAAATATGATGATGACTCTGGGGTATTGACAGGAGTTGATTGTGGTGATCCATAAACAGTTTCAGAGTTGGGCTCTTGTATGGGACTGCTTACTGAGATCTCCGCTGATGGTGTTTTTGGTCTCATTACAGGTGATGATGTTCGACGTTGTATTTCTGTCGGTGGCGAGTGGTTCATAGTCTCTGTTTGGTCTGTAGTTGTATTTGGTTGATTGCAGTCTTCTGGAATGATACATATGACGGGCTCTTGACTTGGTGATGAAGACAAGTATGGCAGAGATGGTGTGAGAGCAGGGGTAGAGCTCTGTTTCTTTAAACCATTAGTCTGATCAGGTAGTTCAATGATTGCTTTCCTATTTTTCCTCATTTCACTTCCTTTTTCTGTCAATATGTTGTAGCTTCGAGGTTCTTCTCTTTTTCCAGTGACTGTTCCATATATTTGTTCACTTGGTAGGAATACTCTTTTCCCAGTTTCTAATTCAGGTAGTTCTTTGGCTCTATGCCTTCTGTCATAGTTTTCTTTAGCTTTTTCTCTTCTTTTCAGTAATTGTTCTCTTATGTGCTCTATATCTTGTGTTTTTGGTTTCAGTGCTGAAGATGTTGTTGGTATGTTTGTATTCAGAAGTCTAGACATAGCAATTTGTGATGGAGCAACTCCTAGTTTATTGGGTGTTGTCCTGTAATGAAGTAGTCCAAGTAGAGGATCTTCTGGATTTTTATCAAATATAGTCTTAAAAATCTTTATTCCTATTTCCGCGGCTCCGTTGCTCTGGGGAAAATGAGGGCTAGAGGTGGTATGTGTAAATTCCCAGTCTCTTGCAAATTGCTTGAATTGTTTTGAAGCAAATTGAGGGCCATTGTCAGATCTTAAGATGCGGGGTATACCATGTCTGGCCATAATGCACTTTAGGTGGTTGATTATTGCCATAGAAGTAGTAGATGTTAGTGATACTATTTCAGGGTAGTTTGACAGTACATCCCTTACGACAAGGTATTCTTTTCCTTTGTAAGTACATAGATCAGCTGCTATTATTTCAAATGGGTATTTAGGTACATCTCCTGGTATGAGAGGTTCGGGCCTTTGTGTGGTCATTTTAGCACAGAACTCACATTTGTTTGACCATAGGGTGATGTCATGTTCCCATGTAGGCCACCATACTGCTTGTTTGGCTCGCATTTGGCTCTTGATAGCAGTGACGTGTCCAGTGTGGAGCTTTTCAATTATAGTTTCTCTTAGTGTTGTAGGTATGTATATTTTTAATCCACATGTAATTAATTTATTGGTCAGAACAAGGTCTTCTTTATGTTTCCAAAATGGCTTTATTTCTTCTTCAATATTTTTATAATTAGGCCATCCATGCATTATATATGTATATAGTTTCTTGCATATTTCATCTTCTTGTTGAGCTTCTTTTATTTTTTTAAGACGATCATCAGAGAAAGGCAATTCTTTGTGAATGCTCAGGAATGTTGTCTCGTCAAGCTTATCACTTCTCTCAAGGATGTCTTTGTCTTCTTCTTCAGTTGGAAGTGGGGCTCTAGATAGCATATCAGCTGTGTACATGTATTTTCCTGGGACATGTTCTATTTTATAGTTGAATGGAGTCATTCTCATTCTGAACCTTTGAAGTCTTGTAGGCAGGTCTGCTATAGGTTTTGATCCTAATATGGCAAGTAGGGGTTTGTGGTCAGATCTCAGAGTGAATGTTGGTAAACCTTGTAGGTAGAGTTTGAAGCGTTCGCATGCCATAGTTGTTGCACATGCCTCCTTTTCAATCATTGCATACCTCTGCTGAGTAGGTGTGAATGCGGATGACCAAAAGTGAACTGGTTTCCAAACATCTCCATGTTTTTGTTCAATCACGGCACCCATTCCATATTGTGATGCATCTGCCGAGACTCTGGTTTCTAAGTTTGGGTCATAGTGTGCTAACTGAGGGGCTGTAGTTAACAACTTTTTGATTTCTTGAAATGCCTTAGTGTGTTCTGCATTCCATTCTCTCGAGGAATCCTTTTTTAGCAGGTCACGAAGAGGTTTTGTCACATCTGCTATGTTTGGTAGGAATCTGAGATGTTGATTTACGGCTCCCATGAAGCTTCTTAATGCAGTTAAGTCTTCAGGTATTGGAAGTTTATTTATTGCTTTTACTTTATCCTGTAGGGGTTGTATTCCGTTATTTGTTACTTTATAACCCAGGAATGTGCATTCGTTAGTTCTGAATATACATTTTTTTTTGTTTAAGGTTACTCCTCCTCTCTGTAAGGCTTTAAGGACTTGCTTGAGGTTTTCATCATGTTCTTGTACAGTTTTCCCATGTATTAAGGTGTCATCTACATGATTTATACAACCTTTGACTCCTGCTAGTATTGTTGCCATTTTTCGTTGAAAAATCTCACTTGATGAATTCATGCCCATTGGCATTCTATTGAATCTATATCTTCCAAAGGGGGTGATGAAAGTAGTTAGATCTTTAGAATCTTCAGTAAGTTCAACTTGGAAATAACTTTTTACAGCATCTATTTTTGAAAAGTATTTGGATCCAGCAAGTTGTGCAAGACACTCTTCCACGGTTGGCAAAGGATGGTATTCCCTCATGACGCTTTTATTCAGTTCTGTATAGTCGACTGTAACACGTACACTGGTGTTGTCATTTTTGTCCGGGACAGGTACCATTGGAGCGCACCATTCTGTTGGATGAGTTATAGGTTCGATTACTCCTATGTCTTGAAGGTTTTGCAGTGCTTTTTCTACTTTTGGTCTTATTGGTATGGAGATATGCCGTGGAGTAGTAACAGCATATGGTTTGGCGTTTTCTTTCAATTTTATGCAGTATTGGCCTTTCATGACACCTAGTCCAGTAAAGAGTTCTTGGAATTCCTCTTCAGGTAGTATCTGGTTGGATATTTGCATAATTTCGATTTTAGAATGCCATTTCACAATGCCAAAATTGTCACACTCTGTAAGACCTAGTAATGGTGTGTGTTGGTCGGCAAGCACATACACATCTGTGAGCATACTTTTGCCCTGCCATGTCAATTTAATGTTGCGGCATACACCTCTTGAGGGGAGTGTTATTTTGCAAGGGCCTAACAATTTTTCCTCTATTACAATTGGCTGAGGCAGTTGTAGCTTAATACGCAGTTCAGGACTTATGACGGTCTCTGATGCTCCTGTATCAACTTTAAATTTCACTTTTTGGCTATTTACAAATATAGTGGCATATTTGGGTTTGGAGCGGGCTGCTCGTGGTGCAGAATTTACTGAGTCGATGATCTTTTCTGAAGTTTCTATGCTTCCAAAGAAAAAATCTTCTTCTGTTACTTCGTTGACAGTTTTATATTCTTTCTTGCCTTCTTTTTTCTTTTTGCATACAACCAGCCAGTGTCCCTTTAGTCCACAGCCTTTGCAGGTCGAATTAGCAGCTTCGCAGTCTGCGAATTTGTGCTTCGGTGTTCGTCCACATTTTCTGCAGGATTCAGAGGTTCCCGTTTGTTTTATAGGCTTTTTAGCACTCACCCTTTTATTAATGAAATTTACTTCTGGGGTCTGTGTTGTTGGGTTAAGTGTAGCTCTATTGGCTTCTACGATCTCCGCATGTCTGACTCTGTTGATTACAGTTTCCAGCTTTGGTTCTTCTTCAAGGTTTTGAAGAGCCTTCGAGAGCTCCGTGTCCCTCATGCCGGCGACGATACGATCGCGTATAAGTTCCTCTTCGAGTGTTCCAAACTCACATTTTTTTGCTATATTATGTAAGTCTGTTATGAAGTCGTCTATACATTCGTTTTCATTTTGAATGCGTTGGTTGAATCTTGCTCTACTATACATTTTAGTTTTTCGGGCTGAGTAGTAGGATTCAAATTTGGCTTTGACGATATCGTAAGATTTCATGTCGCTTTCGCTCAGTTTCATCGAAGTGATGACGTTATTGGCTTGAGCACCCATGATGTATAGTAATGAGTTTACCTGTGTCTCGCTTGGTAGCATCTTCAAACGAGTTGTTTCACGATATTGTTCAAAACGGATGATCCAATTTTCCCAGTCGGTAGCTTTAAAGGTGAAAGGTTGTGGCGGCGGCGTGGTCATGCCGGGCAGGAAACTTATTGTTTGGCTTGATGCTGATGATGCAGAAGTTTGTGCCGCTAGTTGGGTTTGTAACTGCTGTATCAGCGCCATT
The DNA here is from genome assembly GCF_023078275.1 of Leguminivora glycinivorella. NCBI lineage: Eukaryota > Metazoa > Arthropoda > Insecta > Lepidoptera > Tortricidae > Leguminivora > Leguminivora glycinivorella. The sequence goes on from NC_062988.1 coordinate 11,744,359, forward strand.
TGCGCTTCCATTTGCTGCTTTAGCTCTTCCATATTTCTTTTTCACATCGGGAAAAAAAAATATCCACCATGTCACCATGTATGTTGATCATAGATAATAACTTTATTTTCCATAAAGCCTGAGTGTTGCCACTCTTACAAGCTAAGTTTCAGTCACACATCTGCCACCGCGTAGCCCTCCGTAACTTTCATTAATGAGTTTAATCTCTGTAAAAATTGAACTCAAACGTATAAATTGACAAATACTTGAACAGACATAAACAATAAAATACCTATCATACCATGTCAATAAACTGTCAGTGTCAAACCGCTACTTTCTTCTGACGACGGGCGGAATATAGGCACCGGAATACTTCTAATCTGCCTAAAACTTGGTTTAGCCAAGTTATTTTGAATTTTCTCAAGAATAACTGAATCTAAAAATCCAATTTATTTTTTTATGTACTCAGCAAGCCCTAATCTACAAATAGACATCAATTTTTAGCCATTGTAAAAAAATGAAATGTTGTCAATTGTGGACTCCTCGGGACCCACTCCTTCTGAGGTGTCCTTTCCAATAGCGTCCAGAACGAGCGCCTCTTCCTCGGTGATATCAGGGATGTTCATAACATTCCCAGTTACATTTCTTGCTCGATTGACTGCAGCGTTGCTTCGCCTTGCTTTGCGACACATGTCACGCCATGTCTGATAATAAAAATACACTTGTAATATTACAATGTATTTACTCCAAAACAATACAACATGAAACATAGCTTACCCCAATAATGCAGAAAATTTAGATAATATTTTGGAAGTTGGTACTGGTTTATAAAATGCGGGGGAAATAAGATGAATTAATTAATTAAATATATATGTGTTTTATGTACTGTTGCGATATATTGGCCACCTAAACATATCTATTGTGCAAGTAAAATGAATGGAATATTATAGTCATATTCTTTACTATGTGTTAAAATTATTAAATTATCACTGTCATTGTCTAACTGAATACCATCAGCGATGTGATCTACATATATGAGAATGATGTCTCCGAGGTATGCTTTTGTAAGACAATTTTATTTATCTTACATGATTTTTTATTTATTATATCTCTGATGCAATCTTTACTACTTCCATGTGATAAACTTCTGCTAATCGTGACACTGTACACTTGAACACACTGCACTGTAACTTAATGAATGTTTAAGAAATATTTGTAAACTACAAATTATTTTACAGGACGACATTATCACCCTCACATTTTACTTACCACTTTCCACGCCTTCACAGGTTTGTCCGGCCCGTGCTCTCTTAATAAGGCGGCGAGGCTCTCCCACTGCGCCTCGTACCGCTGGTTTCCCAGTGGACCGTCGTACTCCCGATTCGCGAAGCGGGAGTTCTGCGACATGTATTCCGCCAAAACCCGTAGCTGTTTATTCGTTGACCGTCTAAAAATATATTCATTACACAATTGAAGATCAAAAGAAAAACAAAAACTTTACTTGTTTCTACAAATAAATTATTGTTTTCCGCAACTTACATTTTCGACATTTTCGGTGGCATCGTTTTGTTTTTAATTTCTTTTGTGTATGTTTGATTTGACATTGACATCTGTCAAATCAAACTTTGACATGTGTCACAGCTGTCAATTTATAATCCGTGCATGTTATATTGTAAGGGAGTTTGTATAAAGCGGTTACTTGTTCAAACACCATTCAATTTGGACGTGTAATCATTCAAACTTGATTCAAACAATCTATTCATGTGCAAGCATCGTCCAACACACAATCCTGCAGTGAAATAAAGGCAGCTATTGAATGGATTTTTATATACGACATAGTGGTCACTCACAACCTATCATTCAATCTATCGACGCGTTCGTTTTATTAAACCCCGATTTATAAATTTAGTATGCTTTGAGCTACAATATAATTCCACTTTCGGTAGACGATAGAGATATATTTAATCACAGACCATAATTGCCCTGCTGGATACCATTCTATCTGTCAAAATAGTGATGTGCCCCTTACCATAGTGATGGGACTCTACACTCCCCATGTGCCATCGAGGGTGAGAAGCACTGATATTTCCACGTGGGATAATTTTCAGCGCCACGAAGCTTTTCAATAGATTGGTTGGAGAAGCTCGAACGTCTGATTCGATTCGGAGGTAGCCATAATCTTCTTCTTCGTGTAAAGGGATCAAGTAAAACTAAATTTTGGTTTGCCAATGCTTAGCCACCTTAATGGTAAATGCGCTTACCGTTGTCGGCGACCAGCAGAATCCACGATTAATTCGTGACTGTACCCAGAACTTGATAAGCGGAACCCAGGTTCCGTAGGGTAGTGGAATAATAGTCACGCTAAACAGACTGAAGCAGACTTGAGCCACCGCCTTGGCCTGGCATAATGAATAAGATTTATTATGGGACCAATTCTGAAATCGCAAAAAAATTGGCTGTTTACCTGTATGCCGCTCATTTCTAAGGAACAGAACAGCCAATTTTTTTTCGCGATTTGATCCTATAATAAAAGTCATTATAAGTTCCTCAAAAGTTCCTATGCAAAGTTTAAACGGTCCTTTTTATTTCAGCGTGTATTTATTGTTAGAAAGTATTTATCTTTCTGCTGTACAACGCGATAATAGGACAAGCACGCGTATTGAGGCTATTTCCATTTATGTCAAATTTAATGTTTGTCTTGTAAATATTAGTCCTATGTAGGAGATCATCTCGCATCCACACACTTAGTTTTCCCTTTAGCTATAGCTACAGATTCTGGTTGAATGTAATAGGAACAGGATGAAAACACGTCAGAAACTGGTCACGGTTTATTATAGAGTTTTTCGAGAAGCGTTGTTTTTACATTTTCCATTTTTAAATCAGAGAGTTTGACTTAAGCGTTTTGTTATTAACTACTTTCAAGAAGCGTTTTGCTGTAGGCTTAACTATACTAGGACATTCTACTTTTGGAAAAGTTATAATATAAATAATTTATATTATATTTAATAACAATGTTTAAAATAATAGAAAGTCATTAACATTATTAACAATATGATAAACTATAGGCACATTGCCGATCTACTCAAATGACAGAGAGCTATTATAATGTTTCTGCCTCACTCTACGACTTCGGACTGTAGGCTGTCAAACCTGCAACTACTCCAATGTATAATACTAGTCCTATAACCATACCCCGTAATCGAACCGGAAAATCTGTAGCAGATGTACGTCAGGGTTGTCACTACCTATGTATGTACTTGTACTACGAATACAAAAAAACGCACATGTTATTGAACATATCTTTATTAACTAAACATCTTATTTACCTCCACAGAATTTTGAAATAAACTATGCTTCTGTATAATTACGTCCGTATCCATGAATGTAATGTATGAAAGGCACCATCGTGAATTATATTTAAGTTGTGATCCATCTGAACCTTCTTCTCTATTGTATATAGTCACTCCATGTTTCCACTTCATATGGCTAGGTACTTGAGCCTGCCCGCTACACATGAGACAGCAGCAGCTGGCCTGTTTCTCTCTTAAATAAGTGATGAACTAAATCCCGACACATTTTTAAATCTTTATTATATATCTGGGGTTTATTTAAATATCAGCTTCTTTGTGACATGAAATATGACTTTGACAAATTAACTTTTTTATCACTCGGTTCTTTTTTATTTTCGGCCAGGACTTGTGCAGGCATTTTTTTTATGATAATCTGAGTACTGTGATTTATCCCCTGATAAAAAATGCCGACAGAAGTGAAGGATGTTTAGGGGTAGTGGCAACAGTGTTCAATGTTTTATCGATATTCAAAATAAATGATCATAATTCTTTCTAAATTTATTGCAGTCAAACTGCGTCGCCTACTTGTGTAAATCCATTTTAAACTCGAAAAAGAGCGTTCCACATCTATCGACGTCAATGGTACATAATTTAAATATGTATAATTTTGTAATGTATTTTTATTAATGTTTGTTGTTAACTCAGTTTCTTGTCCTCTTAAAAGATTGTTTACTGCTGTAACAGTCGTATAACCCGGATTGTTTTTTAAAACAGTTTTTAATTTGTGGTAAACTTGTTTTCCTTTTAAATGAAGCCTCGATCTGGAAAGCTTTTTTTCTGTGCCATTTACAATATTCAAAGCTTCACTAACAGTAAGTTTTGGATTTTGCAATTTATTTATGGAAGATCGAATAATATTGCCTATGTTAATATTAACAAACTCCAAATCTTTTCTTATAATGGAATATCGAAATACTTTTTGTGCTTTTCGAATGGACACTGCTTCATTTGAATTAAATGTATTAATTATTTCCTTAATTTGGTCAAAGTTCGTGTCATAATAGGCCACAGCATCTAGCGAAGTTCCCCATCTAGTTAGTACTGGTTTCGGCGGTAGGGGCATATTCGGTAGCGTTTCCTTAAATTTTGCAATCCTTTTAGGTGCTTTGTTAAATATTTTTTTTACGTTATCAATTAAAATATTTATTTTTTCATATAAATTTCTCACTTTTTCTGCGACTCTGTTTAACCCGTGCGCAAGACATGTCACATGTGTTAAGTTACTAAACATTTGTCCGAGAATTTTTGCAGCTTTAAGCATGTAAGAACCAGCGTCCGTAACAAAACATAAAAAAATATCCTTATTTTTCTGATAATTTGTTCCCCATAAGTCTTTTAGTGTATCCACCACTAGATTTACAATAGAAGCGTGATTCGTTGCGTCTAAAACTTTTGATGCAAGCAGGTGTGATTTCGGAATGGACTAAAAAAGCTGTTAGATCCTTGTTGAATTCGAACTGATTTTGTTTTGAAACATTACGATGTTTATCTGACGCCAAATGATGATCAATGTGATATTTTTTTTTGTAAAATGTAAGGTAGAACCCGCTTTAAACGATTCTGAGGGGACCCAGCCAAGAAAGCGTATTATACGGGAAAACGTATTAAACGTGAAAAAATTGCTTAAACTTTTAATATGGTTACTTTTTCTTGGAGCGATAATGCTTTTTTCCTATTTTTGACATCACTGAACCATAGATGGGACAAAGAATTCAGAAACTCAACACCGACACTCAACACCGCAGCAGTGATAATGAGCGAAGTGTGTAGGTCCGAACTATCGCACTAACCGCTGACTCCGCTGAGTTAGGATTAGGACGACAAATTACAAATTTATCTTTACAGGTGGCGGTGTCGCCTGAATCGCGTAATTAGTACAGTACAATTAGTTCCAATTTTTGTCACCCGCATAAATAAAGTTGTAAAGTAATGCAAGGTGGGTGGTTTTAGATGGTGTATTAAGCGGGGACGCGAGTCGTATTAACCGTGAAAAAATGTCTGAAAATAAGTCTCAAATTGTAGGGACCGGCGTAAAATGGCGTAATATGCGGGAAATCGTATTAAACGTGATCGTTTTACCCGGGTTCTACTGTATTACATGAAATACAGTAAATTTTGTTATCTTTTACCTGTAATCCTGGTTTATCTTGTAAAAGAAAATTTAAATGTGAAGAGTAACCACTTTTCTTTTCTTGATGGCTTCTGCTAGCCAAATGTTTGACAACGTTGTCTTTCTTTGATTTTATATTTGTTGCACATACGATACAAGAAATATTTAGTTCGGTTTTTTCTAGTACACCAATATTTTCAAGTAATAAAGATTCCATAATGTATTAATTCCAGAAAATGCGTGCTTCTATGAATAAAATAACATACACATTTAAACGCATTTAACATTGATCACATTGACATATTAATAATCTATTTTCTTTGATAGAAAATCAAACAAGGTTTTATCTAAAGAGGGTCAGTAAGGTTATTTTTACATTCATATCATTCAGAATCAGAATCAGAATATTTTTATTCGTTAAACATAGGTAGTACAAAAATTTGGTCTTATAAATAAATATGTCAGTAACACTATGTTTTGCCTGCTGGCGTACGACTATTTCCTTATATTAATCATGCGTAATTACAAGATATAATTCATGCTTAACAAAATACTATACAACCAGAAATTTATGCAAACGATATTGAAGTGCTAATACAAAAAACAATTGCTTCGTCAAATACAGTATTCAAAATTAATAAATATATGTATATATAAAAAAAAATAGTAATAACATGTCAAAAGATTAAAAATAAATTTAGTGTAATAAATTATAAGTCAATATCATTTAAGAATTGTTGTACACTGTAATAACATTTTCTAATTAATAACAATTTAAGTTCTGTCTTGAACTTTCCAAGTTTTAATATTTTAATATGGTCTGGTATTTTGTTAAATATTTGTGGGGCCATTCCCAACAGACTTTTTCGTACTAAGGCTGTGTGACAAGCTTTATTACGCAATGCATTTTCATACTGAGGTCTTACCGGGAGTCTTCGAATGTCAGCAATTTTTTCATATAATTGTGGATTACATTTAACAAAAATAGCAATTTCCAGAATGTATAAACTGGGCAAGGTCAGTATACTTAGCGATCTAAAATATGGAATGCAGCTATCTAACACTTTTAGCCCACACATTGCCCTTACACATCTCTTCTGTATTATAAATAAACGCTGTATCTTTATCAACTGAATTGCCCCAAAATATAGAATAGAATAGAAATCATTTATTCGTGACAAGTGAAAACAGAAATTATTTACACAACACAAAAATATAGGTACATACATAATAATTGCCACGAAATGGTCCCGACTCAGCATGGTGTTAGCCTGGGAGGGCCAACGCTGATCTTCCGTCGGGGCCATTGCGAGTGAAAACACGGAAAGCAAATATGATTCCATATCTTAGTGTTGATGCAACAAGACCGTTGTAAGCTACAAGTAAAGATTTTTTATTAGTACTTATCAATCATACGTGCAGTATGCAGTAGAGTAAATAAATTATTCATCGTGATCGCCAACCCTGACATCAAACTGTCAAATGCTATGGTTTTGCTACATCCGTTACGAGGTATGCCTATAACTAGCAAATATCTAACAAATGTAATCTAGCTCTAGGTTAACTAACTTGATACCGTTCATTCATACATAAATTTTTCTTAGCCACTCAATTGCTCTAAAAAAAATTTCAATGGCCTCTATTGTCAAGTAACATAAAGGTGACAGCTGGTAACTAGAGCTACCATAAACAGTAAAATAAAGGGACCCCGTCAAAATATGACAAACGGGTCCACACTGGCCGCACGCGTGCTCATGCGCGCACGTTTTCCTCGCCCGAACAAACTTGTACGGCAAGATGGCGGCCCTTGATTGGACCCGGCTATTCATGTATTTTGGTATTGTTTCAATTACGCCATGATGGAGGCGGCGCAGCTATTTCGTAATGATGAAACTGAAATATTAGACGAGGAAGAGGCGGACCTCCTTAACAACACAGAAATACTGGAAGAAGCCGATAAAGGACTGATCTAGTCCCGTAGCCGAATGTCATTGATGCGACGCGAAACGCCGCAGAAATATAGTCTGTTTCTGTCGCGCCAATTCGCAAGAGCGATAGAGATAGATAGCTACGAAAGAAATATTATTGTGAGCGTTTAGTGCATTCGGCTATGCACACTGATTAGTTAACACATTGGACACCGCGTATCCGATACTCGGGCACTCGTAAACTTTACTCAGATGCCGGCATACCCGGTAGTCAGGCAAGCATGTTTAATAAAGACTATATGATAAAATACGGTCTTTTGTCATCTATTCATTTGTAGGTTGATATCCACAAATGATTTGGAAAAAGTCTGGCTATTACTATTTTTAATCCAGTTTTGTAATAAAGTAACAATATTTGCTTAAAATAGTACATTACTACAAAGGCCGGGACAAAGGGGGTTGCCGGCCGAAGACATAGAGGCGGGCAACCCCATTTCCCGCCGAGGTATGTATAGTACTTTTCTCAAACATGGTATGAAATAAATAAAGTCTACTGAAAATAGTAACTTTGGATGGCTGTATCTCCTAAACGGTGCGTCGTAGCGCAAAAATAATCCGTACCAGTTGCAGTCGGCACGTCTATAAAGCCCCTTATAGTTTTTTTTAATTGGCTAAATACCTGGATGTTAAGTCACAATTATCTGTGTTTGGAAATTAAAAAAGAAGACTTTGCCGGCCTTGGCCTGCAAGGTTTGTATGAAATTCCATTATCTATCAATCGTCCTAGCCGCACCTGCAACGTCATACTTCACTGCCAATTACAAGGCACATAACATCAATATTTCATACCATGTTTGAGAAAACGATCTAATATTTTGGCAACAAATTCAAAGTTATTATTTTAGTTTTCGCCGCTGTCTCAATAGGTTACGCATTCAGCCTTTAATTCTAGCAGGGAAAGGTTTTCGTAGTATTTAAATACTGCGGCGAGATGTAGGTAATTAAAAAAACACTAATGGTAATCAGGGTACGTACCCAAATGCACAAACGCACACGATAATATTTGTTCATAGCAAAGACTTATATAACTCCGTATAGACCGATAAAGTTTAAGAAAAAAAACGTAACCTCAAAACTAAACTGAACTAGATGGCGATACACCTTTGGGGTACGCTCGGCTAGATGGCGCTAATATCAATATTTGACATTTTAACACATATCAAGCTAATAATATGGGCCAAATTATCAATACGGACGGAGGTTCAAAAGTTTTAAGCCTGTGTCGATGTCCTGTGGCTATGCACTGTGATTACACATTTTACTTTGACAGTAATTCTCTATAATACTCGATTCTCTTTGGTTCGTTAATCGCTCTTGCGTATTGCAGCCAGACTGCATTTCTGTCGGCGTCTGGCGCCTACCTACCTAGAAGAACCTAGCCTATCTACCTAGAAGAGTTAGGTCTTCTGGATGCCTAGCCAACTTGCCAAATGCTCACGCTCAATAGCGTATCGTGACTATCTCTCTCTATTTATCTTCCTTATTAGTGCGACAATGGCAGGTGCGTTTCGCTAGCGAATGAGCGTTTGCGTTTGGTGACTTGGCTATGTACCCAGGTACTTAAAGCATAGACTATATTTCTAGGATTTAACTCATATTTAAGATTATTATTTAACAGGTTTATAACAATCTTCTGTTTTAATTGTCAAAAATATGAACCAACACAGTAATATTGACTATTATTTATTAGTTGGTCACAGTTTGTATACGCTTCCGAACTTGCGCCTACTGTTCACAGTTGCTGATTAAAGTTTACGTGATTACCATTAGTGTTTTTATAATAAATATTCACTTAAACCACGAAAGGGTTTCCCTGCTAGAATTAAATGCTGAATGCGTTACCTATTGAGACAGCGGCGAGTACCTACTAAAATAATAACTTTCCAAAATGTTAGATAGTGTTTAAGAAAATGTTGTTTCTTTTTTTTTTTAATACTACGTCGGTGGCAAACAAGCATACGGCCCGCCTGATGTAAAGCGGTCACCGTAACCTATGGACGCCTGCAACTCAAACAGTGTCACATGCGCGTTGCCACCACGTTAAAAACTTGTACATTCCCTTTTGCTGTGTTAAGTACACAGCAAAAGGAGTGTACAAGATCTCAAGGAGGGTTCGGGTTGCCGACGACTCAAAGGACAATAGACGGAACATTATTTAGTTCCGTAAGTCCTCGCGTCATCAGCACACCGCACCCTCTTTGAGCTCTGGCAGCCTTACTCACCGGCAGGAACACAACACTATGAGTAGGGTCTAGTGCTATTTGGCTGCGGTCTTCTGTAAGGCGGAGGTACTACTAGTTTTCTAAAAAAAAGTCGTTTTTTGCTTCTCCTGAAAACCTGCATTTTGTCCTTTACGCCAATTGAACTGATATTATGTTATGAGTATGACCGGGTTCTATCCTGTACAGCCTTTAAGAAGGAATGTTTAATAAAAGATATATTATGTTTACTACTCTCCCCATAAAGTCTAGAATAATGGATGGGTAATTGTATCCTAATAAAACATAATAATACGCGAAATATGTGTTTATTATTCTCGCACGCTTTTCTTGCGCCACTCTCAGCAATAGGCCATTTTGAAAATGGCGGTGGTTTTCTTCAGGAGCGTGTTCCTCCACCACCTCTCCTATTATTTCGTGGGGAAAGATTCTGGAATAAAAAGAGGAGTTGTCACTGAACGTTGTTACTGTCGAAGTAAAATGAGTAATCACAGTGCATAGACCGCCATCTCTTGACACAGGCTTAAAACTTTTAACCTCAGTTTTGACAAAATTTGGCCCATATTCTTAGCTTGATATGTGTTAAAATGTCAATATTCATATTAGCGCCATCTAGCTGAGCGTACCCCGAAGGTGTAATGCCATCTAGGTCACCGTACCTTTTTCTATATTTTACTGAGGTACGTTTTTTCCTCGACTTTATCTGTCTATATGGAGTTATATATTATGTCTTTGCACTTATCAAGATAACAATATGGACCAAATTGTCAAAACTGAGGTTCAAAAGTTAAGCTTGAGATTACACATTTTACTTTGACAGTAACTCTCTATAATACTCGATCCTCTTTTTTACTTATACCTACATAAATAACTATTAAGTGATGGTTCATAATGAGACACTTGTGTTAAGAGTAGGTACAACACTCATGTTTTAGTGCCTAATTATGCACTTTGCATAAGTACATGACTTTATCTACGTACAAATTGATAATAATTAAATTCGGAAATTAATTTCCATATTGTATTAGTAACTTATTGATATTCTTAACCTAAGTGACAATTTTATATTCTATCGGCCTTATTCATAAAAAGTTACAACCTATGTTGATGTGCGGATGTCAAAAAACGTTATTCATAATAGTACATTACATCAGAGGCCGGGAAAATGAGCGAGCGTGCGAGCGAGGCCGGATAGGGATACGAGGCCGGGAATCCGTTTTCACGCCGAGGCATGTATAGTGCTTTTCTCAAACATACAATGAAATTAAAAAAAATGCTCTAAAGGACAATATTTTATAAAAAAAGTTACTTTGCAGGCCTAGGCCTAAAAAATAATATGAAATCCCTTTACAGTCCTCTCGAGTTGTTGCGCCCAAAAAGCGCCAGCCCAGCCCATTTTAAGGAACGTAAAGACAATATTTCATTGCATGTTTGAGAAAACGCACTTTAGCGCTAAACAGTACATCATCTGTTGTGTAAATCCTCGAAATTTTAAAATGAGCCCGACCCCACTTTAACGGGATTTTAGCGCAAAAATCCAAGATGGCCGCCTCACATCAGCTGGCTTTTGACAGCAACTCATGAACTGATATGAACCTCTGAGACGAGTGTTTGTTGCCTGTTCTTACATTTTCAGAAAAATGTATTATGTGTAATTAAATTGACAAGCTAAAATTATTATGAAGTGGCGCAAAACCAAAGTAATATGTGTTGTGTGAAATGCGGGCTACTTATATACCTAAACTGAAGGATGTAACAGACTTTGATAATTCTCTTTATTTACATGAACATATTTACATAATTATATAAGAAACTAAGACTAAACTTAAAAGCTAGCTAATGTCTAAAATAGGCCCTTGAGGCATTGTACCAAGGATACTGGCGACATTTCCTCGCTGTATCGCAATGCTGATACGTTGTGCGAGGAAGTCGCCAGCTCTTCGGTCACCAGTTACCTCAACCAGACGCTTCGCGATTTCTGTGAACAACATACTTTTGATCGTGTCGAAGAAAAAGTGCAATAGATAGGGAACGAGTTCAGAGGCGAGGTGGCAAAAATAGGTATGTAAACCCTTTAGTTTTCATTACTTATCTACTTGCCGACGTCTCTTATCAGGCGTGCCAGTCCTTTCCATATGTACTTCAAACTTCAAATCGTACTAGTTATAGGAAAGGACTCGCGCGTGAGAACGCACGGTTGTGCTAGACCACTTAAATTTAAGTTATTTCTACAACAACCAGGTTAAATATAAGATACCTTAGCTTAGTAAGGTGGTATCAAAAGCATAATAATATCCACCTGGAGATGAATAACTATCCTATTGTATTTGCATTCCCATATAACCATAATCGGTCGTCGTTCCTACGCAAATCGTCCTATTTTGTGTACACCAATGAATAAGGAATCAAATGGAACGGACATACCTACAAAAAAAGTGTGGCCGTCGCTATATTGTCAAGAACAAAACATGGCGATCTGTAGTGCTGGGAAATCACGTTGATATATTTTGTCAAAGATATCGATATAGTGTGATTATTTTTCATTTTGTTGTTAACCGCCGAAAAATCGGAGGAGGTTTTCAATTCGACGCGTGTATATTTTTTATGTTTTCTGACCACCAAACCATGGAACTAAATAAAATCCATCAATTTAATAAAAAAATATGATTCAGAATCATCAATTGAATGTGAATTATACCAGTCAGGTGCACTCAGTTACAATTTCTATGAAACTACTTTGCACTCTTGTGGATAAAATGCAACTTTCTCATTCGTTTTCGAAGAAAGAGAGCCTTTACTTTATTAGGTGAAAATCAAATTTTTGCGGGACAAATAAACATTCAATAATTTTTAAGAAAAAAAAACCGCCGCCTTTGGGGTTCTGGTGAAAGCTACTTGCGAATGTTGGATTATGTAGAAATGTGTAGGTATTTTTAAAACTGCTTTTAATGCAACACAAATAAATATACGCATACCGTTAAGGTTTGAGGAGTTTCCTCAATTCCTCATGAATCCGATTATAAGAAATCGAAGCTTGACAAAATTTGACTTGAAAACCCAATCTTCTTAACAAATATAACTAAACAAATGTCACTGTTCTGAACTTCAATGAATGCTATTCTTATAAAAATACCAAAGTCACTATAAGTGTGCCGTTCAGATTTAAGGAGTTCTGGTCTGATCTCCATCAGCAGTTCCACTGCACCAAATGTCACTGTTCTGGACGTAAGTGCATGCTGTTCTTATAAAAATACCAAAGTCACTAAGCGTGCCGTTCAGATTTGAGGAGTTCGGTTCTGACCATCATCAGCAGTTCCACTGCACCAAATGTCACTGATCTGGACGTAAGTGCATGCTGTTCTTATAAAAATACCAAAGTCACTATTAAGCGTGCCGTTCAGATTTGAGGAGTTCCGTTCTGACCATCATCAGCAGTTCCACTGCACCAAATGTCACTGTTCCGTACGAAAATGCATGTTGTTCCTTAAAAAACACAAAAATTACCATACGTGTGCCTTTCAGATTTGAGGAGTTCCCTCGATTTCTCCAGGATCCCATCATCAGAACTGGGTTATGAGAAAAATGGGACCAATCTGTATGCATAGGTATACATTAAATCAAAAAAAAAATCAAAATCGATCCAGTAACGACGGAGATATCGAGGAACAAACATTAAAAAAAAATTAAAAAAAAAAACATACAGACGACTTGAGAACCGTCCTTCCTTGAGAGATTTGAGGCGACGGTTAAAAAATAGGAGCGATTTATTGTTCACATTAATTCGGACATAGATTTTGATACTGAATTGTTTATTCTTCATTAGTACCTATACTCTTGTCAAACAAGTCTGTCAGTAAATAAGAACAAAGAAAATTATATTCATCCTTTTTTTCTTTAGGGTGCTATAGAATAGGATACCTATAGTTTTCTTTGTTCTCATTTACTGACAGACTTGTTTGACGGAGTATAGATTATATCCAAAAATAAAATCTTCAAGAGGAAACAGGAGCGAAAGTGCTTAAATGGAAAAGAACCCCTCCCTCCCCTTTAAGTTTGGGAATTTTACTTAAATATACTCGTACTGACTAGATTTATAGAAAATCGAGGTACCGCGCGCTCTGGACTGTTTCCTCCTCAAAATCTTAACCAATCGGAACGAAATTTAAGAATCTGAACCACAATGAAATAATCTGTGTCGGACAGTTTAGTTTTTCTGGCTAATTGTTATGAATTTTAAACATCATCAGGGGCCTATTTCTCGAAGCTACAAGTTACAATTTGCAAATGGTTGTCAATGTGACAAGTTGGATAGAGACTTCCGCTTGTAACTTTCAGTTTCGAAAAATGGGCCCTATATTTTTTTTGGCGGATTAATTTTTTGCTAAAAGTTTTGTAAAATAAATGTACCTAGGGTAGTGTAGATTAAAATAAAATACCATTCATTCATATTAATTAATTATAATTTATTTATAATTTTTTGTTTATTTTCGAATATCATGATCCATACATTACAATAACAATATTTACATTGAAAAAAAAAAAACTAAAAACTAATTTCTTAATTCTAACATACCTTAATAACACACATCATCAAACCATATAATATAAATTAAAACATCACTTTCTACATATAAATTAAAAAGAAAGAAATAAAATCAAATAAAATATTAACAATCACATTATTATTTCAAATCTAGAAAATTACTTTGCTAATTGGGTAATTCTAAACGACTAATTCTATAAGTAGATTATAAACTGAAATAGATACCATACACTAAAGAAAAACCGATCAAGCCCACGGGTGGCGAAGCCGGGAATCGAACCCGGGTCTGCAGCTAACGCGGCTGACGTGTTCGACCGCCCAGGTACCCGTTGACAAAAAATAACGACAAATCAAAAAATATTTAATAAAATTATTTGATTTGTTCCGTACATCGACTAATTCTAATTTTATAATTTGCTCATCATTGCATATAAATAATAAATATTATAGGACATTCTTACACCAGATTGACTGAGGCCCACGGTAAGCTCAAGAAAGCTTGTGTTGTGGGTACTCAGACAACGAAATATATAATATATAAATACTTATATACATAGAAAACATCCATGACTCAGGAACAAATATCTGTGCTCATCACACAAATATATGCCCTTACCGGGATTCGAACCCGGGACCGCGGCGCAGCAGGCAGGGTCACTACCGACTGCGCCAGACCGGTCGTAATAATATCGTATAATTTGACTATCATAGCTCTCCACAAAGTAATACCCGATTCCATCGATTATCTATTCATTTCGGAATAAAACAACTTTGTTGAGGTAGTTCCGGAAAGAATTTTTTTCTGTCTGCTTTTTTCCATAATATCGGTAGCGTAGATCAAGGTAAGCTTGAATTACACATTTTATCAGTAAGTGTTTGTGTTGAGCATCGTGGTCGTTCGAGTTGCTTTCAAATATACCAGTTGTACTCTCAAAATAGTAGTCCATTATAAATTTAAATATATATAAATGATAGTTTTGTGGCGAGTTTTTTTTTTAATTTGTTTTTAGCAGCTTTTCTGTTTTTTTTTATTATGTCTTCTAAGTCCTTGGACGGATATTTTAGTCCACCTCTGGATTTGTATTTGATTAGACTTTTTGTGTTGTCTTTCGGGTACCCAAGTAACATGCTAATGCATGTCTCACACTTTATACTGCGAGAAAGTTTTCTGGCAACAAATCCAGCTATATAAAAAGCAACACTTTCAGTATATTTTGAAAGTGTGCCGTTTAAGCAGTCAATGTATTCATCATATAAATCACTATCATCTTCTGGTATATCTATAAATGTATTTTTGTCCGTAAGTTGATTGAGAGCATTGGTTGGGTTTATTTTACTTGATCTGCTCTAATGGAATGCAGTTACCCACCATCCACCACCATCGCGAATTTCACTCCATAATCTTTTAAATGCGGCTTTCAATTGCACAGCATTTGGGTTGTTATTAAAACCCCCGCGAGCTCTGATCGCGGAAAAAAACAACTCGACGTGGTCTTGACTCACTTTATACATCGGTAAATATTTTAGCATCTTTGTGTCTTGGACCAAGTGTCGGAAAAGTTGTAAGGCGCTTTTCATATCGATGACGAGTCCTATGAATCCAGTCTTTCTTTTCGAGTTAACCACCAGCTCTCCGGATGGTAACTTTAAACTGTAAATATACCCGATGGCCCCTTCAAAGAGAGCTTCCACAAATCCCACATTTTCTGGGCATATCGCCTTTTTCCATCCAGGTGGACGAACAGAATGACTGTTTAGGACGTCGAAAACGTCATTGAAAATACGTATAAAATTTACCGTACCCTCACAGTCCTGGAATTGTTCCAAGTGCAATTCTGTATTGCAGAATTCCAGTGCGTCGGCAACTGAGCTACTTAGAAGTTGAGTAGCAAGGCGCACCTTCATTTTTTGTTTGGCAAAATACAGATGGGCTTTGGTAATTTTAGTTGCCATGTGTAGTCCTTCCTGCTCTTGTAATTGCAATAACTTCTCTAAATAACCAAAGTCTATTTTCCTGCCATAATTATCATAAAAGATCCTTAAATCTCCAAAAGTATTCCTCACCAGATTAATGGCATGACAAGGGTCAATGAATGCATGCAGTTTACTTTTGCTACAGTTGAAGGATGTTTTATCTTGATTTTTTGAAAGATGCAATCCTAATTCGGAAAACATGCTAAAATTCGCAGCTGGACCATCACATGTGACGCTTACAATCTCAACTCCTGCTTCTTCACATTTTTAGGATTCCGTAGTCAACTAGGAACCCTTATAGTTTCGCCATGTCTGTCTGTCCGTCCGTCCGTCCGTCCGTCCGCGGATAATCTCAGTAACCGTAAGCACTACAAAGCTGAAATTTGGTACCAATATGCATATCAACTACGCCAACAAAGTGCAAAAATAAAAAATGGAAAAAAATGTTCTATTAGGGTACCCCCCTACATATAAAGTGGGGGCTGATATTTTTTTTCATTCCAACCCCAATGTGTGATATATTGTTGGATAGGTATTTAAAAATGAATAAGGGTTTACTAACATCGTTTTTTGATAGTATTAATATTTTCGGAAATAATCGCTCCTAAAGGAAAAAAAAGGGCGTCCCCCCCCCTCTAACTTTTGAACCATATGTTTAAAAAATATGAAAAAAATCACAAAAGTAGAACTTTATAAATACTTTCTAGGAAAATTGTTTTGAACTTGATAGGTTTAGTAGTTTTTGAGAAAAATAAGGAAAACTACGGAACCCTACACTGAGCGTGGCCCGACACGCTCTTGGCCGGTTTTTGTAGGCACATCTTTAACAATTCCGCCTTTTGCTCGCCTGTCAGTGTTGAGATTAAAAAGTACCCAACTGGAACTTTCCAACCGTCGTTGATGCAGTTCAGCATGAATACGAAACACTGACTCGCTACCTCTAAAGAGTCGTTATCAGGGTGGCTAGCCGAATGGCACAATCGCTCACGAAACGCTCACGAAACGAAGCGCTAGTAGATATCTATCTCTATCGCGCTTGCGTATTGGCGCGACAGAGCCAGCGGCGTATCGCTTTCGTTTGGCGTCGGAGAAATGCCATTCGGCTACGGGGCCAGACTCTGATCCTACTGAGATTCGACCGTAATACGTCTTGGTTTGAGGATCCCAACACAACGACTTCCTAATGGACATTTCGTCGAAAATCAACGCGCATACCACCGGCTTGGGGCTTGCTTGCACTTTAGTGCTGTAAATGCTTCTTCGCAGAAACCAGGTTCAGCATTTATATTCTGGTACCATCTGGTCAGCGTTCTTGAGTGAGGGAGACAGGTATTATATGTGCGGCGTACGAAGTCATATGCCTTGGGAGAAAAAAAATGCAAAGTTAAAGCAAACTTGCGCGTCTCTTCAGAGTATTGCCGTTCCAATGGCAAACCTTCACTTTTTAAAATTTGTCTTTTCAAAAAATCCTTTGGTCCGGCGCATGCTTCCAGGATGATAGAACTCTCATTGTTCATCAAATTTCTCTCCTGTAAATCCTTAATTATATTTTTGAAATTTGCTATTTTTTTCTTTTGTCTGCGAACTTTTTCATTCAGTGTCCTTATTTTTCATCTAAGATTGTCACACTTTTGCTCTAACTTCTTTATTTGAGATGGTTCCTGAAAACAAGTTTGTAGGGGATGAAAATCCGAAGAGGGGTGGGGCGTGCGCGTGAGCGAAGGAAAAGGCGGCGTGTAGCAGTCTTAGGCGTTTATTCAGCCAACACTAAACTAAAACCTAATCTAACGAAGTGCCAAAGGCCGTACAGCGTCCTTGAGGACAACCGACGAGCGCAAAGGGGAGCGTGGTAAACGTAGTCAAATGGCTTTACAAAGGTCCCAAACGGTACACTATGTGTGCGCAATTGACTCCTAGCTAATTCTCAAATAAAACATTGTTCAGTGGATAAGGTCGTTATCCCAGGAAAAATCTTAATAGCGACAACTAACTTTGAAATGCGCCACAGTACAGCGACATCTATTGAGTTTTGTGTGTAACAGACAAGTTGATCTTAATACCAACATTGGTGTCTGTTTTTACATGTTTGACTACTTATTTACAATCTTTACATTTACTAGTTACTTCAGTAAAATGCACAGGTTACGGGAACGGCGTTCCATGGCTTAAATATTTAAACAACGAAGCTCAATATCACAATATTGATACCCGTGGCGCCATCTGTTGACGGACGGCCAAACTAACAATTTGACGAATTTTATCTAAGAGTTACGTATTGACTTGATTACTATAAAATTCTAGGCACCCGTTAACACATGTTGCACTAGGTTTTAGAATTTTAAGTCTACGGGAACACTTAAATATTTGCTAAGTTCACTCGGAAAACCAGTACCGGTGGCGCCATCTAGTAGCGGCCGGTTAAACTAAGCTTGTTTGCACTGTGTTTATACGTTTTGGTAAATGTTCGCGTTACAGTCTCCCCCTCTGGAACTGCAGTCGACCCGGCGCAGTGACAGGAAAGTCGACGTTGAGTTGTGATCGGTGTGGGAGCACGTCCGCGTTCATTTCCGGTTGCTGGTACAGGGGTAGTCTCTGGGTCTCCCCCTCTTCCATAAGACTGTAGGTGCGTTCCGTAGTGTATAGCTACTGCACACATCGGGCAACTGCTCCTAACACCGCCTGGCGTACCGCACCCATAACACGTGTTGACGGGCGGTGGCGGAGACGGCGCTGGCGCTGCTGTCGCAGTACAGGTAGTGGTTGTGGCTGGTGGCAGCACTTCAACATTCACCGCTTCTCGAGCGGTCGCTTGTAGAGGCAAAGTACGTATTGCGTCATTGAGACGTTTGAAACACGTAGCTGCTGTCAGGAACGTTTGCACGCAGGCTGGATCTCGTTTACCGTCGAAGAAGAAAGTTGCCTTCGCGAAGGAGCTATGCTTCACCGGCAGCGGAGCAGGACGTACAGCGCTGGTGATCGCCTCCAATAGCTGCTGGAACTGTCCTTTTGACATGTTAACAGCCATTTCTACACGTTGTTCTCGCAAAATCTTCGCTCTTCGTGTCTCGACAGTCATCAACGTCGTGACGTCACAGCACGGCCTCGAGTTGGGCGCCAGATGTAGGGGATGAAAATCCGAAGAGGGGTGGGGCGTGCGCGTGAGCGAAGGAAAAGGCGGCGTGTAGCAGTCTTAGGCGTTTATTCAGCCAACACTAAACTAAAACCTAATCTAACGAAGTGCCAAAGGCCGTACAGCGTCCTTGAGGACAACCGACGAGCGCAAAGGGGAGCGTGGTAAACGTAGTCAAATGGCTTTACAAAGGTCCCAAACGGTACACTATGTGTGCGCAATTGACTCCTAGCTAATTCTCAAATAAAACATTGTTCAGTGGATAAGGTCGTTATCCCAGGAAAAATCTTAATAGCGACAACTAACTTTGAAATGCGCCACAGTACAGCGACATCTATTGAGTTTTGTGTGTAACAGACAAGTTGATCTTAATACCAACATTGGTGTCTGTTTTTACATGTTTGACTACTTATTTACAATCTTTACATTTACTAGTTACTTCAGTAAAATGCACAGGTTACGGGAACGGCGTTCCATGGCTTAAATATTTAAACAACGAAGCTCAATATCACAATATTGATACCCGTGGCGCCATCTGTTGACGGACGGCCAAACTAACAATTTGACGAATTTTATCTAAGAGTTACGTATTGACTTGATTACTATAAAATTCTAGGCACCCGTTAACACATGTTGCACTAGGTTTTAGAATTTTAAGTCTACGGGAACACTTAAATATTTGCTAAGTTCACTCGGAAAACCAGTACCGGTGGCGCCATCTAGTAGCGGCCGGTTAAACTAAGCTTGTTTGCACTGTGTTTATACGTTTTGGTAAATGTTCGCGTTACAAGTTTTATTTTGCGTTCAATATTTTGTTAACGATTTTTAATATTATGTCATTTAATCTACACATTTAAATTCAACAGACATCGTAATTAAATTAGAGAAACTTTACTAAAGTTAAAACCACAAAGTTGATACAAGGTGAAGCATAAACTGCTTAATATGATCCACGTTCACTTAATTATGGGATGGGACATTGCATTTATAAAAGATAAATTTATGATACAGTGAAGTGCACAGTTAGACTTACCGGAGTTTCAGATGTCTCAGCCGTCTCAGGAACATGCGGAGCAGGTTTCACAGCAGGCTGTAATTAATATCACAATCAATATAAAAATCTCAAAAATGCAATATGCAATTGATTAACAATGAAGTATATATCCAGACCATAAATCTACGTACACTTAGTTACAGAAGGCAACTATTTAAATGAGCACCAAAAAAGTTTTGGTACCCCAACCATTGCGACCAAAAAAAGTAGTTGAGCACCAAAATAATGTTACTTAAAATTATACAACTGCCACCAGTTTTAGTAAACCGTTTACATTAAATAGTAAAGTAGCACCAAAAATAGTAAATGAGCACCAGATTTTGAGCCCCAAATTAATGCACTTTTGTAACCTAAATAAATAATGGATTACCAAAAAATATGCATATAGGTATATTACCAAATATAATAACACCAAATTTAGTAGCTCCTCACGATAAACCCCCTGCACACCGCACCTCATGCACAGCGCTTTTGACCAGTCTCATGAGACAGCGAAGCGATCCATAAACAGACGAACTGCTCCTAAAAAGTGGGTTAGGTTAGGTTAGAACTGCGACCAGCATACAAACGAACTGCTACCAAAAAGTGGTTAGGTTAGGTTAGAACTGCGACCCCTACACAGACGAACTGCTACTAAAAAGTGGGTTAGGTTAGGTTAGAACTGCGACCTCTACACAGACGAACTGCTACCAAAAAGTGGGTTAGGTTAGGTTAGAACTGCGACCCCTACACAGACGAACTGCTACCAAAAAGTGGTTAGGTTAGATTAGAACTGCGATCCATACGCAGACGAACTGCTACCAAAAAGTGCGTTAGGTTAGGTTAGATCTGTGACCCGCACACAGACGGACTGCTACCAAAAAGTCGGTTAGGTTAGAACTGCGACCCCTACACAGACGAACTGCTACGAAAAAGTGGGTTAGGTTAGATTAGAACTGCGATCCATACACAGACGAACTGCTACCAAAAAGTGGGTTAGGTTAGGTTAGAACTGCTACCCCCATACAGACGAACTGCTACCAAAAAGTGGGTAAGGTTAGGTCAGAATTGCGACCCCTACATAGACGAACTGCAACAAAAAGCGGGTTAGGTTAGGTTAGAACTGCGACCCCCACACAGACGAACTGCTACCAAAAAGGTGGGTTAGGTTAGGTTAGAACTGCGACCCCTACACAGACGAACTGCTACCAAAAACTGGGTTGGGTTAGGTTAGAACTGCGACCCCTACACAGACGAACTGCTACCAAAAAGTGGGTTAGGTTAGGTTAGAACTGCGACCCATACACAGACGAACTGCTACCAAAAAGTGGGTTAGGTTAGTTTAGAACTGCGACCCGTATACAGACGAACTGCTACAATAAGTGGGATTGGTTAGGTTAGAACTGCGACCCCGGACACAGACTACTTTTAGGCCAATAGTATTTGAGTATCATTTTGTAATAAAATGCGGTAACAACATTGGTGCTCATTAATTATTTTTGGGTTGACAACGATTATTTTGGGTGTTATGTACCTACTTTAATAGCACGGCAAAATCTTATAATTTTGGTTTCCATTTACATTAAGTTACAGTTTAACCAGCAATAATATTATTGACTACTCGGTGTTTGTGTACATAAGTTTCATAACTGTATTGATTGGTGAAGTTTTAGTGCTTCGGTGCATATACTATACTGAAATAATAAAAATAATGCCTAGAAAACCAATAAGGTTGTTAAAAATGGATTAACACTGGGTAATATTCAATGTAAAAAACAGTCGACAAACGGTCACCAAACGGTCAACGAACGGTCGCAAAATGGTCGTGGCGTACACGCGTGACCGAAAGCAGTCAATATTTATTGGATTTACAAAATGGCTTCTTGTATTCATTTTTTTCAGGTATCCTCAAACTTTATAAACAATTAAATATGCCGTCGTACTCAGTTGTCCTCACTGAAGAAGATTAAAAAAAATTGTAACGTGCGTACCGAGCTGCTGGGTTGTAAAGGATCGGGGATCATATTGTTATGGTCTTCTATAGAGCAACTAGTATTTTGCGGAATTTCACAATTGACACTTGTTGAAGTAGTCGTCATTAATATTACTATCAACATTAATTTCAGCGATCGGAAATTCTTTTGTCAAGATTTTTATAGAGATAAGTGTCCACAAATTTGTAATGTAACATAAATAAAACGTAGTAGAGTAAATAATTTGTTTTTTTTTTTTTTGTAACCCAAACAAAATACTTGTAGATACAAGTGCGGAAAAGAGAAAAAGCGATACGCGTAGCGATAAATCGAACACGAACGAAGGGAGTGTTTTAAATCGACACGAGTTGCGAATGTCCTTTTCGCACGTGTATCGTACGACGATTTTCAGTACCTAAATCTAAGCTAAGAGTTTCGACCAATTTGCTCGCACTACTGCGTTAAAAAAAAAAGCAGCATCTGTACTGAAAAAAACTATTATTGCGCAACAGAAGAACCCAATACATAAAGAAAACTGCGTCAAAAATACTAAGTAGTAACTACCAGCAGTCATAACAATATAATATACGTCGATTTTCATTAATATTACTATCAACATTAATTTCAGCGATCTGAACTTCTGTGTCATTTCTGCCTAAAAATAATGATGGTTAGAATAATACTAACTACGTTATATATAGGAATTTACTCACAAGGCATCTATTAATATCACAGTAAATACTCTATTTCATTTGATACCTACTTTTATTGTGTAAACTGTAAAGCAATACTACACATCTTTTTTATCAATAAGAATTAAAAATTATATATCTAATACATTAAGTAACTATAAAGTGGGGATCCTTTTAATTTACCGAAGATTTTTTTGTCGAATTTCACTTCCCAAACGAATTTTGCCAACTACACGTTTGTCAACTCAATCTTTCCCATAATAACATTTGACAACGTTAAAATCCGTCAAATGATAATTATCCAAACTGTTGTAATGCAACTTTTATAACCCCAACTATTAATTTCGCAAATGTTTCACTTAGACAAGTAAAGTTTGCTCAACTTTACTTTCGTCAAATTAATTACTGGACAAAATTATTTTGTCAACTAATTTGTTTAGTAAAAAAATGTTTCCTTAAAAACACATCATGCAAAACCACTTTTTGACAAGTGTTTTAACATGATTGTTTTCATTTACCGAATTTCATTTCCCAAACAGATTTTAACAACTACTTACACGTTTGCTTCCCACAAACACTTTTGACGAAAATACCATAATTATGACGAGTCCAATAATCTTTAAAAATCTAAACATAGCCTAAAAACCTAAAAGTAGGTTTAAGTTAGGTTGGAATTGCGACCCCCACACAAAACTGTTGCTAAGAAAGTAGGTTTAGGTTAGGTTGGAACTGCGACCCCCACACAAAACTGTTGCTAAGAAAGTAGGTTTAGGTTAGGTTAGAACTACGACCCCCACACAAAACTGTTGCTAAGAAAGTAGGTTTAGGTTAGGTTAGAACTGCGACCCCCACACAAAACTGGCTAAGAAAGTAGGTTTAGGTTAGATTAGAACTGCGTCCCCCACACAAAACTGTTGCCAAGAATGTAGGTTTAGGTTAGGTTAGAATTGCGACCCCCACACAAAACTGTTGCTAAGAAAGTAGGTTTAGGTTAGGTTGGAACTGTGACCCCCACACAAAACTGTTGCTAAGAAAGTAGGTTTAGGTTAGGTTAGAACTACGACCCCCACACAAAACTGTTGCTAAGAAAGTAGGTTTAGGTTAGGTTAGAACTGCGACCCCCACACAAAACTGGCTAAGAAAGTAGGTTTAGGTTAGGTTAGAACTGCGACCCCCACACAAAACTGTTGCTAAGAAAGTAGGTTTAGGTTAGGTTAGAACTGCGACTCCCACACAAAACTGGCTAAGAAAGTAGGTTTAGGTTAGGTTGGAACTGCGACCCCCACACAAAACTGATGCTAAGAAAGTAGGTTTAGGTTAGGTTAGAACTGCGACCCCCACACAAAACTGTTGCTAAGAAAGTAGGTTTAGGTTAGGTTAGAACTGCGACCCCCACACAAAACTGGCTAAGAAAGTAGGTTTAGGTTAGGTTAGAACTGCGACCCCCACACAACTGTTGCTAAGAAAGTAGGTTTAGGTTAGGTTAGAACTGCGACCCCCACACAAAACTGTTGCTAAGAAAGTAGGTTTAGGTTAGGTTGGAACTGCGACCCCCACACAAAACTGTTGCTAAGAAAGTAGGTTTAGGTTAGGTTGGAACTGCGACCCCCACACAAAACTGGCTAAGAAAGTAGGTTTAGGTTAGGTTAGAACTGCGACCCCCACACAAAACTGTTGCCAAGAATGTAGGTTTAGGTTAGGTTAGAATTGCGACCCCCACACAAAACTGTTGCTAAGAAAGTAGGTTTAGGTTAGGTTGGAACTGCGACCCCCACACAAAACTGATGCTAAGAAAGTAGGTTTAGGTTAGGTTAGAACTGCGACCCCCACACAAAACTGTTGCTAAGAAAGTAGGTTTAGGTTAGGTTAGAACTGCGACCCCCACACAAAACTGGCTCAGAAAGTAGGTTTAGGTTAGGTCAGAACTGCGACCCCCACACAAAACTGTTGCTAAGAAAGTAGGTTTAGGTTAGGTTAGAACTGCGACCCCCACACAAAACTGTGGCTAAGAAAGTAGGTTTAGGTTAGGTTAGAACTGCGACCCCCACACAAAACTGGCTAAGAAAGTAGGTTTAGGTTAGGTTAGAACTGCGACCCCCACACAAAACTGTTGCTAAGAAAGTAGGTTTAGGTTAGGTTAGAACTGCGACCCCCACACAAAACTGTTGCTAAGAAAGTAGGTTTAGGTTAGGTTAGAACTGCGACCCCCACACAAAATTGTTGCTAAGAAAGTAGGTTTAGGTTAGGTTAGAACTGCGACCCCCACACAAAACTGGCTAAGAAAGTAGGTTTAGGTTAGGTTAGAACTGCGACCCCCACACAAAACTGTTGCTAAGAAAGTAGGTTAGGTTAGGTTAGAACTGCGACCCCCACACAAAACTGTGGCTAAGAAAGTAGGTTTAGGTTAGGTTAGAACTGCGACCCCCATACAAAATGTTGCTAAGAAAGTAGGTTTAGGTTAGGTTAGAACGGTGACCCCCACACAAAATGTTGCTAAAAAGGTAGGTTTAGGTTAGGTTAGAACTGCGACCCCCACACAAAAGTGTTGCTAAGAAAGGACTGCGACCTTCCTACCTACTCCATTTTTACCATTTTAGTATGCAATTGAGATAAAAAAAACAATACAGTATTTCGTTATCCATATATTTCATGAATATATTTTAGGAAAAAAAAATAGATGAATTGTAATTACACCTTCATTCTGCAACACACATGCAATTACACCTATAAACATATTATGTAGAAAACTGTCAACATAAAGTGAACCGTAACTGCTAAATAATTGATTTCCGCCACTCAATGGTACATAATATTATAGTAAACAAAATTGGATTATCTATTTCCAACAAAATATTTTGTAATGTGAATTGGCTAGTTATAATAATTAACTGAAAGAGAACGAGCAAGGCGCCTACAAATATCTCGACGCGTTATATTGTAGATGTGATTGAGGCGTGCTTAGATATTTGTGAGTCGTTGTTTATATATATTTGACTAGCTTTTACCCGCGGCTTCGCCCGCGTAATAAAAGTATTCTTATTGAAACGTTTACAAAAAATAAGATTTTCATTTGGATCCGTAGGTTTCTTTGTAGGTACATTTGTCCGCGATTATTTCGATTAAGGTAAAGCGGGGCAATTCTCGACTGGGGGGCCACTGTAACTGATCTATTTGCTTTTCGGTCAGCCAAGAACCTTACACTGCTTTTTGGCTGACTGTACCTTACACATATTACTATTGTTTTAAAAGAAATTCTTGCAATGATTGTAGAATTGTTACACAGCGACCACAGCGTAGGTATAGTAGGTACGAATATGTATGTATTTTACCTATTTATACTGGGGAAACTTCATACAACCCACATAGTCAGTATCTCGGCGCTATGGTCGGTAGGATAAAAAGTACTTCCTTGCATTATCGCTTACAATATCGATTAGTCGGTCGGCTATCCCTATCCCTATCCCTATCCCTATCCCTATCCCTATCCCTAACCCTATCCCTGTCCCTGTCCCTGTCCCTGTCCTTGCCCCTGTCAAATTATCATGCTAGGAGGTGAAAATCCTTTCTTAGTGCTCCTCTTATGGCTATTTTGGATATTTTCACCCTATTGCACTACGACAGGGGAGAAAATTTCTTTTCCACCTCATTAGATTTTAAAATCGTTGTATTTATCGTAATCAGCGACCCGATAAACCATAAAAACTATACCCATATTGTGTTTTTGACTTTACCCCCTTTAGGGGTCAAATTTTCAAAAAACATGAAACATGTATTTAGTCATATGTCTTTAGGAATCCTCCTGTGAAGTTTCGTATAAAATAGTCAAACTAATCTTGTTTCCCCATACAAACTTTGAACCCCCATTTGAGTCCCTTAGGAGGCGAATTTTGAAAAATCCTTTCTTAGTGCTCCTCTACACTATATAAGGAACCAACGTGCCAAATTTGATATCTCTAGGACCAGCGGTTTCGGCTGTGCGTTGATATGTCAGTCAGTCAGTCAATATCTTCTTTTATATATATTTTTGATATTTAAACCCCATTGCACCACAACAGGGTAGAAGGTATTTCACTTCCGCCTCGTTAGATTTTAAAAGCGTTGTATTTATCGTGATCAGCGACCCGATAAACCATAAAAACGATACCCATATTGATTTTTTGACTTTATCACCCCCTTTTCACCCTTTTAGGGGTTAAATTTTCAAAAAACCTGAAATACGTATTCAGTCATATGTTTTAAGGTATCTTCCTGTGAAGTTTCGAATAAAATAGTCAAACTAATCTTGTTTCCCCATACAAACTTTGAACCCCCATTTGACCCCCTTAGGAGGTGAATTTTGGAAAATCCTCTCTTAGTGCTCCTCTACACTACATAAGGAACCTACGTGCCAAATTTGAAATCTCTAGGACCAGCGGTTTCGGCTGTGCGTTGATATGTCAGTCAGTCAGTCAGTCAGTCAGTCAGTCAGTCAGTCAGTCAGTCAGTCAGTCAGCTTCTTCTTTTATATATTTAGATAGTGACTCGACAACATAAATAAGTAGAATAACCAAACTTGGATTACTTCCAACAATGTTTTTAAGCAAATTTATGACAGTTACTTAAAAAAAATGATTAGAAATGTTTATAATCAACTACAAAAAATACAGTGTTTATAAACGCGCGCGTTTCTTATAATTTCAAATTTTTTGCGATACACATTAGTAATTTAATTTCGGAATATTCTGATTTCAGATTCAAAATTCTCTCAATTCGTTCGTCTTTATCTAAATACTTTCTTTTTTTCGTTTGTGGTGGCGTACCTAATAATTTCATCTGTATATCGCAGACGTTAGCCAATGTCTCTTCCATTAATTCCTTAATCAATCGGTAAAATCCAGGGTGGTATCTGTCAATTAGAATATTTATTTTACGATGCCATGCCTCAGCTGAGTTTGAAGTTCGTGGTATTTTCATTTTGTCAACGGCATCGCAGCTCCAAAAACTCGGCGGATATCTAGCCTGCGTTTTCCATGTTCCACTGACATAATTTTCCTCGAACCAATTAGCGAGGGTCTTCCAGTCGGGGTCATTGATAGTTTGTAACAATTTATTAAAATATGCGATAATGTCAGCTTCTGGCAAAAAAGCCAGTGCCAATAGACACTTAACCTGATTGTTAAATGTAATATCAGAGCCGTACCTTTTTGATAATAATGTGAGGTCTGGTGGATCTGAGTTTCTTCTAGTCAATTAAACATTCTTTTATTTTATAACACTGTTTATTACTATTTAAATGAATTAAAACATTACACAGAAACATTGCTAGTTCTAAGGATCATGGCGGAGAGGGGCGACCATAGATAATATAGAATTACACCATAGATCATCGAGGAGTGTTTGAGTTGCACTTTTAACACTCTTCCTCAACACAACAGTCCTCGATCATACCAAGTTTATTTAAAAGATTAACAAAAATTGTTTTACCAAGCGGTTTAGTGAAAATATCTGCAATCTGTTCTTTAGTATTTATGTATTTTACACTGACAATATTCTGTTCAACTTTTTGTTTAATATAATTATACTTTACATCAACATGTTTTAATCTTTTCTGATCTGAATTTTTAATAGCTTTAATTGTGCTTTGATTATCCTCATAAATGGTTACATTTTTAATTTTAATATTTAGATCCGCTAACAATTTTAACATAAAAGAAGCCTCCATAATAGCTTCACAAAGGGCTACAAATTCAGCCTCCGTTGTGCTTAAAGTAACAGTAGTCTGCTTTCTTGATTTCCAAACTACACTATTATTAAATATTTTGAAAAGATACCCAGATGTTGATTTTCTGTCATCAGTTCTAGCAAAATCAGCGTCTGCATATCCTACCAAAGGTTCACTTGACACATCTTTCGTATACAGTAATGATAAATTTACAGTTTTTCTTACATATCTTAGTAATCTTTTCAAAGCACGCCATAGCCCTGAATTGGGCTTAGATTGAAATCTACTTAAGTAATACACAGAAGCTGCTAAATCAGGCCTTGAGCCAACAGTTGCATACATAAGTGATCCTATTAATGATCTACATTTATGTTCATATGACATATCTACAGGTTCATTTTCATCAAATTTAAAATTAATGTCCATTGGTGTATCACAACCTTTACAATTTTCCATATTGAATTTCTTAAGTACATTCTGTAAATATTTAGATTGGTCTATTGAGATGCCTTCTGAGTGTTTTTTAATGGATATACCTAAATACATTAAATTATAATTTCCCATATCTTTCATGCGGAATTTGGTTTTCAAAAACTTTTTTACTGACTCTACATCTTTTAAGTTATCACTGAGTATCAATAAATCGTCTACGTATAAAAGTAAGTACAAGTTTCCTTTCGTGAATAAGCAATAGTCATTATCTGATCTTTTAAAACCATATGATATGATTGTCTCATTAAATTTTTCATACCAATATTTCGGTGACTTTTTCAACCCATATAAAGATTTTTTAAGCTTTAGTACATAGCCATCCTGTATATTCATTCCTTCTGGAGGTTTAAGATACACATCCTCATCAATTCTTCCATATAGAAATGCCCCTTTAACATCCATCTGATGTATATGGTAATCTCTCCTAGCCGCAACTGATAATAATGTCCGAAGTGTCTGTAGTCTTAAAACTGGTGAGTATACATCTTCAAATTTTTCTTGCTGTTGATAACCTCGAACTACTAGTCTTGCCTTACATATAGTATTATTTCCTGTATCTTTCCTTGTAAAAACCCATTTTGCATCTAACAATTTTTCATTTGGTCTTGGTACTATCTCAAAAGTCTCACTTTCTTCTAATACTTTCAGTTCTTCTATTACTGCCTTTTCCCAGTCTCTTTTGTCTTCTCTTTCTTGAATATCACCATATGTTGTTGGAACATCTTCATAGTTACTACTAAGTAGAGCAATCAGTGCTTCATCATTATTTTCTTCTAAATCCAGTACATAATCTTCTTGCCATTTTGGTTTTTGAATATTCCTCTTCTCTCTTCCTCTTTCTTTGCTTCTTACCTCATTTTCTGGTTCACGTTCTTGTATATTATTTGCTGTCTCTATACTTTTATTTTCCTCTATCTTATTTTCAGCCGTTTCTATTTCCATATTCTCATTTTCCTGTCTAGGTCTATTTTCTATTTCTTCCTGAGTGTCATAAGCCGGTATGTTAACTGTCTTGTTCGATTTTATGGGTCTCTCGTCAAAAACTACATTTCTTGCTGTCACAGCTACTTGTTTTTCTTCATCAAAAAGTTTATATCCTCCTACATTGTATCCTATCATAATCATCTTCTTACTTTTGTCATCAAGTTTTCTTCTCAATTCTTTTGGTATATGATTATAGGCTGCACATCCAAATACTCTTAAATTTGATACATTAGGCTTTCTACCTTCCCATACTTCATAAGGTGTTTTCTCTCTTCCTGAAACTGGACTTCTATTTGTTACATATGTCGCATATAAGACTGCTTCGCCCCAAAATTCTTTTTTCATGCCTGAATCTATCAATATAGTCCTCGCTTTGTCCATAAGGGTATTATTCATTTTTTCAGCCACTCCGTTCATCTCTGGATTGTAAGGTACTGTATGTTGCATGATGATTCCATTCCTATTACAAAATTCCCTAAATTCATCTGATAGATATTCACGACCATTATCGATTCTCAGCTTTAGCAAATTTAAATTAAAATGTCTTGTTACAATATTATAATATGTCTCAAACTTTTTGAAAACCTCTGATTTATTTTTTATTAAGAATACCATTGTGAAGTGGGTGTAATCATCAATGAATGTTACAAAATATTTATTACCGTCCCAAGTCATAGGAGTGATTGGTCCGCAGACATCTGAATGTACCAATTCTAAAGGTTTCTTAGCTCTAGTCCCTATTCTATTAAACGGTTGTCTACGACTTTTTCCCAAAACACATGCTTCACATATACCATCTTTAACAAATTTATTTTTTAGTTCGGATAAACCATCTACTAAATTATTACGTACAAGAATATTTAAATTTTGTGAGCCCAAGTGGCCATAACGTCTGTGCCATAAATCTAATTCTGTATCTACTGTATTAGTTAATTGACATGAGTTTTTATTCACCTGGCATTCTACTGAGTATAGTGTTCCCTCTTTGTTTCCGATCATTAACAAGTAATTGTATTTATAAACTCTTATTTTTCCATTTGCAAACTGAATTCTCAATCCGACATCATCCATTTTTGACACTGATAACAAATTTTTTCTTAAATCTGGAACATAATATACGTTTTTAATTACACATTTATTTAAAGTTTTGCCTACTCTGAACATTACTTCAATATTTCCTATTCCAAAAGCATCTAGACTTATCTTATTTTTTGCTACTGCTATTTTTCTTGGCACTTTCAACTCAATATATTCTGTAAAATGGTCTAGGGAGTACACTAAATGATCTGAACAACCTGAATCTACATAAAACTTTAAATTTGGTTCATTACTCACATTTCCACAATAGAAAGCTGCCGATTCATCTTCTACAAAGTTGGTACTCTGGCCCGGTCTTCCTGTGCTGCTATGTCCACGTCCTTGGTTATATCCAGTTCCTCTGTTCGGTCCATTATATCCTCCTTGTCCTCTATTAAAACTTCTCCCCCGATTCCAGCTTCCAGATCCATGTCCTTGTTCTTGATATCCTCTATGTTCTTGTCCTTGATAATTTCTCTGTCCTTGTCCATGATAATCTCTTTGTCCTTGGTAACCTCTGTGTCCTTGTATATTTCCTCTTCCATTTCCTCGGCACTGATATTTTTTATGTCCTGGTTTACCACAAACGAAACAATTAAATGATGTTGATTGACCTCGATTATCCGGATATTTATTATAATACTTCTTCTGTTTTTCTTCTTCTGCTAAAAGTCGGTCTTTCACTATATTTAATTTCAAATCCCCTATTGTTTCTAACGCTGTCACTACAGATTCATATGTCTTTGGCATGGACAGTAGTATATAATTTATTTGTTCCTCGTCAGACAAGGTGGAGCCGGCCTCTCTCAGCTGCGTGCATATTTCCTGAATTGTTGTTAGTGTTGCATTAATGACATTGTATCTTTATATTTCATTTCACTTAGCTGTCTTCTTAAAAACAGTTTGCTTCTTACGCCTTTGTCTTTGAAACTCGTTTCAAGGTTCTTGAACATCTCGTATGCCGTATCTTTTCTTATGTATTCTAAATGGCTATCTGCTACAGCGGCAATCAAAATAGCTTGTGCCCTCGCCTCTAATTTTACGTTTTCCTTATCAGCCGCATACTTATCTTGTTGAATTGCTTCGAGACACGAATTTTCCTTTAAAATACTTTTAACTCTAAAAGACCAATTGTTAAATCCTTCTCCATTAAATTGCTCTATATTGAAACGATGAAAATTCTCTTTTCCATTCGCCATTTTTATTTTTTCGCAGTGACGCCCTGACGCCGTCTCTTAATTTCACTATTCCTTGTTTTTTCACGACAACTGGTCCCATAACTAATGTGAGGTCTGGTGGATCTGAGTTTCTTCTAGTCAATTAAACATTCTTTTATTTTATAACACTGTTTATTACTATTTAAATGAATTAAAACATTACACAGAAACATTGCTAGTTCTAAGGATCATGGCGGAGAGGGGCGACCATAGATAATATAGAATTACACCATAGATCATCGAGGAGTGTTTGAGTTGCACTTTTAACAGATAATTTCATATCTTGAAGTTGTCTGAAAAAAAAAATTAGGTAATTATAAAATTGTACATTATTACTATCAAAGTCCTACTGGGTGATACGAACTGCTACAAACACATTGCCTTTCCTTAGTATTTTTTTTTGGTTTATAGTGAAATAAGTAGGTAGACAATTGTAGTATCATTGCAAAATAAGTACCTGTTTATAATTTGGCCCAAGTGGAAAAAACAGCCTTGTAGTAGAACATCTTCAAAACACGATTTTATGCTTGATATGACAGCTTTTTCAAAGTCGATGACACACACTTTTGGGTTGATATGAATATTATTCTCTTGTCCATACTGTACAATCAATTCGAACATAATGTCATAAGTTCGTTTATCTTTGTTTGTACATAAACAAAAGCACAATGGAAATGTTTTTTTGTCATCACTTAAGATATTTCCGTGTATTGTGTACAGCTGTTGAAAAATGCATGGTACCACTTTAAAGGTACCATCTAAGATCCAGAAGGAACTGTTACTTAATGCCGTCATTAATTCCAATGTTGACATAATTATTATCCGTTTGCTTTTGTCAAATACTTGGTCTTTTATAATGAAATTGACACCTTCAATAGAAGTGTACAATTTATCTGGTTCAAAAAGTATGTCAGTCGGTTCTGATACTAATTGCCCTTTTTTTTTATGGCGATACATGTTTTGTTTTAGAGCAGAAGTGGACGGCAAGTTTTCTGCAACATTTAACGGAGCATTTGCTTTATTACTCTGTATAACTTTGCATATTTTCATCCCAGATGCAACATCACTTTTCATTTTTTTTATCAAATCGCTAGTACACTTTCTGCCCGGATCAGGGTCATGATTGTGGTCTTCATTCAATTTCTTTATTTTATAAACTTCATCCCTTAATGTAGCACTTACAGATGCTCTGCATGAGTACAATTTATTTTTTCTCATTTCGCAATACCAGTAAGAAATTTCATTCACTGATTTAACTTTTTCATAGCTAAAACCGTTCTTAAATAACTTGATACCACCTTTTGTGGAAGTAAATGTCTCACATTCGTCATCTGTATCACTTGATTCACTCATGATTATACTTAAATACTTAAGTAATATCCGATATTAAGTAAAACAGTTTCTATTATACAAGTATGCACCACACAAACTTAATGAATAAATAAATATCGACCGTAATTCTACGCGTATACGAATACCTCGATCGTCTACCCACTTATTACAATATTAAATAAAGTCCAATGCATACCAACATAAAGATAACATTTTTGAAGTGTTCAATTTGCATGAATGCCTTAAATGTTAAAAATGCCATGTTTTGATTTGGATTTTTAATTATTTAGTAAATAGTCATTTCGAATAAATTAAGATTTGGTAAAATAAAAAAATGTCAAAGTAAATGATGTTTATTTATATTTTTGTCAACTACTCAGTTTGAGTAAACAAGGTTTGTTAAAATAAAAAATGCCCAAAAAATGTTTTACCAAATGTTTGATTTGGCATTTTTTCTTTTGGGATAATATTGGTTGGCAATTAATCATTTTGATTAATTGAAGTTTGGTAAAATGAACATTGCCAAAGTAAGGAAATGTCTAAATATTTATTTGGATATCATTATTTTGGCAAATATGCATATGTCACACGATAAGTTGGGAAATGATGAGTTGCCTTTTAAATTTTTGGGAAACATTGTTTGGGATGTGAAAATCTGGCAAATAACTTTCGGTAATACATTAGTAACCCTATAAAGTGCTTATCTATTTGTATTATCGTTATGTACTTTTCTTAACTTTCCCACATTTCTATAAAATGTCGAAGAGTGCTTAAATGGTTGTCGTTGTTTATTATTATTTAATTCGCTCATATTTAAATGATTCAAAGCAACCAGTCCACAACTTCACAAAACAGTTTGAGAAACCTTCGTATTTCAGATTGTCATTTGCGGATACAGTGGTTTAGGAGCAGTTCGGTAATCAGACCTACACATGTGTGTACAAATTCTGTCAGTGTCACTGTCAGAAACCGTTCTGACAGTGACAATGACAGCCACAAATTCGTCCACATGTTGCTACCGTTATGTGTGCATGCGTCGACTAATAAGTGTCGTTAAAAGTCGTTCTGACAGTGACATTGACAGCCACAGATTCGTACACTTTTTGTTACCGTAACAAGTGCACACGCCGACTACATTTTGTTATTGTATCAATACGGTCGCATTGTTTGCACGACATTACCACGCGTTATGTCACATTTGACAGTTAGTTACTGATTTGAAGATTTTGCGACCAAAATGGTTGTATGGGTTACAGTCACCCTCATGTTATTTACACCTGTAGATATACTTCAGTGTTTGTTTGATTACCATGCTGCAAAATTATAATGTTGAAATATATAATATCTCATGTTTAATTAAATATAATATCTCATGTTTAAGTAAATTAAAAATAACAATTTACTTTCAATATAGGGACAAATCAAATTATTTTATTATAATTATATTTTTATCAGTTTATAATTTACTTTCAGGTAAAAATGTTGTATGGCAGTAATGAAACTTTTAATGAAGCAATGCAACCTATGCTGGCATGTTACTGGAAAAGTTGTGTCCAATTTGGCCATCGAGTGAAGAAAAGTCATCACAGGTAAAATGTTTGTATTACTTACCTATTCATAATCATGATTTAAACATGTTGAAATATATAAGCACTAAATTAGATACGGAATACCAATTTTTTCCCATATCTCATCGCCAGAGGTTAGCTATTTTCCTACTAATTTATCATATCAGTATGAAACCACCCCGCCGACCATCACAAATAACATAGGTAAGTACATTTGTAGTTTTTACTGCCACTCAACTGTCCTTTATATTACTCCGGTAATTATTTAATTCTACAATATAATATTCCCATCCGGATCTAGCCGCTCATGCTGAATTTAAAGACCCTCCACCACACCGGTTAAAATCCCGACACCCTCCTCACCGAACCGCGAGAAAACTCATGGAAGAGAACTTCAACCTGTTGGACAGCTGGAAAAAGGAATGGAACGATAACCTCCCCTGTGGGATAGGGATAGCTATAAATCCTACAGTAAGACCACCTGGCTTCTCGCTGCCTAGAAAAGAATGGTGCCAACTAAATCCTGTTGAGAACCGGCTGCGACCGTACCCGAGCATTCCTGCACAAATGTGGATGGATAGAATCTCCAGGGTGCAGTTGCGGGGCTCCCGCGCAGGACATCGAGCACATCATTCAGCACTGCCCTATCAGCAAATACAGTGGAAACCCTGCGGACTTGTTCACCCTGCATAATGACGTAATCCAATGGATCCAGAACCTTAGAATACCTTTATAAACGACTGAACAATTAAGCCATACGAATAAATAAATAAAATAAAAATAAGTCAAAGAGAAACATATAAAGTAAATGAATTGACCGTGACGTCACTCCTCAGTATTTATTTATAATTCCATATTAGCAAATCGTTTTGACAGTTCATAAAAAGAAGCTGATTTGACTACTAGGAAACTAGCCTATTGTATGGTGGTCGCCGGTCGCCGGTCGCCAAGGTTAAAATAAAATCGCCCGCCACACGATCTTTATTTATGAATGTGCTACAGACGCTATTCCTATTGAAATATTAATATGAATTCAGATCACAGGTCAAATAAAACAATAAAACCATCCATCTAGTTTCTAAATTTACGATTTCCCTTCTAGAGCGGCTGTCAAATGGCTGTCAAACTTTTTTTTAATTTAAAGTTCAGCCACGTTTTTGTCTATGATTTGTCAATAATGCCAACACAATAAGCCTAAACAGTTCATCAAGTGCAAATTAGTTAAACTACCGCTAAAATGCGTTTATGAATACCACCTCACAACAACCGTGCAATAAGCCTAAACAGTTGTTTAACTAAAACGTAGATCATCAACGATTTAAGGATTTTTTATGAATAAGGCCGTATATGTATACCTATTAAATGATTTAACTTGGAACATGTAGGCTATTCCAGTACTGCCTGAAAAACCCCATCTACCCTGTACAACTGGGGCCAGCACGGGAAACATGGTCGCGCGATAGACGATAAAATATCAGGCCGTCCCTATCGCACTTACAAATAGTGCTGACTGTTGGTGCTGCCGCGTTCGCGCCGCGTGGAAGCCGTCGGTGCGCGCTTCCGCGAACATACCGCTAGCGCTGCACTAGCGCGACAGCTCCAACAGCATCCTAAAAGCGTTGTTGTATTGGGCTCGTAAAACGTTCGAAACGAAAAAAATACTGATCAGTAAACCTAAATTTAATTAGAACTCATCGAACTTTGAACTCAGTTTTGAGTTTTGACTATTTAACCCGTATCATTTTGGGCCCAGTAAATATGGGCCGTCCGCACATATTTACTGGGCCCAAAACGATGATCACTGAATAATGAAATTATATTTCCTCTAATATTAATTTCATTTTATTTTTAAACTCACCTATGGGTGAATCAACTATTCTTTGCCCTCGATGAAAATATTTTGCTTAAAATAAAAATAGGGAAACTTGCTGATTTTATGTGATAAACTTGTAAGAAATATATTGAATTTAGATGTGCTGACATCAGCACCGATTTATTTTACGTATTAGTGTGGTATTTAGATCTTCAATGGGAAATCGACCAGGCAAAAGTTCCACTGGGTCACTACGAAATGTTTTCTCTTAATGCGAATAAAACAAAATGTAATATAAAAGTAATTATTTTAATTGTTGAACAACGACAATATTAATATGAAATAGTTGTTTTGGAATCAAAATATACTATCAAAAACATTATTTTGATAGATATTGTTTCTCTTGGGTCACACGTCACAAGAAACAAGCCGATTAATATTTAGTTAACTTTGTAACAAAATAATAATCAAACATTTCCTGATGAGCGCCATAAATCAACTCACTTGTATAAACATAAAAAAACGTTTTCCTTTAAAAAATGTCTTAGAAAAAATTAAAAGATCGTCATTAACAAAAGGGACACATTGTGACCCCAGAGAAAAAAAAACGTGACTCTAGAGAAAACCGTTGTGACTCAGTGACTCAAGAGATACAATTTGTGACTCCAGAGACAAGAATATGCTTGCAGTAATATTAATTTAAGTAAGTAACATTTATTTTCAACATTATTAATCTTAACAAACAGCCTTTATACGAGATCAAAAAAATATACAGTCCAAAACCTCAAACATTATTGAATGTAAGTAAGTATATGGCATTTTCAAGCAAGATGTAAGGATGTAACCTTCAGAGAAATAACAACGGCAGAGGTGGAAATGCAACCAGAATTTGACGCAAATAACTGTCGACAATGTGTTATTTGTTTGCTTGAAGATGTCACACATATAGTCATATTACACTTATAACAAAAAAAAAACTCAAAAATCACATCGGCCACTTTGCACGAATTTACAAGCTACAATTTCACAAGTTTCAAAACTTTCAAACGGCAACACTTATTACTATTTAACACTTATTACAAATTTGTACTTTGATGTCTTGTTTAAAGTCCTAAAAACACTTATAATAACATTGCTCAGTAGTTTACTAGAAAAAATCCTTGTAGGATTGATAATATTGATATCTTAAACAATGAGTATTTTATACTGAACTAGCTTTTACCCGCGGCTTCGCCCGCGTAATAAAAGTATTCATTAAGATTTTCATTTGGATCCTTAGGTTTCTCTGGTATATTTATCTGCGATTATTTCGATTGCACATAATACTTTTGCTTGCAATGATTGTAGAAATATTACACATCGACCACAGCGTAGGTAATTCTATATACGCTGGGGAAACCTTTATAAACATCCCACATAGCCCGTATTTCGACACTATATGATCGGTGGGTAAAAAGTACTTTTTTCTATTATCCCTTACAATTTTTTACATTTTGCTTATACTTATCGCAAACGTAATCTTCAAGCAAGCAAACAACGATCGTCTTAGAGCACTTTGATTGTAAGAGACCGCCGACCGATTATCCGTATCCCTCTAACG
Organism: Leguminivora glycinivorella; assembly: GCF_023078275.1. Classification (NCBI taxonomy): domain Eukaryota; kingdom Metazoa; phylum Arthropoda; class Insecta; order Lepidoptera; family Tortricidae; genus Leguminivora; species Leguminivora glycinivorella. The sequence goes on from NC_062988.1 coordinate 11,783,134, forward strand.
ATACCCATATTATCCGTATCCGTATCCGTTTCCGTATCCGTATCCGTATCCCTATCCGTATCCCTATCTCTATCCCTATCGCTATCGCTAACGCTATGGCTATCGCTATCCCTATCGCTATCCCTATCGCTATCCCTATCCCTTATCAAGATAACACTAAGTTCTCGCGCTTTGTACACATATTTAAAGTCACATACAGGTCGAAAGCGATTAATTAACATTATTTTTACCTTTTTAGGGTTCCGTAGCCAAAATGGCAAAAACGGAACCCTTATAGTTTCGTCATGTCCGTCTGTCCGTCTGTCCGTCTGTCCGTCTGTCCGTCTGTCACAGCCGATTTACTCGGAAACTATAAGTACTACAGTGATGAAATTTGATGGGAATATGTGTTGTATGAACCGCTACAAAATTATGACACTAAATAGTAAAAAAAAGAATTGGGGGTGGGGCCCCCCATACATGTAACTGAGGGATGAAAATTTTTTTTTCGATGTACATACCCGTGTGGGGTATCAATGGAAAGGTCTTTTAAAATGATATAAAGTTTTCTAAAAAACATTTTTCTTAAAGTGAACGGTTTTTGAGATATCAGCTCTCAAAGTCGTAAAAAGTATGTCCCCCCCCTCTATTTTTATAACTACGGGGTATAAAATTCTAAAAAAAATAGAGGTGATGCATGCTAATTAACTCTTTCAACGATTTTTGGTTTGATCAAAGTATCTCTTATAGTTTTTGAGATAGGTTGATTTAACTGTAATTTTGGTTAAGTTATTGGTTTATTATATTTGCTGCTACGGAACCCTTTGTGCGCGAGCCCGACTCGCACTTGGCCGGTTTTCCCAACGTTTCGGCCAGGTTGCACTGGCCGTGGTCGCGGAAGACTGACGTCCCAGCAAAATGTCACCGGAGATGTAAACAACACAAAACTACCCGATATTAATTTATATAAATGTTCGGGGTAGACAAATAAATATAATTTACCCGCATGTAATTATTTACGACATCACATTAGAAACCTCAAAAATAACAGTACTTCTCCACTATTTAATGGATGTTATTATACATATAAACCTTCCTCTTGAATCACTCTATCTATTAAAAAAACCGCATCAAAATCCGTTGCGTAGTTTCAAAGATTTAAGCATACAAAGGGACATAGGGACAGAGAAAGCGACTTTGTTTTATACTATGTAGTGACATCGCTATCCCTATCGCTATCCCTATCATTCATTCATTCATTCATTCATTCATTTATTCCTTTATCAAACATAGTTTTACATGTCAACGAAATCTAAATATATAAAAGAAGAAGCTGACTGACTGACTGACTGACATTGAGTAATTATTACTTCGTATAGAGGAGCTATAGCAAACAACGAACGTGTCACAGCCTGTAAGCTGAAGGCGGGGCGAGGGGGCGGGGTGTGAACCAATGGCCTGCTTCCGTAACGTCGCAAGCGCTACGATTTTACTCGGCGCTTACGACCTTTCGGTCGCGATGATGAGCCCTACATAGAGTGCATAGATTAGAAGTCGTAGTATAGAAGTGACATGGGTTTACATGGGCATTTTTTAATTTATGACTTTCAATTAGCGTGAGTTGTTAACAAAAAACATAAATCGCTGTTAGTTTTGTAATGATAATCAAGCTTGAAATCTGTATTTAAAACTAAACTTTTTTCACGTTCTGAATTTAGATTATAGCTTAGTATAATTCACGATGTTTTTATTGAAATTCCATGCTTAATTATCGTTGCAAAACCGACAGCGATTTAACTTTTTTTTTAACAACTCTGTGAGTTCCAATTTTTTCAAATGCCCACATTTTTTAAAGCTGTATACGGACTGAGCGTACATGTGTAGGTACACGTAGCCGCAACTGGATATTAGTTATTTATGTGACATTTGCATAATGGTAGGCATTAAAAGATGAGTGTTGTTTTTGTTGTGTTAATAAGATAACATGAGTGTTTTAATGCCTAATTATACACATATAACTTTATCTACATCCATGTATGTATGGGCGCGGGTTTATCGTCCCATAGAAAATTTGAATTTCGCGCGTTTTTATACTCTCATAATTTGCTTGACCGTCTACCTACCCAAATTCATTCAGGCAGGTTAGGTACTGCACTTACATTTACATACTCACATGAAATTCGACACGCGTATTGAGAATCTGTTATAGACCGACATGTCGGAAAACTGTGCAATTCTGACAATAATAATTAAATAACCTTTTTTGCCTCGATAAATATATATAATTTAATGTATGATAGGAAACTTGAACTAACTTGCGATATTGTCACGTCTGCTTTTGTTGCATTTTTTACTCTTTGGTTTCAACGAAACATGGCCGCCGCAACATGGCGCTTCGGCATGAGTTTATATTGATACATTTTTTTAAAAGTAAGCGTGTTTAAACAAAAATGCAGTAAACCTACGTATGAAAAGTCACTCCTTAGCTTTTGTTAGATTTTCCTGAGTAGTTTGTGCAGTACCTCACTACACATGACGGCATTATTTAGACGAAATATTTTTCATTGCGATACGTCAATCTACCACAGCCGTTCGGCACAGACTAAGCGCGTTTGTGCTGATCAGCTCTAAGTGTTGTTACACAAAATCAAGTTGAGGTGCCCTCTCTAGTTAACATAATTACTCAAAGCTGACTGACTGACTGACTGACTGACTGACTGACATATCAACGCACAGCCGAAACCGCTGGTCCTAGAGATTTCAAATTTGGCACGTAGGTTTCTTATATAGTGTAGAGGAGCACTAAGAAAGGATTTTCCAAAATTCATCTCCTAAGGGGGTCAAATGGGGGTTCAAAGTTTGTATGGGGAAACAAGATTAGTTTGACTATTTTATTCGAAACTTCACAGGAAGATTCCTTAAGACATATGACTGAATACGTGTTTCAGGTTTTTTGAAAATTTAACCCCTAAAAGGGTGAAAAGGGGGTGATAAAGTCAAAAAATCAATATGCGTATCGTTTTTATGGTTTATCGGGTCGCTGATCACGATAAATACAACGTTTTTAAAATCTAACGAGGCGGAAGTGAAATACCTTCTCCCCTGTTGTGGTGCAATGGGGTTTAAATATCAAAAAAATATATAAAAGAAGATATTGACTGACTGACTGACATATCAACACACAGCCGAAACCGCTGGTCCTAGAGATTTCAAATTTGGCACATAGGTTCCTTATATAGTGTAGAGGAGCACTAAGAAAGGATTTTCCAAAATTCACCTCCTAAGGAGGTCAAATGGGGGTTCAAAGTTTGTATGGGGAAACAAGATTAGTTTGACTATTTTATTCGAAACTTCACAGGAAGATTCCTTAAGACATATGACTGAATACGTGTTTCAGGTTTTTTGAAAATTTAACCCCTAAAAGGGTGAAAAGGGGGTGATAAAGTCAAAAAATCAATATGGGTATCGTTTTTATGGTTTATCGGGTCGCTGATCACGATAAATACAACATTTTTAAAATCTAACGAGGCGGAAGTGAAATACCTTCTCCCCTGTTGTGGTGCAATGGGGTTTAAATATCAAAAAAATATATAAAAGAAGATATTGACTGACTGACTGACATATCAACACACAGCCGAAACCGCTGGTCCTAGAGATTTCAAATTTGGCACATAGGTTCCTTATATGGCGTAGAGGAGCACTAAGAAAGGATTTTTCAAAATTCTCCTCTTAAAAGGGTGAAATGGGGGTTCAAAGTTTGTATGGGGAAACAAGATTAGTTTGACTATTTTATTCGAAACTTCACAGGAGGATTCCTAAAGACATATGACTAAATACATGTTTCAGGTTTTTTGAAAATTTGACCCCTAAAGCCTTTGCACCCCGCAAAGGGGGTAAAGTCAAAAACACAATATGGGTATCGTTTTTATGGTTTATCGGGTCGCTGATCACGATAAATACAACGATTTTTAAATCTAATGAGGTGGAAAAGAAATTTTCTCCCCTGTTATTGTGCAATGGGGTTAAAATATCCAAAATAGCCATAAGTATAGCTTTAGTTTTTATCTTTACTTCTGGTTCAAGAGATTTCAAATTGACACGGAAGTTCCTTAGAGGAGCACTAAGAAAGGATTTTTCAAAGTTCACCTCCTAGCATGATAATTTGACAGGGGCAAGGACAGGGACAGGGCCAGGGACAGGGACAGGGACAGGGACAGGGACAGGGACAGGGACAGGGACAGGGACAGGGACAGGGACAGGGACAGGGACAGGGACAGAGACAGGGTCAGGGACAGGGACAGGGACAGGAACGGGATAGGGTTAGGGATAGGGATAGGGATAGGGATAGGGATAGGGATAGGGATAGGGATTGGGATAGGGATAGGGATAGGGATAGGGATAGGGATAGGGATAGGGATAGGGATAGGGATAGGGATATGGATATGGATATGGATAGGGATAGGCATAGGCATAGGCATAGGCATTGGGATTGGGATTGGGATTGGGATTGGGATTGGGATTGGGATAGGGATAGGGATAGGGTTAGGGATAGGGATAGGTATAGGGATAGGGATTGGGATAGGGATAGGGATAGGGATAGGGATAGGGATATGGATAGGGATAGGGATAGGGTTAGGGATAGGCATTGGGATTGGGATTGGGATAGGGATAGGGATAGGGATAGGGATATGGATAGGGATAGGGATAGGGATAGGGATAGGGATATGGATAGGGATAGGGATAGGGATAGGGATAGGAATAGGGATAGGGATAGGGATAGGGATAGGGATAGGGATAGGGATAGGAATAGGGATTGGGATTGGGATTGGGATAAGGATAGGGGTAGGGGTAGGGGTAGGGGTGGGGATAGGGATAGGGATCGGGATCGGGATCGGGATCGGGATAGGGATCGGGATAGGGATAGTTTCGTCATGTCCGTCTGTCCGTCTGTCCGTCTGTCCGTCTGTCCGTCTGTCACAGCCGATTTACTCGGAAACTATAAGTACTACAGTGATGAAATTTGATGGGAATATGTGTTGTATGAACCGCTACAAAATTATGACACTAAATAGTAAAAAAAAGAATTGGGGGTGGGGCCCCCCATACATGTAACTGAGGGATGAAAATTTTTTTTTCGATGTACATACCCGTGTGGGGTATCAATGGAAAGGTCTTTTAAAATGATATAAAGTTTTCTAAAAAACATTTTTCTTAAAGTGAACGGTTTTTGAGATATCAGCTCTCAAAGTCGTAAAAAGTATGTCCCCCCCCTCTATTTTTATAACTACGGGGTATAAAATTCTAAAAAAAATAGAGGTGATGCATGCTAATTAACTCTTTCAACGATTTTTGGTTTGATCAAAGTATCTCTTATAGTTTTTGAGATAGGTTGATTTAACTGTAATTTTGGTTAAGTTATTGGTTTATTATATTTGCTGCTACGGAACCCTTTGTGCGCGAGCCCGACTCGCACTTGGCCGGTTTTTCCCAACGTTTCGGCCAGGTTGCACTGGCCGTGGTCGCGGAAGACTGACGTCCCAGCAAAATGTCACCGGAGATGTAAACAACACAAAACTACCCGATATTAATTTATATAAATGTTCGGGGTAGACAAATAAATATAATTTACCCGCATGTAATTATTTACGACATCACATTAGAAACCTCAAAAATAACAGTACTTCTCCACTATTTAATGGATGTTATTATACATATAAACCTTCCTCTTGAATCACTCTATCTATTAAAAAAACCGCATCAAAATCCGTTGCGTAGTTTCAAAGATTTAAGCATACAAAGGGACATAGGGACAGAGAAAGCGACTTTGTTTTATACTATGTAGTGACATCGCTATCCCTATCGCTATCCCTATCATTCATTCATTCATTCATTCATTTATTCCTTTATCAAACATAGTTTTACATGTCAACGAAATCTAAATATATAAAAGAAGAAGCTGACTGACTGACTGACTGACATTGAGTAATTATTACTTCGTATAGAGGAGCTATAGCAAACAACGAACGTGTCACAGCCTGTAAGCTGAAGGCGGGGCGAGGGGGCGGGGTGTGAACCAATGGCCTGCTTCCGTAACGTCGCAAGCGCTACGATTTTACTCGGCGCTTACGACCTTTCGGTCGCGATGATGAGCCCTACATAGAGTGCATAGATTAGAAGTCGTAGTATAGAAGTGACATGGGTTTACATGGGCATTTTTTAATTTATGACTTTCAATTAGCGTGAGTTGTTAACAAAAAACATAAATCGCTGTTAGTTTTGTAATGATAATCAAGCTTGAAATCTGTATTTAAAACTAAACTTTTTTCACGTTCTGAATTTAGATTATAGCTTAGTATAATTCACGATGTTTTTATTGAAATTCCATGCTTAATTATCGTTGCAAAACCGACAGCGATTTAACTTTTTTTTAACAACTCTGTGAGTTCCAATTTTTTCAAATGCCCACATTTTTTAAAGCTGTATACGGACTGAGCGTACATGTGTAGGTACACGTAGCCGCAACTGGATATTAGTTATTTATGTGACATTTGCATAATGGTAGGCATTAAAAGATGAGTGTTGTTTTTGTTGTGTTAATAAGATAACATGAGTGTTTTAATGCCTAATTATACACATATAACTTTATCTACATCCATGTATGTATGGGCGCGGGTTTATCGTCCCATAGAAAATTTGAATTTCGCGCGTTTTTATACTCTCATAATTTGCTTGACCGTCTACCTACCCAAATTCATTCAGGCAGGTTAGGTACTGCACTTACATTTACATACTCACATGAAATTCGACACGCGTATTGAGAATCTGTTATAGACCGACATGTCGGAAAACTGTGCAATTCTGACAATAATAATTAAATAACCTTTTTGCCTCGATAAATATATATAATTTAATGTATGATAGGAAACTTGAACTAACTTGCGATATTGTCACGTCTGCTTTTGTTGCATTTTTTACTCTTTGGTTTCAACGAAACATGGCCGCCGCAACATGGCGCTTCGGCATGAGTTTATATTGATACATTTTTTTAAAAGTAAGCGTGTTTAAACAAAAATGCAGTAAACCTACGTATGAAAAGTCACTCCTTAGCTTTTGTTAGATTTTCCTGAGTAGTTTGTGCAGTACCTCACTACACATGACGGCATTATTTAGACGAAATATTTTTCATTGCGATACGTCAATCTACCACAGCCGTTCGGCACAGACTAAGCGCGTTTGTGCTGATCAGCTCTAAGTGTTGTTACACAAAATCAAGTTGAGGTGCCCTCTCTAGTTAACATAATTACTCAAAGCTGACTGACTGACTGACTGACTGACTGACTGACTGACATATCAACGCACAGCCGAAACCGCTGGTCCTAGAGATTTCAAATTTGGCACGTAGGTTTCTTATATAGTGTAGAGGAGCACTAAGAAAGGATTTTCCAAAATTCATCTCCTAAGGGGGTCAAATGGGGGTTCAAAGTTTGTATGGGGAAACAAGATTAGTTTGACTATTTTATTCGAAACTTCACAGGAAGATTCCTTAAGACATATGACTGAATACGTGTTTCAGGTTTTTTGAAAATTTAACCCCTAAAAGGGTGAAAAGGGGTGATAAAGTCAAAAAATCAATATGGGTATCGTTTTTATGGTTTATCGGGTCGCTGATCACGATAAATACAACGTTTTTAAAATCTAACGAGGCGGAAGTGAAATACCTTCTCCCCTGTTGTGGTGCAATGGGGTTTAAATATCAAAAAAATATATAAAAGAAGATATTGACTGACTGACTGACATATCAACACACAGCCGAAACCGCTGGTCCTAGAGATTTCAAATTTTGCACATAGGTTCCTTATATAGTGTAGAGGAGCACTAAGAAAGGATTTTCCAAAATTCACCTCCTAAGGAGGTCAAATGGGGGTTCAAAGTTTGTATGGGGAAACAAGATTAGTTTGACTATTTTATTCGAAACTTCACAGGAAGATTCCTTAAGACATATGACTGAATACGTGTTTCAGGTTTTTTGAAAATTTAACCCCTAAAAGGGTGAAAAGGGGGTGATAAAGTCAAAAAATCAATATGGGTATCGTTTTTATGGTTTATCGGGTCGCTGATCACGATAAATACAACATTTTTAAAATCTAACGAGGCGGAAGTGAAATACCTTCTCCCCTGTTGTGGTGCAATGGGGTTTAAATATCAAAAAAATATATAAAAGAAGATATTGACTGACTGACTGACATATCAACACACAGCCGAAACCGCTGGTCCTAGAGATTTCAAATTTGGCACATAGGTTCCTTATATGGCGTAGAGGAGCACTAAGAAAGGATTTTTCAAAATTCTCCTCTTAAAAGGGTGAAATGGGGGTTCAAAGTTTGTATGGGGAAACAAGATTAGTTTGACTATTTTATTCGAAACTTCACAGGAGGATTCCTAAAGACATATGACTAAATACATGTTTCAGGTTTTTTGAAAATTTGACCCCTAAAGCCTTTGCACCCCGCAAAGGGGGTAAAGTCAAAAACACAATATGGGTATCGTTTTTATGGTTTATCGGGTCGCTGATCACGATAAATACAACGATTTTTAAATCTAATGAGGTGGAAAAGAAATTTTCTCCCCTGTTATTGTGCAATGGGGTTAAAATATCCAAAATAGCCATAAGTATAGCTTTAGTTTTTATCTTTACTTCTGGTTCAAGAGATTTCAAATTGACACGGAAGTTCCTTAGAGGAGCACTAAGAAAGGATTTTTCAAAGTTCACCTCCTAGCATGATAATTTGACAGGGGCAAGGACAGGGACAGGGCCAGGGACAGGGACAGGGACAGGGACAGGGACAGGGACAGGGACAGGGACAGGGACAGGGACAGGGACAGGGACAGAGACAGGGTCAGGGACAGGGACAGGGACAGGAACGGGATAGGGTTAGGGATAGGGATAGGGATAGGGATAGGGATAGGGATAGGGATTGGGATTGGGATAGGGATAGGGATAGGGATAGGGATAGGGATAGGGATAGGGATAGGGATAGGGATAGGGATAGGGATATGGATATGGATATGGATATGGATAGGGATAGGCATAGGCATAGGCATAGGCATAGGCATTGGGATTGGGATTGGGATTGGGATTGGGATTGGGATTGGGATTGGGATTGGGATAGGGATAGGGATAGGGTTAGGGATAGGGATAGGTATAGGGATAGGGATTGGGATTGGGATAGGGATAGGGATAGGGATAGGGATAGGGATAGGGATAGGGATAGGGTTAGGGATAGGCATTGGGATATGGATAGGGATAGGGATAGGGATAGGGATAGGGATATGGATAGGGATAGGGATAGGGATAGGAATAGGGATAGGGATAGGGATAGGGATAGGGATAGGGATAGGGATAGGAATAGGGATTGGGATTGGGATAAGGATAGGGGTAGGGGTAGGGGTAGGGGTAGGGGTGGGGATAGGGATAGGGATAGGGATCGGGATCGGGATCGGGATAGGGATCGGGATAGGGATAGGGATAGAAATAGGGATAAAAATAGGGGACGGGGATAGGGATAGGGGAGGGACGGGGACAGGGACGGAACGGGGACGGGGACAAAGATAGAGATAGGGACGGGGATAAGAATAGGGATTGGGGTTGGAATAATCGGTCGGCAATCGATATTTAGGCAGTGTAAAATGCAGGTGGCCCAGTGGGAAGGTATTAGTAAGTAGGCATCGGCGAGTATCCTGCATCCGTAAACTATTACATTCAATGTGCTGTAAGAAGATCGTTGTTTGCTTGCCTTTTATATGTTTACGTTTGCAATAAGTATCAGCAAAATGGAAAAAATTGTAAGCGATAATGCAAGGAAGTACTTTTTACCCTACCGACCATAGCGTCGAGATACTGGCTATGTGGGTTGTATGAAGTTTCCCCAGTATAAATATTTATATAGGTAAAATACATACATATTCGCACCTACGCTGTGGTCGCTGTGTAACAATTCTACAATCATTGCAAGAATTTCTTTTAAAACAATATTAATATGTGTAAGGTACAGTCAGCCAAAACCGGACCGTACAGCAAATAGATCAGTTACAATGGCCCTCCAGTCGAGAATTGCCCCGCTTTACCTTAATCGAAATAATCGCGGACAGATGTACCTACAAAGAAACCTACGGATCCAAATGAAAATCTTATTTTTTGTAAACGTTTCAATAAGAATACTTTTATTACGCGGGCGAAGCCGCGGGTAAAAGCTAGTTACATATAAATACATTCTTCTTTGTTATTTTTTGTTATTAAGTGTCTACAGTCGGCACTTATAACTTACATAGTTAATGCAAACATGCTGTCGAAGATACATTTCAATTTTATAATTCAAAGTGGTTGGTATAGTGAACCAGTTCAAGAGTGCACGTCGTTGAAAAATTCGTCAACAGTGTAATACGCTTCAAGCATAAGTTTATTTTTAAGTTTATTTACGAATTTACACAAGACAAATAAATATAATCTACCCGCATGTAATTATTTACGACATCACATTAGAAACCTCAAAAATAACAGTACTTCTCCACTATTTAATGGATGTTATTATACATATAAACCTTCCTCTTGAATCACTCTATCTATTAAAAAAAACCGCATCAAAATCCGTTGCGTAGTTTCAAAGATTTAAGCATACAAAGGGACATAGGGACATAGGGACAGAAAAAGTGACTTTGTTTTATACTATGTAGTGAAGTGATAGTGATATCGTAGCAAACTAAATTAACAAAATAAGCGTAACAAATAGAATATTACTTCTCTGAAACGGCAACATCAATCGGAAAATCGTAATATGTTTGTCCCCGTTTCGTTTTAACCTCGGGTTCAGGAAGAATATCAACAATGTCCGCGTAGTCAATATCAGATATATCACTTTTTTCAAGGCGAAATACTTTTTTATTTTTGACGGAACGCAAAAATGTGACTCTAACTTCTCCGTCATCATGTAAATCATTTACGATACATGCGTATCGCTGGTACTTTTACCAGTAAAAAATCACCACATTTAACAGGCCTGTTTTCCTTGTTGTTAGAGGGTTGTATTGAAGAACAAATTTGTTGAAGCTCCAAAGCAGGTTCGTTATCAGATCCCTCTGGGGTATGATAAACATTATTATACCAGTTTTCTTGTCGAGGCTGACATAAGTCAGGCAGTTCAATTTCCTTTAAAGGTGGTTTACGGCTTTTTTTTAAAAACTGAGCGGTAGGCCTTTACTACCCAAGGACGGTGCAAATACTGCAAAAATAATAAGACGGACGTACGTTGCACTAAATGTAACTTGAGGCTGTGTCTAGTACGTAAGAGAAATTGTTTTTATATTTTCACAATAAGTAGATACATGTAGTAGATACGTTTGACATGTATGTAGCCAAGGTGGCATTTTATTACTGGCAAGAAGGCCACATTTTTGTTTCGTCTTAGTAAGATAGGTCAAAGACTGATGTTTTATTCTATTGTTACCTAAGAAAATACTGTTTTAAAATGTCTATGTAACTCTACAACACAAGAATACAAGACTTACAGAAAGAAATAGCACGACTAGAAAACCAACTTCACGAAGCAAGAGAATCGAACACTGAGCTAATGTGTCAGTTAGATAGCTTGATGCAGCAAGTACAGATTACCAAGCCGACGACTACAGTTCTCGAAAATAGTACTACTTACACAACAGCAAACACCAGACAGATATGCGTTATTAGTGGCAATAGTGAGAAGCATACGCGAAGTTTAATAATGAACAACTTCGACAACGACCAAGCCTGCCATTATATCTTAAACGGAGGAAACATCACCACATTACTTAACGGACTAGAAAATAAAGTGGCAAACTTCACATTGAATGACTACTGCGTATTGTTTATAGGCGAATCGGATTTCAAAACTACGCAGGACTATACATGTATAATTGAAAAGCTAAGAAACAAATTAGAAACCGTACAGCATACAAATATTATTTTATGCCTCCCTATATTTAAAATAAACAGATTTGCAAGTATATTTAACAAACGCGTCGAGGCATTCAATAATCGTTTGTATCTGGACAACCTTACATATCAGTATGCATACATATTAGATAGCAATAAGTATCTAGACTATAATCAAAAAATGTTCTCAGTGATCACCGGAAAAAGAAATAAATGCGGAATGACAACTATCATAAGAAACTTAAATACACTTATTGCAGATATAGACTGTTCGATGTCTAACTGTCACAGCTCGAAAACACAAAAGGAAAAGAAGTTAACTGTTGAAAACTACCTAGAAGACACCGAACAAGGGCAAAATAACCATATTTTTTTTCGTCCCTAAAGATCAACCTGCAAATTTTCTATTACTTCACCAAAATATTGCAAGCATACTACAAAAACGTGAATTACTAGAAATAACCTTGTCAGAGATGCGAAATAACGGAAAAGACCCAGATATAATTTGTTTAACCGAGACATTCGTAAAAAAGGGATGTTAAAGGGTTATAAACTAGCCTCTAACTTTTCTAGAAAAAAAAAACAGAGGAGGAGTTTGTATTATGACTAAAATAGGAGTAGAATCTAAGGAACTACCTTTCATCAATAATCATGCCCGTGAAAATAGTTTTGAATGTTGTGCGATAGAGATACCTTACAGTCAACTAATCATAATTGGCCTGTATCGTACCCCAAACTCAGATGTTAATGTATTCTTCGAAGAACTGGATAATCTTAAACAACCTGACTTTAACATAAACACAATCGTACAAAATAAAATTACCACCCAACTCAATGATATTATAAAAATGTATAATTTAAAGAGCCACATTACAAAGCCTACTAGAGCCAACTCATGTATTGACCATGTTATAAGCAACATCGAAAATGCAGAAGGTGAACTTCTTCCGTTAGGTCTGTCGGATCACGAGACAGCGCAAACCTTAAATATTCCAATAGAAAAAAAATGTTTACAGCCGATTGTAAAATATATAATTAAAAGAGACTACAGCGCCTAAGTAGTGTAATATTGGTGCACCTGGATCAAAGAAGATCCAGGTGCCACCAATATTACACATTAGAATACTAATTTGAATCGATCGATCATTCAAATACTCATTTTGCATCCATTCAAGATGTCACGTATTCAAGTAGTGAGGTATTATAATGCTAGTAGGTACATCTAGCTACCACCAATATTACACATTATAATAGGTACTAATTCGAATCGATCGATCATTAAAAAATTTTTCGTTCACTTAAGAAGTCTCATATTCAAGAAGTGAGGTAGCAGAATACTTGTAGATTGTAGGTAAATGTAACTGCAATAAATATTACACGTTCGAATACTTTTCAAAGCAATCCAAGAAATCATCATTCAAATATTAATTTCGTCTCCATTCAAGAAGTCATGTATTCAATGGAACTAGCGAGATAGGAGAATGCTTGTACTAGGTACATCTAGTTGACTCGTTTTACCTACCTATTCAAATATGTGCTAATTTTACATCAATTAAGGAAGTCATGTATTTAAGAGGGGGATATTTAGAATATTAGTAGGTAATTAACACGTATAACTATAATCGAGTTTTTGTATACATTGAGGTATGTAATCTGAAATCTCTAAATAGAAATGTCTACCCGATATGAGTAATGATTTTGATTTCGTACTGATGAGTTAGGTACTATTCTCTTAATAAGATATTATTTTATAGTTTTATGTACCTACTCTAGGTAATTAACATTGAGGTAAAAGTTGGATATAGTTAAATGAAATTACGTGTACTTTTATAATGTTTATTAACTTAAGAACTATGTTCATATTACACAATCACATTAAATTGTACCCTTATTCGATGGTGTACCCATGTGGCGTATCTGAGGACAAACCTTCGTCTATCTTGTCAATTACTCTACGCGTTAATTCGTAAACTTGGTCTAATAACGTATTTTTCACTACATATTGGGCACACAGCTCGGCATTACATTTACATATATGTTCAAAGTTCTCATTCAATTTGTTACTGTCGTAAATTTCTATTTTGATGACTTTTGTACCTCCATTCCGATGTGGTTTTTTGATAAACGAGTAAACGGGTGTTGCCTTCCTCTTGACCCCCAAGGACAGACGTCTCACCCCTGACTCCCGTTCACTCTGACTTTGAGTTTGGGATGATGCCAAAGGAACGAAGTTGAATAGGTGTTCTGATGTATCCTGTAATTAATAATTAAGTTATTAGTTTAATGTTAACTACGAGTATTAACTTTTAATTAAATGAAAACTTGAAATAAGTTACATTAATAATAAAATATTTTATTGCACACAAAAAAAAAAAAAAACATAAGTTACAGAGAAATCCGATGAAATTAACGAAGTAGGTGACTACAGGTGGACTTAGCGCTAAGCAGACACATACATTAAAAATTGTATTTACTTAATTATTATTTTATATCAATTACGTATGAGTAATGTAACCATTATAATTTGAAATTATTTTATAATAATAATACAAACACTCACTCTAAAAAAAATACTTACCGACATATTTTCCGTAGAACTAATCGCGTTGAATATATAAGAGTAAATAATATTTTCACTTATTTTCGGGGTTTATATCTGAAATTATTGTGTTATTAGAGTTCAAAATCAAACGTTTAAAAAAAATGACATCACATTGTATTGAGATACGATTGGATTTACGATGTTAGCAATAATGCACTAAAGCAAATAAAATATACTAGCTCCGATCGCGACATTGTCTGTTTTTCTAAGATTAAAACCATAAAATGAATTTAATGAATAAAAAAAATATATGGTAAGTACCTTCACGTATTATACACGGTGATCTGATTTTGCTGCGTTGTGGGATTTGCAATCGATGATTGTTTCCACCGACTAAGTGCTGAGTTGCGTTTTTCAATCACGTTGACAAATTTCATATAGGTATTGCGTTAGCTCCACGTGAATTTTCACTACTTAAGCTCCTCAGATCGATCCTCTTGATTCATTCCGCTACACAGGAAGCAAGGAAAACCCACTGTTCTCTCTACTGAAGCTACAAGGACATCATCATCATACAATGTAAGTGTGAATAAATGTATATTGTAATGTTGCTTATATAATTTTGACGACTTATCTGACCTACTGGTTAGTGACTAGCTACTAAGCCAGGGGCTTCTGGGTCGAATCTCAGTAAGGGTTTGTGTGATGAACACATATATTTGTTCCCGAGTCATGGTTGTTTTCTATGTGTTATTATGCGAGTACTCGCAACGCAAACTTACTGTAGGACTTAGTAAGAATATCCTATATTATTTATTTATTTATATTCGCAAAGTAACAAACTCGTAAAAATAATTAATCATTATTCAAATAAAACAACGTTAGAGTAATGGAGAATTATAATTATAAATGAATTATTTTAATAGCACATTATTTATTTTATTTCCAGGTCAAAACCCTCGTCCCACGCTGAAGATTTATATCTCTCATCCTCCACGGAGGAAGATTCGTCGGCACCGCCGCCGCCACCGCCGAAGGTTGACGTGATCGACAAAAGAAAAAATCCAAGCCGCCAACATCGACGAGCTCGAGCAAGAGGTAGGTGTATACATAAATATTAGATAGTTGTGTGTTCTCAAAACCATAAAATAGCCTTTACGTAGTATTCTAACGCAGATTATAAATTAATAATATTTTAATAGTAACTTATTTTTATTTCCAGGTCAAAACGTTCGTCCCATACCGATTCGTATCTCTCATCCTCCACTGAGGAAGATTTGCCAGCACCGCCACCGCTACCACCGAAGGCTGACGCGGTCGAAAAAAGAAAAAATCCAAGCCATCGACATCGTCAGCAAGCTCGAGCAAGAGGGTCAGAATAGCTCCTGTGAAGCCGCGGCACGGCACTGCAGCGGAACTATTCGGTGCCGATAGCGATGACGAGGGATTAGAAGCGAACCAACCTGCAGGGGAGGGTAAATTATTATCGTACATTTCACGACGACTTGCGAACGGTTTTGCTCGTCAGACAAATCCTGATAAAAAGGGCACCCACTTTGTTGAGGTCAAAGTGTATAAATGCGATGATATTGAAAAGGTGACACCAGTAAATCGATGGCGTCATGCTGTAGTAAATATTAAAAACCGAACCGATGATAATACTGAAGCTTGGAGA
The DNA here is from genome assembly GCF_023078275.1 of Leguminivora glycinivorella. Taxonomy (NCBI): domain Eukaryota; kingdom Metazoa; phylum Arthropoda; class Insecta; order Lepidoptera; family Tortricidae; genus Leguminivora; species Leguminivora glycinivorella. Next base: position 11,799,295 of record NC_062988.1, read on the forward strand.
CACTTGGCTAATTTTATTCACGCAACGCGAAAGGAATACCGAACATGTGCGCCGTCATTTGTTAGCAATTATTATTGATCAATTTAAGCCATCGTATATATCTCTTATTACCACACTTATTAGTGCATCTGTAATAAAATACGAGGATTATAAATAAATGACTAATAAATTAATAACGAGCTGATATTTGTGGTATTCCTTTTACGTTCTGTGAATAATTTTAACTAAATGTTCAAACGTGTTAGAGTGAATTTATTTCTTTTTCGTACATAGAATTATTCCTTTTTGTAAAATATGGGACCAATTGCATAGATTGAACTATGCGTGGATCCAACTATCCTGAACACAACGTAAAAGTAATAGCACAGATGTGAGCCCTCATTTATTTGTTGACATCTATTAATAATGTTTTTTACCCATATTCATTTTGAATTACATTACCTATGTTATGAAATGGAATATAAGTATTATATAATACATACTTTAATTAATTATAAATGTATATCTATTGTAGTACTAATTTGGAATAAAATGATATCTATAAAGTGTGTTATTTTGTTTACAGTGGGATCACGTAACCGTCCGTTATCCAGAACTATTTTAATGAAATGTGACAAATGTCAAATTAAATTGCCTAAGAATGAATACAATGCCCATTTGAGAACTAATTTACATAAATCGAATTGCATATTGAAAACTGATTTGAATAATATTGAAATTATAGCAACAGCCTTTAAAAACAGAATAGTCACCTATCGTCTGAATGCAACACAAAATGAATACGTAACTCCTGAGACGTTTTTGTGTGATATCAAAAGTAACATTATGAAAGTTGTAGAAATGTCATTACGGGAACATAAAAGTATCAAAATAAACTATGAGCTTTTCGTTTACTTTACATTACCTCATTCAGGCAAACAACAGTTAAAGTCATTCAATACAAAATATGATGTTATTTATGAAAACACAAATATCAATGAACTGTTTGAAAATACGATTGAACATTTAAAAAATAAAGTTATAGAATTTGAGCACCGTGAATCAGGCTGGTCTTTTGTCGCAATAAGTCATTTAGAAGTTAACGTAAACAAGTATTGTCCGATGCGAGGAGGTACTTACATACCTTTACCCCCAAGTGTCAAAAATACTAAAAGCTGCATTAATATTCAAAACAACGATAATTGTTGCTTTTTATGGAGTATACTGGCTGGTCTATATCCTGCAAAGAATAATGTGTGTCGAACTAAATCATACCCGCACTATTCAGATGTTTTAAATATCGATGGAATGTCATTCCCATTATCAGTCAGCGATATACAGTTATTTGAAAAAAATAACCCTGATATAAGCATTTGTATATATGGATTGGATAATAAGTATGCAGTAACAGGTCCTCTATATAGATCCAAATCAAAGAAAAATAATCATTTTAATCTATTATATATTGAAGTCGTTGGTAAAGGACATTACTGTTTAATTAAAGACCTGGTACGATTAGTTAGAAGACAAGTAACTTTACATAGAGGCCACATGCATTTCTGTGACTCATGTTTGCAATTTTTTAAAAGCGATAATAAATTTAAAACACACCATTGTTCCGAAATTGTAACAGTTTTACCTAATGAAAATACTGTCATTCAATTTAAGAACTTCGAACGTAAACAAAAAATCAATTTTATTATATACGCTGATTTTGAAAGTATGTTAATTAATTGTAATTCAGACAGTAGTAAAAATACGCAAAACCTAAAAAAGCATGTCCCGACATGTTTCGGTTATTACATATGCTGCTCGCACGATGCAAGTTTGAATAAATATGTTTCTTACAGAGGTGAAGATTGTGTAAAAGTTTTTGTTGAATGGTTAATAAACGATATTCATGAAATTCACAACATACTAATTAAAAATAATCCTATGAATCCATTAACATATAAAGAAAAGTGTAATTATGAGAATGCTACACACTGTCATATTTGTAAGCAGTTTTTATTTGGTGACAAAGTCCGTGATCACGATCACATTACATCAGAGTACAGAGGTGCAGCTCATTCACTTTGCAATTTGAAATACAGAATCTGTTCCTTTATACCAGTTGTCTTACATAATTTGACGGGGTATGATAGTCATTTATTTATAGAAGAACTTGCAAAGTACCCCGGGTCTATCAAAATAATGCCACAGTCCAAGGAAAAATATTCAAGCATAACAAAAACTATATATTCTACTAACAAATCGAGCGCCAAACCAATTGAAATAAAGTTTATCGATTCTTTTCAATTTCTTAGTTCCAGTTTATTTGAGTTAACCAAAAGTTTGAATAAAGAGGATTTTGTTAACTTGTCTAAAGAATTTACTGATACCCACCACTTTCAGTTATTAACACGTAAAGGTGTTTATCCCTATGATTACATTGATTCCTGGTTGAAATATGAAGACAATAAACTACCGACAAAAGAAATGTTTTATAATACTCTAAAATCTAAACACATCTCAGATATTGATTATAATCATGCCGAAACTGTGTGGTCAGCTTTTAATATAATGACTTTAGGGAATATACTGATTTATACTTAAAATGTGACGTCTTGTTGTTAAGCGATGTGTTTGAACATTTTAGAAATACAAGTTTGAAGCATTATAATCTAGACCCAGCCTATTATGTATCTGCACCTAATTTAAGTTGGGATGCTATGCTTTTGTTTACAGACGTAAAATTACAGTTAATACACGACTTAGAAGTATATCAGATGATAGAAAGAGGGATACGTGGTGGATTAGCCCAGTGTTCTCTTCGGAATTCAAAAGCAAACAATAAATACACCCCTGATTTTGATACTTCTAGACCCACCTCATATTTGATGTATCTGGATTGTAACAATCTCTATGGTTATGCTATGAGACAAAAATTACCTGTATCAGACTTTGAGTTTTTAACTTTAGATCGGGTTAGAAATTTTGACATACTGACTATACCAGAAAACGGTGAACATGGATACATTTTAGAAGTTGACATGAGTTATCCTGATCATTTACACGATCTGCATGCCGATTTGCCTTTTGCACCTGAAAGGTTTGTTCCCCCAGGTGGGAAGTCAGAAAAGTTAATTGCAAATTTATATGACAAATACAACTATATCATTCATTTCGTACATTTGAAGGAATGTTTAAAGAACGGGTTAGTGTTACAGAAAATACATCGCATTCTACGTTTTAGACAGTCTAACTTCTTACAAAAATATATTGATCTAAATACTCGATTACGACAAGAAGCTTCTACTTCATTTGAAAAAGACTTTTTAAACTATTAAATAATGCTATATTTGGAAAAACAATTGAAAATAAGCGAAAACATTTACATGTTCAATTAGCAATAAAATGGAAAGACAATGACAATAAAACAAACAAACACTTAGGTGCAGAAAAAATATTATTAAAACCTAATGTAAAGAATGTATCCATATTTAATGAAAACTTTGTGGCTGTTCAATTAAGTCCTGAAAAAATTTGTTTAGACCGCCCGATTTATATTGGATTTACAGTTTTAGAATTGGCAAAAACACATTTATATCAATTTCATTATAATTTCATTAAAAAAACGTACAAAGAAAACGTGAAACTCTGTTATACTGATACTGATAGCCTTCTTTATAACATTATTACTGATGACTTTTACAATGATCTAAATAAAAACATATCAAAATATGATACTAGTAATTATGACCACAATAACCCTTATGGTATACCTAAACTAAATGCTAAAGTACCTGGTTTATTTAAAGATGAATTTGGTGGTACGGTAATTACTGAATTTATTGGATTAAGAGCAAAACTGTACTGTTTAAAAAATGTAAAGAAGACAATAACGAAAGCAAAAGGTGTCACAAAACCTATAACGAATAAATTAAAATTAAACATTTTGACAAAGTTTTGCAAACAAAAAAAGTGTATACCCATAATATGAATATGATTCGATCAATCAAACATGTTTTATATTCACAGCAAGTTGATAAAGTAGTTTTAAACTGCAACGATGATAAAAGGCAGATATTGCCTGACAATATACAAACATTACCATGGGGGCACTGTAAGACTATATTTTAAATTATATAATAATGTGATACTAAAATTTGTTTTTGTTTGTTTTTTTTGTACCTATCTGTAATAATCTCCAGAAATTTAATAAATTTATTTACTCTGTTAATCAATTGTTTTATTTATGTTAAGACATATCCTATAAAAAGCGTTGAGATATCATATTTTTTTCATAATAACAATGAAATTCATTAAGCATACCCAAACTCTGGAAGTAAATAATATAATCGTTGAAAATGACGTGCATAAAAATACAAGACATAGTACATTATTACCTAATACAATCCGCTGTATAATATGTGGACCTTCAAACTGTGGTAAAACTAATGTAATATTAAATTTATTATTACATGAAAATGGTCTAAAGTTTAAAAATATCTATTTGTATTCAAAGACCGCTTTTCAGCCAAAATATCGCTACCTCCAACTAATTATGGAGAAAATTCCAGATGCTAACTTTTTAATATTTAATGACAATAAAGACGTTATCCATCCAAATGATGCTATGACCAATTCAATCATGATTTTCGATGATGTTGTATGTGAAAATCAAGTGAACATTAGGAATTACTTTGCTATGGGAAGACATCGACAAATTGATTGTTTTTATTTATCGCAAACTTACTCCAAAATTCCGAAGCAACTGTTAAGAGACAATGTGAATCTCTTAATTGTTTTTAAACAAGATGATACTAACTTAAAACATATATACAATGAACATGTAAACACCGATATGGATTGGATAAAATTTAAAGAACTTTGTTCAATTATATGGGATGATTGTTTTAGCTTTTTATTAATTAATAAAGATTGTACACTAGATAAAGGACGATATAGACAGGGGTTTGATACATTTATTTACTTTTAAATTTCCCATTATTTAATGTTTTAAATGTTGACGAAGGCTCACTTGAAACTGAGTGCTCGTATTAAAAGGTTGGTGTCAAGACTGCTGAAATGGATACACATTTAAAAGATCAACTTATCAAAGCAGTAGATAACATAAAAAACAAAATAAAGAAGATAAATAATGAAGAACATGAAAATAATATTAATTTAAAAAAAGTTTTTAAACCTATTACTGAACCATTAGAAAACCTCGTTATGCAAAGTTCTTTTGTTAAACCAGCTATTAACATGACTACAAGTACAGATACGAGTGACAAATCTCAGAATTTAAATGATTCTATAGGATACAAAAATTTCAAAGAGATAATTGCTCCTGATCAGCATTCAGAATATTATGAATACTCTAATGTTAGTAATAAAACTTCTCAAGAACAAAATAATGATACACTTCTATCTCTAAAAAAAGAAGACATGATTGATTTATATGAGGACATCAATATACCATTCGGGATTCGTAGCACGAATAAAAAGTTGATGATGGGTAATTCTGATGTATACTTGTCTTTGGTAAATAAGACTTCCGATACTGAAAAACAATATGTTATTACTATAGACAACAAAAAATTTGAATTAACCGCAGGGTTGAAAGAACTATTGATGCGAAACAAACCCAATCTCAGTCTTGTTACTGAAAAAGATAAAACTGAATACAAAGAAATGTTAACCCGTACAAACGCACATAAACGAGATTTTGATCCAAACGGAAAATTAAAAGGAGACAAAGGTATAAAATATTGCAGTATTATCAAACCTCTCTTTTCACAATTACTTGACACTAACATTAAAACAGGTGGTAACTTACCTGCATTAAAACATTATAAAAGTAACACAGATTATATTTATTGGGATGATCCAAATGAATTAATTGAAAGGCTTAAACTTTTGATTGCATCCAAAGACGCTGGAAACACCAACCATGATAATGAAATTATATCAATTATTGAAGAATTAAAGGAAGCCGGTATTGTAAAGCAATAAAATAAATTGAAATATTATGTTAATGCTCAGTGAATAAATAAACGTGTCTTAGACATGACAAATAACAATGATATTTATAATTGTAAAGCAGAATTTAATAAAGTATTAAGTATAAAGGAGGAAAATATATTATCTAATACAATAAATACAGAAATAATAAACAAAATCGATGCCTGTATGAAAAAGGTGATGAATATAGATAAAAACATTTCGGTTTTAATGAATCGAGTAACAAAAGTTGAAAAGAATATTTCTAACAAAGAATTTGAATATAATATTAATAAACATTATGAGCAAAGCGGACGTCGTAAATGAAATTCATAAAAATGCAAGGGTGAATTTTCCTCGAAGAAGCGTCATTTTAAGAGATATTGATGACCTCTGGCAAGCAGATTTAATAGATATGCAGACTTTTTCAAAACTGAATGCTGGTTATAAGTACATATTAGTGATTATTGACTGTTTCTCAAAATACGCTTGGGCATTTCCACTCAAACGTAAGACTAAAGAAACCGTATCCAAAATGTTTGAAACATTATTATCAAGAGGACGTAAACCAATCAATTTACAAACAGACAGGGGTAATGAATTTTATAATAGTAATTTCAGAAAAGTTGTTCAAAAATATAATATTAATCATTACTCTACATTTTCCACCAAAAAGGCATCAATAGTTGAAAGACTTATAAGAACTCTTAAAGCTAAGCTGTATAAGGAGTTTAGTCTGAAGGGTAATTATAAATGGGTCGATGGAACTCTTGACCAGAAAGTTTCAGAATATAATCATACTTTTCATAGGACGGTGGGAAGAGCGCCGATCACGATCAATCGTAGTAATAAAGGAGTTGTATTACAAAGATACATTAAGAATTTACTAACAAAGAAAAACCCGGTTTGCAAAAGGTTTCGTATTGGAGATTTTGTAAGAGTTAGCAAGTATAAAGGATGTTTCGAGAAACGATTTACCCCTAATTGGTCAACAGAAATATTTAAGATAACTAATGTTCGAAATACTAACCCCACTACATATTATCTAGAAGACGCCAAGCGTAGGCCTATTTTAGGAGCATTCTATGCGCAAGAAATTCAGAAAACTTTGCATCCTCAAGTTTATCTTGTTGAAAGAGTGTTAAAACGTAAAGGAAATAAAGTATATGTTAAGTGGCTCGGCCTTCCACCGAGTGAAAATAGTTGGATTGATAAGACAAATCGTTTGTAATCGGGTTTAAATTTACTTTCACTGTTTTGTACACTCATTTGTATTTCAAACTCTACACTATAGAGACCAGTACAGACATATCCAACATTTAAATCTATTTCATAAAAAATGAAACGCACGAGAAATAATTCTGAAAACGAAAATAAGAAGAAACTTAGCAATCAGAAATTTGGAGCTGGCTTAAAGAAAACTTTTAATAATCTTGTTTCACACACTAAAAGACATATCAGTAATCTAAAGCCAAAATGTAAGAACATGCTAATGGAATTAGCGTATGCTGCTGCTCAAGAATTAGCATCGGACTTGCCTATACAATTACCCAGAGTGATACCAGTACCTAAAACTGGCGGATTTCTACCATTGATTCCAATTTTAGCAGGATTATCGGCTACAGGAAGTTTAGCAGGAGGTGTTGCGGGAATAAGAAAAGCTATTAACCATTATAAATCAGCAAAACGACAACTAGCTAAATTAAAGAGACATAATATGAAAATGGAGGGTAAATGTATTGGAAAAGGAGTGCATCTTAAACCCTACAAGGGTGGACTAGGAATTTATGTTACAAATAAAAAAAACTAGATGGCAGGCTACCCAATAGAGCATTGAGTAATATCGATATAATAAAACATTCGAAAAGTATTCCTTACTTTCGTGGTGTATTCATGAGAGATGAATTACCACCAAAACCATTACCGATGGAATGTGGTGTTATTAATTTAGATTCATCTGAAAATAACGGTACTCACTGGGTAGCCTATGGAAAAAATAAAAATTATATTGAATATTTTGATAGTTACGGAAATTTAAAACCTCCAAAGGAATTCATAAAATATATGGGAGCTAATATACGCTATAATTACGATAATATACAAAAAAATCATTTATTTAACTGTGGGCATTTATGTTTAAAATTTCTGAATTCATTCTGGCAGAAATATTATTAAATAAGTAAACTTATGTGTTTAATAAGACCAAAAACATAATACAACAATATTATAATAAACGATATCTTCTACCGTATCACATTCAACCTCGAACAGTGTCTAGAATCGGGTGTTAAGCATACGTTTACATAATTTTACCTTACAAAATCAAGTGATACATTATGTATGTTTTCAATAAAAGCGGAATTACAAGAATACCATCGAATATTCAACTCCCAGTCTTCAAAGGAGCAAGTCGATTAAATTCTAGCAAGAGAATTACTAAGAGCAATAAGTTATTTCTTCGTTCTCTTGGGTTTAAAATAAAATAAAATACTTATAATAAGATGTTGCATATCACAGATATTCCACAACAAGATAATTCAATTGAAAGCTATACCATCCATTCATACAATCCCTACAATCATAGCTTTAAGGAAAATGACGAAATCAGGATACCTATAAATCAACAAGATGTGTATGTATTACCATCAGCAAGCTCCATTTACATTGAAGGGTATGCAAGTGTATGGCGAGTAGATGCTGCTGGGAAAAAAATAACAAAAGATGTAAATTTTACAAATAACCCCATATTATTTTTGTTCAAAGATATAAGTTACGAACTAAATGGGATTGAAATTGACCGGAATAAAAATTGCGGGATTACTACAACGATGAAATCTCTTATTTCAATGAATGAAGGAGAAAGTAAGAACGCTGCATTGTGGGGTTGGGATCTAAGCGGGAGTATTCTAAAGCAAGGTCATTTCTCCATTATAATACCTCTGAATAAAGTGCTTGGCTTCGCGGAAGATTATAATAAGATTTTAGTCAACTGTAGGCACGAACTTGTACTAAACAGAAGTAATTCAGTTTTAAATAGTGTTGTACTTGAAGAAAATGATCAAGTTCAAATTGATATCCATAAAATCCAATGGCGGGTACCACATGTTAGAGTTTCTGACCGTAATAGATTGCCACTACTAAAGTGCTTAGAGAAAGATCGATCTATACAACTAGCATTCCGGAATTGGGATTTGTATGAATATCCACTTTTACCTAAAACAACAAAACATGCATGGTCAGTAAAAACCGCTTCCCAGTTAGAAAAGCCTAGATATGTTATATTAGCATTACAGACTGATAGAAAACTAAACAAACTAAAAAATTCTACTATATTTGATCACTGCAATATAACTAACGTCAAATTATTTTTAAATTCACAGTACTTTCCATACGATCCTCTTAATTTAAAATTTAGCGAAGACAAATTTAGTATATTATACGAAATGTATGCTAACTTTCGTCAGTCGTATTATGGGGTCGGTGTCGATCCTCTGCTTAATCTGAACACATTAAAAAAAACTCCTTTATTTGTAATAGACTGCTCAAGGCAGAACGATTCATTAAAAACTGGCCCAGTTGACGTTCGAATAGAAATCGAGTCCTCAGAAGACATACCTGATAAAACGACAGCCTATTGTTTAATTATAAACGATCGGCTTGTCGAGTATAAACCTTTGAGTAATATAGTAAGGAAATTATCATGAATGTGATTTTGGATGTTCAAGGATTTAAAAATGAAAATAATCAATTTATACCAAAAGAAGTGGGGATTATTTCTCAAAAAAGTTTTCTTGTGTTTCTGATCAGCCCTCCCCATCCGTTCTATACCTTAACAAAGAAAGAACGTTCACAAGTCTCTTGGGTGGAAAAATACAAAGGAATATTATGGAATGAAGGCTATGTATCATATTTTAATTATAAGAATTTGATTGTTGATTACTGTAAAGATAAACACATTTATACAAAAGGTTATGAAAAAGTGCAGTGGGTGAAAGAAATAACAGACAGTGATAATGTTTATAATTTAGAACATTTTGACTGCCCAAATTTAAAGACTTTATGCGAAAAATATTCAAATAAATGTGATATTAGTATGGTACTAGTAGTGTAATATTGGTGCACCTGGATCAAAGAAGATCCAGGTGCCACCAATATTACACATTAGAATACTAATTTGAATCGATCGATCATTCAAATACTCATTTTGCATCCATTCAAGATGTCACGTATTCAAGTAGTGAGGTATTATAATGCTAGTAGGTACATCTAGCTACCACCAATATTACATATTATAATAGGTACTAATTCGAATCGATCGATCATTAAAAAATTTTTCGTTCACTTAAGAAGTCTCATATTCAAGAAGTGAGGTAGCAGAATACTTGTAGATTGTAGGTAAATGTAACTGCAATAAATATTACACGTTCGAATACTTTTCAAAGCAATCCAAGAAATCATCATTCAAATATTAATTTCGTCTCCATTCAAGAAGTCATGTATTCAATGGAACTAGCGAGATAGGAGAATGCTTGTACTAGGTACATCTAGTTGACTCGTTTTACCTACCTATTCAAATATGTGCTAATTTTACATCAATTAAGGAAGTCATGTATTTAAGAGGGGATATTTAGAATATTAGTAGGTAATTAACACGTATAACTATAATCGAGTTTTTGTATACATTGAGGTATTTTTAGAGTGAGTGTTTGTATTATTATTATAAAATAATTTCAAATTATAATGGTTACATTACTCATACGTAATTGATATAAAATAATAATTAAGTAAATACAATTTTTAATGTATGTGTCTGCTTAGCGCTAAGTCCACCTGTAGTCACCTACTTCGTTAATTTCATCGGATTTCTCTGTAACTTACGTTTTTTTTTTTTTTTTTGTGTGCAATAAAATATTTTATTATTAATGTAACTTATTTCAAGTTTTCATTTAATTAAAAGTTAATACTCGTAGTTAACATTAAACTAATAACTTAATTATTAATTACAGGATACATCAGAACACCTATTCAACTTCGTTCCTTTGGCATCATCCCAAACTCAAAGTCAGAGTGAACGGGAGTCAGGGGTGAGACGTCTGTCCTTGGGGGTCAAGAGGAAGGCAACACCCGTTTACTCGTTTATCAAAAAACCACATCGGAATGGAGGTACAAAAGTCATCAAAATAGAAATTTACGACAGTAACAAATTGAATGAGAACTTTGAACATATATGTAAATGTAATGCCGAGCTGTGTGCCCAATATGTAGTGAAAAATACGTTATTAGACCAAGTTTACGAATTAACGCGTAGAGTAATTGACAAGATAGACGAAGGTTTGTCCTCAGATACGCCACATGGGTACACCATCGAATAAGGGTACAATTTAATGTGATTGTGTAATATGAACATAGTTCTTAAGTTAATAAACATTATAAAAGTACACGTAATTTCATTTAACTATATCCAACTTTTACCTCAATGTTAATTACCTAGAGTAGGTACATAAAACTATAAAATAATATCTTATTAAGAGAACAGTACCTAACTCATCAGTACGAAATCAAAATCATTACTCATATCGGGTAGACATTTCTATTTAGAGATTTCAGATTACATACCTCAATGTATACAAAAACTCGATTATAGTTATACGTGTTAATTACCTACTAATATTCTAAATATCCCCCTCTTAAATACATGACTTCCTTAATTGATGTAAAATTAGCACATATTTGAATAGGTAGGTAAAACGAGTCAACTAGATGTACCTAGTACAAGCATTCTCCTATCTCGCTAGTTCCATTGAATACATGACTTCTTGAATGGAGACGAAATTAATATTTGAATGATGATTTCTTGGATTGCTTTGAAAAGTATTCGAACGTGTAATATTTATTGCAGTTACATTTACCTACAATCTACAAGTATTCTGCTACCTCACTTCTTGAATATGAGACTTCTTAAGTGAACGAAAAATTTTTTAATGATCGATCGATTCGAATTAGTACCTATTATAATGTGTAATATTGGTGGTAGCTAGATGTACCTACTAGCATTATAATACCTCACTACTTGAATACGTGACATCTTGAATGGATGCAAAATGAGTATTTGAATGATCGATCGATTCAAATTAGTATTCTAATGTGTAATATTGGTGGCACCTGGATCTTCTTTGATCCAGGTGCACCAATATTACACTACTACCCCATTTTATAATAATAATACAAACACTCACTCTAAAAAAAATACTTACCGACATATTTTCCGTAGAACTAATCGCGTTGAATATATAAGAGTAAATAATATTTTCACTTATTTTCGGGGGTTTATATCTGAAATTATTGTGTTATTAGAGTTCAAAATCAAACGTTTAAAAAAAATGACATCACATTGTATTGAGATACGATTGGATTTACGATGTTAGCAATAATGCACTAAAGCAAATAAAATATACTAGCTCCGATCGCGACATTGTCTGTTTTTCTAAGATTAAAACCATAAAATGAATTTAATGAATAAAAAAAATATATGGTAAGTACCTTCACGTATTTGTTTTATATTATACACGGTGATCTGATTTTGCTGCGTTGTGGGATTTGCAATCGATGATTGTTTCCACCGACTAAGTGCTGAGTTGCGTTTTTCAATCACGTTGACAAATTTCATATAGGTATTGCGTTAGCTCCACGTGAATTTTCACTACTTAAGCTCCTCAGATCGATCCTCTTGATTCATTCCGCTACACAGGAAGCAAGGAAAACCCACTGTTCTCTCTACTGAAGCTACAAGGACATCATCATCATACAATGTAAGTGTGAATAAATGTATATTGTAATGTTGCTTATATAATTTTGACGACTTATCTGACCTACTGGTTAGTGACTAGCTACTAAGCCAGGGGCTTCTGGGTCGAATCTCAGTAAGGGTTTGTGTGATGAACACATATATTTGTTCCCGAGTCATGGTTGTTTTCTATGTGTTATTATGCGAGTACTCGCAACGCAAACTTACTGTAGGACTTAGTAAGAATATCCTATATTATTTATTTATTTATATTCGCAAAGTAACAAACTCGTAAAAATAATTAATCATTATTCAAATAAAACAACGTTAGAGTAATGGAGAATTATAATTATAAATGAATTATTTTAATAGCACATTATTTATTTTATTTCCAGGTCAAAACCATCGTCCCACGCTGAAGATTTATATCTCTCATCCTCCACGGAGGAAGATTCGTCGGCACCGCCGCCGCCACCGCCGAAGGTTGACGTGATCGACAAAAAAAAAATCCAAGCCGCCGACATCGACGAGCTCGAGCAAGAGGTAGGTGTATACATAAATATTAGATAGTTGTGTGTTCTCAAAACCATAAAATAGCCTTTACGTAGTATTCTAACGCAGATTATAAATTAATAATATTTTAATAGTAACTTATTTTTATTTCCAGGTCAAAACGTTCGTCCCATACCGATTCGTATCTCTCATCCTCCACTGAGGAAGATTTGCCAGCACCGCCACCGCTACCACCGAAGGCTGACGCGGTCGAAAAAAGAAAAATCCAAGCCATCGACATCGTCAGCAAGCTCGAGCAAGAGGGTCAGAATAGCTCCTGTGAAGCCGCGGCACGGCACTGCAGCGGAACTATTCGGTGCCGATAGCGATGACGAGGATTAGAAGCGAACCAACCTGCAGGGGAGGGTAAATTATTATCGTACATTTCACGACGACTTGCGAACGGTTTTGCTCGTCAGACAAATCCTGATAAAAAGGGCACCCACTTTGTTGAGGTCAAAGTGTATAAATGCGATGATATTGAAAAGGTGACACCAGTAAATCGATGGCGTCATGCTGTAGTAAATATTAAAAACCGAACCGATGATAATACTGAAGCTTGGAGACACTTGGCTAATTTTATTCACGCAACGCGAAAGGAATACCGAACATGTGCGCCGTCATTTGTTAGCAATTATTATTGATCAATTTAAGCCATCGTATATATCTCTTATTACCACACTTATTAGTGCATCTGTAATAAAATACGAGGATTATAAATAAATGACTAATAAATAACGAGCTGATATTTGTGGTATTCCTTTTACGTTCTGTGAATAATTTTAACTAAATGTTCAAACGTGTTAGAGTGAATTTATTTCTTTTTCGTACATAGAATTATTCCTTTTTGTAAAATATGGGACCAATTGCATAGATTGAACTATGCGTGGATCCAACTATCCTGAACACAACGTAAAAGTAATAGCACAGATGTGAGCCCTCATTTATTTGTTGACATCTATTAATAATGTTTTTTACCCATATTCATTTTGAATTACATTACCTATGTTATGAAATGGAATATAAGTATTATATAATACATACTTTAATTAATTATAAATGTATATCTATTGTAGTACTAATTTGGAATAAAATGATATCTATAAAGTGTGTTATTTTGTTTACAGTGGGATCACGTAACCGTCCGTTATCCAGAACTATTTTAATGAAATGTGACAAATGTCAAATTAAATTGCCTAAGAATGAATACAATGCCCATTTGAGAACTAATTTACATAAATCGAATTGCATATTGAAAACTGATTTGAATAATATTGAAATTATAGCAACAGCCTTTAAAAACAGAATAGTCACCTATCGTCTGAATGCAACACAAAATGAATACGTAACTCCTGAGACGTTTTTGTGTGATATCAAAAGTAACATTATGAAAGTTGTAGAAATGTCATTACGGGAACATAAAAGTATCAAAATAAACTATGAGCTTTTCGTTTACTTTACATTACCTCATTCAGGCAAACAACAGTTAAAGTCATTCAATACAAAATATGATGTTATTTATGAAAACACAAATATCAATGAACTGTTTGAAAATACGATTGAACATTTAAAAAATAAAGTTATAGAATTTGAGCACCGTGAATCAGGCTGGTCTTTTGTCGCAATAAGTCATTTAGAAGTTAACGTAAACAAGTATTGTCCGATGCGAGGAGGTACTTACATACCTTTACCCCCAAGTGTCAAAAATACTAAAAGCTGCATTAATATTCAAAACAACGATAATTGTTGCTTTTTATGGAGTATACTGGCTGGTCTATATCCTGCAAAGAATAATGTGTGTCGAACTAAATCATACCCGCACTATTCAGATGTTTTAAATATCGATGGAATGTCATTCCCATTATCAGTCAGCGATATACAGTTATTTGAAAAAAATAACCCTGATATAAGCATTTGTATATATGGATTGGATAATAAGTATGCAGTAACAGGTCCTCTATATAGATCCAAATCAAAGAAAAATAATCATTTTAATCTATTATATATTGAAGTCGTTGGTAAAGGACATTACTGTTTAATTAAAGACCTGGTACGATTAGTTAGAAGACAAGTAACTTTACATAGAGGCCACATGCATTTCTGTGACTCATGTTTGCAATTTTTAAAAGCGATAATAAATTTAAAACACACCATTGTTCCGAAATTGTAACAGTTTTACCTAATGAAAATACTGTCATTCAATTTAAGAACTTCGAACGTAAACAAAAAATCAATTTTATTATATACGCTGATTTTGAAAGTATGTTAATTAATTGTAATTCAGACAGTAGTAAAAATACGCAAAACCTAAAAAAGCATGTCCCGACATGTTTCGGTTATTACATATGCTGCTCGCACGATGCAAGTTTGAATAAATATGTTTCTTACAGAGGTGAAGATTGTGTAAAAGTTTTGTTGAATGGTTAATAAACGATATTCATGAAATTCACAACATACTAATTAAAAATAATCCTATGAATCCATTAACATATAAAGAAAAGTGTAATTATGAGAATGCTACACACTGTCATATTTGTAAGCAGTTTTTATTTGGTGACAAAGTCCGTGATCACGATCACATTACATCAGAGTACAGAGGTGCAGCTCATTCACTTTGCAATTTGAAATACAGAATCTGTTCCTTTATACCAGTTGTCTTACATAATTTGACGGGGTATGATAGTCATTTATTTATAGAAGAACTTGCAAAGTACCCCGGGTCTATCAAAATAATGCCACAGTCCAAGGAAAAATATTCAAGCATAACAAAAACTATATATTCTACTAACAAATCGAGCGCCAAACCAATTGAAATAAAGTTTATCGATTCTTTTCAATTTCTTAGTTCCAGTTTATTTGAGTTAACCAAAAGTTTGAATAAAGAGGATTTTGTTAACTTGTCTAAAGAATTTACTGATACCCACCACTTTCAGTTATTAACACGTAAAGGTGTTTATCCCTATGATTACATTGATTCCTGGTTGAAATATGAAGACAATAAACTACCGACAAAAGAAATGTTTTATAATACTCTAAAATCTAAACACATCTCAGATATTGATTATAATCATGCCGAAACTGTGTGGTCAGCTTTTAATATAATGACTTTAGGGAATATACTGATTTATACTTAAAATGTGACGTCTTGTTGTTAAGCGATGTGTTTGAACATTTTAGAAATACAAGTTTGAAGCATTATAATCTAGACCCAGCCTATTATGTATCTGCACCTAATTTAAGTTGGGATGCTATGCTTTTGTTTACAGACGTAAAATTACAGTTAATACACGACTTAGAAGTATATCAGATGATAGAAAGAGGGATACGTGGTGGATTAGCCCAGTGTTCTCTTCGGAATTCAAAAGCAAACAATAAATACACCCCTGATTTTGATACTTCTAGACCCACCTCATATTTGATGTATCTGGATTGTAACAATCTCTATGGTTATGCTATGAGACAAAAATTACCTGTATCAGACTTTGAGTTTTTAACTTTAGATCGGGTTAGAAATTTTGACATACTGACTATACCAGAAAACGGTGAACATGGATACATTTTAGAAGTTGACATGAGTTATCCTGATCATTTACACGATCTGCATGCCGATTTGCCTTTTGCACCTGAAAGGTTTGTTCCCCCAGGTGGGAAGTCAGAAAAGTTAATTGCAAATTTATATGACAAATACAACTATATCATTCATTTCGTACATTTGAAGGAATGTTTAAAGAACAGGTTAGTGTTACAGAAAATACATCGCATTCTACGTTTTAGACAGTCTAACTTCTTACAAAAATATATTGATCTAAATACTCGATTACGACAAGAAGCTTCTACTTCATTTGAAAAAGACTTTTTAAACTATTAAATAATGCTATATTTGGAAAAACAATTGAAAATAAGCGAAAACATTTACATGTTCAATTAGCAATAAAATGGAAAGACAATGACAATAAAACAAACAAACACTTAGGTGCAGAAAAAATATTATTAAAACCTAATGTAAAGAATGTATCCATATTTAATGAAAACTTTGTGGCTGTTCAATTAAGTCCTGAAAAAATTTGTTTAGACCGCCCGATTTATATTGGATTTACAGTTTTAGAATTGGCAAAAACACATTTATATCAATTTCATTATAATTTCATTAAAAAAACGTACAAAGAAAACGTGAAACTCTGTTATACTGATACTGATAGCCTTCTTTATAACATTATTACTGATGACTTTTACAATGATCTAAATAAAAACATATCAAAATATGATACTAGTAATTATGACCACAATAACCCTTATGGTATACCTAAACTAAATGCTAAAGTACCTGGTTTATTTAAAGATGAATTTGGTGGTACGGTAATTACTGAATTTATTGGATTAAGAGCAAAACTGTACTGTTTAAAAAATGTAAAGAAGACAATAACGAAAGCAAAAGGTGTCACAAAACCTATAACGAATAAATTAAGAATTAAACATTTTGACAAAGTTTTGCAAACAAAAAAAGTGTATACCCATAATATGAATATGATTCGATCAATCAAACATGTTTTATATTCACAGCAAGTTGATAAAGTAGTTTTAAACTGCAACGATGATAAAAGGCAGATATTGCCTGACAATATACAAACATTACCATGGGGGCACTGTAAGACTATATTTTAAATTATATAATAATGTGATACTAAAATTTGTTTTTTTTTTTTTTTTTTTTGTACCTATCTGTAATAATCTCCAGAAATTTAATAAATTTATTTACTCTGTTAATCAATTGTTTTATTTATGTTAAGACATATCCTATAAAAAGCGTTGAGATATCATATTTTTTTCATAATAACAATGAAATTCATTAAGCATACCCAAACTCTGGAAGTAAATAATATAATCGTTGAAAATGACGTGCATAAAAATACAAGACATAGTACATTATTACCTAATACAATCCGCTGTATAATATGTGGACCTTCAAACTGTGGTAAAACTAATGTAATATTAAATTTATTATTACATGAAAATGGTCTAAAGTTTAAAAATATCTATTTGTATTCAAAGACCGCTTTTCAGCCAAAATATCGCTACCTCCAACTAATTATGGAGAAAATTCCAGATGCTAACTTTTTAATATTTAATGACAATAAAGACGTTATCCATCCAAATGATGCTATGACCAATTCAATCATGATTTTCGATGATGTTGTATGTGAAAATCAAGTGAACATTAGGAATTACTTTGCTATGGGAAGACATCGACAAATTGATTGTTTTTATTTATCGCAAACTTACTCCAAAATTCCGAAGCAACTGTTAAGAGACAATGTGAATCTCTTAATTGTTTTTAAACAAGATGATACTAACTTAAAACATATATACAATGAACATGTAAACACCGATATGGATTGGATAAAATTTAAAGAACTTTGTTCAATTATATGGGATGATTGTTTTAGCTTTTTATTAATTAATAAAGATTGTACACTAGATAAAGGACGATATAGACAGGGGTTTGATACATTTATTTACTTTTAAATTTCCCATTATTTAATGTTTTAAATGTTGACGAAGGCTCACTTGAAACTGAGTGCTCGTATTAAAAGGTTGGTGTCAAGACTGCTGAAATGGATACACATTTAAAAGATCAACTTATCAAAGCAGTAGATAACATAAAAAACAAAATAAAGAAGATAAATAATGAAGAACATGAAAATAATATTAATTTAAAAAAAGTTTTTAAACCTATTACTGAACCATTAGAAAACCTCGTTATGCAAAGTTCTTTTGTTAAACCAGCTATTAACATGACTACAAGTACAGATACGAGTGACAAATCTCAGAATTTAAATGATTCTATAGGATACAAAAATTTCAAAGAGATAATTGCTCCTGATCAGCATTCAGAATATTATGAATACTCTAATGTTAGTAATAAAACTTCTCAAGAACAAAATAATGATACACTTCTATCTCTAAAAAAAGAAGACATGATTGATTTATATGAGGACATCAATATACCATTCGGGATTCGTAGCACGAATAAAAAGTTGATGATGGGTAATTCTGATGTATACTTGTCTTTGGTAAATAAGACTTCCGATACTGAAAAACAATATGTTATTACTATAGACAACAAAAAATTTGAATTAACCGCAGGGTTGAAAGAACTATTGATGCGAAACAAACCCAATCTCAGTCTTGTTACTGAAAAAGATAAAACTGAATACAAAGAAATGTTAACCCGTACAAACGCACATAAACGAGATTTTGATCCAAACGGAAAATTAAAAGGAGACAAAGGTATAAAATATTGCAGTATTATCAAACCTCTCTTTTCACAATTACTTGACACTAACATTAAAACAGGTGGTAACTTACCTGCATTAAAACATTATAAAAGTAACACAGATTATATTTATTGGGATGATCCAAATGAATTAATTGAAAGGCTTAAACTTTTGATTGCATCCAAAGACGCTGGAAACACCAACCATGATAATGAAATTATATCAATTATTGAAGAATTAAAGGAAGCCGGTATTGTAAAGCAATAAAATAAATTGAAATATTATGTTAATGCTCAGTGAATAAATAAACGTGTCTTAGACATGACAAATAACAATGATATTTATAATTGTAAAGCAGAATTTAATAAAGTATTAAGTATAAAGGAGGAAAATATATTATCTAATACAATAAATACAGAAATAATAAACAAAATCGATGCCTGTATGAAAAAGGTGATGAATATAGATAAAAACATTTCGGTTTTAATGAATCGAGTAACAAAAGTTGAAAAGAATATTTCTAACAAAGAATTTGAATATAATATTAATAAACATTATGAGCAAAGCGGACGTCGTAAATGAAATTCATAAAAATGCAAGGGTGAATTTTCCTCGAAGAAGCGTCATTTTAAGAGATATTGATGACCTCTGGCAAGCAGATTTAATAGATATGCAGACTTTTTCAAAACTGAATGCTGGTTATAAGTACATATTAGTGATTATTGACTGTTTCTCAAAATACGCTTGGGCATTTCCACTCAAACGTAAGACTAAAGAAACCGTATCCAAAATGTTTGAAACATTATTATCAAGAGGACGTAAACCAATCAATTTACAAACAGACAGGGGTAATGAATTTTATAATAGTAATTTCAGAAAAGTTGTTCAAAAATATAATATTAATCATTACTCTACATTTTCCACCAAAAAGGCATCAATAGTTGAAAGACTTATAAGAACTCTTAAAGCTAAGCTGTATAAGGAGTTTAGTCTGAAGGGTAATTATAAATGGGTCGATGGAACTCTTGACCAGAAAGTTTCAGAATATAATCATACTTTTCATAGGACGGTGGGAAGAGCGCCGATCACGATCAATCGTAGTAATAAAGGAGTTGTATTACAAAGATACATTAAGAATTTACTAACAAAGAAAAACCCGGTTTGCAAAAGGTTTCGTATTGGAGATTTTGTAAGAGTTAGCAAGTATAAAGGATGTTTCGAGAAACGATTTACCCCTAATTGGTCAACAGAAATATTTAAGATAACTAATGTTCGAAATACTAACCCCACTACATATTATCTAGAAGACGCCAAGCGTAGGCCTATTTTAGGAGCATTCTATGCGCAAGAAATTCAGAAAACTTTGCATCCTCAAGTTTATCTTGTTGAAAGAGTGTTAAAACGTAAAGGAAATAAAGTATATGTTAAGTGGCTCGGCCTTCCACCGAGTGAAAATAGTTGGATTGATAAGACAAATCGTTTGTAATCGGGTTTAAATTTACTTTCACTGTTTTGTACACTCATTTGTATTTCAAACTCTACACTATAGAGACCAGTACAGACATATCCAACATTTAAATCTATTTCATAAAAAATGAAACGCACGAGAAATAATTCTGAAAACGAAAATAAGAAGAAACTTAGCAATCAGAAATTTGGAGCTGGCTTAAAGAAAACTTTTAATAATCTTGTTTCACACACTAAAAGACATATCAGTAATCTAAAGCCAAAATGTAAGAACATGCTAATGGAATTAGCGTATGCTGCTGCTCAAGAATTAGCATCGGACTTGCCTATACAATTACCCAGAGTGATACCAGTACCTAAAACTGGCGGATTTCTACCATTGATTCCAATTTTAGCAGGATTATCGGCTACAGGAAGTTTAGCAGGAGGTGTTGCGGGAATAAGAAAAGCTATTAACCATTATAAATCAGCAAAACGACAACTAGCTAAATTAAAGAGACATAATATGAAAATGGAGGGTAAATGTATTGGAAAAGGAGTGCATCTTAAACCCTACAAGGGTGGACTAGGAATTTATGTTACAAATAAAAAAAACTAGATGGCAGGCTACCCAATAGAGCATTGAGTAATATCGATATAATAAAACATTCGAAAAGTATTCCTTACTTTCGTGGTGTATTCATGAGAGATGAATTACCACCAAAACCATTACCGATGGAATGTGGTGTGATTAATTTAGATTCATCTGAAAATAACGGTACTCACTGGGTAGCCTATGGAAAAAATAAAAATTATATTGAATATTTTGATAGTTACGGAAATTTAAAACCTCCAAAGGAATTCATAAAATATATGGGAGCTAATATACGTTATAATTACGATAATATACAAAAAAATCATTTATTTAACTGTGGGCATTTATGTTTAAAATTTCTGAATTCATTCTGGCAGAAATATTATTAAATAAGTAAACTTATGTGTTTAATAAGACCAAAAACATAATACAACAATATTATAATAAACGATATCTTCTACCGTATCACATTCAACCTCGAACAGTGTCTAGAATCGGGTGTTAAGCATACGTTTACATAATTTTACCTTACAAAATCAAGTGATACATTATGTATGTTTTCAATAAAAGCGGAATTACAAGAATACCATCGAATATTCAACTCCCAGTCTTCAAAGGAGCAAGTCGATTAAATTCTAGCAAGAGAATTACTAAGAGCAATAAGTTATTTCTTCGTTCTCTTGGGTTTAAAATAAAATAAAATACTTATAATAAGATGTTGCATATCACAGATATTCCACAACAAGATAATTCAATTGAAAGCTATACCATCCATTCATACAATCCCTACAATCATAGCTTTAAGGAAAATGACGAAATCAGGATACCTATAAATCAACAAGATGTGTATGTATTACCATCTGCAAGCTCCATTTACATTGAAGGGTATGCAAGTGTATGGCGAGTAGATGCTGGTGGGAAAAAAATAACAAAAGATGTAAATTTTACAAATAACCCCATATTATTTTTGTTCAAAGATATAAGTTACGAACTAAATGGGATTGAAATTGACCGGAATAAAAATTGCGGGATTACTACAACGATGAAATCTCTTATTTCAATGAATGAAGGAGAAAGTAAGAACGCTGCATTGTGGGGTTGGGATCTAAGCGGGAGTATTCTAAAGCAAGGTCATTTCTCCATTATAATACCTCTGAATAAAGTGCTTGGCTTCGCGGAAGATTATAATAAGATTTTAGTCAACTGTAGGCATGAACTTGTACTAAACAGAAGTAATTCAGTTTTAAATAGTGTTGTACTTGAAGAAAATGATCAAGTTCAAATTGATATCCATAAAATCCAATGGCGGGTACCACATGTTAGAGTTTCTGACCGTAATAGATTGCCACTACTAAAGTGCTTAGAGAAAGATCGATCTATACAACTAGCATTCCGGAATTGGGATTTGTATGAATATCCACTTTTACCTAAAACAACAAAACATGCATGGTCAGTAAAAACCGCTTCCCAGTTAGAAAAGCCTAGATATGTTATATTAGCATTACAGACTGATAGAAAACTAAACAAACTAAAAAATTCTACTATATTTGATCACTGCAATATAACTAACGTCAAATTATTTTTAAATTCACAGTACTTTCCATACGATCCTCTTAATTTAAAATTTAGCGAAGACAAATTTAGTATATTATACGAAATGTATGCTAACTTTCGTCAGTCGTATTATGGGGTCGGTGTCGATCCTCTGCTTAATCTGAACACATTAAAAAAAACTCCTTTATTTGTAATAGACTGCTCAAGGCAGAACGATTCATTAAAAACTGGCCCAGTTGACGTTCGAATAGAAATCGAGTCCTCAGAAGACATACCTGATAAAACGACAGCCTATTGTTTAATTATAAACGATCGGCTTGTCGAGTATAAACCTTTGAGTAATATAGTAAGGAAATTATCATGAATGTGATTTTGGATGTTCAAGGATTTAAAAATGAAAATAATCAATTTATACCAAAAGAAGTGGCGATTATTTCTCAAAAAAGTTTTCTTGTGTTTCTGATCAGCCCTCCCCATCCGTTCTATACCTTAACAAAGAAAGAACGTTCACAAGTCTCTTGGGTGGAAAAATACAAAGGAATATTATGGAATGAAGGCTATGTATCATATTTTAATTATAAGAATTTGATTGTTGATTACTGTAAAGATAAACACATTTATACAAAAGGTTATGAAAAAGTGCAGTGGGTGAAAGAAATAACAGACAGTGATAATGTTTATAATTTAGAACATTTTGACTGCCCAAATTTAAAGACTATGCGAAAAATATTCAAATAAATGTGATATTCAAAATTGTATATATCATGCTAATGTCTGCGCTTTTAAAAATGTATCATGCCTGAATAAGTGGTGTATAGAAAATAATGTTTTTTTTACAAAATAAAATATAATCATGAATACCTGTGTTATTATTTTAAAATTATGATGATCTATAAAACAAAATAATATAGGTAATAAGTAATTTTAGTACCATCATAAATATCAAACCTAAAGTCACTCGAACCAATTTGCAAATAAATAATCAATTAAAAATGGACAACAATGTGGAAGACATCGATGAAGTTCTTATTTATCAATGTCATATACCGACATGGACACCATATATTATACTGGTTTTCGAGTATTGGCATGAGTAATCAGAAAAGATAAATGGTTCGTATAGACTTGGTTACAAATTTGAATGTTTGAGTGTTACTTTTAGAATTGAATCTGATAAATCAGAACTTACTAACATCCTGCTACCTCGCTACTTGAAAAGGTGACTTCTTGAATGGACACAAAATGAGTAATTATTTGAATGATCGATCGATTAAAATTAGTATTCTAATGTGTAATATTGGTGGCACCTGGATCTTCTTTGATCATTGTGCCTGAGCAAGTGCCTGAACGTGGCCTGAACCACGCCTGAGCTGTAAATTCACATTTTTGACACATTTGTTTTGAAGTATGTTGCGATGTGGCTAAGACGTATCGATAACGTACCTATCGTTTGCCAAATCTAGCGATTATTTACGAATTGGTTGAATCGATTAGGCCCTATGTACAAGGAGGCGCTTAAACAAATATACGATTTCTATAAACTTACTGAAATGTCATTTGAATCGAAATGACAGACTCTGCCACAGCACTAGGTTAAAAATAAAAAAAACCGGCCAAGAGCGTGTCGGGCCACGCTCAGTGTAGGGTTCCATAGTTTTCCGTATTTTTCTCAAAAACTACTAAACCTATCAAGTTCAAAATAATTTTCCTAGAAAGTCTTTGTAAAGTTCTACTTTTGTGATTTTTTTCATATTTTTTTAAACATATGGTTCAAAAGTTAGAGGGGGGGGACACACTTTTTTTTCCTTTAGGAGCGATTATTTCCGAAAATATTAACATTATCAAAAAAGGATTTTAGTAAACCCTTATTCATTTTTAAATACCCAACAATATATCACACGTTGGGGTTGGAATGAAAAAAAAAATCAATCCCCACTTTACATGTAGGGGGGGTACCCTAACAAAACATCTTTTTCTACTTTTTATTTTACCACTTTGTCGGCGGTATTGATATACATATTGGTACCAAATTTCAGCTTTGTAGTGCTAACGGTCACTGAGATTATCCGGACGGACGGACAGACAGACATGGCGAAACTATAAGGGTTCCTAGTTGACTACGGAACCCTAAAAATGAATGATAAATGACATAATAAGTAAATCCTGTGTAATAAATTGATATCGTAATAGTATTTTATGCAACAGGCGTTTAAAGGAGGTCAAAAAAGACGAGTGGCGTGGGTAACAATTTGAGGCGAAGCCGAAAATTGTTATTGAGACGACACGAGTATTTTTTGACCCAGTTAAACACCGTTGCATACAATACTTTTTCTACGACCATGCACTTAGTTTTTAATAGTTTTCTTGAATAACTTTCGTGAAATTCGCACTGCTTCCTGTATTTTGACGCAAAGGTTTGCACTGTCAGCTCAGCTGCCCAAAGCCTTTCCGCGCACTCGCGCAGTGTCGTTATAAGGCGTTGCCATGGTTACAGAGCCAAACAATGCGTTTTCAGTTTTTTCGATACTGCGCGCATGCGCGGAAAGCCGGCGGAGACTGGCTTTGGGGAATAGACCTTTATGTAGGGTTTTAAAGATCTATGCACGACCGTGTAAATGACGTATAACAGTTCGGGAGTAGAAAAAATATATACTCATTAACGAAGATCCGCAAAAATGTAACATGTGTTAGATTATGTTTAAAGTAAGCGAAATATGGTTTCTAAGTACTTGATTATTTTTAAATATTATTACAGGATTTTATTTAAAATTTCATTGCCAGCGCCAGTTTACGTTTTGTGGATGCTGTCATGTGTCAAAAATGTGAACTTACAGCTCCGGCTGCTATAGACACTTGCACAGGCGCCGCCTGGCGGGATAAAATGTCAGTGTGCCTCCTCATTGGGCTCGAGAGTTGCATTGCATGCTAAAAGTTGGCAATTGCTCACTATTTAATGCACAATAGCATCAAGCGCTTTTGTATTTCACAGCAAGACAGTAGTGTAATATTGGTGCACCTGGATCAAAGAAGATCCAGGTGCCACCAATATTACACATTAGAATACTAATTTTAATCGATCGATCATTCAAATAATTACTCATTTTGTGTCCATTCAAGAAGTCACCTTTTCAAGTAGCGAGGTAGCAGGATGTTAGTAAGTTCTGATTTATCAGATTCAATTCTAAAAGTAACACTCAAACATTCAAATTTGTAACCAAGTCTATACGAACCATTTATCTTTTCTGATTACTCATGCCAATACTCGAAAACCAGTATAATATATGGTGTCCATGTCGGTATATGACATTGATAAATAAGAACTTCATCGATGTCCGCCACATTGTTGTCCATTTTTAATTGATTATTTATTTGCAAATTGGTTCGAGTGACTTTAGGTTTGATATTTATGATGGTACTAAAATTACTTATTACCTATATTATTTTGTTTTATAGATCATCATAATTTTAAAATAATAACACAGGTATTCATGATTATATTTTATTTTGTAAAAAAAACATTATTTTCTATACACCACTTATTCAGGCATGATACATTTTTAAAAGCGCAGACATTAGCATGATATATGGGTCAATCACTTTTTTTTTGTAATTTGATAAAGAACAAATCAAATTTTAAAATTACTTCTTTTTACATTTTTATTAGCTTTTAGCGTAGGACATATATTCAACTTTCATATTTCAGGAGTTGCCGCAGACTTTTATGATTATTATATTATTTTATATGACCACAAACTTAATTAGAGGTATGAAGTGATCCCCTGGGTAACCATGGATAATTCAGTAAAATAGCATGTTAACAAAGGTGCTAATAGTGCAATGTGTACATAAACACATTTTTTTAAATTACTCATTTAAATTATTACAAAATATGATCAAAGTAGATAATTACGACATGCATTCATGTCTCTTGAGTCACTGTTGACAAGAACATACAAAAAGTTTTCTTTAAATCAGTAATAAATAAATGCAAATGAAACATACACCATAACTTTTACTTCTCTTTTTGTTTTAACATAGTTTATCCTTAAAGCTCAGGTAAAACTGTAACGATTCCATACAATTTTTTTTTAAATATGTCAACTTTTTTAGTGACAAGTTGGTCACCCAAGAGACAAAACAGTGACCCCAGAGACTTTTTTGGTGCAAGATGGTTACCCAAGAGACAAATATCAGTGACTCAAGAGACTTTAAAAGTGGAAACTTACTTGTTTTAATATGAGTATATGATATATTTTCTAGTCTTTAGAGCCTTTATCGGGAACAGAATGAAACAAAATGTTTAATTATTGTAATTCTATAATAGAAAACATTAAGTATTATCAAAAGAAATAAAAGAACAGATTCTAAACAGTGTTTGCTCTTAACAATTACAGAAAGTATTCATTCATATTTTCATGAATCAACAACAACGAAAAATAAATCTTTGTACCTATCCTTAATTTTTATTTTTATTTGAGTATTTATTAACTTCAATACTATTCTTTAATCAGACTTTTAATTAACATAAAAATGAGATCTCCACAACTTAACACTATGCGATTTTTCAATCTATCACAATAGAAAAACAACAGTTTAAATCTACTTTTCTAAAATATCAACAACATTTTGGAATTCGAAATATTCCTGCCGTCTTTTTATCGTTATAACTGGTTCTTGAAGTATTTTTATTACGTCTTTAGGTTCAATGTATGAAAAATCGTTTGGATCCAGTCGAAATATTTGTTTTCCTTTGACGTTACGCAAAAACATGACAAGCATTTCGCCATCATCATCTAAACCGTTAACTTTGCAGACATATCTGAATAGCTTGCTTTTGGGTCCACTAACATTTACCAATAAAAAATCCCCACACTTCACTGGTCGGTTTTCTTTGTCTTGAATCCCTGAAGTACATGGTTCCGGGTTGGTGTAAATTGCATCATACAAAGTTCCTTCGCGAGGTTTACACAAATCAAACACAGTTATTTCTTGTAAAGCCCTGTCTTTCGCATCTTTTAATTGACTTAGAGAAATGTCATCATCCGAACTGGGCTCGTTATTAACACCACCTGTATTAACTTCCTCAGCATTATTGAGTGCAGGGTTGTCTTTGACAGTAATAGGCTGATAATGTTTCGGGCTTCGACACTGGCAAAATCCTCTTTCGCAAAAACAACTTAGGTTACGATATTGCAATCGACCTGCTTCAGTTGCGAAGAGTTGATGCATACTGATGGTTCCTTTCAAGGGTGTTATATTTTTTGGCAGTTGTGTCTGGACACTGTTAATTTCTCTTTCCGTAATGAGATATAGCTTGATTTTGCTTGTGTCTTTTAATGCATTGTAAAAATCTTCTGCATTTACAATGTCCATCCCTGTAGCTACCATATTATCTGCTGTTCTTTTTAAAAAGCCCCCTATGCCATCGGCTGGTCCTTTTCCGTGTCCAGCTTCGAAAAAAGACCACGTCATTGCCTGGAACCCATAGTCAAAAACTTTTGTGGAACACAAATAAAAATTTTGCTTCTGCCTGTATTGACTGAAAGGCCCGTCTGAAAAAAAATGCACGGTTTTTATTCCTGGATAATCTTGGCGAATTTCTAAAAGAATGGGCTGGAGATGAGCCCAAATTGCTGCAGGCTGATGACACAAGTTTGAAGATGCAGTACAATAGGATTTAACATTAGGTTTGTTATTCACTTTATTTGTAGTGTAAACTACGACCGTGTGTAGTGACACTTGTTCTCTTGAGCCCCCAAAATGATGTGCCTGTATTTCTTGAAAACACTTGCAATTATAATTTTCGCTAAAATCTGCGACTAAGACCATCTCTGTTTCCTCTAAGTTATCAACAGCCTGTCGAAAACTTTTATATTGTACTTTAATATTGTACACATGCTTTTTTAGGGTTTTCAGTTCGTCATTAAAGTTTCTCAGTAATTCTGTAGCTTGATCTTCTTTCTGTATTTTAATGTTCTTTATAGCTTTAATTTGCCTGCCATTTTTCTCATATGCTATTTCCTGTCTAACCCATTCCTGCCATTTTACATTTTCTGTCTCATTTTGTAGATTATACGTTATATCTTTATAACAACACACGTCGCATGTGCCATACATGCAAGCTTGGTTCTCCGTGTCACAAACTGTGGACAAAATGAGGACGCTTAAATCATCTGAAGGTATTATTCGCTTCTGTTTAAGAGCTCTTGCTTTGTAAACGGGGTTGACGTGTACTTTACATAAACACATTTCTCGTCCATCTGCAGAGGGCTTCACTGTGAAGAATGGCCTGTATTTTGTAAAAGTGTAATATGAACATTTGGTGCCTGGGTTCTCTTTTTTAAAGACTTTGAATAGGTTTTTCATATTGTCTAATAAAAACCGCTTTTGGGCTTTTATCTTCGACTTTGTAATAGTCTCTTTTTTTCCTGCAGTTGCTCGTGACACGTCATCTCGGAGAAAAAAATCTTGAATAATATTTTTCAACAACTTTTCACCACGTATTAAGCTTCTGATGTTTGCGGTTTCTCTTAAACCACCAGTCAACCCAAGAGTCTCTTTCATTATATCTTTTCTTTGGGGCTTCGCGACATTTTCAAAAATACTTCTTAAGAACTTCTTTTCTTTGGCTTTCTTTATTTTCTGATATCTATCTTTAATGGCGTTTGTTAAGATACTGTATTTCATTTCATCACTAACGTCTGATGGTATTTTACGTTGTTTTCGTTTTTGTCTGAAATATCGCTGTTTATACTTTTCAGACGCCATTTTCAGCTTTTTATTTTCTGCCTTTAATTTCATATTTTCTTTATATAATTTTGTCCGATTTCTTCGTATTTTTTTCCGGCCTCTTTTCTTTTTTTCTTTTTCTATATTACCCATTTCTTGGGGGTTGTTTTCCAAGTAATCTTGTGCAGGTAATGGTGAATTCGGAGGTGTTATTTCGAGAACACGATCAAGATTTTTTCTTTTTTCTCTTAAATTCTTTTTTCTTAACTTCCATATTATTTTAGCATTGTAGTGTTCTTTTGGAGTCAGGTCCTTCACTAACTTCTTCTTGGCGTGGTAGCATTCTCTTTTTTTCTTCTTATATTCCTCATATTTCTCCGGGTCTTTTTTTAACTTTTCTTTGTAGCGTCTCTGTTTTTCAGCGGCTGACAGCGGCATTTTCGCTGCAACGGTTGATTAGTATGAGTAAACATGCAACCAAAAGCGATAGTAGCAGGGTGATTAGAGCGTACAACATTTGAACAGAAGATTCTTAAACGTATTTTTTAGTTTTCGGTGCTCGGAATATTAATCACCAATTATCAGTAGCATTATTAGGCTAGTATGTTAATTAGAGCTTATTCTTTTAGCTATGGAATTGAGAAAAAATATCTTAGGCTAATTATGATGAATAAGTACGCCACCATATAAATATATTATAATTGCCAGTGAAAAATTAAATGGCAGTCATAAAAATACAAAAATTAAGCGAAAATAACATTTCTTCATTCTGATCTTGAACATCAATAAATAAATCTTTGAAAAACAAATAAATGTCTCATGGGTTACCAAAATTGTCTCATGGGTCACCGGAAAAGTCAGCCAGGGGACCGGTGACTCAGGAGACAAATTCGTGTTAAGACCAGATAAAACCATAATCAAAACGAAAAATAAAAATAAATAGGTTGCTCAAGAATATTAGAACTCAGGGCTATGTATTAAAGCCTAGTTTTAAACTGTGATCATTCAAAAATTACGTAAAATCGCAGTAAGTCAGGAGAAATGGAATAAAGCCACCTTACCTGTATCAGAGCTTCAGACGAAATGAACGATGCTACGAACTACCGTTGTAATGGCGGGCTGAATCACGTGACACTCAGGTCGGTTTTCTATTGGTCGAGCCAAGGTCATGCATCGTGTCGGCATTTACTGCCTACTTTTGACTTGGTGAGTCAGGAGAACTAGTATTTTAATCGTCAACAGTGACATTTTTTGAAACTGAATTCTTAAATAAAGTATTTATCTTTTCTTGCTTTAGTATAGCGTTATAAGATAATAAAGGCGATGTTTTTTTGAAACGGATTATAACAATAAATACTGCAGTGCGATTTTTTTATACCAAAAAGGTATTAACACTTAATTTTCACGCAGTGACATGAAATTTTAGTATGGAGTGAAAAATGTGTCTCCTAGAAAACCAATAAATCTTATACAAATTACTAAAACTATTATTTTCTATTTTGCGCTATTGTCATTAACTGGTCTAATTTTATGTTTAGCATGTTAAAATCCATGTATTTTAAGTAGTTTAATAATAAAAAGAGATTAATCAGTAGTGCCACACAACAACAAAAAAAAAGTGATTGACCCATATACAATTTTGAATATCACATTTATTTGAATATTTTTCGCATAAAGTCTTTAAATTTGGGCAGTCAAAATGTTCTAAATTATAAACATTATCACTGTCTGTTATTTCTTTCACCCACTGCACTTTTTCATAACCTTTTGTATAAATGTGTTTATCTTTACAGTAATCAACAATCAAATTCTTATAATTAAAATATGATACATAGCCTTCATTCCATAATATTCCTTTGTATTTTTCCACCCAAGAGACTTGTGAACGTTCTTTCTTTGTTAAGGTATAGAACGGATGGGGAGGGCTGATCAGAAACACAAGAAAACTTTTTGAGAAATAATCCCCACTTCTTTTGGTATAAATTGATTATTTTCATTTTTAAATCCTTGAACATCCAAAATCACATTCATGATAATTTCCTTACTATATTACTCAAAGGTTTATACTCGACAAGCCGATCGTTTATAATTAAACAATAGGCTGTCGTTTTATCAGGTATGTCTTCTGAGGACTCGATTTCTATTCGAACGTCAACTGGGCCAGTTTTTAATGAATCGTTCTGCCTTGAGCAGTCTATTACAAATAAAGGAGTTTTTTTTAATGTGTTCAGATTAAGCAGAGGATCGACACCGACCCCATAATACGACTGACGAAAGTTAGCATACATTTCGTATAATATACTAAATTTGTCTTCGCTAAATTTTAAATTAAGAGGATCGTATGGAAAGTACTGTGAATTTAAAAATAATTTGACGTTAGTTATATTGCAGTGATCAAATATAGTAGAATTTTTTAGTTTGTTTAGTTTTCTATCAGTCTGTAATGCTAATATAACATATCTAGGCTTTTCTAACTGGGAAGCGGTTTTTACTGACCATGCATGTTTTGTTGTTTTAGGTAAAAGTGGATATTCATACAAATCCCAATTCCGGAATGCTAGTTGTATAGATCGATCTTTCTCTAAGCACTTTAGTAGTGGCAATCTATTACGGTCAGAAACTCTAACATGTGGTACCCGCCATTGGATTTTATGGATATCAATTTGAACTTGATCATTTTCTTCAAGTACAACACTATTTAAAACTGAATTACTTCTGTTTAGTACAAGTTCGTGCCTACAGTTGACTAAAATCTTATTATAATCTTCCGCGAAGCCAAGCACTTTATTCAGAGGTATTATAATGGAGAAATGACCTTGCTTTAGAATACTCCCGCTTAGATCCCAACCCCACAATGCAGCGTTCTTACTTTCTCCTTCATTCATTGAAATAAGAGATTTCATCGTTGTAGTAATCCCGCAATTTTTATTCCGGTCAATTTCAATCCCATTTAGTTCGTAACTTATATCTTTGAACAAAAATAATATGGGGTTATTTGTAAAATTTACATCTTTTGTTATTTTTTTCCCAGCAGCATCTACTCGCCATACACTTGCATACCCTTCAATGTAAATGGAGCTTGCTGATGGTAATACATACACATCTTGTTGATTTATAGGTATCCTGATTTCGTCATTTTCCTTAAAGCTATGATTGTAGGGATTGTATGAATGGATGGTATAGCTTTCAATTGAATTATCTTGTTGTGGAATATCTGTGATATGCAACATCTTATTATAAGTATTTTATTTTATTTTAAACCCAAGAGAACGAAGAAATAACTTATTGCTCTTAGTAATTCTCTTGCTAGAATTTAATCGACTTGCTCCTTTGAAGACTGGGAGTTGAATATTCGATGGTATTCTTGTAATTCCGCTTTTATTGAAAACATACATAATGTATCACTTGATTTTGTAAGGTAAAATTATGTAAACGTATGCTTAACACCCGATTCTAGACACTGTTCGAGGTTGAATGTGATACGGTAGAAGATATCGTTTATTATAATATTGTTGTATTATGTTTTTGGTCTTATTAAACACATAAGTTTACTTATTTAATAATATTTCTGCCAGAATGAATTCAGAAATTTTAAACATAAATGCCCACAGTTAAATAAATGATTTTTTTGTATATTATCGTAATTATAGCGTATATTAGCTCCCATATATTTTATGAATTCCTTTGGAGGTTTTAAATTTCCGTAACTATCAAAATATTCAATATAATTTTTATTTTTTCCATAGGCTACCCAGTGAGTACCGTTATTTTCAGATGAATCTAAATTAATAACACCACATTCCATCGGTAATGGTTTTGGTGGTAATTCATCTCTCATGAATACACCACGAAAGTAAGGAATACTTTTCGAATGTTTTATTATATCGATATTACTCAATGCTCTATTGGGTAGCCTGCCATCTAGTTTTTTTTATTTGTAACATAAATTCCTAGTCCACCCTTGTAGGGTTTAAGATGCACTCCTTTTCCAATACATTTACCCTCCATTTTCATATTATGTCTCTTTAATTTAGCTAGTTGTCGTTTTGCTGATTTATAATGGTTAATAGCTTTTCTTATTCCCGCAACACCTCCTGCTAAACTTCCTGTAGCCGATAATCCTGCTAAAATTGGAATCAATGGTAGAAATCCGCCAGTTTTAGGTACTGGTATCACTCTGGGTAATTGTATAGGCAAGTCCGATGCTAATTCTTGAGCAGCAGCATACGCTAATTCCATTAGCATGTTCTTACATTTTGGCTTTAGATTACTGATATGTCTTTTAGTGTGTGAAACAAGATTATTAAAAGTTTTCTTTAAGCCAGCTCCAAATTTCTGATTGCTAAGTTTCTTCTTATTTTCGTTTTCAGAATTATTTCTCGTGCGTTTCATTTTTTATGAAATAGATTTAAATGTTGGATATGTCTGTACTGGTCTCTATAGTGTAGAGTTTGAAATACAAATGAGTGTACAAAACAGTGAAAGTAAATTTAAACCCGATTACAAACGATTTGTCTTATCAATCCAACTATTTTCACTCGGTGGAAGGCCGAGCCACTTAACATATACTTTATTTCCTTTACGTTTTAACACTCTTTCAACAAGATAAACTTGAGGATGCAAAGTTTTCTGAATTTCTTGCGCATAGAATGCTCCTAAAATAGGCCTACGCTTGGCGTCTTCTAGATAATATGTAGTGGGGTTAGTATTTCGAACATTAGTTATCTTAAATATTTCTGTTGACCAATTAGGGGTAAATCGTTTCTCGAAACATCCTTTATACTTGCTAACTCTTACAAAATCTCCAATACGAAACCTTTTGCAAACCGGGTTTTTCTTTGTTAGTAAATTCTTAATGTATCTTTGTAATACAACTCCTTTATTACTACGATTGATCGTGATCGGCGCTCTTCCCACCGTCCTATGAAAAGTATGATTATATTCTGAAACTTTCTGGTCAAGAGTTCCATCGACCCATTTATAATTACCCTTCAGACTAAACTCCTTATACAGCTTAGCTTTAAGAGTTCTTATAAGTCTTTCAACTATTGATGCCTTTTTGGTGGAAAATGTAGAGTAATGATTAATATTATATTTTTGAACAACTTTTCTGAAATTACTATTATAAAATTCATTACCCCTGTCTGTTTGTAAATTGATTGGTTTACGTCCTCTTGATAATAATGTTTCAAACATTTTGGATACGGTTTCTTTAGTCTTACGTTTGAGTGGAAATGCCCAAGCGTATTTTGAGAAACAGTCAATAATCACTAATATGTACTTATAACCAGCATTCAGTTTTGAAAAAGTCTGCATATCTATTAAATCTGCTTGCCAGAGGTCATCAATATCTCTTAAAATGACGCTTCTTCGAGGAAAATTCACCCTTGCATTTTTATGAATTTCATTTACGACGTCCGCTTTGCTCATAATGTTTATTAATATTATATTCAAATTCTTTGTTAGAAATATTCTTTTCAACTTTTGTTACTCGATTCATTAAAACCGAAATGTTTTTATCTATATTCATCACCTTTTTCATACAGGCATCGATTTTGTTTATTATTTCTGTATTTATTGTATTAGATAATATATTTTCCTCCTTTATACTTAATACTTTATTAAATTCTGCTTTACAATTATAAATATCATTGTTATTTGTCATGTCTAAGACACGTTTATTTATTCACTGAGCATTAACATAATATTTCAATTTATTTTATTGCTTTACAATACCGGCTTCCTTTAATTCTTCAATAATTGATATAATTTCATTATCATGGTTGGTGTTTCCAGCGTCTTTGGATGCAATCAAAAGTTTAAGCCTTTCAATTAATTCATTTGGATCATCCCAATAAATATAATCTGTGTTACTTTTATAGTGTTTTAATGCAGGTAAGTTACCACCTGTTTTAATGTTAGTGTCAAGTAATTGTGAAAAGAGAGGTTTGATAATACTGCAATATTTTATACCTTTGTCTCCTTTTAATTTTCCGTTTGGATCAAAATCTCGTTTATGTGCGTTTGTACGGGTTAACATTTCTTTGTATTCAGTTTTATCTTTTTCAGTAACAAGACTGAGATTGGGTTTGTTTCGCATCAATAGTTCTTTCAACCCTGCGGTTAATTCAAATTTTTTGTTGTCTATAGTAATAACATATTGTTTTTCAGTATCGGAAGTCTTATTTACCAAAGACAAGTATACATCAGAATTACCCATCATCAACTTTTTATTCGTGCTACGAATCCCGAATGGTATATTGATGTCCTCATATAAATCAATCATGTCTTCTTTTTTTAGAGATAGAAGTGTATCATTATTTTGTTCTTGAGAAGTTTTATTACTAACATTAGAGTATTCATAATATTCTGAATGCTGATCAGGAGCAATTATCTCTTTGAAATTTTTGTATCCTATAGAATCATTTAAATTCTGAGATTTGTCACTCGTATCTGTACTTGTAGTCATGTTAATAGCTGGTTTAACAAAAGAACTTTGC
Organism: Leguminivora glycinivorella; assembly: GCF_023078275.1. Taxonomy (NCBI): domain Eukaryota; kingdom Metazoa; phylum Arthropoda; class Insecta; order Lepidoptera; family Tortricidae; genus Leguminivora; species Leguminivora glycinivorella. Next base: position 11,835,697 of record NC_062988.1, read on the forward strand.
ATAACGAGGTTTTCTAATGGTTCAGTAATAGGTTTAAAAACTTTTTTTAAATTAATATTATTTTCATGTTCTTCATTATTTATCTTCTTTATTTTGTTTTTTATGTTATCTACTGCTTTGATAAGTTGATCTTTTAAATGTGTATCCATTTCAGCAGTCTTGACACCAACCTTTTAATACGAGCACTCAGTTTCAAGTGAGCCTTCGTCAACATTTAAAACATTAAATAATGGGAAATTTAAAAGTAAATAAATGTATCAAACCCCTGTCTATATCGTCCTTTATCTAGTGTACAATCTTTATTAATTAATAAAAAGCTAAAACAATCATCCCATATAATTGAACAAAGTTCTTTAAATTTTATCCAATCCATATCGGTGTTTACATGTTCATTGTATATATGTTTTAAGTTAGTATCATCTTGTTTAAAAACAATTAAGAGATTCACATTGTCTCTTAACAGTTGCTTCGGAATTTTGGAGTAAGTTTGCGATAAATAAAAACAATCAATTTGTCGATGTCTTCCCATAGCAAAGTAATTCCTAATGTTCACTTGATTTTCACATACAACATCATCGAAAATCATGATTGAATTGGTCATAGCATCATTTGGATGGATAACGTCTTTATTGTCATTAAATATTAAAAAGTTAGCATCTGGAATTTTCTCCATAATTAGTTGGAGGTAGCGATATTTTGGCTGAAAAGCGGTCTTTGAATACAAATAGATATTTTTAAACTTTAGACCATTTTCATGTAATAATAAATTTAATATTACATTAGTTTTACCACAGTTTGAAGGTCCACATATTATACAGCGGATTGTATTAGGTAATAATGTACTATGTCTTGTATTTTTATGCACGTCATTTTCAACGATTATATTATTTACTTCCAGAGTTTGGGTATGCTTAATGAATTTCATTGTTATTATGAAAAAAATATGATATCTCAACGCTTTTTATAGGATATGTCTTAACATAAATAAAACAATTGATTAACAGAGTAAATAAATTTATTAAATTTCTGGAGATTATTACAGATAGGTACAAAAAAAAAAAAAAAAAAAAAAAACAAATTTTAGTATCACATTATTATATAATTTAAAATATAGTCTTACAGTGCCCCCATGGTAATGTTTGTATATTGTCAGGCAATATCTGCCTTTTATCATCGTTGCAGTTTAAAACTACTTTATCAACTTGCTGTGAATATAAAACATGTTTGATTGATCGAATCATATTCATATTATGGGTATACACTTTTTTTGTTTGCAAAACTTTGTCAAAATGTTTAATTCTTAATTTATTCGTTATAGGTTTTGTGACACCTTTTGCTTTCGTTATTGTCTTCTTTACATTTTTTAAACAGTACAGTTTTGCTCTTAATCCAATAAATTCAGTAATTACCGTACCACCAAATTCATCTTTAAATAAACCAGGTACTTTAGCATTTAGTTTAGGTATACCATAAGGGTTATTGTGGTCATAATTACTAGTATCATATTTTGATATGTTTTTATTTAGATCATTGTAAAAGTCATCAGTAATAATGTTATAAAGAAGGCTATCAGTATCAGTATAACAGAGTTTCACGTTTTCTTTGTACGTTTTTTTAATGAAATTATAATGAAATTGATATAAATGTGTTTTTGCCAATTCTAAAACTGTAAATCCAATATAAATCGGGCGGTCTAAACAAATTTTTTCAGGACTTAATTGAACAGCCACAAAGTTTTCATTAAATATGGATACATTCTTTACATTAGGTTTTAATAATATTTTTTCTGCACCTAAGTGTTTGTTTGTTTTATTGTCATTGTCTTTCCATTTTATTGCTAATTGAACATGTAAATGTTTTCGCTTATTTTCAATTGTTTTTCCAAATATAGCATTATTTAATAGTTTAAAAAGTCTTTTTCAAATGAAGTAGAAGCTTCTTGTCGTAATCGAGTATTTAGATCAATATATTTTTGTAAGAAGTTAGACTGTCTAAAACGTAGAATGCGATGTATTTTCTGTAACACTAACCCGTTCTTTAAACATTCCTTCAAATGTACGAAATGAATGATATAGTTGTATTTGTCATATAAATTTGCAATTAACTTTTCTGACTTCCCACCTGGGGGAACAAACCTTTCAGGTGCAAAAGGCAAATCGGCATGCAGATCGTGTAAATGATCAGGATAACTCATGTCAACTTCTAAAATGTATCCATGTTCACCGTTTTCTGGTATAGTCAGTATGTCAAAATTTCTAACCCGATCTAAAGTTAAAAACTCAAAGTCTGATACAGGTAATTTTTGTCTCATAGCATAACCATAGAGATTGTTACAATCCAGATACATCAAATATGAGGTGGGTCTAGAAGTATCAAAATCAGGGGTGTATTTATTGTTTGCTTTTGAATTCCGAAGAGAACACTGGGCTAATCCACCACGTATCCCTCTTTCTATCATCTGATATACTTCTAAGTCGTGTATTAACTGTAATTTTACGTCTGTAAACAAAAGCATAGCATCCCAACTTAAATTAGGTGCAGATACATAATAGGCTGGGTCTAGATTATAATGCTTCAAACTTGTATTTCTAAAATGTTCAAACACATCGCTTAACAACAAGACGTCACATTTTAAGTATAAATCAGTATATTCCCCTAAAGTCATTATATTAAAAGCTGACCACACAGTTTCGGCATGATTATAATCAATATCTGAGATGTGTTTAGATTTTAGAGTATTATAAAACATTTCTTTTGTCGGTAGTTTATTGTCTTCATATTTCAACCAGGAATCAATGTAATCATAGGGATAAACACCTTTACGTGTTAATAACTGAAAGTGGTGGGTATCAGTAAATTCTTTAGACAAGTTAACAAAATCCTCTTTATTCAAACTTTTGGTTAACTCAAATAAACTGGAACTAAGAAATTGAAAAGAATCGATAAACTTTATTTCAATTGGTTTGGCGCTCGATTTGTTAGTAGAATATATAGTTTTTGTTATGCTTGAATATTTTTCCTTGGACTGTGGCATTATTTTGATAGACCCGGGGTACTTTGCAAGTTCTTCTATAAATAAATGACTATCATACCCCGTCAAATTATGTAAGACAACTGGTATAAAGGAACAGATTCTGTATTTCAAATTGCAAAGTGAATGAGCTGCACCTCTGTACTCTGATGTAATGTGATCGTGATCACGGACTTTGTCACCAAATAAAAACTGCTTACAAATATGACAGTGTGTAGCATTCTCATAATTACACTTTTCTTTATATGTTAATGGATTCATAGGATTATTTTTAATTAGTATGTTGTGAATTTCATGAATATCGTTTATTAACCATTCAACAAAAACTTTTACACAATCTTCACCTCTGTAAGAAACATATTTATTCAAACTTGCATCGTGCGAGCAGCATATGTAATAACCGAAACATGTCGGGACATGCTTTTTTAGGTTTTGCGTATTTTTACTACTGTCTGAATTACAATTAATTAACATACTTTCAAAATCAGCGTATATAATAAAATTGATTTTTTGTTTACGTTCGAAGTTCTTAAATTGAATGACAGTATTTTCATTAGGTAAAACTGTTACAATTTCGGAACAATGGTGTGTTTTAAATTTATTATCGCTTTTAAAAAATTGCAAACATGAGTCACAGAAATGCATGTGGCCTCTATGTAAAGTTACTTGTCTTCTAACTAATCGTACCAGGTCTTTAATTAAACAGTAATGTCCTTTACCAACGACTTCAATATATAATAGATTAAAATGATTATTTTTCTTTGATTTGGATCTATATAGAGGACCTGTTACTGCATACTTATTATCCAATCCATATATACAAATGCTTATATCAGGGTTATTTTTTTCAAATAACTGTATATCGCTGACTGATAATGGGAATGACATTCCATCGATATTTAAAACATCTGAATAGTGCGGGTATGATTTAGTTCGACACACATTATTCTTTGCAGGATATAGACCAGCCAGTATACTCCATAAAAAGCAACAATTATCGTTGTTTTGAATATTAATGCAGCTTTTAGTATTTTTGACACTTGGGGGTAAAGGTATGTAAGTACCTCCTCGCATCGGACAATACTTGTTTACGTTAACTTCTAAATGACTTATTGCGACAAAAGACCAGCCTGATTCACGGTGCTCAAATTCTATAACTTTATTTTTTAAATGTTCAATCGTATTTTCAAACAGTTCATTGATATTTGTGTTTTCATAAATAACATCATATTTTGTATTGAATGACTTTAACTGTTGTTTGCCTGAATGAGGTAATGTAAAGTAAACGAAAAGCTCATAGTTTATTTTGATACTTTTATGTTCCCGTAATGACATTTCTACAACTTTCATAATGTTACTTTTGATATCACACAAAAACGTCTCAGGAGTTACGTATTCATTTTGTGTTGCATTCAGACGATAGGTGACTATTCTGTTTTTAAAGGCTGTTGCTATAATTTCAATATTATTCAAATCAGTTTTCAATATGCAATTCGATTTATGTAAATTAGTTCTCAAATGGGCATTGTATTCATTCTTAGGCAATTTAATTTGACATTTGTCACATTTCATTAAAATAGTTCTGGATAACGGACGGTTACGTGATCCCACTGTAAACAAAATAACACACTTTATAGATATCATTTTATTCCAAATTAGTACTACAATAGATATACATTTATAATTAATTAAAGTATGTATTATATAATACTTATATTCCATTTCATAACATAGGTAATGTAATTCAAAATGAATATGGGTAAAAAACATTATTAATAGATGTCAACAAATAAATGAGGGCTCACATCTGTGCTATTACTTTTACGTTGTGTTCAGGATAGTTGGATCCACGCATAGTTCAATCTATGCAATTGGTCCCATATTTTACAAAAAGGAATAATTCTATGTACGAAAAAGAAATAAATTCACTCTAACACGTTTGAACATTTAGTTAAAATTATTCACAGAACGTAAAAGGAATACCACAAATATCAGCTCGTTATTAATTTATTAGTCATTTATTTATAATCCTCGTATTTTATTACAGATGCACTAATAAGTGTGGTAATAAGAGATATATACGATGGCTTAAATTGATCAATAATAATTGCTAACAAATGACGGCGCACATGTTCGGTATTCCTTTCGCGTTGCGTGAATAAAATTAGCCAAGTGTCTCCAAGCTTCAGTATTATCATCGGTTCGGTTTTTAATATTTACTACAGCATGACGCCATCGATTTACTGGTGTCACCTTTTCAATATCATCGCATTTATACACTTTGACCTCAACAAAGTGGGTGCCCTTTTTATCAGGATTTGTCTGACGAGCAAAACCGTTCGCAAGTCGTCGTGAAATGTACGATAATAATTTACCCTCCCCTGCAGGTTGGTTCGCTTCTAATCCCTCGTCATCGCTATCGGCACCGAATAGTTCCGCTGCAGTGCCGTGCCGCGGCTTCACAGGAGCTATTCTGACCCTCTTGCTCGAGCTTGCTGACGATGTCGATGGCTTGGATTTTTTCTTTTTTCGACCGCGTCAGCCTTCGGTGGTAGCGGTGGCGGTGCTGGCAAATCTTCCTCAGTGGAGGATGAGAGATACGAATCGGTATGGGACGAACGTTTTGACCTGGAAATAAAAATAAGTTACTATTAAAATATTATTAATTTATAATCTGCGTTAGAATACTACGTAAAGGCTATTTTATGGTTTTGAGAACACACAACTATCTAATATTTATGTATACACCTACCTCTTGCTCGAGCTCGTCGATGTTGGCGGCTTGGATTTTTTCTTTTTGTCGATCACGTCAACCTTCGGCGGTGGCGGCGGCGGTGCCGACGAATCTTCCTCCGTGGAGGATGAGAGATATAAATCTTCAGCGTGGGACGAGGGTTTTGACCTGGAAATAAAATAAATAATGTGCTATTAAAATAATTCATTTATAATTATAATTCTCCATTACTCTAACGTTGTTTTATTTGAATAATGATTAATTATTTTTACGAGTTTGTTACTTTGCGAATATAAATAAATAAATAATATAGGATATTCTTACTAAGTCCTACAGTAAGTTTGCGTTGCGAGTACTCGCATAATAACACATAGAAAACAACCATGACTCGGGAACAAATATATGTGTTCATCACACAAACCCTTACTGAGATTCGACCCAGAAGCCCCTGGCTTAGTAGCTAGTCACTAACCAGTAGGTCAGATAAGTCGTCAAAATTATATAAGCAACATTACAATATACATTTATTCACACTTACATTGTATGATGATGATGTCCTTGTAGCTTCAGTAGAGAGAACAGTGGGTTTTCCTTGCTTCCTGTGTAGCGGAATGAATCAAGAGGATCGATCTGAGGAGCTTAAGTAGTGAAAATTCACGTGGAGCTAACGCAATACCTATATGAAATTTGTCAACGTGATTGAAAAACGCAACTCAGCACTTAGTCGGTGGAAACAATCATCGATTGCAAATCCCACAACGCAGCAAAATCAGATCACCGTGTATAATACGTGAAGGTACTTACCATATATTTTTTTTATTCATTAAATTCATTTTATGGTTTTAATCTTAGAAAAACAGACAATGTCGCGATCGGAGCTAGTATATTTTATTTGCTTTAGTGCATTATTGCTAACATCGTAAATCCAATCGTATCTCAATACAATGTGATGTCATTTTTTTTAAACGTTTGATTTTGAACTCTAATAACACAATAATTTCAGATATAAACCCCCGAAAATAAGTGAAAATATTATTTACTCTTATATATTCAACGCGATTAGTTCTACGGAAAATATGTCGGTAAGTATTTTTTTTAGAGTGAGTGTTTGTATTATTATTATAAAATAATTTCAAATTATAATGGTTACATTACTCATACGTAATTGATATAAAATAATAATTAAGTAAATACAATTTTTAATGTATGTGTCTGCTTAGCGCTAAGTCCACCTGTAGTCACCTACTTCGTTAATTTCATCGGATTTCTCTGTAACTTATGTTTTTTTTTTTGTGTGCAATAAAATATTTTATTATTAATGTAACTTATTTCAAGTTTTCATTTAATTAAAAGTTAATACTCGTAGTTAACATTAAACTAATAACTTAATTATTAATTACAGGATACATCAGAACACCTATTCAACTTCGTTCCTTTGGCATCATCCCAAACTCAAAGTCAGAGTGAACGGGAGTCAGGGGTGAGACGTCTGTCCTTGGGGGTCAAGAGGAAGGCAACACCCGTTTACTCGTTTATCAAAAAACCACATCGGAATGGAGGTACAAAAGTCATCAAAATAGAAATTTACGACAGTAACAAATTGAATGAGAACTTTGAACATATATGTAAATGTAATGCCGAGCTGTGTGCCCAATATGTAGTGAAAAATACGTTATTAGACCAAGTTTACGAATTAACGCGTAGAGTAATTGACAAGATAGACGAAGGTTTGTCCTCAGATACGCCACATGGGTACACCATCGAATAAGGGTACAATTTAATGTGATTGTGTAATATGAACATAGTTCTTAAGTTAATAAACATTATAAAAGTACACGTAATTTCATTTAACTATATCCAACTTTTACCTCAATGTTAATTACCTAGAGTAGGTACATAAAACTATAAAATAATATCTTATTAAGAGAACAGTACCTAACTCATCAGTACGAAATCAAAATCATTACTCATATCGGGTAGACATTTCTATTTAGAGATTTCAGATTACATACCTCAATGTATACAAAAACTCGATTATAGTTATACGTGTTAATTACCTACTAATATTCTAAATATCCCCTCTTAAATACATGACTTCCTTAATTGATGTAAAAGGTCCTAATATCACATTTCCCACTGTAAACAAAATAACACACATATAGTAGTGTAATATTGGTGCACCTGGATCAAAGAAGATCCAGGTGCCACCAATATTACACATTAGAATACTAATTTGAATCGATCGATCATTCAAATACTCATTTTGCATCCATTCAAGATGTCACGTATTCAAGTAGTGAGGTATTATAATGCTAGTAGGTACATCTAGCTACCACCAATATTACATATTATAATAGGTACTAATTCGAATCGATCGATCATTAAAAAATTTTTCGTTCACTTAAGAAGTCTCATATTCAAGAAGTGAGGTAGCAGAATACTTGTAGATTGTAGGTAAATGTAACTGCAATAAATATTACACGTTCGAATACTTTTCAAAGCAATCCAAGAAATCATCATTCAAATATTAATTTCGTCTCCATTCAAGAAGTCATGTATTCAATGCAACTAGCGAGATAGGAGAATGCTTGTACTAGGTACATCTAGTTGACTCGTTTTACCTACCTATTCAAATATGTGCTAATTTTACATCAATTAAGGAAGTCATGTATTTAAGAGGGGGATATTTAGAATATTAGTAGGTAATTAACACGTATAACTATAATCGAGTTTTTGTATACATTGAGGTATGTAATCTGAAATCTCTAAATAGAAATGTCTACCCGATATGAGTAATGATTTTGATTTCGTACTGATGAGTTAGGTACTGTTCTCTTAATAAGATATTATTTTATAGTTTTATGTACCTACTCTAGGTAATTAACATTGAGGTAAAAGTTGGATATAGTTAAATGAAATTACGTGTACTTTTATAATGTTTATTAACTTAAGAACTATGTTCATATTACACAATCACATTAAATTGTACCCTTATTCGATGGTGTACCCATGTGGCGTATCTGAGGACAAACCTTCGTCTATCTTGTCAATTACTCTACGCGTTAATTCGTAAACTTGGTCTAATAACGTATTTTTCACTACATATTGGGCACACAGCTCGGCATTACATTTACATATATGTTCAAAGTTCTCATTCAATTTGTTACTGTCGTAAATTTCTATTTTGATGACTTTTGTACCTCCATTCCGATGTGGTTTTTTGATAAACGAGTAAACGGGTGTTGCCTTCCTCTTGACCCCAAGGACAGACGTCTCACCCCTGACTCCCGTTCACTCTGACTTTGAGTTTGGGATGATGCCAAAGGAACGAAGTTGAATAGGTGTTCTGATGTATCCTGTAATTAATAATTAAGTTATTAGTTTAATGTTAACTACGAGTATTAACTTTTAATTAAATGAAAACTTGAAATAAGTTACATTAATAATAAAATATTTTATTGCACACAAAAAAAAAAACATAAGTTACAGAGAAATCCGATGAAATTAACGAAGTAGGTGACTACAGGTGGACTTAGCGCTAAGCAGACACATACATTAAAAATTGTATTTACTTAATTATTATTTTATATCAATTACGTATGAGTAATGTAACCATTATAATTTGAAATTATTTTATAATAATAATACAAACACTCACTCTAAAAAATACCTCAATGTATACAAAAACTCGATTATAGTTATACGTGTTAATTACCTACTAATATTCTAAATATCCCCCTCTTAAATACATGACTTCCTTAATTGATGTAAAATTAGCACATATTTGAATAGGTAGGTAAAACGAGTCAACTAGATGTACCTAGTACAAGCATTCTCCTATCTCGCTAGTTCCATTGAATACATGACTTCTTGAATGGAGACGAAATTAATATTTGAATGATGATTTCTTGGATTGCTTTGAAAAGTATTCGAACGTGTAATATTTATTGCAGTTACATTTACCTACAATCTACAAGTATTCTGCTACCTCACTTCTTGAATATGAGACTTCTTAAGTGAACGAAAAATTTTTTAATGATCGATCGATTCGAATTAGTACCTATTATAATATGTAATATTGGTGGTAGCTAGATGTACCTACTAGCATTATAATACCTCACTACTTGAATACGTGACATCTTGAATGGATGCAAAATGAGTATTTGAATGATCGATCGATTCAAATTAGTATTCTAATGTGTAATATTGGTGGCACCTGGATCTTCTTTGATCCAGGTGCACCAATATTACACTACTACTACACTTATTTCAAGTTTTCATTTAATTAAAAGTTAATACTCGTAGTTAACATTAAACTAATAACTTAATTATTAATTACAGGATACATCAGAACACCTATTCAACTTCGTTCCTTTGGCATCATCCCAAACTCAAAGTCAGAGTGAACGGGAGTCAGGGGTGAGACGTCTGTCCTTGGGGGTCAAGAGGAAGGCAACACCCGTTTACTCGTTTATCAAAAAACCACATCGGAATGGAGGTACAAAAGTCATCAAAATAGAAATTTACGACAGTAACAAATTGAATGAGAACTTTGAACATATATGTAAATGTAATGCCGAGCTGTGTGCCCAATATGTAGTGAAAAATACGTTATTAGACCAAGTTTACGAATTAACGCGTAGAGTAATTGACAAGATAGACGAAGGTTTGTCCTCAGATACGCCACATGGGTACACCATCGAATAAGGGTACAATTTAATGTGATTGTGTAATATGAACATAGTTCTTAAGTTAATAAACATTATAAAAGTACACGTAATTTCATTTAACTATATCCAACTTTTACCTCAATGTTAATTACCTAGAGTAGGTACATAAAACTATAAAATAATATCTTATTAAGAGAACAGTACCTAACTCATCAGTACGAAATCAAAATCATTACTCATATCGGGTAGACATTTCTATTTAGAGATTTCAGATTACATACCTCAATGTATACAAAAACTCGATTATAGTTATACGTGTTAATTACCTACTAATATTCTAAATATCCCCCTCTTAAATACATGACTTCCTTAATTGATGTAAAATTAGCACATATTTGAATAGGTAGGTAAAACGAGTCAACTAGATGTACCTAGTACAAGCATTCTCCTATCTCGCTAGTTCCATTGAATACATGACTTCTTGAATGGAGACGAAATTAATATTTGAATGATGATTTCTTGGATTGCTTTGAAAAGTATTCGAACGTGTAATATTTATTGCAGTTACATTTACCTACAATCTACAAGTATTCTGCTACCTCACTTCTTGAATATGAGACTTCTTAAGTGAACGAAAAATTTTTTAATGATCGATCGATTCGAATTAGTACCTATTATAATATGTAATATTGGTGGTAGCTAGATGTACCTACTAGCATTATAATACCTCACTACTTGAATACGTGACATCTTGAATGGATGCAAAATGAGTATTTGAATGATCGATCGATTCAAATTAGTATTCTAATGTGTAATATTGGTGGCACCTGGATCTTCTTTGATCCAGGTGCACCAATATTACACTACTACTACATCATATGTACGCAGGTGCCATCTTCTTTGATCTACGTAGTAGTGTAATATTGGTGCACCTGGATCAAAGAAGATCCAGGTGCCACCAATATTACACATTAGAATACTAATTTTAATCGATCGATCATTCAAATAATTACTCATTTTGTGTCCATTCAAGAAGTCACCTTTTCAAGTAGCGAGGTAGCAGGATGTTAGTAAGTTCTGATTTATCAGATTCAATTCTAAAAGTAACACTCAAACATTCAAATTTGTAACCAAGTCTATACGAACCATTTATCTTTTCTGATTACTCATGCCAATACTCGAAAACCAGTATAATATATGGTGTCCATGTCGGTATATGACATTGATAAATAAGAACTTCATCGATGTCTTCCACATTGTTGTCCATTTTTAATTGATTATTTATTTGCAAATTGGTTCGAGTGACTTTAGGTTTGATATTTATGATGGTACTAAAATTACTTATTACCTATATTATTTTGTTTTATAGATCATCATAATTTTAAAATAATAACACAGGTATTCATGATTATATTTTATTTTGTAAAAAACATTATTTTCTATACACCACTTATTCAGGCATGATACATTTTTAAAAGCGCAGACATTAGCATGATATATACAATTTTGAATATCACATTTATTTGAATATTTTTCGCATAAAGTCTTTAAATTTGGGCAGTCAAAATGTTCTAAATTATAAACATTATCACTGTCTGTTATTTCTTTCACCCACTGCACTTTTTCATAACCTTTTGTATAAATGTGTTTATCTTTACAGTAATCAACAATCAAATTCTTATAATTAAAATATGATACATAGCCTTCATTCCATAATATTCCTTTGTATTTTTCCACCCAAGAGACTTGTGAACGTTCTTTCTTTGTTAAGGTATAGAACGGATGGGGAGGGCTGATCAGAAACACAAGAAAACTTTTTTGAGAAATAATCGCCACTTCTTTTGGTATAAATTGATTATTTTCATTTTTAAATCCTTGAACATCCAAAATCACATTCATGATAATTTCCTTACTATATTACTCAAAGGTTTATACTCGACAAGCCGATCGTTTATAATTAAACAATAGGCTGTCGTTTTATCAGGTATGTCTTCTGAGGACTCGATTTCTATTCGAACGTCAACTGGGCCAGTTTTTAATGAATCGTTCTGCCTTGAGCAGTCTATTACAAATAAAGGAGTTTTTTTAATGTGTTCAGATTAAGCAGAGGATCGACACCGACCCCATAATACGACTGACGAAAGTTAGCATACATTTCGTATAATATACTAAATTTGTCTTCGCTAAATTTTAAATTAAGAGGATCGTATGGAAAGTACTGTGAATTTAAAAATAATTTGACGTTAGTTATATTGCAGTGATCAAATATAGTAGAATTTTTTAGTTTGTTTAGTTTTCTATCAGTCTGTAATGCTAATATAACATATCTAGGCTTTTCTAACTGGGAAGCGGTTTTTACTGACCATGCATGTTTTGTTGTTTTAGGTAAAAGTGGATATTCATACAAATCCCAATTCCGGAATGCTAGTTGTATAGATCGATCTTTCTCTAAGCACTTTAGTAGTGGCAATCTATTACGGTCAGAAACTCTAACATGTGGTACCCGCCATTGGATTTTATGGATATCAATTTGAACTTGATCATTTTCTTCAAGTACAACACTATTTAAAACTGAATTACTTCTGTTTAGTACAAGTTCATGCCTACAGTTGACTAAAATCTTATTATAATCTTCCGCGAAGCCAAGCACTTTATTCAGAGGTATTATAATGGAGAAATGACCTTGCTTTAGAATACTCCCGCTTAGATCCCAACCCCACAATGCAGCGTTCTTACTTTCTCCTTCATTCATTGAAATAAGAGATTTCATCGTTGTAGTAATCCCGCAATTTTTATTCCGGTCAATTTCAATCCCATTTAGTTCGTAACTTATATCTTTGAACAAAAATAATATGGGGTTATTTGTAAAATTTACATCTTTTGTTATTTTTTTCCCACCAGCATCTACTCGCCATACACTTGCATACCCTTCAATGTAAATGGAGCTTGCAGATGGTAATACATACACATCTTGTTGATTTATAGGTATCCTGATTTCGTCATTTTCCTTAAAGCTATGATTGTAGGGATTGTATGAATGGATGGTATAGCTTTCAATTGAATTATCTTGTTGTGGAATATCTGTGATATGCAACATCTTATTATAAGTATTTTATTTTATTTTAAACCCAAGAGAACGAAGAAATAACTTATTGCTCTTAGTAATTCTCTTGCTAGAATTTAATCGACTTGCTCCTTTGAAGACTGGGAGTTGAATATTCGATGGTATTCTTGTAATTCCGCTTTTATTGAAAACATACATAATGTATCACTTGATTTTGTAAGGTAAAATTATGTAAACGTATGCTTAACACCCGATTCTAGACACTGTTCGAGGTTGAATGTGATACGGTAGAAGATATCGTTTATTATAATATTGTTGTATTATGTTTTTGGTCTTATTAAACACATAAGTTTACTTATTTAATAATATTTCTGCCAGAATGAATTCAGAAATTTTAAACATAAATGCCCACAGTTAAATAAATGATTTTTTTGTATATTATCGTAATTATAGCGTATATTAGCTCCCATATATTTTATGAATTCCTTTGGAGGTTTTAAATTTCCGTAACTATCAAAATATTCAATATAATTTTTATTTTTTCCATAGGCTACCCAGTGAGTACCGTTATTTTCAGATGAATCTAAATTAATAACACCACATTCCATCGGTAATGGTTTTGGTGGTAATTCATCTCTCATGAATACACCACGAAAGTAAGGAATACTTTTCGAATGTTTTATTATATCGATATTACTCAATGCTCTATTGGGTAGCCTGCCATCTAGTTTTTTTTATTTGTAACATAAATTCCTAGTCCACCCTTGTAGGGTTTAAGATGCACTCCTTTTCCAATACATTTACCCTCCATTTTCATATTATGTCTCTTTAATTTAGCTAGTTGTCGTTTTGCTGATTTATAATGGTTAATAGCTTTTCTTATTCCCGCAACACCTCCTGCTAAACTTCCTGTAGCCGATAATCCTGCTAAAATTGGAATCAATGGTAGAAATCCGCCAGTTTTAGGTACTGGTATCACTCTGGGTAATTGTATAGGCAAGTCCGATGCTAATTCTTGAGCAGCAGCATACGCTAATTCCATTAGCATGTTCTTACATTTTGGCTTTAGATTACTGATATGTCTTTTAGTGTGTGAAACAAGATTATTAAAAGTTTTCTTTAAGCCAGCTCCAAATTTCTGATTGCTAAGTTTCTTCTTATTTTCGTTTTCAGAATTATTTCTCGTGCGTTTCATTTTTTATGAAATAGATTTAAATGTTGGATATGTCTGTACTGGTCTCTATAGTGTAGAGTTTGAAATACAAATGAGTGTACAAAACAGTGAAAGTAAATTTAAACCCGATTACAAACGATTTGTCTTATCAATCCAACTATTTTCACTCGGTGGAAGGCCGAGCCACTTAACATATACTTTATTTCCTTTACGTTTTAACACTCTTTCAACAAGATAAACTTGAGGATGCAAAGTTTTCTGAATTTCTTGCGCATAGAATGCTCCTAAAATAGGCCTACGCTTGGCGTCTTCTAGATAATATGTAGTGGGGTTAGTATTTCGAACATTAGTTATCTTAAATATTTCTGTTGACCAATTAGGGGTAAATCGTTTCTCGAAACATCCTTTATACTTGCTAACTCTTACAAAATCTCCAATACGAAACCTTTTGCAAACCGGGTTTTTCTTTGTTAGTAAATTCTTAATGTATCTTTGTAATACAACTCCTTTATTACTACGATTGATCGTGATCGGCGCTCTTCCCACCGTCCTATGAAAAGTATGATTATATTCTGAAACTTTCTGGTCAAGAGTTCCATCGACCCATTTATAATTACCCTTCAGACTAAACTCCTTATACAGCTTAGCTTTAAGAGTTCTTATAAGTCTTTCAACTATTGATGCCTTTTTGGTGGAAAATGTAGAGTAATGATTAATATTATATTTTTGAACAACTTTTCTGAAATTACTATTATAAAATTCATTACCCCTGTCTGTTTGTAAATTGATTGGTTTACGTCCTCTTGATAATAATGTTTCAAACATTTTGGATACGGTTTCTTTAGTCTTACGTTTGAGTGGAAATGCCCAAGCGTATTTTGAGAAACAGTCAATAATCACTAATATGTACTTATAACCAGCATTCAGTTTTGAAAAAGTCTGCATATCTATTAAATCTGCTTGCCAGAGGTCATCAATATCTCTTAAAATGACGCTTCTTCGAGGAAAATTCACCCTTGCATTTTTATGAATTTCATTTACGACGTCCGCTTTGCTCATAATGTTTATTAATATTATATTCAAATTCTTTGTTAGAAATATTCTTTTCAACTTTTGTTACTCGATTCATTAAAACCGAAATGTTTTTATCTATATTCATCACCTTTTTCATACAGGCATCGATTTTGTTTATTATTTCTGTATTTATTGTATTAGATAATATATTTTCCTCCTTTATACTTAATACTTTATTAAATTCTGCTTTACAATTATAAATATCATTGTTATTTGTCATGTCTAAGACACGTTTATTTATTCACTGAGCATTAACATAATATTTCAATTTATTTTATTGCTTTACAATACCGGCTTCCTTTAATTCTTCAATAATTGATATAATTTCATTATCATGGTTGGTGTTTCCAGCGTCTTTGGATGCAATCAAAAGTTTAAGCCTTTCAATTAATTCATTTGGATCATCCCAATAAATATAATCTGTGTTACTTTTATAGTGTTTTAATGCAGGTAAGTTACCACCTGTTTTAATGTTAGTGTCAAGTAATTGTGAAAAGAGAGGTTTGATAATACTGCAATATTTTATACCTTTGTCTCCTTTTAATTTTCCGTTTGGATCAAAATCTCGTTTATGTGCGTTTGTACGGGTTAACATTTCTTTGTATTCAGTTTTATCTTTTTCAGTAACAAGACTGAGATTGGGTTTGTTTCGCATCAATAGTTCTTTCAACCCTGCGGTTAATTCAAATTTTTTGTTGTCTATAGTAATAACATATTGTTTTTCAGTATCGGAAGTCTTATTTACCAAAGACAAGTATACATCAGAATTACCCATCATCAACTTTTTATTCGTGCTACGAATCCCGAATGGTATATTGATGTCCTCATATAAATCAATCATGTCTTCTTTTTTTTAGAGATAGAAGTGTATCATTATTTTGTTCTTGAGAAGTTTTATTACTAACATTAGAGTATTCATAATATTCTGAATGCTGATCAGGAGCAATTATCTCTTTGAAATTTTTGTATCCTATAGAATCATTTAAATTCTGAGATTTGTCACTCGTATCTGTACTTGTAGTCATGTTAATAGCTGGTTTAACAAAAGAACTTTGCATAACGAGGTTTTCTAATGGTTCAGTAATAGGTTTAAAAACTTTTTTTAAATTAATATTATTTTCATGTTCTTCATTATTTATCTTCTTTATTTTGTTTTTTATGTTATCTACTGCTTTGATAAGTTGATCTTTTAAATGTGTATCCATTTCAGCAGTCTTGACACCAACCTTTTAATACGAGCACTCAGTTTCAAGTGAGCCTTCGTCAACATTTAAAACATTAAATAATGGGAAATTTAAAAGTAAATAAATGTATCAAACCCCTGTCTATATCGTCCTTTATCTAGTGTACAATCTTTATTAATTAATAAAAAGCTAAAACAATCATCCCATATAATTGAACAAAGTTCTTTAAATTTTATCCAATCCATATCGGTGTTTACATGTTCATTGTATATATGTTTTAAGTTAGTATCATCTTGTTTAAAAACAATTAAGAGATTCACATTGTCTCTTAACAGTTGCTTCGGAATTTTGGAGTAAGTTTGCGATAAATAAAAACAATCAATTTGTCGATGTCTTCCCATAGCAAAGTAATTCCTAATGTTCACTTGATTTTCACATACAACATCATCGAAAATCATGATTGAATTGGTCATAGCATCATTTGGATGGATAACGTCTTTATTGTCATTAAATATTAAAAAGTTAGCATCTGGAATTTTCTCCATAATTAGTTGGAGGTAGCGATATTTTGGCTGAAAAGCGGTCTTTGAATACAAATAGATATTTTTAAACTTTAGACCATTTTCATGTAATAATAAATTTAATATTACATTAGTTTTACCACAGTTTGAAGGTCCACATATTATACAGCGGATTGTATTAGGTAATAATGTACTATGTCTTGTATTTTTATGCACGTCATTTTCAACGATTATATTATTTACTTCCAGAGTTTGGGTATGCTTAATGAATTTCATTGTTATTATGAAAAAAATATGATATCTCAACGCTTTTTATAGGATATGTCTTAACATAAATAAAACAATTGATTAACAGAGTAAATAAATTTATTAAATTTCTGGAGATTATTACAGATAGGTACAAAAAAAACAAACAAAAACAAATTTTAGTATCACATTATTATATAATTTAAAATATAGTCTTACAGTGCCCCCATGGTAATGTTTGTATATTGTCAGGCAATATCTGCCTTTTATCATCGTTGCAGTTTAAAACTACTTTATCAACTTGCTGTGAATATAAAACATGTTTGATTGATCGAATCATATTCATATTATGGGTATACACTTTTTTTGTTTGCAAAACTTTGTCAAAATGTTTAATTCTTAATTTATTCGTTATAGGTTTTGTGACACCTTTTGCTTTCGTTATTGTCTTCTTTACATTTTTTAAACAGTACAGTTTTGCTCTTAATCCAATAAATTCAGTAATTACCGTACCACCAAATTCATCTTTAAATAAACCAGGTACTTTAGCATTTAGTTTAGGTATACCATAAGGGTTATTGTGGTCATAATTACTAGTATCATATTTTGATATGTTTTTATTTAGATCATTGTAAAAGTCATCAGTAATAATGTTATAAAGAAGGCTATCAGTATCAGTATAACAGAGTTTCACGTTTTCTTTGTACGTTTTTTTAATGAAATTATAATGAAATTGATATAAATGTGTTTTTGCCAATTCTAAAACTGTAAATCCAATATAAATCGGGCGGTCTAAACAAATTTTTCAGGACTTAATTGAACAGCCACAAAGTTTTCATTAAATATGGATACATTCTTTACATTAGGTTTTAATAATATTTTTTCTGCACCTAAGTGTTTGTTTGTTTTATTGTCATTGTCTTTCCATTTTATTGCTAATTGAACATGTAAATGTTTTCGCTTATTTTCAATTGTTTTTCCAAATATAGCATTATTTAATAGTTTAAAAAAGTCTTTTTCAAATGAAGTAGAAGCTTCTTGTCGTAATCGAGTATTTAGATCAATATATTTTTGTAAGAAGTTAGACTGTCTAAAACGTAGAATGCGATGTATTTTCTGTAACACTAACCCGTTCTTTAAACATTCCTTCAAATGTACGAAATGAATGATATAGTTGTATTTGTCATATAAATTTGCAATTAACTTTTCTGACTTCCCACCTGGGGGAACAAACCTTTCAGGTGCAAAAGGCAAATCGGCATGCAGATCGTGTAAATGATCAGGATAACTCATGTCAACTTCTAAAATGTATCCATGTTCACCGTTTTCTGGTATAGTCAGTATGTCAAAATTTCTAACCCGATCTAAAGTTAAAAACTCAAAGTCTGATACAGGTAATTTTTGTCTCATAGCATAACCATAGAGATTGTTACAATCCAGATACATCAAATATGAGGTGGGTCTAGAAGTATCAAAATCAGGGGTGTATTTATTGTTTGCTTTTGAATTCCGAAGAGAACACTGGGCTAATCCACCACGTATCCCTCTTTCTATCATCTGATATACTTCTAAGTCGTGTATTAACTGTAATTTTACGTCTGTAAACAAAAGCATAGCATCCCAACTTAAATTAGGTGCAGATACATAATAGGCTGGGTCTAGATTATAATGCTTCAAACTTGTATTTCTAAAATGTTCAAACACATCGCTTAACAACAAGACGTCACATTTTAAGTATAAATCAGTATATTCCCCTAAAGTCATTATATTAAAAGCTGACCACACAGTTTCGGCATGATTATAATCAATATCTGAGATGTGTTTAGATTTTAGAGTATTATAAAACATTTCTTTTGTCGGTAGTTTATTGTCTTCATATTTCAACCAGGAATCAATGTAATCATAGGGATAAACACCTTTACGTGTTAATAACTGAAAGTGGTGGGTATCAGTAAATTCTTTAGACAAGTTAACAAAATCCTCTTTATTCAAACTTTTGGTTAACTCAAATAAACTGGAACTAAGAAATTGAAAAGAATCGATAAACTTTATTTCAATTGGTTTGGCGCTCGATTTGTTAGTAGAATATATAGTTTTTGTTATGCTTGAATATTTTTCCTTGGACTGTGGCATTATTTTGATAGACCCGGGGTACTTTGCAAGTTCTTCTATAAATAAATGACTATCATACCCCGTCAAATTATGTAAGACAACTGGTATAAAGGAACAGATTCTGTATTTCAAATTGCAAAGTGAATGAGCTGCACCTCTGTACTCTGATGTAATGTGATCGTGATCACGGACTTTGTCACCAAATAAAAACTGCTTACAAATATGACAGTGTGTAGCATTCTCATAATTACACTTTTCTTTATATGTTAATGGATTCATAGGATTATTTTTAATTAGTATGTTGTGAATTTCATGAATATCGTTTATTAACCATTCAACAAAAACTTTTACACAATCTTCACCTCTGTAAGAAACATATTTATTCAAACTTGCATCGTGCGAGCAGCATATGTAATAACCGAAACATGTCGGGACATGCTTTTTTAGGTTTTGCGTATTTTTACTACTGTCTGAATTACAATTAATTAACATACTTTCAAAATCAGCGTATATAATAAAATTGATTTTTTGTTTACGTTCGAAGTTCTTAAATTGAATGACAGTATTTTCATTAGGTAAAACTGTTACAATTTCGGAACAATGGTGTGTTTTAAATTTATTATCGCTTTTAAAAAATTGCAAACATGAGTCACAGAAATGCATGTGGCCTCTATGTAAAGTTACTTGTCTTCTAACTAATCGTACCAGGTCTTTAATTAAACAGTAATGTCCTTTACCAACGACTTCAATATATAATAGATTAAAATGATTATTTTTCTTTGATTTGGATCTATATAGAGGACCTGTTACTGCATACTTATTATCCAATCCATATATACAAATGCTTATATCAGGGTTATTTTTTTCAAATAACTGTATATCGCTGACTGATAATGGGAATGACATTCCATCGATATTTAAAACATCTGAATAGTGCGGGTATGATTTAGTTCGACACACATTATTCTTTGCAGGATATAGACCAGCCAGTATACTCCATAAAAAGCAACAATTATCGTTGTTTTGAATATTAATGCAGCTTTTAGTATTTTTGACACTTGGGGGTAAAGGTATGTAAGTACCTCCTCGCATCGGACAATACTTGTTTACGTTAACTTCTAAATGACTTATTGCGACAAAAGACCAGCCTGATTCACGGTGCTCAAATTCTATAACTTTATTTTTTAAATGTTCAATCGTATTTTCAAACAGTTCATTGATATTTGTGTTTTCATAAATAACATCATATTTTGTATTGAATGACTTTAACTGTTGTTTGCCTGAATGAGGTAATGTAAAGTAAACGAAAAGCTCATAGTTTATTTTGATACTTTTATGTTCCCGTAATGACATTTCTACAACTTTCATAATGTTACTTTTGATATCACACAAAAACGTCTCAGGAGTTACGTATTCATTTTGTGTTGCATTCAGACGATAGGTGACTATTCTGTTTTTAAAGGCTGTTGCTATAATTTCAATATTATTCAAATCAGTTTTCAATATGCAATTCGATTTATGTAAATTAGTTCTCAAATGGGCATTGTATTCATTCTTAGGCAATTTAATTTGACATTTGTCACATTTCATTAAAATAGTTCTGGATAACGGACGGTTACGTGATCCCACTGTAAACAAAATAACACACTTTATAGATATCATTTTATTCCAAATTAGTACTACAATAGATATACATTTATAATTAATTAAAGTATGTATTATATAATACTTATATTCCATTTCATAACATAGGTAATGTAATTCAAAATGAATATGGGTAAAAAACATTATTAATAGATGTCAACAAATAAATGAGGGCTCACATCTGTGCTATTACTTTTACGTTGTGTTCAGGATAGTTGGATCCACGCATAGTTCAATCTATGCAATTGGTCCCATATTTTACAAAAAGGAATAATTCTATGTACGAAAAAGAAATAAATTCACTCTAACACGTTTGAACATTTAGTTAAAATTATTCACAGAACGTAAAAGGAATACCACAAATATCAGCTCGTTATTAATTTATTAGTCATTTATTTATAATCCTCGTATTTTATTACAGATGCACTAATAAGTGTGGTAATAAGAGATATATACGATGGCTTAAATTGATCAATAATAATTGCTAACAAATGACGGCGCACATGTTCGGTATTCCTTTCGCGTTGCGTGAATAAAATTAGCCAAGTGTCTCCAAGCTTCAGTATTATCATCGGTTCGGTTTTTAATATTTACTACAGCATGACGCCATCGATTTACTGGTGTCACCTTTTCAATATCATCGCATTTATACACTTTGACCTCAACAAAGTGG
Source organism: Leguminivora glycinivorella (assembly GCF_023078275.1). Taxonomy (NCBI): domain Eukaryota; kingdom Metazoa; phylum Arthropoda; class Insecta; order Lepidoptera; family Tortricidae; genus Leguminivora; species Leguminivora glycinivorella. Next base: position 11,857,824 of record NC_062988.1, read on the forward strand.
GTGCCCTTTTTATCAGGATTTGTCTGACGAGCAAAACCGTTCGCAAGTCGTCGTGAAATGTACGATAATAATTTACCCTCCCCTGCAGGTTGGTTCGCTTCTAATCCCTCGTCATCGCTATCGGCACCGAATAGTTCCGCTGCAGTGCCGTGCCGCGGCTTCACAGGAGCTATTCTGACCCTCTTGCTCGAGCTTGCTGACGATGTCGATGGCTTGGATTTTTCTTTTTTCGACCGCGTCAGCCTTCGGTGGTAGCGGTGGCGGTGCTGGCAAATCTTCCTCAGTGGAGGATGAGAGATACGAATCGGTATGGGACGAACGTTTTGACCTGGAAATAAAAATAAGTTACTATTAAAATATTATTAATTTATAATCTGCGTTAGAATACTACGTAAAGGCTATTTTATGGTTTTGAGAACACACAACTATCTAATATTTATGTATACACCTACCTCTTGCTCGAGCTCGTCGATGTTGGCGGCTTGGATTTTTTCTTTTTGTCGATCACGTCAACCTTCGGCGGTGGCGGCGGCGGTGCCGACGAATCTTCCTCCGTGGAGGATGAGAGATATAAATCTTCAGCGTGGGACGAGGGTTTTGACCTGGAAATAAAATAAATAATGTGCTATTAAAATAATTCATTTATAATTATAATTCTCCATTACTCTAACGTTGTTTTATTTGAATAATGATTAATTATTTTTACGAGTTTGTTACTTTGCGAATATAAATAAATAAATAATATAGGATATTCTTACTAAGTCCTACAGTAAGTTTGCGTTGCGAGTACTCGCATAATAACACATAGAAAACAACCATGACTCGGGAACAAATATATGTGTTCATCACACAAACCCTTACTGAGATTCGACCCAGAAGCCCCTGGCTTAGTAGCTAGTCACTAACCAGTAGGTCAGATAAGTCGTCAAAATTATATAAGCAACATTACAATATACATTTATTCACACTTACATTGTATGATGATGATGTCCTTGTAGCTTCAGTAGAGAGAACAGTGGGTTTTCCTTGCTTCCTGTGTAGCGGAATGAATCAAGAGGATCGATCTGAGGAGCTTAAGTAGTGAAAATTCACGTGGAGCTAACGCAATACCTATATGAAATTTGTCAACGTGATTGAAAAACGCAACTCAGCACTTAGTCGGTGGAAACAATCATCGATTGCAAATCCCACAACGCAGCAAAATCAGATCACCGTGTATAATACGTGAAGGTACTTACCATATATTTTTTTTATTCATTAAATTCATTTTATGGTTTTAATCTTAGAAAAACAGACAATGTCGCGATCGGAGCTAGTATATTTTATTTGCTTTAGTGCATTATTGCTAACATCGTAAATCCAATCGTATCTCAATACAATGTGATGTCATTTTTTTTAAACGTTTGATTTTGAACTCTAATAACACAATAATTTCAGATATAAACCCCCGAAAATAAGTGAAAATATTATTTACTCTTATATATTCAACGCGATTAGTTCTACGGAAAATATGTCGGTAAGTATTTTTTTTAGAGTGAGTGTTTGTATTATTATTATAAAATAATTTCAAATTATAATGGTTACATTACTCATACGTAATTGATATAAAATAATAATTAAGTAAATACAATTTTTAATGTATGTGTCTGCTTAGCGCTAAGTCCACCTGTAGTCACCTACTTCGTTAATTTCATCGGATTTCTCTGTAACTTATGTTTTTTTTTTTTTTTTTTGTGTGCAATAAAATATTTTATTATTAATGTAACTTATTTCAAGTTTTCATTTAATTAAAAGTTAATACTCGTAGTTAAAATTAAACTAATAACTTAATTATTAATTACAGGATACATCAGAACACCTATTCAACTTCGTTCCTTTGGCATCATCCCAAACTCAAAGTCAGAGTGAACGGGAGTCAGGGTGAGACGTCTGTCCTTGGGGGTCAAGAGGAAGGCAACACCCGTTTACTCGTTTATCAAAAAACCACATCGGAATGGAGGTACAAAAGTCATCAAAATAGAAATTTACGACAGTAACAAATTGAATGAGAACTTTGAACATATATGTAAATGTAATGCCGAGCTGTGTGCCCAATATGTAGTGAAAAATACGTTATTAGACCAAGTTTACGAATTAACGCGTAGAGTAATTGACAAGATAGACGAAGGTTTGTCCTCAGATACGCCACATGGGTACACCATCGAATAAGGGTACAATTTAATGTGATTGTGTAATATGAACATAGTTCTTAAGTTAATAAACATTATAAAAGTACACGTAATTTCATTTAACTATATCCAACTTTTACCTCAATGTTAATTACCTAGAGTAGGTACATAAAACTATAAAATAATATCTTATTAAGAGAACAGTACCTAACTCATCAGTACGAAATCAAAATCATTACTCATATCGGGTAGACATTTCTATTTAGAGATTTCAGATTACATACCTCAATGTATACAAAAACTCGATTATAGTTATACGTGTTAATTACCTACTAATATTCTAAATATCCCCCTCTTAAATACATGACTTCCTTAATTGATGTAAAAGGTCCTAATATCACATTTCCCACTGTAAACAAAATAACACACATATAGTAGTGTAATATTGGTGCACCTGGATCAAAGAAGATCCAGGTGCCACCAATATTACACATTAGAATACTAATTTGAATCGATCGATCATTCAAATACTCATTTTGCATCCATTCAAGATGTCACGTATTCAAGTAGTGAGGTATTATAATGCTAGTAGGTACATCTAGCTACCACCAATATTACATATTATAATAGGTACTAATTCGAATCGATCGATCATTAAAAAATTTTTCGTTCACTTAAGAAGTCTCATATTCAAGAAGTGAGGTAGCAGAATACTTGTAGATTGTAGGTAAATGTAACTGCAATAAATATTACACGTTCGAATACTTTTCAAAGCAATCCAAGAAATCATCATTCAAATATTAATTTCGTCTCCATTCAAGAAGTCATGTATTCAATGCAACTAGCGAGATAGGAGAATGCTTGTACTAGGTACATCTAGTTGACTCGTTTTACCTACCTATTCAAATATGTGCTAATTTTACATCAATTAAGGAAGTCATGTATTTAAGAGGGGATATTTAGAATATTAGTAGGTAATTAACACGTATAACTATAATCGAGTTTTTGTATACATTGAGGTATGTAATCTGAAATCTCTAAATAGAAATGTCTACCCGATATGAGTAATGATTTTGATTTCGTACTGATGAGTTAGGTACTGTTCTCTTAATAAGATATTATTTTATAGTTTTATGTACCTACTCTAGGTAATTAACATTGAGGTAAAAGTTGGATATAGTTAAATGAAATTACGTGTACTTTTATAATGTTTATTAACTTAAGAACTATGTTCATATTACACAATCACATTAAATTGTACCCTTATTCGATGGTGTACCCATGTGGCGTATCTGAGGACAAACCTTCGTCTATCTTGTCAATTACTCTACGCGTTAATTCGTAAACTTGGTCTAATAACGTATTTTTCACTACATATTGGGCACACAGCTCGGCATTACATTTACATATATGTTCAAAGTTCTCATTCAATTTGTTACTGTCGTAAATTTCTATTTTGATGACTTTTGTACCTCCATTCCGATGTGGTTTTTTGATAAACGAGTAAACGGGTGTTGCCTTCCTCTTGACCCCCAAGGACAGACGTCTCACCCCTGACTCCCGTTCACTCTGACTTTGAGTTTGGGATGATGCCAAAGGAACGAAGTTGAATAGGTGTTCTGATGTATCCTGTAATTAATAATTAAGTTATTAGTTTAATGTTAACTACGAGTATTAACTTTTAATTAAATGAAAACTTGAAATAAGTTACATTAATAATAAAATATTTTATTGCACACAAAAAAAAAAACATAAGTTACAGAGAAATCCGATGAAATTAACGAAGTAGGTGACTACAGGTGGACTTAGCGCTAAGCAGACACATACATTAAAAATTGTATTTACTTAATTATTATTTTATATCAATTACGTATGAGTAATGTAACCATTATAATTTGAAATTATTTTATAATAATAATACAAACACTCACTCTAAAAAATACCTCAATGTATACAAAAACTCGATTATAGTTATACGTGTTAATTACCTACTAATATTCTAAATATCCCCCTCTTAAATACATGACTTCCTTAATTGATGTAAAATTAGCACATATTTGAATAGGTAGGTAAAACGAGTCAACTAGATGTACCTAGTACAAGCATTCTCCTATCTCGCTAGTTCCATTGAATACATGACTTCTTGAATGGAGACGAAATTAATATTTGAATGATGATTTCTTGGATTGCTTTGAAAAGTATTCGAACGTGTAATATTTATTGCAGTTACATTTACCTACAATCTACAAGTATTCTGCTACCTCACTTCTTGAATATGAGACTTCTTAAGTGAACGAAAAATTTTTTAATGATCGATCGATTCGAATTAGTACCTATTATAATATGTAATATTGGTGGTAGCTAGATGTACCTACTAGCATTATAATACCTCACTACTTGAATACGTGACATCTTGAATGGATGCAAAATGAGTATTTGAATGATCGATCGATTCAAATTAGTATTCTAATGTGTAATATTGGTGGCACCTGGATCTTCTTTGATCCAGGTGCACCAATATTACACTACTACTACACTTATTTCAAGTTTTCATTTAATTAAAAGTTAATACTCGTAGTTAACATTAAACTAATAACTTAATTATTAATTACAGGATACATCAGAACACCTATTCAACTTCGTTCCTTTGGCATCATCCCAAACTCAAAGTCAGAGTGAACGGGAGTCAGGGGTGAGACGTCTGTCCTTGGGGGTCAAGAGGAAGGCAACACCCGTTTACTCGTTTATCAAAAAACCACATCGGAATGGAGGTACAAAAGTCATCAAAATAGAAATTTACGACAGTAACAAATTGAATGAGAACTTTGAACATATATGTAAATGTAATGCCGAGCTGTGTGCCCAATATGTAGTGAAAAATACGTTATTAGACCAAGTTTACGAATTAACGCGTAGAGTAATTGACAAGATAGACGAAGGTTTGTCCTCAGATACGCCACATGGGTACACCATCGAATAAGGGTACAATTTAATGTGATTGTGTAATATGAACATAGTTCTTAAGTTAATAAACATTATAAAAGTACACGTAATTTCATTTAACTATATCCAACTTTTACCTCAATGTTAATTACCTAGAGTAGGTACATAAAACTATAAAATAATATCTTATTAAGAGAACAGTACCTAACTCATCAGTACGAAATCAAAATCATTACTCATATCGGGTAGACATTTCTATTTAGAGATTTCAGATTACATACCTCAATGTATACAAAAACTCGATTATAGTTATACGTGTTAATTACCTACTAATATTCTAAATATCCCCCTCTTAAATACATGACTTCCTTAATTGATGTAAAATTAGCACATATTTGAATAGGTAGGTAAAACGAGTCAACTAGATGTACCTAGTACAAGCATTCTCCTATCTCGCTAGTTCCATTGAATACATGACTTCTTGAATGGAGACGAAATTAATATTTGAATGATGATTTCTTGGATTGCTTTGAAAAGTATTCGAACGTGTAATATTTATTGCAGTTACATTTACCTACAATCTACAAGTATTCTGCTACCTCACTTCTTGAATATGAGACTTCTTAAGTGAACGAAAAATTTTTTAATGATCGATCGATTCGAATTAGTACCTATTATAATATGTAATATTGGTGGTAGCTAGATGTACCTACTAGCATTATAATACCTCACTACTTGAATACGTGACATCTTGAATGGATGCAAAATGAGTATTTGAATGATCGATCGATTCAAATTAGTATTCTAATGTGTAATATTGGTGGCACCTGGATCTTCTTTGATCCAGGTGCACCAATATTACACTACTACTACATCATATGTACGCAGGTGCCATCTTCTTTGATCTACGTAGTAGTGTAATATTGGTGCACCTGGATCAAAGAAGATCCAGGTGCCACCAATATTACACATTAGAATACTAATTTTAATCGATCGATCATTCAAATAATTACTCATTTTGTGTCCATTCAAGAAGTCACCTTTTCAAGTAGCGAGGTAGCAGGATGTTAGTAAGTTCTGATTTATCAGATTCAATTCTAAAAGTAACACTCAAACATTCAAATTTGTAACCAAGTCTATACGAACCATTTATCTTTTCTGATTACTCATGCCAATACTCGAAAACCAGTATAATATATGGTGTCCATGTCGGTATATGACATTGATAAATAAGAACTTCATCGATGTCTTCCACATTGTTGTCCATTTTTAATTGATTATTTATTTGCAAATTGGTTCGAGTGACTTTAGGTTTGATATTTATGATGGTACTAAAATTACTTATTACCTATATTATTTTGTTTTATAGATCATCATAATTTTAAAATAATAACACAGGTATTCATGATTATATTTTATTTTGTAAAAAAAACATTATTTTCTATACACCACTTATTCAGGCATGATACATTTTTAAAAGCGCAGACATTAGCATGATATATACAATTTTGAATATCACATTTATTTGAATATTTTTCGCATAAAGTCTTTAAATTTGGGCAGTCAAAATGTTCTAAATTATAAACATTATCACTGTCTGTTATTTCTTTCACCCACTGCACTTTTTCATAACCTTTTGTATAAATGTGTTTATCTTTACAGTAATCAACAATCAAATTCTTATAATTAAAATATGATACATAGCCTTCATTCCATAATATTCCTTTGTATTTTTCCACCCAAGAGACTTGTGAACGTTCTTTCTTTGTTAAGGTATAGAACGGATGGGGAGGGCTGATCAGAAACACAAGAAAACTTTTTTGAGAAATAATCGCCACTTCTTTTGGTATAAATTGATTATTTTCATTTTTAAATCCTTGAACATCCAAAATCACATTCATGATAATTTCCTTACTATATTACTCAAAGGTTTATACTCGACAAGCCGATCGTTTATAATTAAACAATAGGCTGTCGTTTTATCAGGTATGTCTTCTGAGGACTCGATTTCTATTCGAACGTCAACTGGGCCAGTTTTTAATGAATCGTTCTGCCTTGAGCAGTCTATTACAAATAAAGGAGTTTTTTTTAATGTGTTCAGATTAAGCAGAGGATCGACACCGACCCCATAATACGACTGACGAAAGTTAGCATACATTTCGTATAATATACTAAATTTGTCTTCGCTAAATTTTAAATTAAGAGGATCGTATGGAAAGTACTGTGAATTTAAAAATAATTTGACGTTAGTTATATTGCAGTGATCAAATATAGTAGAATTTTTTAGTTTGTTTAGTTTTCTATCAGTCTGTAATGCTAATATAACATATCTAGGCTTTTCTAACTGGGAAGCGGTTTTTACTGACCATGCATGTTTTGTTGTTTTAGGTAAAAGTGGATATTCATACAAATCCCAATTCCGGAATGCTAGTTGTATAGATCGATCTTTCTCTAAGCACTTTAGTAGTGGCAATCTATTACGGTCAGAAACTCTAACATGTGGTACCCGCCATTGGATTTTATGGATATCAATTTGAACTTGATCATTTTCTTCAAGTACAACACTATTTAAAACTGAATTACTTCTGTTTAGTACAAGTTCATGCCTACAGTTGACTAAAATCTTATTATAATCTTCCGCGAAGCCAAGCACTTTATTCAGAGGTATTATAATGGAGAAATGACCTTGCTTTAGAATACTCCCGCTTAGATCCCAACCCCACAATGCAGCGTTCTTACTTTCTCCTTCATTCATTGAAATAAGAGATTTCATCGTTGTAGTAATCCCGCAATTTTTATTCCGGTCAATTTCAATCCCATTTAGTTCGTAACTTATATCTTTGAACAAAAATAATATGGGGTTATTTGTAAAATTTACATCTTTTGTTATTTTTTTCCCACCAGCATCTACTCGCCATACACTTGCATACCCTTCAATGTAAATGGAGCTTGCAGATGGTAATACATACACATCTTGTTGATTTATAGGTATCCTGATTTCGTCATTTTCCTTAAAGCTATGATTGTAGGGATTGTATGAATGGATGGTATAGCTTTCAATTGAATTATCTTGTTGTGGAATATCTGTGATATGCAACATCTTATTATAAGTATTTTATTTTATTTTAAACCCAAGAGAACGAAGAAATAACTTATTGCTCTTAGTAATTCTCTTGCTAGAATTTAATCGACTTGCTCCTTTGAAGACTGGGAGTTGAATATTCGATGGTATTCTTGTAATTCCGCTTTTATTGAAAACATACATAATGTATCACTTGATTTTGTAAGGTAAAATTATGTAAACGTATGCTTAACACCCGATTCTAGACACTGTTCGAGGTTGAATGTGATACGGTAGAAGATATCGTTTATTATAATATTGTTGTATTATGTTTTTGGTCTTATTAAACACATAAGTTTACTTATTTAATAATATTTCTGCCAGAATGAATTCAGAAATTTTAAACATAAATGCCCACAGTTAAATAAATGATTTTTTTGTATATTATCGTAATTATAACGTATATTAGCTCCCATATATTTTATGAATTCCTTTGGAGGTTTTAAATTTCCGTAACTATCAAAATATTCAATATAATTTTTATTTTTTCCATAGGCTACCCAGTGAGTACCGTTATTTTCAGATGAATCTAAATTAATCACACCACATTCCATCGGTAATGGTTTTGGTGGTAATTCATCTCTCATGAATACACCACGAAAGTAAGGAATACTTTTCGAATGTTTTATTATATCGATATTACTCAATGCTCTATTGGGTAGCCTGCCATCTAGTTTTTTTATTTGTAACATAAATTCCTAGTCCACCCTTGTAGGGTTTAAGATGCACTCCTTTTCCAATACATTTACCCTCCATTTTCATATTATGTCTCTTTAATTTAGCTAGTTGTCGTTTTGCTGATTTATAATGGTTAATAGCTTTTCTTATTCCCGCAACACCTCCTGCTAAACTTCCTGTAGCCGATAATCCTGCTAAAATTGGAATCAATGGTAGAAATCCGCCAGTTTTAGGTACTGGTATCACTCTGGGTAATTGTATAGGCAAGTCCGATGCTAATTCTTGAGCAGCAGCATACGCTAATTCCATTAGCATGTTCTTACATTTTGGCTTTAGATTACTGATATGTCTTTTAGTGTGTGAAACAAGATTATTAAAAGTTTTCTTTAAGCCAGCTCCAAATTTCTGATTGCTAAGTTTCTTCTTATTTTCGTTTTCAGAATTATTTCTCGTGCGTTTCATTTTTTATGAAATAGATTTAAATGTTGGATATGTCTGTACTGGTCTCTATAGTGTAGAGTTTGAAATACAAATGAGTGTACAAAACAGTGAAAGTAAATTTAAACCCGATTACAAACGATTTGTCTTATCAATCCAACTATTTTCACTCGGTGGAAGGCCGAGCCACTTAACATATACTTTATTTCCTTTACGTTTTAACACTCTTTCAACAAGATAAACTTGAGGATGCAAAGTTTTCTGAATTTCTTGCGCATAGAATGCTCCTAAAATAGGCCTACGCTTGGCGTCTTCTAGATAATATGTAGTGGGGTTAGTATTTCGAACATTAGTTATCTTAAATATTTCTGTTGACCAATTAGGGGTAAATCGTTTCTCGAAACATCCTTTATACTTGCTAACTCTTACAAAATCTCCAATACGAAACCTTTTGCAAACCGGGTTTTTCTTTGTTAGTAAATTCTTAATGTATCTTTGTAATACAACTCCTTTATTACTACGATTGATCGTGATCGGCGCTCTTCCCACCGTCCTATGAAAAGTATGATTATATTCTGAAACTTTCTGGTCAAGAGTTCCATCGACCCATTTATAATTACCCTTCAGACTAAACTCCTTATACAGCTTAGCTTTAAGAGTTCTTATAAGTCTTTCAACTATTGATGCCTTTTTGGTGGAAAATGTAGAGTAATGATTAATATTATATTTTTGAACAACTTTTCTGAAATTACTATTATAAAATTCATTACCCCTGTCTGTTTGTAAATTGATTGGTTTACGTCCTCTTGATAATAATGTTTCAAACATTTTGGATACGGTTTCTTTAGTCTTACGTTTGAGTGGAAATGCCCAAGCGTATTTTGAGAAACAGTCAATAATCACTAATATGTACTTATAACCAGCATTCAGTTTTGAAAAAGTCTGCATATCTATTAAATCTGCTTGCCAGAGGTCATCAATATCTCTTAAAATGACGCTTCTTCGAGGAAAATTCACCCTTGCATTTTTATGAATTTCATTTACGACGTCCGCTTTGCTCATAATGTTTATTAATATTATATTCAAATTCTTTGTTAGAAATATTCTTTTCAACTTTTGTTACTCGATTCATTAAAACCGAAATGTTTTTATCTATATTCATCACCTTTTTCATACAGGCATCGATTTTGTTTATTATTTCTGTATTTATTGTATTAGATAATATATTTTCCTCCTTTATACTTAATACTTTATTAAATTCTGCTTTACAATTATAAATATCATTGTTATTTGTCATGTCTAAGACACGTTTATTTATTCACTGAGCATTAACATAATATTTCAATTTATTTTATTGCTTTACAATACCGGCTTCCTTTAATTCTTCAATAATTGATATAATTTCATTATCATGGTTGGTGTTTCCAGCGTCTTTGGATGCAATCAAAAGTTTAAGCCTTTCAATTAATTCATTTGGATCATCCCAATAAATATAATCTGTGTTACTTTTATAATGTTTTAATGCAGGTAAGTTACCACCTGTTTTAATGTTAGTGTCAAGTAATTGTGAAAAGAGAGGTTTGATAATACTGCAATATTTTATACCTTTGTCTCCTTTTAATTTTCCGTTTGGATCAAAATCTCGTTTATGTGCGTTTGTACGGGTTAACATTTCTTTGTATTCAGTTTTATCTTTTTCAGTAACAAGACTGAGATTGGGTTTGTTTCGCATCAATAGTTCTTTCAACCCTGCGGTTAATTCAAATTTTTTGTTGTCTATAGTAATAACATATTGTTTTTCAGTATCGGAAGTCTTATTTACCAAAGACAAGTATACATCAGAATTACCCATCATCAACTTTTTATTCGTGCTACGAATCCCGAATGGTATATTGATGTCCTCATATAAATCAATCATGTCTTCTTTTTTAGAGATAGAAGTGTATCATTATTTTGTTCTTGAGAAGTTTTATTACTAACATTAGAGTATTCATAATATTCTGAATGCTGATCAGGAGCAATTATCTCTTTGAAATTTTTGTATCCTATAGAATCATTTAAATTCTGAGATTTGTCACTCGTATCTGTACTTGTAGTCATGTTAATAGCTGGTTTAACAAAAGAACTTTGCATAACGAGGTTTTCTAATGGTTCAGTAATAGGTTTAAAAACTTTTTTAAATTAATATTATTTTCATGTTCTTCATTATTTATCTTCTTTATTTTGTTTTTTATGTTATCTACTGCTTTGATAAGTTGATCTTTTAAATGTGTATCCATTTCAGCAGTCTTGACACCAACCTTTTAATACGAGCACTCAGTTTCAAGTGAGCCTTCGTCAACATTTAAAACATTAAATAATGGGAAATTTAAAAGTAAATAAATGTATCAAACCCCTGTCTATATCGTCCTTTATCTAGTGTACAATCTTTATTAATTAATAAAAAGCTAAAACAATCATCCCATATAATTGAACAAAGTTCTTTAAATTTTATCCAATCCATATCGGTGTTTACATGTTCATTGTATATATGTTTTAAGTTAGTATCATCTTGTTTAAAAACAATTAAGAGATTCACATTGTCTCTTAACAGTTGCTTCGGAATTTTGGAGTAAGTTTGCGATAAATAAAAACAATCAATTTGTCGATGTCTTCCCATAGCAAAGTAATTCCTAATGTTCACTTGATTTTCACATACAACATCATCGAAAATCATGATTGAATTGGTCATAGCATCATTTGGATGGATAACGTCTTTATTGTCATTAAATATTAAAAAGTTAGCATCTGGAATTTTCTCCATAATTAGTTGGAGGTAGCGATATTTTGGCTGAAAAGCGGTCTTTGAATACAAATAGATATTTTTAAACTTTAGACCATTTTCATGTAATAATAAATTTAATATTACATTAGTTTTACCACAGTTTGAAGGTCCACATATTATACAGCGGATTGTATTAGGTAATAATGTACTATGTCTTGTATTTTTATGCACGTCATTTTCAACGATTATATTATTTACTTCCAGAGTTTGGGTATGCTTAATGAATTTCATTGTTATTATGAAAAAAATATGATATCTCAACGCTTTTTATAGGATATGTCTTAACATAAATAAAACAATTGATTAACAGAGTAAATAAATTTATTAAATTTCTGGAGATTATTACAGATAGGTACAAAAAAAAAAAAAACAAAAACAAATTTTAGTATCACATTATTATATAATTTAAAATATAGTCTTACAGTGCCCCCATGGTAATGTTTGTATATTGTCAGGCAATATCTGCCTTTTATCATCGTTGCAGTTTAAAACTACTTTATCAACTTGCTGTGAATATAAAACATGTTTGATTGATCGAATCATATTCATATTATGGGTATACACTTTTTTTGTTTGCAAAACTTTGTCAAAATGTTTAATTCTTAATTTATTCGTTATAGGTTTTGTGACACCTTTTGCTTTCGTTATTGTCTTCTTTACATTTTTTAAACAGTACAGTTTTGCTCTTAATCCAATAAATTCAGTAATTACCGTACCACCAAATTCATCTTTAAATAAACCAGGTACTTTAGCATTTAGTTTAGGTATACCATAAGGGTTATTGTGGTCATAATTACTAGTATCATATTTTGATATGTTTTTATTTAGATCATTGTAAAAGTCATCAGTAATAATGTTATAAAGAAGGCTATCAGTATCAGTATAACAGAGTTTCACGTTTTCTTTGTACGTTTTTTTAATGAAATTATAATGAAATTGATATAAATGTGTTTTTGCCAATTCTAAAACTGTAAATCCAATATAAATCGGGCGGTCTAAACAAATTTTTTCAGGACTTAATTGAACAGCCACAAAGTTTTCATTAAATATGGATACATTCTTTACATTAGGTTTTAATAATATTTTTTCTGCACCTAAGTGTTTGTTTGTTTTATTGTCATTGTCTTTCCATTTTATTGCTAATTGAACATGTAAATGTTTTCGCTTATTTTCAATTGTTTTTCCAAATATAGCATTATTTAATAGTTTAAAAAAGTCTTTTTCAAATGAAGTAGAAGCTTCTTGTCGTAATCGAGTATTTAGATCAATATATTTTTGTAAGAAGTTAGACTGTCTAAAACGTAGAATGCGATGTATTTTCTGTAACACTAACCCGTTCTTTAAACATTCCTTCAAATGTACGAAATGAATGATATAGTTGTATTTGTCATATAAATTTGCAATTAACTTTTCTGACTTCCCACCTGGGGGAACAAACCTTTCAGGTGCAAAAGGCAAATCGGCATGCAGATCGTGTAAATGATCAGGATAACTCATGTCAACTTCTAAAATGTATCCATGTTCACCGTTTTCTGGTATAGTCAGTATGTCAAAATTTCTAACCCGATCTAAAGTTAAAAACTCAAAGTCTGATACAGGTAATTTTTGTCTCATAGCATAACCATAGAGATTGTTACAATCCAGATACATCAAATATGAGGTGGGTCTAGAAGTATCAAAATCAGGGGTGTATTTATTGTTTGCTTTTGAATTCCGAAGAGAACACTGGGCTAATCCACCACGTATCCCTCTTTCTATCATCTGATATACTTCTAAGTCGTGTATTAACTGTAATTTTACGTCTGTAAACAAAAGCATAGCATCCCAACTTAAATTAGGTGCAGATACATAATAGGCTGGGTCTAGATTATAATGCTTCAAACTTGTATTTCTAAAATGTTCAAACACATCGCTTAACAACAAGACGTCACATTTTAAGTATAAATCAGTATATTCCCCTAAAGTCATTATATTAAAAGCTGACCACACAGTTTCGGCATGATTATAATCAATATCTGAGATGTGTTTAGATTTTAGAGTATTATAAAACATTTCTTTTGTCGGTAGTTTATTGTCTTCATATTTCAACCAGGAATCAATGTAATCATAGGGATAAACACCTTTACGTGTTAATAACTGAAAGTGGTGGGTATCAGTAAATTCTTTAGACAAGTTAACAAAATCCTCTTTATTCAAACTTTTGGTTAACTCAAATAAACTGGAACTAAGAAATTGAAAAGAATCGATAAACTTTATTTCAATTGGTTTGGCGCTCGATTTGTTAGTAGAATATATAGTTTTTGTTATGCTTGAATATTTTTCCTTGGACTGTGGCATTATTTTGATAGACCCGAGGTACTTTGCAAGTTCTTCTATAAATAAATGACTATCATACCCCGTCAAATTATGTAAGACAACTGGTATAAAGGAACAGATTCTGTATTTCAAATTGCAAAGTGAATGAGCTGCACCTCTGTACTCTGATGTAATGTGATCGTGATCACGGACTTTGTCACCAAATAAAAACTGCTTACAAATATGACAGTGTGTAGCATTCTCATAATTACACTTTTCTTTATATGTTAATGGATTCATAGGATTATTTTTAATTAGTATGTTGTGAATTTCATGAATATCGTTTATTAACCATTCAACAAAAACTTTTACACAATCTTCACCTCTGTAAGAAACATATTTATTCAAACTTGCATCGTGCGAGCAGCATATGTAATAACCGAAACATGTCGGGACATGCTTTTTTAGGTTTTGCGTATTTTTACTACTGTCTGAATTACAATTAATTAACATACTTTCAAAATCAGCGTATATAATAAAATTGATTTTTTGTTTACGTTCGAAGTTCTTAAATTGAATGACAGTATTTTCATTAGGTAAAACTGTTACAATTTCGGAACAATGGTGTGTTTTAAATTTATTATCGCTTTTAAAAAATTGCAAACATGAGTCACAGAAATGCATGTGGCCTCTATGTAAAGTTACTTGTCTTCTAACTAATCGTACCAGGTCTTTAATTAAACAGTAATGTCCTTTACCAACGACTTCAATATATAATAGATTAAAATGATTATTTTTCTTTGATTTGGATCTATATAGAGGACCTGTTACTGCATACTTATTATCCAATCCATATATACAAATGCTTATATCAGGGTTATTTTTTTCAAATAACTGTATATCGCTGACTGATAATGGGAATGACATTCCATCGATATTTAAAACATCTGAATAGTGCGGGTATGATTTAGTTCGACACACATTATTCTTTGCAGGATATAGACCAGCCAGTATACTCCATAAAAAGCAACAATTATCGTTGTTTTGAATATTAATGCAGCTTTTAGTATTTTTGACACTTGGGGGTAAAGGTATGTAAGTACCTCCTCGCATCGGACAATACTTGTTTACGTTAACTTCTAAATGACTTATTGCGACAAAAGACCAGCCTGATTCACGGTGCTCAAATTCTATAACTTTATTTTTTAAATGTTCAATCGTATTTTCAAACAGTTCATTGATATTTGTGTTTTCATAAATAACATCATATTTTGTATTGAATGACTTTAACTGTTGTTTGCCTGAATGAGGTAATGTAAAGTAAACGAAAAGCTCATAGTTTATTTTGATACTTTTATGTTCCCGTAATGACATTTCTACAACTTTCATAATGTTACTTTTGATATCACACAAAAACGTCTCAGGAGTTACGTATTCATTTTGTGTTGCATTCAGACGATAGGTGACTATTCTGTTTTTAAAGGCTGTTGCTATAATTTCAATATTATTCAAATCAGTTTTCAATATGCAATTCGATTTATGTAAATTAGTTCTCAAATGGGCATTGTATTCATTCTTAGGCAATTTAATTTGACATTTGTCACATTTCATTAAAATAGTTCTGGATAACGGACGGTTACGTGATCCCACTGTAAACAAAATAACACACTTTATAGATATCATTTTATTCCAAATTAGTACTACAATAGATATACATTTATAATTAATTAAAGTATGTATTATATAATACTTATATTCCATTTCATAACATAGGTAATGTAATTCAAAATGAATATGGGTAAAAAACATTATTAATAGATGTCAACAAATAAATGAGGGCTCACATCTGTGCTATTACTTTTACGTTGTGTTCAGGATAGTTGGATCCACGCATAGTTCAATCTATGCAATTGGTCCCATATTTTACAAAAAGGAATAATTCTATGTACGAAAAAGAAATAAATTCACTCTAACACGTTTGAACATTTAGTTAAAATTATTCACAGAACGTAAAAGGAATACCACAAATATCAGCTCGTTATTTATTAGTCATTTATTTATAATCCTCGTATTTTATTACAGATGCACTAATAAGTGTGGTAATAAGAGATATATACGATGGCTTAAATTGATCAATAATAATTGCTAACAAATGACGGCGCACATGTTCGGTATTCCTTTCGCGTTGCGTGAATAAAATTAGCCAAGTGTCTCCAAGCTTCAGTATTATCATCGGTTCGGTTTTTAATATTTACTACAGCATGACGCCATCGATTTACTGGTGTCACCTTTTCAATATCATCGCATTTATACACTTTGACCTCAACAAAGTGGGTGCCCTTTTTATCAGGATTTGTCTGACGAGCAAAACCGTTCGCAAGTCGTCGTGAAATGTACGATAATAATTTACCCTCCCCTGCAGGTTGGTTCGCTTCTAATCCCTCGTCATCGCTATCGGCACCGAATAGTTCCGCTGCAGTGCCGTGCCGCGGCTTCACAGGAGCTATTCTGACCCTCTTGCTCGAGCTTGCTGACGATGTCGATGGCTTGGATTTTTTCTTTTTTCGACCGCGTCAGCCTTCGGTGGTAGCGGTGGCGGTGCTGGCAAATCTTCCTCAGTGGAGGATGAGAGATACGAATCGGTATGGGACGAACGTTTTGACCTGGAAATAAAAATAAGTTACTATTAAAATATTATTAATTTATAATCTGCGTTAGAATACTACGTAAAGGCTATTTTATGGTTTTGAGAACACACAACTATCTAATATTTATGTATACACCTACCTCTTGCTCGAGCTCGTCGATGTCGGCGGCTTGGATTTTTTCTTTTTGTCGATCACGTCAACCTTCGGCGGTGGCGGCGGCGGTGCCGACGAATCTTCCTCCGTGGAGGATGAGAGATATAAATCTTCAGCGTGGGACGATGGTTTTGACCTGGAAATAAAATAAATAATGTGCTATTAAAATAATTCATTTATAATTATAATTCTCCATTACTCTAACGTTGTTTTATTTGAATAATGATTAATTATTTTTACGAGTTTGTTACTTTGCGAATATAAATAAATAAATAATATAGGATATTCTTACTAAGTCCTACAGTAAGTTTGCGTTGCGAGTACTCGCATAATAACACATAGAAAACAACCATGACTCGGGAACAAATATATGTGTTCATCACACAAACCCTTACTGAGATTCGACCCAGAAGCCCCTGGCTTAGTAGCTAGTCACTAACCAGTAGGTCAGATAAGTCGTCAAAATTATATAAGCAACATTACAATATACATTTATTCACACTTACATTGTATGATGATGATGTCCTTGTAGCTTCAGTAGAGAGAACAGTGGGTTTTCCTTGCTTCCTGTGTAGCGGAATGAATCAAGAGGATCGATCTGAGGAGCTTAAGTAGTGAAAATTCACGTGGAGCTAACGCAATACCTATATGAAATTTGTCAACGTGATTGAAAAACGCAACTCAGCACTTAGTCGGTGGAAACAATCATCGATTGCAAATCCCACAACGCAGCAAAATCAGATCACCGTGTATAATATAAAACAAATACGTGAAGGTACTTACCATATATTTTTTTTATTCATTAAATTCATTTTATGGTTTTAATCTTAGAAAAACAGACAATGTCGCGATCGGAGCTAGTATATTTTATTTGCTTTAGTGCATTATTGCTAACATCGTAAATCCAATCGTATCTCAATACAATGTGATGTCATTTTTTTTAAACGTTTGATTTTGAACTCTAATAACACAATAATTTCAGATATAAACCCCCGAAAATAAGTGAAAATATTATTTACTCTTATATATTCAACGCGATTAGTTCTACGGAAAATATGTCGGTAAGTATTTTTTTTAGAGTGAGTGTTTGTATTATTATTATAAAATAATTTCAAATTATAATGGTTACATTACTCATACGTAATTGATATAAAATAATAATTAAGTAAATACAATTTTTAATGTATGTGTCTGCTTAGCGCTAAGTCCACCTGTAGTCACCTACTTCGTTAATTTCATCGGATTTCTCTGTAACTTATGTTTTTTTTTTTTTTTTTTTTTTGTGTGCAATAAAATATTTTATTATTAATGTAACTTATTTCAAGTTTTCATTTAATTAAAAGTTAATACTCGTAGTTAACATTAAACTAATAACTTAATTATTAATTACAGGATACATCAGAACACCTATTCAACTTCGTTCCTTTGGCATCATCCCAAACTCAAAGTCAGAGTGAACGGGAGTCAGGGGTGAGACGTCTGTCCTTGGGGGTCAAGAGGAAGGCAACACCCGTTTACTCGTTTATCAAAAAACCACATCGGAATGGAGGTACAAAAGTCATCAAAATAGAAATTTACGACAGTAACAAATTGAATGAGAACTTTGAACATATATGTAAATGTAATGCCGAGCTGTGTGCCCAATATGTAGTGAAAAATACGTTATTAGACCAAGTTTACGAATTAACGCGTAGAGTAATTGACAAGATAGACGAAGGTTTGTCCTCAGATACGCCACATGGGTACACCATCGAATAAGGGTACAATTTAATGTGATTGTGTAATATGAACATAGTTCTTAAGTTAATAAACATTATAAAAGTACACGTAATTTCATTTAACTATATCCAACTTTTACCTCAATGTTAATTACCTAGAGTAGGTACATAAAACTATAAAATAATATCTTATTAAGAGAACAGTACCTAACTCATCAGTACGAAATCAAAATCATTACTCATATCGGGTAGACATTTCTATTTAGAGATTTCAGATTACATACCTCAATGTATACAAAAACTCGATTATAGTTATACGTGTTAATTACCTACTAATATTCTAAATATCCCCCTCTTAAATACATGACTTCCTTAATTGATGTAAAATTAGCACATATTTGAATAGGTAGGTAAAACGAGTCAACTAGATGTACCTAGTACAAGCATTCTCCTATCTCGCTAGTTCCATTGAATACATGACTTCTTGAATGGAGACGAAATTAATATTTGAATGATGATTTCTTGGATTGCTTTGAAAAGTATTCGAACGTGTAATATTTATTGCAGTTACATTTACCTACAATCTACAAGTATTCTGCTACCTCACTTCTTGAATATGAGACTTCTTAAGTGAACGAAAAATTTTTTAATGATCGATCGATTCGAATTAGTACCTATTATAATGTGTAATATTGGTGGTAGCTAGATGTACCTACTAGCATTATAATACCTCACTACTTGAATACGTGACATCTTGAATGGATGCAAAATGAGTATTTGAATGATCGATCGATTCAAATTAGTATTCTAATGTGTAATATTGGTGGCACCTGGTGTAGTGAATAGAATGGGTGTTATATGAAAAGTGTGCCGGAATGAACTCTGGTAAGGCTTCGGACTTTTGTAGTACAAGGTCCTCTTGCTATACTAATCTAACGCTGTGGGTTTCATAGAGTTGATGTGAATAATAATGCCGAAATATTAATTCATGCAAATATAATTCATTGGAACTAAAAACCTAAAGGCCGATTACATGGGCTCAAGGCCGGTTAATCTTAAAGTCTAGCCGCTTATGGTCTACACGCGCGGTGTTGTACGATAGACGACTACGCGTATCTTTGGCCAAAGAAAACGGGGGGAAAATGTTTGTGCACTCACGAACTCGTGGTCTCGTCGTTTGCAGCGCCGGTACCGTCAGGGTACGGGCGGAACGTCGGTGGCGGCGGTGGGCGACGAGCTCGCCGTAGTTCAGGTCGCGAGTGTGACCCGTGAAGTCCTTAGCTTGGTCGGCGGCGGACCAGGCGCCGCGCGACTCACAGCCCGGGTCCGGGAGCTGTAGCTTGCGGAGAAAGACGCCAGCGCTATCAGCGCATCGTTGACGCGCCCGCGCCAAAGGCGCCGGTCAGACGACGCCGGCAAATGATGGGGGGGGACGTGTAAAGCACCTTGAGGTCGCCGGCGCTACCGTTACGGCAGCGCTCGGCATACAGCCCACGTCCCGTCAGCTGTACTCTACGGTGTGGACTCGGGAGCCTCGCGGGCTCTCAACACACTGCACGCACGCACACTTCACACTCGATATACGTTTTCTTAGTTTACCAACACAAGGACTACGCCTGGCAGCATGTCAAGGCGCAATCAGCCGCCTGCGGCGGCGACGGGGACCGGATCAAATAATTAAAATAACGGAGCGCGCACGTCCCTGTCTCGATCCTGTACTCATCTGTCAAAACCGTCAACCGAGCCGACCCACGAAAATCTGCGTTCCGTTTGTTCGGTCCGCTCTCCATATCAGACTCAATCCTATTAAAAAACCTTGAATAAATTAAACTTCAAACCGTATCGACATTATTTATACTATTTAATAATAGTTATCACCACACGGGATTTAATAGCAATTCTTAACAAATCTTTGACCTCTTTCTATTTGTGTCTCCCCTCCGAACTACGTGAAACGAAACGCACCAACTTTTTCTATTTGTCAAATTCTGACTTATTTCTACCGTACATTCTCTAACCTATTTCATGTAACCAATATCTAATTACTTTTTTGGGAATACCAAAAGATGTGGGATGTGATCGGATTTACTAAATTCTACGTTAAAAAAGGAACATTTTGGTGTACGCAAAGTCTAGTTCTGTTTTGTAATTACTGTGTACCAAGTCCTAGAAGTTTGACATAGCCTAGTGTTTATATCGCGGCATATCTAAAGTTCAGGGCTTCTATATGGCCTAAATGAATGCAAAATTGGGAGTTCAGAAGGTAAGCCACGATTTTATATAGGCGTTAAGCTTCGGTGTATGTTTTCTGTGGAAAAAAACGGCATCGAAAACCGATGGTGATATTGAGGTTAATTTTCATATAAAATGTATGTAGTATCACTACAGTATCCCCCTTCTCGGCAAAAAGGGAGAGTACTACTCGACCGAAACAGCCGGGGTAACCGTGAAAAAAATAAGAAATATAGATCCAATCAACAATTTTTTTTTTTTTTGAATAATTATCATGCACCTATGCTACTTATTATTGTCTCTTGGACCATAATTCCTATTTCTACATTTTATTATTAAGTGTTTGAAATCATAGTGGCGTCCCACTATGGTTTCTGAAATTTTAACCTAAGGTTTTATCTATAGTTCGTTAAAGATAATTTTAAATTAAATAGTTTAATTACTATGACTATAATTACTTATAGCATAGGTATGGTATGCTATAAGTATTATAGTCAGTAGGTACTTAATACGAGCTACCTTAAGCTTCTATGGCTATACAACATTTAAGTGCCAAGTACTTTGATCAGGGTCACTTGTTGTAAGTTCACCATATTCATTAATTATTTCAATACTAAATTTAGCATGCAATATTATATACATGCTTATACCTATAGTTCTAGTATTCTACAGTAACTTGGTAACTATTTATTACTTGTTATTTACAACTTTAAATTATTTAGATAGTGGAGGCTTATTCATGTCTCACACTTCTAGTTTAAATTCCTAAGTTTTGCCTTGAGGCTTTCAATATACTAAGAAAAAAAACTTATTTTTCGTTTTTTCTCCCAAAGTATTGAGTTTTAGTCCATGATTTTGTACTACCCTGCCGGCTTAGGGTGTACAGTTATGTAAGTAATTGGTTTTAATGGGAACGTTCCAAAAAAAAATTTTTGACTTAAGTTGTCAAAATTAGTATGTGATCACATAAAAAGTGTGTTCTATGAACACTAAAAAAAATCTTGGCAACTATGGCCAAGGAAGTATGGATCCCTTTTAAAAAAAATGTGGGTTTTTATAATAACTTTACCCAAATAATAATATTTGTAACTAATTCGAGCTTACACCTTGTAGCAACTTCAGGTCATGTAACGAATTTGGAATGCATCTAATGGAATGCATGCCATTCGTCAATAGCTCACGACCTTTTTTCAACAAAATGGTGTAGGTATACCTCGTTACAATATTAATTACAATACTATTCAATAATAGCTAGGTAGGAGTGTATGTCGACTCCGCCTGCAGTTGTCAATCCGAAAGAAAAAATTAGAGACCATGGGAGTAGTATGTCTCCCTGTCAAATCCAAGTTTGCTCGGCGAACAAGTTCAGGTGCCCCCAATGTGGGCATTGAGGGTTGAGGATTGTCTGATGTGGATGGGCCGGGCGGGTGGGCTTCTGCATGAGCAGGACCCCGCGGTCGCGTGTTGACATATGAGGGGATCGGAGACTTATTGTCTCTTGTATTTACTTCTTGATAATCATCGACGTCCGACATGTTGCCAAAGACGTGGGTCCACCTGAGTCAGGTCTAGCAATAAATAAATCAATGACACTTCTGTGTTTACAGAAAATGTGAAATAAAATATAAATGCACTCTTAAAGTGAGAGTGAGAAATAATAAGTGGCTGGTGCTATGCTATTCATTCATAGCGCAGCCTAAAAAATTATAATAATAAATAAACTTGCTAGCCTGTTACAAGTGGACTCACAAATTAATTAATAAATTTATTCTATTGTCATATTTAGTGACTGATTAAGATTCAGGTAAAAAATGTGGCCCACAAAATTTCAAATTTATTAAATTTAAATTTTTAAGAAATAATACACTATGAAATCCACAGGGTAATAAAGTATTAAATTGTTTCGGGCGCCATATTGTAGTGAATAGAATGGGTGTTATATGAAAAGTGTGCCGGAATGAACTCTGGTAAGGCTTCGGACTTTTGTAGTACAAGGTCCTCTTGCTATACTAATCTAACGCTGTGGGTTTCATAGAGTTGATGTGAATAATAATGCCGAAATATTAATTCATGCAAATATAATTCATTGGAACTAAAAACCTAAAGGCCGATTACATGGGCTCAAGGCCGGTTAATCTTAAAGTCTAGCCGCTTATGGTCTACACGCGCGGTGTTGTACGATAGACGACTACGCGTATCTTTGGCCAAAGAAAACGGGGGGAAAATGTTTGTGCACTCACGAACTCGTGGTCTCGTCGTTTGCAGCGCCGGTACCGTCAGGGTACGGGCGGAACGTCGGTGGCGGCGGTGGGCGACGAGCTCGCCGTAGTTCAGGTCGCGAGTGTGACCCGTGAAGTCCTTAGCTTGGTCGGCGGCGGACCAGGCGCCGCGCGACTCACAGCCCGGGTCCGGGAGCTGTAGCTTGCGGAGAAAGACGCCAGCGCTATCAGCGCATCGTTGACGCGCCCGCGCCAAAGGCGCCGGTCAGACGACGCCGGCAAATGATGGGGGGGGACGTGTAAAGCACCTTGAGGTCGCCGGCGCTACCGTTACGGCAGCGCTCGGCATACAGCCCACGTCCCGTCAGCTGTACTCTACGGTGTGGACTCGGGAGCCTCGCGGGCTCTCAACACACTGCACGCACGCACACTTCACACTCGATATACGTTTTCTTAGTTTACCAACACAAGGACTACGCCTGGCAGCATGTCAAGGCGCAATCAGCCGCCTGCGGCGGCGACGGGGACCGGATCAAATAATTAAAATAACGGAGCGCGCACGTCCCTGTCTCGATCCTGTACTCATCTGTCAAAACCGTCAACCGAGCCGACCCACGAAAATCTGCGTTCCGTTTGTTCGGTCCGCTCTCCATATCAGACTCAATCCTATTAAAAAACCTTGAATAAATTAAACTTCAAACCGTATCGACATTATTTATACTATTTAATAATAGTTATCACCACACGGGATTTAATAGCAATTCTTAACAAATCTTTGACCTCTTTCTATTTGTGTCTCCCCTCCGAACTACGTGAAACGAAACGCACCAACTTTTTCTATTTGTCAAATTCTGACTTATTTCTACCGTACATTCTCTAACCTATTTCATGTAACCAATATCTAATTACTTTTTTGGGAATACCAAAAGATGTGGGATGTGATCGGATTTACTAAATTCTACGTTAAAAAAGGAACATTTTGGTGTACGCAAAGTCTAGTTCTGTTTTGTAATTACTGTGTACCAAGTCCTAGAAGTTTGACATAGCCTAGTGTTTATATCGCGGCATATCTAAAGTTCAGGGCTTCTATATGGCCTAAATGAATGCAAAATTGGGAGTTCAGAAGGTAAGCCACGATTTTATATAGGCGTTAAGCTTCGGTGTATGTTTTCTGTGGAAAAAAACGGCATCGAAAACCGATGGTGATATTGAGGTTAATTTTCATATAAAATGTATGTAGTATCACTACACTGGATCTTCTTTGATCAAAATGAGTAATTATTTGAATGATCGATCGATTAAAATTAGTATTCTAATGTGTAATATTGGTGGCACCTGGATCTTCTTTGATCCAGGTGCACCAATATTACACTACTCGCCTATAACGTAAGTAAATAATACCGCGAATGTTTAAAATCTTTAAGTTTCTCTGAAACATTCAGCTCAACAGATATAAACGAAGCTTTTAATTCATTTTACGACTTAACGCGTTTGTTTTACGACCTTTGTTTTCCATTGTTCTATGTAAAGTCTCAACTAATCATAAAACACCAAAATGGATAACAAAAAGTCTTAAACTCAGTTGTAAATACAAACGCACCCTACGGTTTCAATATTATAAAGACAAGACTCCAGAAAGTAGACACAAATACAAATCATACTCTAAATTACTAGCTAACTGTATAAATACCTCCCAAAAGTTACAAAATCATAATTTCATTCAGAGATCTGCAAGTAAAAGCAAAGCATGTTGGAAGATTATTAATGATGATCCAAATCAACACCTTACAAAGAAACATATAACTGCAATAAATAGTTGGAAATATCCGTGGACACAGTAAATAAAATACTAGATAGTTTTCCAATGTATATTTGTGCCGACCGCACAGGCAAACGAACTGAACCAAACTGACATGTTTACATTGTGTGACATTGTCTAGAAGACGATTCTATTCAACCAGTAGAGTTTATAATAGTGCACATACGAACTTCATAGTTAATAAACTTACGTAGGTTCTAACATTGGCCCTTGAACCAATATAAACTCATGTACATCACATACATTAAACACATAGTAATCTAAGCAAATACATTAGACACATCCGCTGTCTAAAAACAAAACATTACCTACAACACAAAAATAGGCATAGCAAAGGTATCAGTAAATTTCGTAAAGTATCCGTAACATATAAAACTACAAATAGTCAAAACATACATGAAACGGATCTAAAACAAACTATACCTTCACAAGTATATAGTATATTGCTTAGAGCTAAGTCACTTATTTAATGATACAAATAAATGACTAACAAACTTATCATGTTTTTCTTTTGCTAACGGTTTCGTTAAAACATCGGCCACCATTTCATCAGTTGATAGGTATTTTAAAACGACAGTACCTTCCTCAACGATTTCCCTGATGAAGTGATGCCGTACATCGATGTGCTTCGTTCTGGCGTGGTACATAGAATTAGCACACAATTTCAGTGCAGACTGATTGTCATTAAACAAAGTAATCCTATACTGTACCCCGTAAATTTCGAACAGAAACTTGCGTAGAAAGAGAGCCTCTTTACAAGCATCTGACAGACACATGTACTCACTCTCCGTGCTTGAAAGAGCGACTGTCTTTTGTCTCCTACTCTCCCATGAGATAGTAGAATTTCCGATTTTGAACACAAAACCGGTATAAGATCGGCGATCGATCTCATTTGACGCAAAATCAGCATCAGCATATGCGACGATGTCTAAACCTGACTTCTGAAAAGTTAAACAATGATTAAGCGTACCTTTCAGATAGCGAAGAACGCGTTTCGCCGCCTTCCAGTGAGTCTCGTCGTACGTGTCGTTGAACTGGCTGAGTGAGCTGACAGCATGCGCAATATCTGGTCGCGTACATACCGCTATGTACATTAGACATCCTATCAGGCCTCTGTAGTCGTGCGTACAATCTTTCTTTGTAGATTTCACGAGCTTCAGACCTGTTTCCATAGGTGTTCGCGCAGGTTTGCAATCCGACATATGAAATCGTTCTAGCACCTTCTTAATATAGCTTGACTGGTCTAAAGTAATCTCGTCATTCTGTCTGCAAAGCCTCATTCCAAGAATGTGATGAGCTGGCCCTAAATCTTTGATTTCAAAGGCCTTCTTTAATTCTTCTTTGATTCCAGCCGTATCTCGGCAATCCGCTGAAGAAAACAACATTATGTCATCAACATAGAGCGCAATTATAATAATGGATTTCCCGCTCGACTTGACATAAACACAAGGTTCGGAAGATAAACGTTTGAACTTCATTTTGTTTGTCAAAACGCCATTTATTTTCTCATACCAAGACTTCGAAGCTTGCTTCAGTCCGTATATGGCCTTATTCAACTTGTAAACTTTATCTTCTTGGCCCTTAATCTTATAGCCTTCTGGCTGCTCCATATAAACGGTTTCTTTTAAATCTCCATTCAAAAACGCCGTTTTTACATCAAGATGCTCGATATTCATGTTATGTTCCGTTGCTAAAGCTAGTAACGTACGTATAGTGGAATATCTTACTACAGGAGAAAACGTTTCCTCGTAATCAATACCGTATTTCTGGGTATAACCTTTTGCAACAAGGCGCGCTTTGTATCTCAGTATTTCCCCATCGAGGCCAAGCTTTCTTTTAAAGATCCACTTGCATTTGACAGGCCGTTGCTTCGCATCGCGGTCAGTCAGAGTCCAACACTTATTATCGATGAAGGATTTATACTCTTCCGCCATCGCGGCTTTCCACTTACTCGCATCCGGGCCACTCAGCGCCTCGCGAACTGTTAGAGGGTCCCCGTTGTCACTGCAAACAGTGTTTGCTATATTAGCAGACTCAAACTCACTCGTTCCATCCGTAGAGTTTTCCAAGTCTTCCAGTGTTGAATCTCCTGGGACATATGTCTCATCCGCAGGGTCATCTGGGGTCTCACTGCTGCTCTCAGAATCATCTGTTGTAATGACGCTGTTATCTTGAGCGTTTTCATCAGATATTTCTGCGGGCTCTTGGGGTAAAACGGGTAAAGCGGGTTGCACCTGAGTATTATCAGTGACAGTTACATTGTTCTACTAATCTGAATGTAACGTGAACTGTCATACTCATCTGAAGAAGTGTCATTCCAAAAAGCATGTTCTAGAAAAATCACGTTTCTAGCTTTTATGACAGTCTTCGGATTCTCCGGATCTATCAATCTGTAACCTTTTGTGTCGTCACAGTATCCGGCAAAAATATACTTCTTACTTTTGGGATCTAGTTTGTCCCGTTTGTGCTGAAGGGCATAAGCTTGACAGCCAAAAATGCGCAGGTAGCTAAGATTCTCCTTTTTACCTGTCCACTTTTCTTCTGGTGTACTGCCCATCACAGCCTTAGTCGGAGAGCGATTCTTAAGGTAGACGGCGGTGTTGACCGCTTCTGCCCAGAATTCCTTCTTCAAGCCTGCTTCCTGAAGCATGCACCTGGCTTTCTCCGTAACGCTTCTAATCGCGCGCTCCGCGACTCCGTTCTGAGCTGATGACCTTGGAACCGTGGTCTGATGTCGAATTCCATGCGCCTTCAGGAACTTCTGAAATTTAGAATTTACATATTCACCACCATTGTCACTACGAAGAACTTTTATTTTCTTATTGGTTTGGTTTTCCACGAGAGCTTTGAATTCTTTAAACATCTCAAAAACCTCATCCTTCCGCCTAAGAAAATAAACAAATGTTTTTCTTGACAAGTCATCAATGAACAACAGGAAATATCTTTTCCCACCTATGGACGGACACGGTAGTGGTCCCATGACGTCACTATGAACTAACCCAAGGATTTCCTTAGCCCTGGTCTCAGATTTCTTCGGAAATGGCAACTTAGTCTGTTTGCCTAAAATACAGGAAACACACGACTCAAAATTATTGTTGTCATAAGAAATACCAGTGACCATACCTTTTCTCAGTAACTCCATACTGCGGGCGTTCAGATGAGATAGACGTCGATGCCAAACTTGTTGTGTTGACTGGCTTCCAGTAGCAGGGATCTGTGGCGCTTGCTTCACGCTCACGGCAGCAGTCGGCACCGCTACGCGACAGTCTTTGTCTTTGTCTTTGGGTACAGGTGACAACCTGTACCCAAAGACAAAGACATAGCCTGCGAAGATGGCTCGCTACACACAGCAGAAAGAGTTTCGATGGCATCGAGTTGATAAATACCATCCCTTAAAGTAGCTGTAGCTAAAACCTGCCCTTTGTCTAAAACTTTACACACGCCAGAACGAAACACAATTTCGTAACCTTTCCTGTCCATAGCACTAACAGATAATAAATTTGCAGACAATTTAGGTACTAAGTATACATTACTTATAGATCTCACACTATTGTCCTTTAACAAAGCTTGAGCAGTTCCTTTCCCAGCTGTCAATAAGGCTTCACCATTCGCGATGTATACCTTCTTTGGTTTATCAGTAGTAAAATCTGATAAAAAACTGCGATCGTTGCAGAAATGCTGTGCCGCACCACTGTCGACGTACCAAACGTCACGGTTGGCTCCTGCGGCCAATGCAGTAAGCATCGTCTGGCTTTTCATGCCACTCTTCTTGCCGTCAGAGTTTTCTGGAAAATCCTTCTTGGTGTGTCCACTCTTTTTGCACCTGAAGCATTTAATTGGGTTTGCGTGCTTTCCTTGTTGCAAAAGCCGTAGCATTCTCACTTTTCTCATTGCGTCTTGAATTTTCTAGAAGCAATTTGGCTTTGACATTTTCGCTTGACAGTGACGTGTTCGAATTTTCTAGAGCCATTATCAACGGGTCGTAATCGCTTGTCAAGCCACTGAGTAGAATCACGGCCACGAAGTCATCTTCCAATGCCTTCCCGATGTCGCTCAGCTGTTGCGATATATCCATGACCTTGTTGACGTAAACCTCCATGCTACCACATTCGCTCAGTTTGATGGCGAACAATGTGCGTAGCAGTCCGAGCCGTCGTGACAAGCCTCGGTCCTCGTATGCCTTTTGCAGGTTGCTCCACGCTTCGCGAGCCGTCTTGGCATTTCTAATTTGTGGAAACACGGCTGTACGTTTAAGGCGATTTTCGCGAGCGCCTTCTCCTGCTTCTTCGCGTCTTCATTTTTATTTTCAGGCGTGCTTATACACTCCCAAAGATCATCGTGGATAAGCACCATCCGCATCATAAACTTCCAAGATGAATAATTCTGTATTCCAGACAGTTTTTCGATGAAAACATTCTGACTGGCAGATGCCATCTTTTGTTTTTGTTGCGAAAATTTTTGAAAATAATTTGATGAAATTTCTCGCGAACACTTCGGAAAATTAATACTATCATAGCAAATTTACTGCATGATCTGCTACCAAGTTGGAAATATCCGTGGACACAGTAAATAAAATACTAGATAGTTTTCCAATGTATATTTGTGCCGACCGCACAGGCAAACGAACTGAACCAAACTGACATGTTTACATTGTGTGACATTGTCTAGAAGACGATTCTATTCAACCAGTAGAGTTTATAATGGTGCACATACGAACTTCATAGTTAATAAACTTACGTAGGTTCTAACATAAATAAAGACGGTCATACTATCGAAAACCCTACTCAAATAGCAAATGAATTTAATAATTACTTTATTGAACGTACAGACAATAATGTGAGCTCTACCTTAAAGAACACTAATTCAAAATACATAAATAATACTGTAGACGCCGGTACTTCTTGCTGAGGTCTTTAGCTGGGAGTGGAATGATGCTACTTTAAACTTTTAAAAAATTGGTTTAATAACCAGTAAAAATAAAATTGTAAAAAAAAGGTGTCGATATCGTTTGGTGGCTTGAGGACGAGTGTTCGGTCGGTAAAGCAGCTCGCTCGCGCTCGCGCCGGTCGAGCAGGTTTCTTGCTGTACGCATGTGTGAGTGTGGGTGCGTTCACAAGAACATATGCTAGGCGTTAACATGTTGCGGCCTCAGGAACGGAGTTCGTGTCTATGACTGGTAGAGGGCACAGTCGGTTGAACGCTCGTCGGAGGGTACCCGAAGTGGTCTTGATGTCGGCTACGCGGGTCACGCCGTCGGAGCCAGGGTAGAGGCGGGTCACGCGCCCCAGCAGCCATTGGTTAGGAGGCAGCCGGTCATCTTTCACCAGCACCATCTCTCCTAAATGGAGTTGCTGTCCTTGTTTGCGCCATTTCTGTCGTTTCTGGAGCTCTGTAATATATTCTGTATAATATCGGGACCAGAAATGGGCTTTCAATTGTTGAATTCTCATGTATCGTGAGAGAGTGGGTATCGCCGCAGGGTTAGAGCTCTGAGGAGAAGGCAAAGTCGTTAGCGTTCGTCCGATTAAGAAATGAGCGGGGGTAAGTGCTGTAAGGTCTGAAGGGTCAGACGACAATGGAGTGAGAGGCCTAGAGTTCAACGTAGCCTCGATGGAAATGAGAACTGTGTTTAAATCTTGGTATGTTAAGTGGGCTAAGCCTAGGACCCTTTTTTAAGTGGTATTTTACAGATTTTACGGAACCCTCAACTAATCGGTGAAAATTTAAAATTGATAGACAACTCAGATGCTTTTGAGCCGATATAGTCACTGTTTGATTTTAGAAATTTAGACAACTCATTACATGCGCCTGTGAAACAGGTTCCATTGTCTGAGAAAATATTCTGAGGCTTTCCTCTGCGGGCAATGAATCGGTGCAATGCTGCGAGAAATGTATTACTACTTAAATCGGTGACAAGTTCTATGTGAATTGCTTTTACAGCCAGACAAACAAATATGCAGAGGTACGACTTTATGAGTCTACTGCCTCGACCGCTTCGGTTCAGAATCATGATTGGTCCAGCGTAATCGCATGCGGTATTTGCGAATACGTAGTCAGCGTGTAAACGTGGTGAAGGAAGATTACCCATTATGGGTTGAATACTTTTGCCTGCATAACGTCGACATCTAATACAATTCTCGACTATTTTTCTAGCAAGGTTTCGACCACTGAGAGAGCAGAACTTGTGACGCAAGATTGACAGTAATAGTTGGGGTGGTGCATGTAAAAACATGACATGATAGTGTCTAAATAATAATGTGGCTAAGTAGTGCCTTGCATCAAGCAATATTGGGTGTTTAGTGTCATAGTCGTAGAATGAGTTACAGAGTCTGCCACCTACTCGTAACAGGTTATCATTTGCGTCGTAAAATGGATTGAATTGTAGCAATTTATTCTTAGGAGACAATTGCTTTTTATTTTTTAACAATTCATATTCTAAGCCGAAAACTTCAAGCTGAACAATATTAATGAGATCCGATTCAGTGGATGCCCCCGTGATTAAGTCGTCAACGTAGAAGTCATGTTGAATGACTTCGGAGACTTTTTTGTCAGGACATTCAATACCTAATTGTGTCAAGCACCTTGTCGCGAGAAAAGGAGCTGACGCCGTTCCATAAGTAACTGTGTGTAATTTGTATTGTTGTAATTTTTCGTAAGGCTCAAAACGCCATAAAATTTGTTGAAGTGATTGTTGAGAAGGTGTAATATTGATCATTCGATACATTTTTTCAACATCTGCGGTAACAATGAACTTATGCTGCCGCATTCGAATAAGGATGCTAATAAGATCGTCTTGAATGGTAGGTCCGACCATTTGAAGTTGGTTGAACGATACGCCAGATGTCGTTGTCATAGACCCGTCAAAAACAGTTCTTAGCTTTGTAGATAAGCTAGACTCACGAAAAATTCCAAAATGGGCAAAAAAATACGAATGAGTGTCATTTTTAGGATTCTCATTTAACGACATGTGATTTAGTTCAATATATTCTTTGATAAATTTGCAATATAAGTCTTTTAACTGAGGTTCGCGTTTGAATCGCCGCTCCAAAGAGATGAACCTGGACAGAGCTCGTTCATAAGAATCGCCAAGTTTTCAGGCGACTCCTTTAATGGAATCGTCACTTCAAAACGACCGTCAGGAAGCCGAATGGTATTATCTATAAAGCTCTGTTCACATTCCTGCTCCTCCTTGGAAATTTGTTTACGCGGTGTGACTGATTCTAATTCAAAAAATTGAGACAGTTGATTATGTAATTGATTATCATAATGTTGTAAGTGTAAATTGATAGCATGGTTGCAATGGACTGTATTTGATTTTAATTGCAAGTTTGTTTGTAATGGTTCTGTTACTAAGTAACCCAGTTTGGTTTCCCATAAAATTGGCTTATTTTTACCTAACGGAATGTTATGAGTACCAAGTACTGACCAAAATATTCCTAATCCAAGTAGCAGTAGACACTGGGGCAGGTACGTCAAATGTGGGAGATTTAATGATTCGCGATCAATTCGGGCTACTGGCAATGGCTGAGTGACACGTTTTGCCAAGAAGCACGGCACAATTGTTTGATAATCGCTGAACATTGACGACATTAGTACGTGACAACTTTGAGACAAATGTGATTGTTGATAATTTAATCCGTCGACTGTTGTCGGAGCATTAGGGTCCCCCCACATCTAGCGTCTTGCGAGCGTCGCGTCGGGCCAACTGTATGGGCAAAGCCTGACGCCGCGTCGACGTCGCGTCGACGCGGCGTCTTTTTCCATACAGTTGGCCCGACGCGACGCTCGCAAGACGCTAGATGTGGGGGGACCCTAACTTAAGTTTTTCACATAAACTTTCAGTAATATAATTCGCGGTTGAACCGTTATCGAGTAATGCTCGTATTGTGTGTTTTTTACCACTGTGGTCTGTCACTTTAATTATGACCGTTGACAACAGCATAGAATGATTATTAATGGCTGACATTGAAATCTCTTGAGCAGGACTAGAAAACTGCTCTTCATCGTCAGTCTGTGGCACAGAGTGCAGAGCGACATCACTTGATGAAGGTGAAGGTTTGTTATTGGTATGTTCATGTAATAAACTATTACGCCGTACTCCACACGAGCGACACGGGTTCAGCCTACACGTTTTTTCATCGTGACCAACACGTAAACAATTTAAACAAACTTTGAGTGACTTAGCTTTGTCAACGCGAGCTTGCAAGTTTAATGATTTGAATCTTTGACAAAGATACAGTGCGTGGTCGTTATTACAAAACGGACAAGCATACTTGCGAGACGTGGAGGGAGAAGAGGTAGTAGCAGCGAACGCCTTCTGTCGATTATGTGTAGTATCGCTAGACCTACGTTTTTTATTACTTAATTCAGTCGATTCTAGAAAGTCAGCCCTATCTTTGAGGAAATCGTTAAACATTTTAAGTGTAGGAATCTCCTTTAACTTATTTCTATAGGATTCCCATTTATGATGAGTGGTTGTATCTAATTTGCATGAAACTATTTGAATGATAAGAACATCCCAATGCTCAGTGGGAAGGTCAAGTGATTTGAGTGTTCGTAAGTTTTTATTTACGGTATCGATAAGGTTTCTTATTGCCCTAGATGATTCTTTTGACAAATGTTCGATATTAAAAATTGCCTGAATATGATTGTTCACTAGAGACCGTTTATTATTGTAACGATCGCAAAGTAATTCCCAAGCTAACGTATAGTTATCACTGGAAAAATCTATAGATTGAATAATTACCGCGGCACTACCCTTTAGTGCGGCGCGCAAGTAATGAAATTTGTTGATGTTCGGAATTGAGTCATTTGAATGTATGAGACTACTAAATGTATCACGGAACTCCAACCAATCATGATAATGGCCCGAGAAGCTAGGCATATCAATAGTAGGAAGTTTAAGTTTTGTCTGACCTCCAATTGCAGTGACACAAGAACCTGTCTCCGAGCTGCCGCCGCCCGCAGAGGCGCCCGCCGCCGGCGCGGCGGCTGCCAGCAGCTCGCGCGCGCGCGCGACGAGCCCGAAGTACTTGCTCTCGAAAGCCTCGCGTTCTTTATACTGGTCATCTGGAATTTCCAATTCATTCTCTATATCACACTGAACGGAGTCAAATTCTGAATAAATTTCTTCGATTTTTGACAGACGGTCATTTAATTCCGTGATTTGTAATCTACTCAGACGTTCACAACTTTCGGCAGTTGTCAAATAGCTTTCAAAGAATGTAAGCTTAGATTTAAATGAGGCACGTCTTCTAATTAATTTAACATCAACCATTTTAAATTTAATGAGTTACTGGCAACTAGATGAATGAGATAACTGAGTACCTATAGGTATCAATATGAATTGCCTGTCAGTGGCAAAATAAATATTTAGTTTTAAGCCAAAAAAATCCAAGAAGATATACTTGCTATGAAGCAGTGCGATGAAATGAGTTGCTAGAAAAGTCAACAAATTAATTAGTTGCAAGGCAATAAAGTTCAAAAATAAAGATTTGAAACGATTACTTAAATTAGCACAAAAGCAGCAAAGTGAGGGTGCGCGTAAAAACTGCAAAAACCCAAGCGGTGCGAGCGCGTAGCAACAGCGAACGAGCGCGCGCGGTCCCGGCCAGCCAGGCGCCAGCCAAACAGCACCGATATTGCAATGCACTGAAACACGTGAAATAACACTAATTACGCACTTTGATAAACACAGTTCACACTCACAACGAAGCAACCGTAAAAAACCAGGGCACTCTGAAATGCTATTTGTTGTATTTATAATGATTATTAATGAACAAAAGGTATAATTCCAACCTTTGCTTAACAATAAGGAAAATGCAAGCAACAATGCACGAAACTTAGATAAGGTGATTACTGATTTAACAGAGTTAACCTGTTTATGCTGAGGATGCAAATGCAATAACACGTTAATCGAATAACGGATCGATAACGTATTTAAGTATGTATAAGTAAGAATGATTCGCAAAATAAAGGGTTTGCGAAGAACGTACAACACGTTTGCAATTACAACACAAAATAACGGATTTGTGTGCGTTATTGAAAAATAACCGTTAAAGTTATTAGGAAAAATTAACAGTAGAAACAATTTATAGGTGGGAATATTATGCAAAATGAAGGATTTGCAAATATCTTTTAACACGTTTAAAACAGCAACACAAAATGAGGGATTTGTGAGCGTTACTAAAAAATATCCGTTAACGTTATTGACCTTAACGTTACTAAAAGGTATAGGAATGAGATAAAATTACCTGCAAAATGAAGGATTTGCAAATAACGTTTAATATATATGAAACAGTAACACAAAATGAAGGATTTGTGACCGTTATTAAAAATATCCGTTAACGTTATTAACCTTAACGTTACTAAAAGGTATGTAAATATATTGAGATGACTTGCAAAATGAAGGATTTGCAAGTAGAACTTATATTATAACGTTACCACAAAATAACGGATTCGTGGGCGTTATTGGCAAAATAAGGGTTACGGGAAAAATATGTATTTGATTGGAAGACAAAGCACAAATGAACACAAATGAAGGATTGAGTTTTTAAATTAATGATTTTGGAGCGAACAAGCGGAACGAACTTACGGTTTGCCAATCTCAATTAGAACTTAACTTATAACTGATGATTCCCTGAGTCGGCGCCGTCGATCCTTTATCTTACCACTCTCACACTGTTAGGTATCTTCTTCCAACCGTATTTTGTCCTCGTAATAATGTAAATGTATCTTCGTAGAAGTCGTTGTATGTAAAATCGGATGACTCGTCCTTTTTGAAGAATCCGATCTTTGAAATGATGATTGAAATCTTCCACGTAGCAACAGCCAAGTTGACGTCAGCGAAGTATTTCCTTTGTTCTTTGTTCGTCGCTGGTAAAAAATCCGGCTCGAAGGACCAAAAATGTAGACGCCGGTACTTCTTGCTGAGGTCTTTAGCTGGGAGTGGAATGATGCTACTTTAAACTTTTAAAAAATTGGTTTAATAACCAGTAAAAATAAAATTGTAAAAAAAAAGGTGTCGATATCGTTTGGTGGCTTGAGGACGAGTGTTCGGTCGGTAAAGCAGCTCGCTCGCGCTCGCGCCGGTCGAGCAGGTTTCTTGCTGTACGCATGTGTGAGTGTGGGTGCGTTCACAAGAACATATGCTAGGCGTTAACAAATACCATTTTTCTAACTCCTGTCAGTCATAATGAAATAAAACACATAATAAAGTCACTTAAAAATACAAATTCTACAGGCTATGACGGAATATCAACAAAAATATTAAAATCATGTGTTGACGAACTGGTGCCAGTTATTACCTATCTAGTCAATTTATCATTTGAGGTGGGCTGCTTCCCAGACACTTCAAAGTTATCCGTTGTCACACCAGTGTTCAAAAAAGGAGACAAGTCCATAATGTGCAACTATCGACCAATAACACTAATTCCAGTTATTTCCAAAATATTTGAAAGAGCTATTCATACACGAATCATGTCATTTTTAGAAAAATATCAGATACTTAAAAAAGAGCAGAACGGTTTCCAAAAAAATAAAAGCACCACACTTGCCACTTTCAAACTAATAGATCAGATCGTCCGAAGTGTCGATAAAAAAAAGCCAACAGTAGTAGTTTTCTTTGACATGTCAATGGCGTTCGATTTTGTGTCACATGAGCTACTAATTCAAAAACTTTATAATCTTGGCATACGAGGACCAACTTTGCAATGGCTTAAGTCATACTTAGCAAACAGACGGCAATGTGTTGAAATAGGAAGCTCCAAAGATGCCACAATAACCCGCCATAGATCTTCATTCATGGAAAATCGTCTAGGAGTCCCACAGGGTAGTGTTCTGGGACCACTACTTTTCTTATTATATATCAATGATCTACCAGATATCACCACTCACCAATGTACACTTTTTGCAGATGATGTTATAATTACAAGTAAAGATGATAAACAGTACAATAGTGATATTAATAATACAATCAAATCAGTAATAGAATGGCTTACATATAATAATTTATCAGTTAACTTGAATAAAACCTTATACATGCAATTCCATAGCAGACAAAATTGTTCAGAAACGTTCAAAAATTGTATTTATTTTTGATCCTTATCTTCTGTATCACAATTAGCCAATTCATTTAATAATGTTATAAATAATTTAATTCACTTTTTAATAATATTTCAATAATTAATTTAATTCAAAATGTACAAATTCAATAATTATTCAAGGTTTTCTAATATTCAAATTTTAATTTAATAATGTTTCAATCAATTATATTCAAATTGCATATTTTTAAATAAATATTCAGTGCATTGTATACATTTAATCCTAAGTCAAAATCTGTTTATTCATATTTCATTAATTTCATTATGGCAACTTTTAATTCAAATTTGACAGCTTTTAGAGCTTTCAAAAACTTACGGTTTGTTACTGTTCGATTGTTCCGCTCTCCAACGACAATTCACTGTACCACTTTCTTTGTTCTTTCTCATAATTCGGAGTAAACCAGCTTTAAACTACAGTCCGCTTATCATTTAACACCTCTGCAACACCTGAGCCCAGCGAAGATTTTCTATGGTCCTTACGAAGCCTCTGAATTGTAAAAAGACAAGGCTGTGGCACCGAGTCGAGCTCCATCAATTCAACGGACTTTCTTCAACGAAGCCGTGGGTCATCCAGGTTGGCGTAGGGCACATTCAGCAACGTGCCAGTTCCGGAGCTGACACTCATCGCGTCCCATCAGTCAGGATCGACGAGTGTACACAGCATTCACCGGATACACGGAGCATCCCACTACAGTGGGAATTCACCGTAACCGTCAGTCAGTTACGGAATCCAGCCCATCCAGCACCAACCAGACCAATCCAGGAGCAATTCAGTGGAGAGCAACGGCAGCCAGATTCAATCATCCATATTCAGATCCAGGAGCAGTCAGCGCAGAAGGAGGAAGCACGAAATAGTGAGATCGTTCCTTGTCCTTCTATTCAATTCACATTCCTTTGTTTTTTTTTTTGCAACTGTTCCATCTATCCATTCATACATTTTAATTTCAAATTATACCTATTCATATTCACAGTTATTCTATCAAATTCACATAATAGTAAATTCATTGTCTTCATTGCCACAGTTTGGTCAGTACACAGTAGATATTCACACTTATTCACATAATATTCATTTTTGTAGGCATATCCTAACCTTTTAACACATTCCGTAGCAATACATAACATTTACATTCACAAATGCACTTTTAACTTTTATTCATTAATCATACAGTCAATTCAATAATCCACTAGTCTAATTTCAATTTTAAACACTAATAATCTCACGCGAACACGTTATTGAGTCAATTTTTATATCTAACTGCAGATTGCCGGTAAGGTGTAAACAAACTCATTACGTGATTACATAACCATACGTGCATCTCATATCAGCGTTGCGTTGCATACAAGTTTGAGCGCCTGAGCATTTATAATAGCAAATTTTATTCATGACGTTTTATTTAAATTTATATATTTAGGCAATTCAATTAATTTATTATGTCACAATGTCTTCTGACCAAAGTTTACACAAACTTAATTACAGGCGTGAGGTTATTAGAGGCAAAGTTACGGCCTTTCAGCAATTTACTTCACATTTGGCAGCCGAGCCACAGTTAAGCGATTTACAGCTTGCTGAATTAAAGCTACGGTTTGATAGGATAGAACATATTTATGACGAATTCAATTCAATACAGACAGATATTGGGATATTGTCTGAGTTAACAGTCGAAGGAGATATCGGAGAGGAGCAAGCTCTCTTTGAAGATGCCTACTTTGCAAGCATGTCGTCTGCACAAGTATTGATTCAAAGATATTCAAAGCCTGGTTCTACTATCAAAGTGTCGACTCAGACTTTGAAAAATAATGTAGATGACAAAATACATAATCTGCAGTCTATATTTCATACACAGGTACGCACATCTGCACCTGAAACTCCCACAGATTCAATTGTTCCCAGGCACAGTTTAACGCCAGAACAAAACGCTTGTGAGGAGCAGTTTTCGAAAGCTGATCCTGACGAGCAACCCATACAGTTAGATGAGTCGCCTTCGGTTCAGGGCATCTCATTTCAGTGTACTTCAGTGGCGTTTTCACATATTGTTCACAGACACAACCCCGATCGTGTGGCGGGAACACCGAGCAACCCCATTTACGGTCACGTTCTTGAGGGTTCAGGGTTGCTCAGTTCCATGGTTCGTCGTCACCAAGTATACATCATGATATACAAATATTACCGACTCACATTCTTTCATGCAGGGCCTCTTTTGAACAGGAAAACGGTGCAGCTCTTGACGGGCACCATATCAAGAGAGCGTGAGGCGTTAAGAGAATTCACCCATACATTTATTATTTTTGCACACATTCATACTTACACACATTCACATACATGTCATACATCACTGTTTCAAATTACGGCAATTTTTATCCAATTTAATTTCAGTCCCTAAAATCCCTTGGTTCCTTCCCATTTCCTCACAGGGCGATCCATTATTTTCATGCACATGCACAGATTGCAGCCCTCAAACTTCACCGGTTCGTGGCACTCATCTGCACGGCAACTTCAGGAGGCATGACATCCATGGCAGCGACGGCATCGCACGGCCTACATCATTTACCCTCTCCCTGTCAACACATTATTGAAGTCATAGACTCCAAGGCGGGAGCATGTTCAGAAACGTTCAAAAATTGTATTTATTTTTGATCCTTATCTTCTGTATCACAATTAGCCAATTCATTTAATAATGTTATAAATAATTTAATTCACTTTTTAATAATATTTCAATAATTAATTTAATTCAAAATGTACAAATTCAATAATTATTCAAGGTTTTCTAATATTCAAATTTTAATTTAATAATGTTTCAATCAATTATATTCAAATTGCATATTTTTAAATAAATATTCAGTGCATTGTATACATTTAATCCTAAGTCAAAATCTGTTTATTCATATTTCATTAATTTCATTATGGCAACTTTTAATTCAAATTTGACAGCTTTTAGAGCTTTCAAAAACTTACGGTTTGTTACTGTTCGATTGTTCCGCTCTCCAACGACAATTCACTGTACCACTTTCTTTGTTCTTTCTCATAATTCGGAGTAAACCAGCTTTAAACTACAGTCCGCTTATCATTTAACACCTCTGCAACACCTGAGCCCAGCGAAGATTTTCTAAAATAAAGATAAAGATTTAAATATTAAATACAATGATACGCAAATAAAAGAAGTAGATACAGCTAAATTTTTAGGCATTACTATTGATAAACACTGCAATTGGAAAAATCAAGTGGATACTGTGTGCGATAAACTAGTTAGATTCACATATGTTCTTAGAAGACTGCGTAGCATTTCAACATGGAGCACACTCCTTATGGCATATCACGGATACATAGCGTCAAATTTAAGGTATGGCCTCCTTCTATGGGGAAATTGCAGTGATGTAAATAGGGCATTTGTAGCACAAAAAAGATGTTTAAGAACAATGTGTGGGGTACTTCCGTGGGATTCATGTAAACCCTTATTTGAAAAACATGAAATTTTGACACTACCATCCATGCATATATACGAGGCAGCCATTTTTGTAAAAAAGAACCCAGATTTATTCAAAAAGGCCATTGATGTTTACCAAAGAAACACACGATTTCCGGATAAACTTGTACTAGATTTCATTCCAAACAGTTCCCTTTTTACAAAAAATAGTTATTATTTATGTATGCAAATATTTAATGCACTTCCTGAAAATCTTAAGCCCCTGCCTCTGAAACAATTTAAATTCAATTTATATATATGGCTGAAAAAACAAGTGTTTTACTCTATTAATGAGTTTCTACAGGCTTAATAATAGTAATAATGTTAGTATAGTTATAGTTTTAAGTACCTACCCAACCTATGTCTTGTCCACTTATACAAGCAATGTATTTTAGATTAAGACCACATTTTGCATGCCTAACCAGCAAAATATGTCACTGTTCAGGAACCTTACCATTGTCACCTTGTTGTACCATATTTTTTGCAAATAAAGAATTTATTATTATTATTCTCCTTTATTTATCTCTTTTCTTAGATTAGGTTTTTTACAATATGAGTATAAAAGTAAAATAAAATAAAACACTTACAAAACAGTATAAAACACATTATAAAAAACCTAACCTAGGGTGCCGCCAGCAGCGGGGCAGGGCCCAAGCTGCCGGTGGTTAGGGCTGCAGAGAGAGGAACCGTCGGACTATCCGCGCCGTGTCCAAGATCACCGCCTTCTGCATCTGACTCTTGATCCAACCACCTAGCGAGAGTCTCTCGAGATGTTGGTCGAGACTCTTCGCTATGAGACCGTTCGCTGAAACGACTATCGGGACAATGATCGTCGAATCAACATCCCACATAGCGGTTATCTCGTAAGCCAAGTCTAGGTACTTACTGGACTTGTCCTTCTCGGCTTTCACGAGATTCTCATCATGGGGGATGGTTGCGGCGTCTCATCACGGCGTTGCGATCGATCTATTATGACAATGTCAGGCTTATTGGCTACAATAGTCCTGTCAGTGATAATAGATCGATCCCAATAGAGCGTGGCACGACTATTTTCGAGAACTGGCGCAGGTATGTACTTGTAGTACGGTACTTCGCGGTCCACAAGACCGTATTGAAGAGCAAGCTGCTGGTGAATGATCCTGGCTACGAGATTATGCCTGTGCAAGTACTCACCGTTAGCTAGATGAGAACAACCGGAGATGATATGCCTGAGTGACTCTCCGGGACGGCGGCATGCCCGACAAATGTCGACCGTACCGTCCTTCAGGATATATTTCCGGTAGTTGTTCGTCATCATAACTTCGTCGGCAATTGCACAGGCAAAACCCTCGGTTTCTCCGAAGAGGTCCCCGAATCGTAACCAGTTCACCGATGCGAGCAGATCTACATCGGGTCCCGTGAGGGCCTTGTAGAACCGCCCGTGTAGCTGCTTGCTCTCCCATATCGCCCTGCGGTCCGCAGTACTTAGTACCACAGGTTTGCGCCAGTTCTCTTTCGCCAAGGAGAGCGGCGTGAGGTTTCCGTCCACTGCCACCACATCACGATGCATCCCACACTCGTTGTTAAGGAAGTAATTCCTGAGATTGTACACCTCACGGTTGTGGAGATCTTTGGCGTTTAGGAAGCCTCGACCTCCGCACCTCCGTGGGATGTACAATCTCATAACAGACGAGCGCGGGTGTAACATACGGTGTGTGGTAAGCAGTGAGCGGACCCTCCGATCCAGGGCGTCCAGCTCAGTCTGGGTCCACCGTAGTATGCCAAAGGAGTATGTGAGTAGAGGCATTACCCAGGCGTTAAAGGCGCGCAATTATTATTATTTATTATAATAAATAATAAAATACACAAACATAATTATATATTTTTAATAAAAACATGAACTAAATAAGGATTTTTTTTTCCTAAATTTCCTTAACTATTACAATAACTATACCTTGTTATAAACTTGACAATGTCAAAAATGCTGGACGTTCAAACCATCCACACATTCCCTGCATAATTGGCAACGTCCAACATACGTGACATATGATATCTCAGAAATTATCAATCTAAGATTTCTTTTACTATTTTTCTACTATTTTAAGTCACAAAAATATTAGTAACATCTGTTTTGGTATAAAAAATAAAAAAAATACCGTCGTCGATTAAAGGGTTAAGGCGACTCCGAATTTCACAAGGACTCAAGCAAGACTGGAAAAAGGAACTACTTGTCTACTTATCTGCATACCATTCCACCCCACATAGTACCAGTGGACTTCCACCTGGAAATGTGTTTCGCGGGAGAAATATAAGAACCAAACTGCCAGAAGTATCACAAAATATAAACCTTGAAGATGAGACAATGCGTGATATGGACAGATTAAAAAAGGATAAATTCAAACAATATGCTGACAGAAGAAGGCATGCACAAGAATCTGAAATTCGTCCTGGGGATAAAGTCCTGGTCAAGCAAAGAAAGGAAAACAAATTAGGAACCTGTTTTGCTCATATTAGACGATCATTACAGCCATTCATCTTACGAAGCATATACGTTCTGCCGAGAAAACTTCATCGTTGTTATCTTTATTCCATCCCACACCTCGCACAGGATGCAGCCCCTAGATGTTTTTGATGATGAAGACTTCCTGGCCTCAAACTATTTATTGGGTAATGGAAATGACTCTGTAACTGTGATGGATTTGCCCACCACACTAAATCGTTTGGACCAAAACGAAACTGTGGACCAAGAGATCGACCAGACTCCAAGAGATCGATCAATAACGACCTGAGGTCGATAGTCTGCCTGGAACTAGTGGTGCGGTTCAAACTCAAAGAGATTGTCACTTGAGGTCAATAGTCTGCCTAGAACTAGTACTACGATTCAGACTCAAAAAGATCAAGCAGTAACTGCACCTGAAGTCAATAGTCTGCCTGAAACTAGTGCTACGATTCAGACTCAAAAAGATCAAGCAGTAACTGCACCTGAAGTCAATAGTCTGCCTGGAACTAGTACTTCAGCTCAAATGACTGCAAATCTGGCTGACATTACAAATATTCTTCCAAGAGAGAACATTGTCATTGTGACTCCGAGTAAAACTATGTTAGCTCCTCTTCCACTTCCGAAAACGACCACTAAACGCGCAAACACCAAACAGCATTCTGCAATCTTGACAGCAACACCTATGAAAGAAGCACTACTCAACAAGCTAAAAAAGAAAGCGGAGAAACAAATAAATCTAAA
This sequence comes from Leguminivora glycinivorella, assembly GCF_023078275.1. Classification (NCBI taxonomy): domain Eukaryota; kingdom Metazoa; phylum Arthropoda; class Insecta; order Lepidoptera; family Tortricidae; genus Leguminivora; species Leguminivora glycinivorella. Next base: position 11,901,862 of record NC_062988.1, read on the forward strand.
ACAGAAAGTTACTAAGGCTAAGAATAAAACTACTAACCAAAAAACGAACAAAAAAGCTAACAAAAAAACTGAAAAACAAACCAAAAAAACAACTAAAAGGAAAAACATTAAAATTAAAAAAAGACAGCGCAATAACACCATATCATCGCCCGCTGAAGACTTTTCGTCTTCAGATGAGGAACTTTTGTCTAAGAAGCGAAAGAAACTCTCATTAAAATCTCCTGAACCAAGTAACGAAACATGCTCAATTTGTAAAGAGTTCGGAAAGAATGAAGTATGTATGGTATAGATGCCGTAGTTGTGGGCAGTGGACTCATGAAGATTGCAGTGGTGCTGATTCTCCCGATTCCTATGTATGTGATAATTGCGAAAGCAAACGTAGAGTTCTCAGACGTCTCAATCTTTAATTTTAATTTTCAAAACAGAAATACAGTTCCTACTCGTATGTGTCTGAATCTGTGGTTTTTAAAGTAGAAATATAAATATTAAATAATATGTTTTTTTTTATAAAGAAGAGTTAATTTTGGTTAACATATAAACAATGTTATGGTAAATTTTGGTTTAAATAAAAAAAATAAAGATTATAGAAATAAAATGTCCTTTTATTTTGTTTTGGTACTTTTAAGAAGCAAACCTGTGTTAATTATATATGACCGGTAAAACCCCAACCGTAGACCGTGCGGGTAATGGCAGTCAACGAAGGGTTTTACAAAATTATGAAAAAATAAGCAACCCATAATATATGAGTAATGTGCCCCATATATATCTTTTATATATGAGGAGTGTCTTTTCAAAAGGGCTTATTTCCATTTTTTCTTTTTTTTAAACTATATGAATGCAGTTTTTCTTAGCATAGAAAATTACGCGTTGTTTTGAGATAAAAGTTCAAAAAGTCTCGCCTTGATCTTTAAAAATAAGATTAACATCAAAGTTTAGAACACATTTTGAAAAATGTGTAATGATTATTTATGTGGATAAACCAATGTATGTATTACAACAACATTCATATCAACTAACGTTAATACAAAATCCAAAAATAAAATAAAACTATTTTAAAATAATAACATTTACGCTACAAGGCCACAACAAAAGGGCTTAATTCCCAAAAGTTCGCATCAAAAGTGCTTAATTCTCAAAAACTTATGGTAATTAAATATTTATTTAGGTACACATGTTATGTTTGATGTAATCATAGCATTAACGTCAACTTACAATATTACAATTTTGCAAATTAAATATTAATTTCAAAATCAATACCGTGGAATTATGTTTTTCTCGATTTCCCAAAAAAGTTACAAGTGGAAATAAGCCCTTTTGAAAAGACACTCCTCATATGATATAAGTTATGTAAAAAATCAGGTACCTGTACCGTAAGTGCTTGAAATAAAAAAAAAATGGATTACTGCTTAACCCATTCGCAAGGACTGTCGAGCGTACACATCACGCCGGGCCACCATACAAACCGTTTTTAGCTAAAACGCGTGACTCAGCTCATGGGTCTCTTGTCTGGCGCGAACGCAAAATAAATTGCCGCTTATGAATCCGGCCAGTTGAACAATCTTATGCAACATTTTTACTAACCAACTGTTTTATGTTCATATTCAAAATAAATGTATTTACTAATTTGTTGCTATTTGTAAGAATGAACATTTTATAGTCTGACCAGAAATATATGATTGTCAAGAGGATGCTGTAAGCTGTTATTCTCATATAATTAATTAATTATACGGTTCAGAAAAGTATTTAAAAAATATTTATAATGAAATTCCGCAACTTAGCGCGTGATTATGTATATTTCTAGTCATCCATAGCCAAGGTCACAAAAATCACAAAATACGAAATCACTGAAGAGCACTGGGACGAGTATAAAGTCGCCAACGAATAAATCGTGACTAAATAGAATTTCCCATATTACTCTAAAATACATCCTAATAAAGGGGATGGGAAAAATAATTTCTTGAGTTTTTGTCAAAAATACCACGTGAAGGATGAGACGACCGCTTAATCCGCCGCCGCTCAGATGCATTCATTATTTATTGGCCAAGTGTCACCGATAATCTTACATGTGGCCTGTCATGATCTTTGTTTTGGTAAACGTCATTATAATAGAAACAATAGAGCACTTAAAAACTGTTATAAACACCACGCAAATGTTTAGAAAAAAAATTGTCTTGTAAATATTTGTCACACACTTTTATGATAATACAATAATTACTATTTACTTAGACTTATATTGACCGGGATATAGACCGTGATTACCTTTTTGAAAACCTAGAAAATAACCGTGAATCATTCAAAACTCTAATTACTATTTAGTTTGTGACTGTTTAAGCTGTCCTGTTTTTGTAATGAAACAAAAAAATATAGCATAGTAATATGTTTGGCTCTTAGAAATGTTGCTTGCTGCCATCCAAACAGTAATCCGTTGTAAAATGGTACAATTTGCAACGAATTTCGTCATGAAATAAGCTTTAAAACAATGCAATAAAGTTTATTATTGCGTGCTATGAAAATATGTGTAGATTTAACAAGTAGCGCCAGGCCACGGTGACCCATACCTTGAGTCGGGTCTATAACTTCAGGCATATTATATGTATTATTTATATTTTTGAAATGTGGATTCATCCATTTTCTTGGAACACGTATGTATCTCGAATTTCAGAATATTTACTATATTACACTTATAACAAACCAAACTTGAATATTCTCGACCCCATTTCACTAAAAAAAAACATGTTTAGAATTTTTTTTTCATTATTACCTTATGAAAATGGTTGTTAGCTCAAACTATACTTACATTATTACGTTCATATTACGTTTTGTTTATGTTTAAATCAGAATTTATTCAGGACTCACATGCGAGTCATCGGCCCTGCGGAACTGTTCCACCATGACTCATAAGCTGAGTTGATGGCCCTGAATGGGTTAAGTGACCGCCATTCCCCCATCTTACCCTAAGTACCACGTTTTCCCCCAGTGAACACACGGTAATCTGGAAGAGTGGGAATTCTGTAGCAGCACAATCACCTGAAGGAAAAATTGTTCAAAGAAACTCTTCACAGTTTAAACCCGTTAAGGATAGAGATCTGAGTAGATTTGGTAAAGAAGCACATAAGAAGAAAGAGGATCTACCAGATATGACTGAGACTTTGCCAGCTATGACAAATAAAGATATACCGGACGTGACAAATGACACTGTAACCGACTTTAATACTAAATCTTTACCCAAACGACAGAGGTATGCACCTGTTAGATATAGAGATTTTGTACTCAGTCTTATCCTAGAATGTATGAACCAATTACCAAAGTAAAAAATTGAATAATTATAATTACCCGTAGGACATGCTGATAGATTCAGCATTGTATTGAAGTTCTCAATGATGCCAAGGGTATTATAAAAATAAATTATATCCTGTTCACATGTTTTGTACATGATACTTAATGAACACTTGTGTATTTAATATAGATTTCGTACTCAGTCTCATCTTAGAATGTATGAATAAATAAAGTGGAATTGTAACATAATTACCCGTAGGACATGCTGATAGATACAGCATTGTATTGAAGTTCTCAGTGATGCCAAGGCCCAAGGGTATTATAAAAATAAATTACTCATATCATGTTCACATGTTTTGTACATGGCAATTGAACACTTGTGTATTTAAGTAATAAATTTCACCTATTGTGTTATTATATTTTTACTTTCTGCAGTTGTAATATGTATCTTCAGTAATTGCTTGCAAATTTTGTTTTATTAAGAAAGAAAGAGATTGTAGAGTCCCATCACTATGGTAATGGGCACATCACTATTTTGACAGATAGAATGGTATCTAGGAAAGGACGGCGGATCTTGTCATTATTAGATTCATTAGTTAAATCTGAAATAATCTGAATATTGATGTAAACTATAAAGGTTTATGAATAAAGACAAATCTGATTTAAACAGAGTGTTTTACAGGGAGCATTGGCTCGAATTGGTCTAAGCGTGTCTACCGCGTGCCTATAACACATTAGAAATGCGACGACTGCTAAAGGAGCATGGGATAACCTCAAAACTGTTTTTGAGAACACGGGTTTGTACCGACGGTGCTGCTACTGAGACAACTGCACCGAATAGAATATACACAGTTCAACTCCATGTCTCGTTACCTTGAAGCTGTAATGTCGCTTGTCCATCAATTAGCAGATATTGACAAGAAAATAGATGACAAAGAAGTAGTTGAACTTCTTCTTAGTGGACTACCGGATGAGTATGACGCTCTGGTCAGCAACCTGGAGACCGCAAATATCACCGACAATAAACTCACCGCTTACATGGTAAGGTCTCGCCTTCTACAAGAAGAAACGCGGAAAAAGGAAGGATCTTCCGTTGATGAAGCCGCCATGTTCTCAAAGCTCTCATAGCTATTTTTACCTAAAATGTTTGCTGGGTATATCAGCCGAAGGTGTCGGGGACCTGCCACTGGGGGGCGTTATCAATAAACTTGAGAAGGTATGTTCCTGATTTGTCCGCTAATCTTTTATCTGTTAGTAAATTGTGTGATATAGGCTATACTGTAGTTTTTACCAAAGAGAAGTGTATTATATTATATTTATAAAAGTTGTAAACTTCATGGCAACCCTCTTACCTCTGCATCATCTGCTAGATGTGGTTTATAAGAATGGGATGGGTGGAGTCATAGGAAAGGGACTTGACATGTTCTTACAAAGGTAAGATTCACAGAGTGCTAACGTAGCTGTTTCTAATTTGCCTTATAATCTTTTGCATTCCCGTTTAGGCCACCTAAGATTTAAAAATATGTGTGCTTTAAGGGATGATCCTGCAACTGGCATAAAATTTCAGGAATCTGAAGGTGCGAAGTGTGAGACCTGTCTGCTTGGGAAGCAAGTTACTTTGCCGTATTCCGTAGGCGACGTTTCACGTGCGCAAAGGTCATTGCAATTAGTGCATAGCGATGTGGCAGGCCCATTTCAGGAGGACAGCATTGGTGGTGCGAAGCTTATGTTGACTATGACTGACGACTACACCAGGAAGTCACATGTCTTCCTCATGCGGCTCAAATCAGAGGTAATTAAACTACCACCACTAAAGGGGCAATCGTCAATCGAAAACAGGGTCTGGCGGCGGAAAAAAATGAAATTCGATGAAACTGACGATATGATTTTGTTCAAGTCTGTGCATACGCACGGGGCGAGGAGCGCGGGACGCAGCGACACCGGGCGGGCAGTTCACGGCCGCGGGAGCCCGCGGCCGATCAGTCAGCGAGTCACCTCGGAAGCGCGCATACGCCGCTCGGGGCAATATTTTGTAAAAATTTTCATATTATCGTGTTTAACCTCAAACGTAATAAATCCTTATTGTTAAAAGTTTGGAGTTTTTTATTGTTCGCACGAACAATAGTGGCGACCGTGGGAAGAAACTTGCTATAACATTCGAATTTTAACCGTTAGATGTAACGGTTTTTAACGACTCGCTGACTCACCGACTCGAAGAACAAAGAAGAATTGGTGGTTGCGTTGCTGGAGCCTGCAAGAACAATCTACGGTGTCTACGTTGTGTCTGCGGATCTATTCCGGGGGAAGTAAGCCCAATTCATTATATTCCTTTGTTCCGATCCTAGTTAAAGAGAAATTGTTTCAATTTGTGTGACTGCTTTCTTGCATCTTGAGCGTTAGGTTTATTCCTAATCTAGCTTGCCTAAAAGACAAGACTATTAGCTGCACGCAAATGTGCTTATCTTCTTATGTTCTTCTATTTCTATAAGATTTCGAAGTTATTTCAAAGCGTTACTTAGCCTGGTTTGCCTATTATTCGCACGAAGTTTGCGCTTTCGATTAAATAAGCATTGCACAATCAGCACATACTTATTATTGCATTAAATTTAGGTATAATTAAGCAATTAAAACTGCTGGTTTCAAAGCTGAATTAATTAACGTACATAAAAAAAAACCGTTAGGGTTTAAATTTTGAATGGTCATTGTCAGTGTTTCATTGTGGTTTGCCGACTATTTCAGCGTTCGCTCGGGTTCAACGCGAGTGAAGCGTTTGCTGGCTGCGCTGGTTAGCTGTGTGCGCGACCAGGGCAACCATCTACTTCGAGCCGTCACTGCTGGGACTGGACTTACTGGTTAGACTTTTCGCTTATTTATTGTTCGGTGTTTTTTAAATTTGACTTTGCAATTATGTCACCAACGGATGGAGTAGTAAAACCTGAGGTCGAATTAGCTAAATTAATTAAACAACGCGGAAGTATTAAAGGTCGGCTGACTAAGTTTAATGATTATTTAAATAATTTGTTAAAGTGTAAACCTGCCATTTCGACTTCAGCAAAGTATAAAGAGTTGGAGTTAAAGATAAATAAGTTACAATCTGTGTTGACTGAGTTTGATGACATTCAAGGTCAAATTGATTTGCTGCATAGCGATCCTTCAGAGCAAGCGCAGGAGCGCGATGATATTGAGAACCAGTTTATGTCGTGTTTAGCGGTCGGTCAAGACATATTAGATAATTCGTCTTTCAATAACAATGCGCAAGCGGTTCGTGATGATCAGTCTATGGCCAGCTGTCATTCGAATTCGTTCACGGGCATTAAGTTACCTACCATTAAATTACCGGTTTTCGGAGGGAGTTATTTGCAGTGGCTTGAGTTTAAAGACAGTTTTGTGTCCATGATACATAATAACAATAGCATTCCATTGATAAATAAGTTTCATTACCTACGCTCTTCTTTGGAAGGGAGCGCGAGTACAGTAATAAAGTCGATCGAGTTCAGTGCAAATAACTACAACCTGGCGTGGGACCTTTTGTGCGAACGGTTCAATAACAAAAACATATAAATTAATAACCATTTGAAGGCATTATTTAGCTTTGAATGTACCTATGTCAAAGGAGTCTTTCAAGGCTCTGAGGTTTGTTGTTGACCATTTTTCTAAACATTTGCGGGCTCTTGAAACACTAGGGCAACCTACGGACAAATGGGATGCGCTTATTATTTTTATGGTTTCTACCAAATTGGACGTAACAACAAGCAAGAAATGGGAAGAATTAAAATGTAGTCTCAAAGATTTGCCAACTTTAAATGAATTTTATTCATTTTTGCGCAGCCGCGCTGATGTTTTAGAAACATCCTATAGTAATCATTCCGAGAAGACTGGTCACCCTAAATTTGAGTCTCGGGAACAAAAACCTAAAGGTCAAACAACTCAATATAAAAGTTTTGCCACCACGGTTGATACGAAGTCAAGCATCACGTGTGATTTGTGCAGTCAAGGTCATCGTCTATATGAATGTCCCAAATTAAAAGAAATGAGTATTGAAGACCGATTTGACGAGGTATCTAAGCTTCGAGTGTGTAAAAATTGTTTTCATAAAGGTCACAATGCATTTAAATGTAATTTGCGAGGTTGTTGTCGAATTTGTAAAAAGAAACATAATACGCTGTTGCATAGACATGGCGATGAATCCGAAAAAACGTCCCCTAGTACTTCTTCAGCGCCGGTTGTCCTCTCTGTGGTATCTGAGGAATCTGACGGTCCGGGGTTGTTATGTACCGCTCTGGTAAAGGTAGCTTACAATGGGAAATCATATACAGCACGTGCGTTTCTGGATCCCGGAAGTCAATCTTCATTTATTACAAAGGCGTTTAAAAAAGGTTAGGCATAGCTACAAATACCGAGTCCATAAATATTACTGGAATAAATAAAAATGTTACTCATATTTCAGAAGCATGCAGGCTTCAGGTAGGTTCTCGGGTTCGACCGTACGATATGAACGTTAGGTTTTTGGTGATCCCGGATATTACAAGTGTTTTGCCTGAGTGTCCGATAGACACAACTTCATTTGAGATACCAGGTGACATAGAGCTTGCAGACCCGAGATTTGATTCTCCTTCTGAGGTAGACATTTTGTTGGGATTAAAAGTATACTGGAAGCTGGTCATACCTGAAATTAGGGAGTTAGGTGAGAATAAACCGGTGTTGCAAAATACTCAGTTAGGATGGCTAGTGGCAGGATCGGTACCCAGTAATAATTCAACAATGTCAACGTCCAACTTGGTTTGCAACTTTAGTCAGGAAATTCGCGATTCACTTGAAAGATTTTGGTTAATTGACGATTTACCTTCTGAAAAAACTTACTCTCCAGAGGAGCAGCTCTGTGAGCAGCATTTCGTAGAAACTTTTTCTCGATTGCCCAGTGGCAGGTTTTCTGTTCAAATTCCTCTAAAGGAAAAGCCTGAGGAGTCATTAGGGCATAATTTCGACACGGCAAAAAAGTGTTTAGAGAATTTAGAGAAGAAATTCGTTAGGTATCCTAACCTAAAGCAAAAATATGAGGAGTTTTTGCAAGAGTATAGCAACTTAGGTCATTTAACGCAAATTGAGCGTCCCAAATTTGGCATATATCTGCCGCATCATGCTGTAATTCGTGAAAATCGCGAAACTACCAAATTAAGAGTCGTGTTCAATGGATCATGCAAAACGTCATCTGGAAAGTCACTGAATGACATTCAGCGGGTAGGACCTGTCGTACAGAGTGATTTGATGTCTCTGCTATTGCGTTTTAGACAGCACAAGTTTGTTCTAGTAGCCGATATAGAGAAAATGTATCGTCAAATTGAAGTAGATCCATCTCAGCGTTATTTGCAGCTGATTTTATGGCGGGATAATGAAAATGTACCCATACAAGTTTTTCAACTTAACACAGTAACATATGGGACTTCTTCAGCACCATTTTTAAGTACGCGTTGTCTTTTACAGTTGGCAAAAGAGTGCCCAGACGTTATTGTATCAAATGTGATAAAAAATGACTTCTATGTAGACGATCTAAATACAGGGGCCGACTCTGTAGAAGAATTGAAGCATATTACTCACGGTGTAGTAACAGCTTTAGATTCTGCCTGTTTGCCGTTGCGAAAATTCCGTACGAATTGCGTGGATTTATTCGAAGGCAACGAAAACACGACATCGCCTCTTGATTTATCTAAAGAGTCTAGTGTTCTGGGTCTTAACTATTCGCCAGTGTCAGACACATTGCAATTTTCAAGGGACCAAGAGCCTGCACGGGAATGCACAAAAAGGTCAGTCATTTCCACTACAAGCAAAGTCTTTGATCCGCTGGGACTAGTGTGTCCATGCATTGTAACTGCTAAGATTCTGCTTCAGCACCTATGGAGCGTCAAACTTGATTGGGATCAGCCTGTTCCTGACGAGTTTGCAAAGAGTTGGTCTAAGCTGGTGAAAGATTTTGCACTTCTGTCACAAATAACGGTACCTAGGCGTGTGTTAGGTGATGATTATAAATATATCGAATTGCATTGCTGTGTTGATGCTTCTCAAAACGCGTACGCCGCTTGTGTCTATTTGCGTTCAGTGGCTCATAATGATGAAGTCACCGTTAATTTATTATGTGCAAAAACCCGTTTAGCCCCAATAAAACCGATCACAATTCCTCGGCTGGAGTTATGTGGAATGCTCTTAGGAGCGAGGCTGTGTGACAAGGTTTGTAAGTCACTACGTTGTGACATACAACATAAAACCATTTGGACCGATAGTACTGTCGTGTTAGGATGGCTTAAGGCTCAGCCTCAAGATTTAAAGGCTTTCGTGTGTAACCGCGTAAATGAAATACACGAGTTAACGCAGGGTTATACTTTTAATCATATACCTACTGACAAGAACTCTGCAGATATCGCGTCCAGAGGTACGGACCCCAAATCCTTACTTTCTTCTTCACTTTGGTGGACCGGGCCACCATTTCTCAAGTCTGAGCCTTGTGACTGGCCTATTCAAAATCATACACAAATACCTACTGTTGATTTGCCTGAAACAAAACCTTTAAAAATAATGTGTCACGCAGTAGTCACAGATGATAATGTCGTGCAGTTTGACAAGTTTTCTGACTTTAGCAAAATGAAGCGAGTTTTCGCCTATGTCTTACGCTTCATTAATAATTGTAATGCCGGCTGTACACACTCGCCGAGACACCCCGAGACTGACCGAGAAGGAGTGTGTACATGATGCTCTCGCCTTGTCTCGCCCGCTCGGTTCTCGCCTCGGTTCGCCTCGGCCGCGTGTCGGTTTTTTGCGGCCGAGTCAAAGGGTCTCGTCCGCTCTCGCGAGGTAAACGAGACCAAGCATGTACACACTCGTTCATTTAGTTGCCCGCTTACTGTATTTGTGTAAAGACGTGTTCGCTATCGGTTAAAATGTGGTCTAACGATCGTGAAATAGAATTTTTAGAATGCTATCAAAATGAACCTGTGATTTGGGACCCAAAGCATTTAAAACATAAAGATAAACAATTTATTCATGATGCTTGGGTGCGAATAAGCAACATGATAGATATTCCCATTGAAGAATTAAAGAAGAAGCGGGATTCGCTTATGGCCACGTACCGGAGCCTTAAAAGAAAAATTAAGGTATCCATTCAATCCGGAGCTAGTGCTGATTCCGTGTATAAACCTATATGGTTTGCGTTTGAGTTTATGGACTCGTTTTTGAAGGAAACCGTTATTGGAAAAAAAACAATAAATACAGAGGAACAGGTAAGCTTTATTTATTTTTTTATTCCACAAATTCTATAGTAAGTTAATTAGCATTATTTTTGTGCAAGTTGAAGAAATAATTTGTAAATTCATCTCTTATCTGATTTGCATTCAATGAGGATCTTCTTGGTATTACTTGTAAGGGTCTGATGGCACATGTGTCTTCAATTTCGTTCCTCCATGACCCCGGCGATACCAGTTCATTGTTTTGGTCGTAAACATCTATAGTACCAGGAGGTGTGTATATTGACGATGAAGTAATACTCTTTCTTAAGAAATTGTGTAGTAGTACACAAGTCATAGTAATCACAGTTGTTTTTTCTGGGCTCAGAAGTAAAGGTTTTCGAAATACTCTGAATCTTGAAGCTAGTATCCCAAACACATTTTCAACTGCAACGCGTGAAGACGAAAGTTTCTTATTAAATATACGTTTTGCAGTTTGTTCATTATGCCTTCCAGGATATGGCTTCATCACATGAGTCGTTAATGCAAATGCTCCGTCTGCTAGAAAAACATATGGGACTTCTCTTGTTCTACCAGGAAGTGGTCGTGGTGTTGGCAAGTTTAAATTATTTGAGCACATTTTTTGCCATAGTCGACTATTTTGAAAGACACCACCGTCACTAATTCGACCCTGACTTCCGATTTCAGCAAAAACAAAATTATAATTGCCATCAACTAAAGCAAGGAGTACAATGCTGAAACTCCTTTTATAGTTGTAGTATTCTGTACCACTATGTACAGGAGATTGCATGACGACATGTTTTCCATCCATAGCTCCCAGACAGTGTGGAAATTTCTAGTTGTAGCCATGATTGGGGATCCTGTGGCAGCTGTAAAATAAATATTCTTTATTACTTTCAGACTCCACCTACACCGGAAAGTCAAGACGAAAACAGTCAGAATGCAAATACAGGCAATGATGGTCAGGCTGAACATGATTTGCCTCAGATGCCTACTATACCACGTCGTCGAAAAAATCCTATAGAATTAGAAGAGGCTGGTAAAACAATGAAGGAAGCTATGAGTTCTCTTAATAAAGTTCTCAATAAACCGCAACAGTCTGAAGACGACTATGATCGTTACGGGAAAATCTTGGCAAATAAACTACGTAAATTATCAGAAACAGAAAGTGTGCAAATGATGTACGAAATAGACGGATTATTTATTAGACGACTTCCAAGTATATCTCCACACAACATACAGCCATCATTGGCTTCCGGTTACGCAGCACCCTATTACCAAAGGCGACCATCCTCAACTTGTACATCATATTCGGAACCAGCTAGAGTTCAAGTGTCACTTCCAAGTACATCTCCACACAACAAACGGTCATCGTCGGCTTCCGGTTCGTATTCGGTGCTAAGGGACGAAATTGCTACCGAACCTCCTACTATTCGTATTTTATCTAATCAAATTGTTAACCAACCAATAGCTCCAGAAATTTCGGAATCTAATATTAGTGATATTTTAAGTCGGGCATTGTATGAGGCTTAATTAATCTGCAGTGTACAATACTTTTTTTAAATATGTTTGATTGATAAAATCTTGTTGATTTTGCTATTGTTTTGTTTGTACTTGGTTTAATTAGTGATATTATAGGTCAGATATTGTATGAGGCTTAATTTATCTGCAGTGTACAATTAATACTTTAAAAATATGTTTTAATAAAACCCTGTTGATTTTGAAATGTTTTTGTTTGTACTTACCTTAATTTGATCTTTCAATACTGCGTTTAACGCAATACACACTTCAGGTACAATTCTTGATATTATGGAGCTAGAAACTTTGAACAGAAAATGCAGACTTTCGAAGCTATCACCGCTGGCCAAAAATCTCAAAGTAATTGCCAAGCGAACTTTGGCTGGTATTGCGTCTCTTTTAGGTGTATCCTTCTTCGATATTAACGGAGAAACTTTTTGCAACAAATATTCAAAGTCTGTTACGGACATTCTTGTAAAATTGTGAAATTGACCAGAAGGTTCCATTACTAGTTCCGCCAATTGATTTTCCATCGTGGTTCTGAAAAAAAAAAACATTATTTTTTGTAACATGATTCGCAGCAGTAACTAAAAAAACCTTGATATGTGAATACTTACTGGGTTCTTTTGCGGTGCATAGTAATCATCCACCACCTTCGTTTTCGCCATGGTTTAGTAATTTTTTTTTTATGATATATGTGTAAGTAATGATAATAACTAACAGCACAAAGACAAACGGCAGCAGCAGTTTCCAGGTCCATCGTGGCCGATATCCTCTGTTCAAATGACGTGCACGAGTGTGTACATGGTGTGCATTCGTCGAGAGCTTCTCGCCCAAGACTCTCGGCGAGAGGCGAGAGGCGAGTGTGTACAGCCGGCATAAGAGAAACAACCCCAAGTTATCGGGACAACTGGATGTTACTGAGTTAGATCATTCGTTGCAATGTCTTGTAAAGGCCTGTCAGTCTGAATGCTTTGATGCTGACATTAAAGATATTGCACAAAATAAGCCTATTAGTCGTAGGTCAAAATTATTGTCATTAAACCCGTTCATTGACTCAGATGGAGTCCTTCGAGTAGGAGGTCGTCTTCAAAACTCAGAATTCGAATACAATAAAAAACATCCTATGATATTAAATGCTAAACATCAGCTGGCTAAACTTATAATGAGGCACGAGCACTTGCGTTTGTTTCATGGCGGTCCACAACTTCTTTTAGCTTCAGTCAGGGAGTTATTTTGGCCTGTAGAGGCAGGAACTTGGCACGTAGTGTAGTGCAAAAGTGCGTAGTCTGCATTCGGTTTAGAGGGAAGTCGGTGCAGCCAATCATGGGTAATGTGCCCCATGAACGGGTAAGCTCCCCATACCCTTTTTATACATGTGGTGTCGATATGGCAGGTCCGTTTATGATTGCTAGCAAGAAAGGTAGAGGAAGTCGCACTTCCAAATGTTACTTATGTATATTTATATGCCTAGCGTCCAAAGCGGTGCACCTTGAACTGGTAAGCGACCTTAGTACAGAAGCGTTCATTCTGGCCCTGCGACGATTTGTATCTCGCAGAGGCAAACCATCTGCTATCTTTTGTGACAATGGGTCAAATTTTAAAGGTGCTAACAATGAACTAAGCAAGTTAGTTAAGTCCAGTCGCCAGTCAGTAACTAACTTTGCAAATGAGGAAGGGATTAGGTTCATGTTTAGTCCTGCTTATTCCCCAAATTTCGGTGGGATTTGGGAGGCTGGAGTTAAATCAGCCAAGCATCACCTTAAACGTATTGCTGGTAGGGCTTCCCTGACATTTGAGGAGCTAGGATCGTTGTTCTCACAGATTGAAGCAATTTTAAATTCACGACCTTTAACCCCACTCTCGTCGGATCCTACTGACCCATCCCCTCTCACTCCTGGGCACTTTCTAATCGGACGGCCTCTCACTTCGGTGCCGTCCCGAGCCATCACTACTAAGTACCCCAACAGATATGAACGCATCGAGCAACTGAGGCAGCACTTTTGGGACCGATGGCGGCGAGAGTACGTGGCAGAGCTTCAGCAACGCACAAAATGGAAGACCAAGCAGCAGGAGCCTCGAGTCGGGGACCTCGTCATACTAAAAGAAGATCAGCTACCTCCACTTCAATGGCGACTGGCGCGGATAAGTCGTCTGTATCCTGGCGTAGACGGAGTCAACCGCGTCGCTGATGTCATCACAAAACGTGGCACAATAAGAAGAGCCATCAACAAAATGTGTGTTATCCCAACTGCAGACGTTGTCGAAGGGAAGAATGGTTTACCTACCCATTAAAGGCAACAAACTCTGACATCTGTAGACGGGACTTCGTCACACTACAAAAACGAATTAGCGAACATACATTTCAGAGCTACTCAATATGCATTTTTCATCGTCAAGCTCAAGTAGCATACTTACACATGTTACCCTCTACGCATGGGATTGCAGGTTGTCGAAGGGTTGACTAGATCGCCATTCTAGACCCGCGAAAGGCAACATAAAGAATGTCTGCAACTCCATGTATCAAGCTGAAACCATTGCAGGTTGTCGAAGGGTTGACTAGATCGCCATTCTAGACCCGCGAAAGGCAACATAAAGAATGTCTGCAACTCCATGTATCAAGCTGAAACCATTGCAGGTTGTCGAAGGGTTGACTAGATTCCGGTCTAGACCTACTAAAGGCAACGTAAAGAATGGCAATGTTTAGTTGAAAGCTAGGCTTTCAACGCCGGGATTATGTTCAAGTCTGTGCATACGCACGGGGCGTGGAGCGCGGGACGCAGCGACACCGGGCAGTTCACGGCCGCGGGAGCCCGCGGCCGATCAGTCAGCGAGTCACCTCGGAAGCGCGCACACGCCGCTCGGGGCAATATTTTGTAAATTTTCATATTATCGTGTTTAACCTCAAACGTAATAAATCCTTATTGTTAAAAGTTTGAAGTTTTTTATTGTTCGCACGAACAATTTTAAATATAAGTAATAGGAAAAGATACTCCAGTTGTAGAAGATTTTAAGTGTTCCGGAACCGTCGGGGACTCAGGCGTAAATAAAAGTCGAACAAAGTCAAGATATCTTGAGCAATGAGCCTCCGCGACAAGAACATAGACCAATAACGTCATATGGCAAGTCTGTTTTGCGTCTAAAAAAGCAATGCTGGGAGCTGAAATACAGTAGGTATATAAAAGAAAGAAAGGAAATAGCCACAAGAGAAAAATACAAATTAGATCTAGAGCTATTTAGAAAGAGAACTAAACATTCTCAACCAATTTCTACACATACATACACGGAGCCTTTTCACAGTACGAATGTTATAAGTACAGACTAATTTGTTAGACGATGAAGAAAATACATTATTTTGCCGTTTTTTTTTAAAGCAGCCTTAAAACTTTAAATAATTAACACTATCAATACCGAATACAGTTATACCTCAGAAAAAGCCTGTGAAATGTGTCAAAGTGTTTGGAAAAGGTGTTATGGCGTTGGTACTGTTGGTAGACTCTGGATGCGAAGTGAGTTTAATGAGACTTGACTGTTATAACTATTTAGGTGCGCCGAAGTATCTCAAAAGCGACGATGATTCTTTAACGGGACTAGGAGAGAACACAATCGGGTGTTATGGACTGTTGAAGCTAAATATTGAAATAGACGAGTTGTGGTATAAAGACGTTAAGTTTCGTGTAGTTCCTAATAATACTATGCCTTATAGTATGATTATTGGCGAGGATTTCTTGTTACGCGTGACACTTGTTATGGAGAAAAACAATGTATGGTTAATACCTCTTGACACACCCACCTAGTGTGTGAGATAAGGGTGTGTGACTCTGTTGTTACAGGTTCAGAGGTTAGTTCAGACATAGAAAAGCGAGTGAACGACCTGGTGGAGTCATACGTACCGCGTAAGACGAAGGAAGCACCTGTCAAGTTAAAAATTGTTTTGAAGGATGACATCCCTGTTGCACAACGACCCCGAAGACTGTCTCCAGCGGAACAAGAGGAGGTTGAGCGACAAGTGAATGAGTGGTTAGAAGACGGCGTGGTGAGGGTAAGCTACTCAGAGTATGCTAATCCTTTGGTTCATGTAAAAAAGAAAGACGGTAGCATTAGGGTATGCATTGATTACAGACGGCTTAATCAAAAGATCGTTTAAGACGAATATCCAATGCCAGTAATAGAGGATCATATTGACAAGCTGGTGAATGCAAGAGTTTTTAGCACGCTTGATATAAAAAATGGGTATTTTCATTTACCTGTGGATGAGGACTCAGTGAAATTTACCTCATTTGTTACAATGACGGGACTGTTTGAGTTTCTTAGGGCACCTTTTGGCCTTTCCCTCTGTCCAAAAGTATTTACGAGGTTTATAACCAGAGGGCGGAATTGCTCATGGCAAAAAATAGAGTTAGAACGTAATATTTTATCGACATTTTCAGCTATCGATAAATTTAGTAATTTCTTACTTTAACATTAACCTCTTTGATTAGCTATATGACCATTTGATTTTGACCTCTTTGATTAGATTAAAAGTAAGTTGTATGACATTCAGTTGTCATTTCTGCCACAATAGTGATTTTGCAACGAATTCTGAAGAAAATGGTTAATCCAAAGCGAAAAACGGTTAACAATTAAATGGATAAACAAGTATCCTTGTCTTACATACGATGAAAGTAAGATACACTTAAAGCAACTTAAGAAATATTGCGTTGATACTCACATAAAGAGTATCAACGCATGCACCTGAGTTTAAAGAGGTAAAGAACGATAATAGTTTTTATCTGGATTTGATAATATTTCTCGTTTGTTGCAATATTCCATGGAAAAAACTTAATAATCGTCATTTCCGATTATTTTTTGAAAAATATATTTGTTGCTCTTGTTCATCGAAAAAACTTCCGGACGAATCGTTGTTGCTGAAAGTTTATTTTGTACAATCAGACGGTTGATAAAATTCGCAAAGACATGGCAGGAAAATATATATGGTTGACAGTCGATGAAACAGTGGATATTAAAGGAAAATGTGTCGCAAATGTAATAATAAGAGAATTGGCCAAGAATACCTGTAATAAATTTTACCTAATCGGATGTAAAATTCTTGACAAAGTCGATGGTAATTCCATGGCTGAATTAATCAAACAACAACTTCAATTTCTTTGGCAAGATTCGTTTAAAGAGAATTTAAAGAATGTCCTACTACTAACTACTGACAGTGCCGCGTACATGTTGAAGGCTGGTAAAAATTTAAAAAGTGCATTTCCAAATTTACTGCACGTTACATGCCTTGCCCATGGTTTACATCGAGTCTCAGAGCATTTGAGATCTCAACATAAAAACGTAGATTCGTTAATTGCCAACGTAAAAAAAATATTTTTGAAGTCACCACGGAGAGTAAGGGGTTACCTATCAAAAAGTCGAAAATTGTAATGTCGAATATTAGTAGCCCGAAAACGCTTCCCATTTTATTAATTGGCCTAAGTTTCATTTGCCCGAAAGTACTTTTCCCCTATTATTATTTTCCCCATTCTTATTTCGCTGTTATTTTGTTTCGCTTATGATTCGAATCAACACTTATTAAAATTCCTAAGTATCATCTGACAACTACCTTTTATGGCGTAAAGTCTTTAATCCGAAATTTTATTTAGCCGCTATATCAAAAGTTAGAAAATCGAAATAACACTTATTAAAATTCCTAAGTATCATTTTACAGCTATTTTATATGGCGTATAGTTTTATAATTCGAAATATTATTAAGCCGCTATATCAAAAGTTCGAAATTTACTGAAGATGCAAATCATCAATGGATTGATTTGCTATTTATTTTACGTAGGCGCTAATAAAAATTGCTTGACCCTTTATGTGGGTATGAAGATAAATTTTAATTATTTATGATCATAGTCATGAGAAGTGTTTATAGTTTGCAGCAAGAAGTTAATACTCGTATTTCAGTGTTTGTTAATAGAAAATGGCACATAAATTCGGTGAAATATTTAAATCTAACAAGGGGGGGTTAAAATTATATTACGGGGGCTATACTTTCGACAGAAATAAAGTGAATAATGATCGTTTTTACTGGGTTTGTGAATTGAGACGGGATAAGATTTATAAGTGCACAGTTTCAGTGATAAGTACACCTAATGAGATGAATGACAAAATGCATGATATCAAAAAGTTTCCGGGCCAACACAACCACGAACCAAATCCCTTACGCAAGGAAATAGCAGATTTTACACAAAGCCTTAAGGAAGACGCAAAGAAAACGGGATTAAAAGTATGCCAAATACTACATAACCAACAAAGTTCATGTAGTGACGAAGTTTTGAACAATTTACCATCAAAATCAGCTATGAAACAAGTGATTTACAGAGCTAAGGCAAAACTTCCGAAAATAAAAGAACCAACCGATATTTTATTTGAAATGGACGTTCAAAATACTCAAATTAGAGACGAAAATTTTGTTATAAAAGATAAAATTAATGACGGGAACCGCCGTATTGTACTATTATCAACTTATAATTTGATGAAGATATTGCAAGACGCAGATTTTTGGATTATAGACGGCACATTCAAAATTGTGCCTTCAATTTTTCAGCAATTATACACCATCCATGGGAACTTATCAATTACAAATAACAAATCCAAAACATTTCCTTTATTGTTTGCATTATGCACTAACAAAGACAAAAAGTCATACGATATATTGTTTGAATTATTAAATGAATATGCCATGGAAAACTACTTGACTTTTAACCCAAAATTATGTATACTGGACTTTGAGAAGGCGGCTATCCGAAGCTTACGATCCAATTATGAACATGTTGAACTGCACGGATGCCATTTCCATCTCGGTCAAATAATATACCGCCAAGTACAAGATAGAGGACTAACTGAACGATACGCAAGAGACATCAATTTTAAAAATGATGTAAAATGTTTACTTGCATTAAGTTTCCTGCCTGAAAAGGAAATTCCTATGTATTTAAAATGTGTGTTTGTTTGTTTTTTCGTATTTATTGATTATATTTTATCTAATGAAATGTTTTGTTACAGGTGACGCCAAAGACATAGCCACTTGGTTTGAGGAAAACTACGTAAGTGGTACTTGCACTCAACAGGCAAAGTACCTGCCAGAATATTGGAGCTGCGATGTCGTCAATCAATTAGGATTTCCAAGGACACAAAACTCAGCTGAAGCTTGGCATCACCATATAAATCAAATCATAGACAAAAAGAAACCCGGTTTTTATTTACTTGTCAGTGAATTGGCAAAAGAAACCATAATTAATACCTCCGACATGGATAAAATGATATGCGGAAGCCCCCCAGAGAAAAAACGTAGGAAATACGTTTGTAAAGAAACCAAAATACAAATACTTTTGGAAAAGAAAAATGATTTAGGTGAAGTTAAATTCCTCAAAGAAATAACCAAAATTATTTCAATGTAAAAGATAAATTTATATTTATCGCTATAGGTATAATAAATAAAAATTATATATTGAATTTATAGTATGATTAAGTTAATTATTCAATAAATCCTTAATTTTGTAACAGAAGTTTTTTCCCGACCCTCAGTGCGTTTTCACATTATCCGATCCGATATCGGATGTCAGACCGATATCCCATACATTACATATGCCATCTTTGATTTTTTACATTGAAATCCTTACGACATCCGATATCGGATCGGATAATGTGAAAACGGATGACGGTCGCAGTTCTTATTTGACATAAGAATCCCTGCCATAAGAGTCTATGGCAAAGGTTTGTTTCTGTAGGGTCGCAGTTCTAACCTAACCTAACCCACTTTTCTTACAAATGTTTATTTCCGTGAGAGTCGCAGTTCTAACCTAACCTAACCCACTTTTCTTGCAAATGTTTGTTTCCGTAAGGGTCGCAGTTCTAACCTAACCTAACCCACATTTCTAGCACAAATTTGTTTCTGTATGGTCGCAGTTCTAACCTAACCTAACCCACTTTTATAGCACAAGTTTGTTTCTGTATGGTCACAGTTCTAACCTAACCTAACCCACTTTTCTAGCACGTTTGTTTCTGTATGGTCGCAGTTCTAACCTAACCTAACCCACTTTTCTTGCAAATGTTTGTTTCCGTGAGGGTCGCAGTTCTAACCTAACCTAACCCACTTTTATAGCACAAGTC
Organism: Leguminivora glycinivorella; assembly: GCF_023078275.1. Classification (NCBI taxonomy): domain Eukaryota; kingdom Metazoa; phylum Arthropoda; class Insecta; order Lepidoptera; family Tortricidae; genus Leguminivora; species Leguminivora glycinivorella. The sequence goes on from NC_062988.1 coordinate 11,922,036, forward strand.
TGTTTCTGTGTGGTCGCAGTTCTAACCCAACCTAACCCACATTTCTAGCACAAGTTTGTTTCTGTACGGTCGCAGTTCTAACCTAACCTAACCCACTTTTCTAGCACAAGTTTGTTTCTGTATGGTCGCAGTTCTAACCTAACCTAACCCACTTTTCTAGCACAAGTTTGTTTCTGTATGGTCGCAGTTCTAACCAAACCTAACCCACTTTTCTAGCAAATGTGTATATGTTTCCGCGAGGGTCGCAATTCTAACCTAACCTATTTTTTTTGTAATTTTTCTATGAAATGATATTAGGGAAATTACATTTCGATGTCGCGTAGCATCGGATTTATGGAAAGGTGGTTAATGAAACGGTTGTCAAATGATAAGATTGGTAAACGTTCTTCTGGTTATTAAGTTTCTATAAAATGATATTAGGGAAAATGACATTTCGATGTCACGTAGCATCGGATTTATGAAAAGGTGGTTAACAAAGCGGTTGTCAAATGATAAAGTTGGCAACCGTTCTTCTGGTTATTGAGTTTCGGGAAAACGATAAATTTTAAAAATATGGTAAACAATGTATTTGGATTATGAAAATTCTGTCAACCGTTTTCGGACAAGTGATAATCGGCCAAAGGATTTTCGAAACATCGATAGGTTACCAGAGTAAGGCTATTCAAACAAATATGTCCGTCAATAGCACTACCCCCGAGTCCCGTAATAACAAGATGGGGCACATCACATGGTTGAATGCAGTTCTTTATTATGCCCAACATTTCGACCATATTGCTGCAGTGATTTCACAATTAAACCCAAGCGAGTCAGCGGCAATCAGAGAAGCTAAAAAAATAGTTAAAGTTAAAGCTAAAAAAAAAATTAAACCCAAGCGAGTCAGCGGCAATCAGAGAAGCTAAAAGAACACTATGCGAGAAGTCTCTAGCAAATATTGCACAAAAAAATAGAAATATCTGCCCAAACCTGAAATAATCCGAAGAAATCCATAAGCGTAAAGAACCGCTATTAAAAACTGTATACACGGACACTTGGTGAGCCATTTCCACTTGTTATATTAGTTAAAAGAGATAGAAAATTTCGTTATTATATTCAAACTTGCACTCACACATATAAAACTATAAAGTAAATAAAGATAATTCTCAAAAAATATTGAAAATAACAGGTATCAATCAGCCGGCAAAATCTGGCACTGACACTGTCAAGTGACATTGACGTTTCGTTCAGAAATTTACCTGTAGCGCAGGTTTAAGGAGACAGGTACAGAAAAGAAGTTTATCACCTTGCTCACCAGATGTCACTGCTTACTACTAAAATGGAGCTAAACGCAAAAAACACAAAAACATGCAAACAATGCCGATTGGAGATAAAAGAAAAACACTTTTTACTGTGTTCCAAATGTAAATTACCGCTACATATTATATGTACGGCAGTTTCAAAAAAATTGTACGATTTAATGACACCAGATAAACGAAAATCTTGGAAATGTAAAAATTGCATGAAAATTATTCTAAAAGGAAAAAATATAGATAGTAGCAACTTACCAAGCACCTCATCATGTGACACCCCGAGAAAGCCGGAAAAAAATAAGGATTCCAATAACTCAAAACCGGTAACAAACGTTGTAACCAGAAGAGCTCATAAAGAAATGATACAACCCAGGGCATTGACTCTTTCAGATATAGAGCCGGAAGCAGACACAAATGATGACTCACTTTCTCTCTCAGATGACAGCCCACGAAGTGTGCCTAATATTTCAGAATCAGCTGACTTGCAGGTTCAAGAACTACAGAATGAAATTGACAGTCTATCTCTACAACTTGAAAGTGCTCACGAGGAAATTGCTTCTCTCAACGCAGATATAACAAGCCTTCGGAAAAAAATGAAGAACAGCAAATACAAATAAATGCATATAAGAAACTCCTGACTGAGACATCACCATCATCATTAACTCCATCAAAGAGACGTGCAAGTAAAACTAAACACTTAAGCCAACAGCCAATCTTACGCTCTCCAATCACCATGGGACCAATTAATGCGCCAAGCGGACCAGTTAATAGTAATGACACCGCAACTGAAGATATTCCTACCATTAACACTGAGTCACCACAAATACAGATTCAAGAAGAAAAGCTCATCCTTGCAAAGGTCAAAACTCCAAAACCGGAAAAAACTGATACAAAACGCAACAAATTATTCGTTATTAGTGCAAATAATGTAAACCACATTTCAAATATTGTGAGAAACAATGAGACGCTGTATAATTGGGAATATTGTCATTTTATTACACCTGGAGGAAGCACTAAACATTTATTACAAAACATTGGAAAGAAAACTGCGCAATTGACGAAAAAGGATTATTGTGTTATTATCATAGGCGAAGAGGACATGCAAAGAGACAGTAATCACAATGAACTAATCGAATATATAAATGACGCTTTAGGCCCGATTACAAACACAAATATTATTTTAACGTGTCCAACTTATATATGTGGTAAGCCTATTTTCAACGCAATAGTCGAAAACTTTAACTACCTGCTTCGAAACAACATACCATTCCATGAACATCACTACTCCTTCGATTCAAACTTAGATTTAACTCTAGATATGTTTTCTAGAAGATCAGGTAAACTTAATAACAGTGGAATGACAAATATAATAAATCATATAGCGAATTTCATCACCACAACAAGAAGATCACGAGAATGCATAGATAAACTTGTTCAACGGAAAATTCCCGATTACTTTAATGCAAAAAGACAGGTCAAAATTAATTACACTCCAAAACCAGTAAACGACCCCTCCAAAGTTGAAGACCAAATTCCAGGCCCTTCGCAAGAGCAAGAAGAATTTGCCACAGACCAAACTCCAGGCTCTTCGCAAGAGCAAGAAGAACATGCTGAAGACCAAACTCCAGGCTCTTCGCAGGAGCAAGAAGAACCTGCTGAAGTTGAAACGTTTTTTCGAGAAACAATCCCCTGAAAATCCTCAAAACTTAGTCATCCTACACCAGAACATTGCCGGTCTTTTGAATAAACAGGATTTATTAGATATAGCAGTAAAAGAACTTGAAGAGGCAACTAAAAGCATTGACATAATATGTATTAGTGAAACATTTATTTCCGAGGGCGACGAAAGGAACGTACGACTAGAAAATCATGTTCTGGGTTCTTATTGGTCACGGCCAAATATAAAGCGAGGAGGCGTGTGCATACTTGTAAAAAAAGATATTAACTTTGTTAACCTTGAGATAACAAAAGAATATTCCATTCAGAATATCTTTGAATGTTGCGGTATTTCCCTTTCTGATAGCAATTTGGTTGTTGTATGTGTATATACAACTCCAAAGGCCGATAAAATTATGTTTCTGCAGAGGCTAGAATCCTTACTTTACAGATTAACGAAAAAGCAAAATAAAAAAATAGTAATTGCCGGGGATTTTAATATTGACATTCTTAAAAATGATAAATATGCAGAAGAACTAATAAGCATTTGTAGCTCGTTTAATACAAAATTGCATATCTCAGAGCCGACTCGGAAATTCTCTTGTATTGATCAATTTATTAGTAATATCAAATCTGCAACCGGGTCAGTTCATAAACTAGGTCTCTCAGATCATGACACTGGACAAATTCTCAAATTTAGGTTAAAGGTTCAAAGATCTCCTAAATATTGGTTTCACATGAAAAGAGATTTTAATAAAGATAATATTAACAAATTTGTTCAATGCATTGAATCCCTTTCATTCTCTGATGTTCTAAATGAAACAGATAGTGAAACGGCCTTTGTTGAATTTCATGATATAATTACACTGTTATTTAACTTAAATTTTCCTCTAATCTCGGTAAAAATGAGTAATAAAAACAAACGTAAAATGCAGTGGCTCACTAAAAGTCTAAGAAGAAGTTGTATAGTTAAGAGAAGTTTGTATTTTCAGTATCAATATGCCACAAATGATAAAGTTCATTTCAAAATGCTTTTCAAGAAGTATTCGAAAACTCTTAAGAAATGTATCAATGAATCGAAAAAGAATAGCAACAAAAAATATATCGACAACGCTAAAAATAAATGTCAAGCAGCCTGGAAAGTAATACAATCTGAATCAGCAAATTCTTATCCAGCAAGTTTTACCAAACAAATAATAAAAAACAACTCCACAGTCACAGATCCTTACGATATAGCAAATATTTTTAACAATTATTTTATAGATATAACTAACATACATGGGGGAGTCGATACTAAAAATCAGATTGAAAATATTTCTCCCAGTATATTTTTGAAACCTACTGATGAACAAGAAGTGTTCGACGTAATAAGCCATCTAAGAAATACAGGGGCTGTTGGATACGATGGGTTATCTACTAGAATTATAAAACTCTGTGCATCACACATTGCCAAAATATTAGCATATTTAATTAACTTATCCTTCACTGAAGGTACTTTTCCTGAAAAGCTCAAATGCTCTATTGTAAAGCCCATGCATAAGAAGGGTGATATTACGGAACTCAATAATTATCGCCCAATTACCCTTGTACCAATCATTTCAAAAATTTATGAAAAAATAATGTGTAAAAGGTTGAATAACTTCTTTGATCAGCAAAATGTATTAAAATGTGAACAAAATGGATTCCGAAAAATATGTCTACGTCATTAGCTGTATTTAAACTTGTAAAAACTGTAACGGAGTGCGTCGATAAGGGTGAAATAGTCATAGCCTTATTTTTTGATATGACGAAAGCTTTTGACTTTGTACACCATGATAGACTAGTTAATAAGTTAAATAAGTATGGCGTACGGGGAGTTGCCGAAAAATGGATAAATAGCTATTTAAAAGATCGTGTTCAATATACTGAAATCACCCAACTTCAAGCAGATAAGCGTATTAAATGTTTTAAATCAGAGTCAAAATTTAACAGGTACGGGGTACCGCAAGGCAGTGTCCTCGGTCCTTTACTATTTCTCACATACATCAACGATCTCCCGGATATTATACCACATCAGTGTATTTTATTTGCGGATGACACGACAGTCATTATCAAGGGAAAAGATCCCGAGGAACTGCAAAATGAAGTAAACTTAACGGTACATAAAGTAATTGACTGGCTAGAGAAAAATAATTTAAAAGCCAACCTCTCTAAGACAAAATTTATGCGCTTTCATACTTATAAAGCCCCATCTATTAATTTTAATATTCAATATAATAATGAATCAATTTTAGAAGCAACAAATACAAATTTTCTTGGAATTACTCTTGATAGTCTCTGTGACTGGAAGCCTCACATAGACAATGTCTGTAAAAAAATTAGTAGTTTTATATTTGCTCTGCGCCATATAAGACAAGTGGCATCTGAAGAAACGAGTATTACTGCATACCATGGTTACGTTTCGTCTGTCCTACAGTATGGACTGATGTTATGGGGAAATTCAGTACATGTAAACAAGTTGTTTATTTTGCAAAAAAAATGTCTAAGAGCAATTTGTGGTGCCTATGTATTAGACTCATGCAAGCCTCTATTCGAGAAATTACGACTGCTCACATTACCATGTCTATACATTAAACAGTTAGCGATATTTGTAAAATCAAACCCAGAACAATTTCCTAAAGTTAGCGACAGAGTACAACGAACAATGAATGAAGGAAAATTAGTGTTACCGAAAACAAATCTGTACTACTGTAGAAGGAATGCCTACATAATGGCCATCAAAGTTTTTAATCAACTGCCTGCTGAACTACGTAACTTGCCTTTGAATCGATTTAAAGCTCAACTCCACCAATGGCTTACTCTTAGAGTATTTTACTCAGTAAACGAGTTCTTCGCTTACAATGAGGACTCTTATTATTAAGACATTAGTTAGTAAGTTGCATGTTAGGTATAAGTAGTTAAAGAATTTTGAATTCTTGACTGTTTAAAATTCGCACGCCTGGAAAGGTGTAATATGTAGAACTATCTAGTATATAAGACCATTTTGTAACCATATTACTGCGAATAAACCATTTGTATTGTATTGTATTGTATTGTATAAAGACAAAAATTTTAAAAATCTGTATTAAAGACAATTACAGCTGTTTATGTGACGCAATAGAAAAGTTACAAACATCTTATTTATCTTTGGTTGAATCATTTGAAATTTTAGACCATGTGCGAACTATTATAGATTGGAGTGGATCCAACACGGTCAAATTAAAATTGGAAAAGGTACTGGATTCCTGATTATGACACCCTTCGTAACTACGCCGATTCAATAAAAGCAAATAAATACCAAGATAGCGTAACTGAGTTCTATAAATATGCACCTCTTACATCATCTGAAGTAGAACGTTCCTTCTCTACCTATAAATGGATTTACAATGAAAAAAGAACCAGTATGCAGGCTGATCATATGGAAAAAATTATGACAATCATGTATTATTACAGAGAACATGAAGAAAACGTCATTAGCACAGACATAGATTACGATACAATTTTATACAATGAAGATTAGTTCACAGGTGATTTGAATGAAGGTTGTATTATAGAAACAAGGTAGGTTAATAAAGCAGTACTAAGTATAAGTAGTTTATAAAACTGTCTTTTATTTAAATGTTATTCCTTAATGTTAAAATAATTCGACTTACATATAAATAGACTTCTATTTAAGGTTAAGATTTGTTAAAAAATAAATAAAGATACGCTAGGTAAATATAATTTCAGTTTAATCGATAGCCGATAAAATTTAACTTTCCAACTCTATTAACGATTGATTTTTGCCATGAGCAATTCCGCCCTCTGTATAAATGCGATCTTTAGGGACCTAATTGCCCGAAGTGTGGTACTGATCTTTATTGATGACATTATTGTTCCTGCAGAGACGGAGGAGGAAGCCGTTGTTCGGTTGGAGGAAGTGCTCAGGGTGGCGTCAGAGTATGGGCTGGAAATATTTCAGCAATAAAACAACTCAAGCTCGAAAACTTAAGTGATTTTATTTTCATTCACCTGAGTCTTAACTCTTAAGTTATTAGAGTCGGACACCACCAAGAATTTCGAGATGTCTATTCGGAATGTTGAATTACAATGTATGTACATCTCCTTTTCTCTATTCTTATTAATGTTTAATCTATGGATAAGTCTATGGTGTACTTACTCTGTGGCCGTTGCGATGGTGCACAAGAAAAAGCTAAATAATGTTTGGGTTATTAATTTAAAGTGTATGCAGAGACTAAATAAAACTACAGTTAATAAATATGGTGTTTAATTCGAACTAAAACTTAACAGTGGTAGAAGATCGTGGTTGTGCGTCTTTCGACGAGAATTGTAAAAAATTGTGAAGAACAGAACTTTGTAGAAAAAATGGCGTCGTCATCGTCCGAGGCAAGTTTTAATTCGATTAAGATAAAGCAATTTGCTGGTGAAGACTTTGCCATATGGAAGTTTAGGATAAGCAGCATTTTGAGGCAGTTTGATTGCCTAAAAGCCATAGAAACGGAGACCTTCGCAGCCGGTGCAGATAACAAAAATACGGAGGCCAAAGCGCAGGCGATAATTATTAATGGCGTAGCGGACAGCCACATAGAGTATATACAATGCGAGAACACAGCATTCAAAATGATGCAAAAGTTGGAGAATCAATTTATGAAGAAAGGAACTAGAAGCAAATTATTTTTGAGGCGTCAACTTAATGACAGTAAATACAAAGAGGGCACGCCCATGTTAGAGCGCTTCGTTTTTATGTCAAAAATATTCAATCAGTTAAAGGATGCAGGCAGCGAAATATCGGACGAAGAAAAAATTAATTTCCTGTTATTATCTATGCCGGAGAGTTATGAAATAATAGTCACGGCTATTGAGTCCATTCCTAACCTCACTGTTGACATTGTCAAAGATAGACTCCTAGGCGAAGAGGAGAAAAGAAAGCATAACATGCCACGCGCGCCTGAATACAATAAGTCAGCATTTTTATGTTTTGGTTGTGGAAAGGAAGGGCATAAGAAATATGAATGTAAAGAAAAAAGTAAAGAGAATTATTATCATAGTACTCGACCTGCAAATGGACGTGGATACCAAGCACAGACAAGTTACTCAGAACGAGGTTCTTCATCAACCGGACGAGGTTTTATATCTAGAGGACGGAGTTTTTCATCAAGAGCAAGAGGATTTAATAATAGAGGACGGGGCTTTTCAAATAGAGGAAGAGGATCTTATGGAAACTTTGATAGTGGACATGCACATTCTTATGCGGCTTCAGGAGGCAGTGAACATGCGTTTCTTGCAGATGATGGATACCAAGGACTTGACAAGGAAGACAGGTGTGATTTAGTGTGGTATACGGACTCGGGTTGCTCGGACTATTATGTGAATGACAAAAGGTATTATTCAGAATATATTGAACTGTCCCAACCAAAGGTAATCTCAGTAGCAAAGAATGATGTGAATTTGATGGCAATTGGAGTTGGCAATATTCGTGCTAGGTGTTACATAGGTAAGAGACCAGTTATATTAACTATAAAAAATGTGTTTTATGTACCTGATTTGAGGAAAAACTTATTGTCTGTATCAAAAATAGAAGATAATGATTACAGAGTTGAATTTAGATCTGGAAAGGTAAGAATTTACAAGCATAATTATTTGTCAATGATAGGTAACCGTGAAGGCTCTTTATACACAATAAGAATGGAAAGTTTAATTGAAAATGAATGTAACTTTAGTAATAACAGTGACAAAAATATGAAACAGCTGTGGCATCGTCGATTTGCTCATCTAGGAATAAAAAAATTAACATTATTATCATCACAACAGATGGTTAACGGTTTAGATGACTTGACTAAATATAAAAATAATATTTCAGTTTGTGAATCATGCGTGTTAGGTAAGATGACTAGACAACCTTTTAACAGACCAGGACGTAGAGCGACTAGACCCCTTGAATTAGTACACACAGATGTCTGCGGACCAATAACCCCAGTGACAGAAGAAGGATATAAATACTTTGTGACATTTACTGACGATTATACTCATTTTGTATGGGTATATCTATTAGCAAACAAGAGTGAAGTTTTTGACAAATTTAAGCAGTACTATTTCCATGTGACAAACCATTTTAATACAAACATATTGAAGTTGAGATCGGACAACGGAGGTGAGTATATTTCTAAAGAATTTCAAGACTTTTGTTACAATAGAGGAATACAGATGCAGTATACAGTACCATATAATCCGGAAATGAATGGCCTCTCAGAAAGAATGAACCGCACCTTATTAGACAAGGCTAAAACAGTTTTAATTGATTCACAGCTTAATAAAGAGTTTTGGGGACATGCAGTGTTATTTTCAGCATATGTGACCAACAGAAGCCCAACTGAAGGAAGAAGTCAAACACCGTCAGAGTTATGGGAAGGAAGGAAACCCAATGTCTCAAATATGCGAGTGTTTGGATGCACCGCATATAACCATGTACCCAAAGAGTTGAGACAAAAACTGGACAATTCAAGCAGGAAGCTGATATTCATTGGATATTATACAACAGGATATAAACTTTATGACCCTTACACAAAGAAAATTGTGGTGGCCAGGAATGTGATCTTTGATGAGACACAATCAGAAAAAAGAGAAAGTGACAACTACACAAAATATATACTGGACAAGACAGAAGAAACGGAAAAGGAAGTGAGTAATAATGAACAAGACAATGAAGAGAAAACTGAAGAAGACAATGTGTTGAAAAGGATATAGAGAAGACAAAGAGTAAAGAAAATGAGGAAAGTAAAAATAATAATGATAAGAACAAGTTAAGGAATATGACAGAGAAGAAAGATAGCTCAGAAAAAGGGAGAGTAAAAAGAGAAGTGAGAAAGCCACATTGGCAAAAAGACTATGAAATGAACTTGGACAAAGATGATTCAGCACTGTATGCATTATTTACTAATTTTCAGGATATTCCCACAAATTATGAAGAAATTAAAGGAAGAGAGGATGAAAATGAATGGAAGCAGGCAATAGCTGAAGAATTCAAGACCTTAAATGAGAATGAAACCTGGAAATTTGTACCTGTACCTAAGAATGAGAAACTACTAGATAGCAGATGGATTTTTACAAAGAAGAATGTAGGAGAAGAAGAAATATGTAAAGCAAGATTAGTTGTGAAAGGTTACCAACAGAAGGAGAAATTGGAAAATACATATTCACCGGTTTTGAAATTACAAACATTAAGGGTTCTTTTATCAGTGGCAGCTCAAAAGGATTATGAAATACATCAAATGGATGTCAAAGGTGCTTTCCTGTATGGAAGAATAGATGAAGCGGTATACTTAAAACCTCCACAAGGACTGAAAATTCCAGAAGGCAATGTTTTAAAACTGCAAAAATCTCTATATGGATTAAAAAAGAGTCCTAAGTATTGGTATGAGAAATTCACAGAAGTTATCACTGAATATGGATTTACACGTTCGAAAAATGACTACTGTCTGTATAGCAAAGGTGAATTATTCTTGATTTTGTATGTTGATGACATGTTGATTGTAGGACAGAGTGTGACTGAAATAGAGAGTGTTAAGAAGTTTCTAAATTCAAAATGAAAGATTTAGGTAATGAAAATCTGACCTTTTTAGGTATTAATATTCAAAGGAGACATGACAGTATTTATCTTAACCAGACTAATTACTTAAAGAAAGTACTTCAATCTTATAATATGGAGAATTGCAAAGGTGTTAATTCACCAATGGATCCTAACTTTAAACTGGACTTTGACTTAAATGAAATTGACTTGACATTGGAACACAAGTGTAGATCATTGATTGGATCAGTAATGTATGCCATGGTAAGCACAAGGCCAGACCTAGCAACAGCAGTTTCGTATTTAAGCAGATATCAGAGCCAACCAACGTTAAAACTATGGGTAGCGTTAAAGCGAATATTAAGATACATAAAAAACACTGTTGATTATAATCTAATTTATTCTAAAAGTAGAGATGACAGTTTAATAGGTTTTGCAGATGCAAGCTTTGCAAATGATAATGACAGAAAATCCACAAGTGGATATTTATTCAAATTGTTCAATAATACAGTGACTTGGAGGTCAAAAAGACAAGCAACAGTTGCCTTAAGTACAACAGAGGCGGAACTAGTTGCCTTATGTGAAGCATCTGTAGAAGCTTGTTGGCTAATTAAATTAATATCAGATTTTAATATAAAAATTAGTAACACTGTAATTTTTGAAGATAATCAGAGTACAATGAAAGTTGTTTATAATCCTGATCAAAAACGCTTGAAACATGTGGATGTAAAATGTAATTTTATAAAAGAAAAAGTTGAGGAAGGCTTGATTAATATTGAATATATAACTACAACTGATCAGATTGCTGATATATTAACTAAGCCTCTCTCAGGTGAAACATTTCAAAGGATGTGTAATTTACTTAATTTGTTTAAATGTTGATGTACAAACATTGAGGGAGAGTGTTGAATTACAATGTATGTACATCCCCTTTTCTCTATTCTTATTAATGTTTAATCTATGGATAAGTCTATGGTGTACTTACTCTGTGGCCGTTGCGATGGTGCACAAGAAAAAGCTAAATAATGTTTGGGTTATTAATTTAAAGTGTATGCAGAGACTAAATAAAACTACAGTTAATAAATATGGTGTTTAATTCGAACTAAAACTTAACACGGAATTCTTCTAAGATGCCTACATATGATGAATTCATTTGTTTCATTAGAGAACAAGTCAAGATTTTAGATCGGACATCGCAACACACGCCAACTAAGGCTGAAAGCGTCTCCTCAAACAGCACTAAAGTAAAATTCATAATCCTACGGACTAAATTGACAAATGACTGACAGGTAAAATGATACCAGGAACAGCAAAATTAAAATAGGGAAGGGTATTTATGTCGATAACAATATATCGACAAGTTGTAAAGTACATACAACAGACAAGTTTAAATCAAGAATAAGTATATGAGTTTCAAATAAGAGGTACACATTTTGGTTTGTTCTATGTATCTTCGAGGTAGTGGATGAATACCATGCATTTTTACCCACTAGTTTTAAAACATAAAAAGGTTTCCGAGCCTGTAGGTAAAAAATAAAATACCATGTCCGACGATAATAAATTATCTGTCACGCTATGGCAAGTATATCATAAATATCTATATAATTTTCGAATAATATTATTGCTGCTTCGAAATAAAAAAATATCTCTAATTAGCGGTCTACAGACCTTTTGATCTGTTGAAATCACAGAAAATTGATTAGCCGATCAAATTGCCAATTTCATTGTCCTCTTACATTACATTGTCACCTTAAATCTACGATGTAATAATAATTTTAATATCGATAAGAACGACACTGGCCAAACTGTGGCAACATTCCTTCACACACTTGTCAATTTGGTCCGTAGGTTTATGGATTTTACTTTAGCAGCGTGCAAGCTCCACTTCCCTGCACCCCTCAAACGTACTTTAGTGCGCAAGGGCATGATAAAGTAAATCCATGTGCTATGTGTAAGAGTAATGATCACTCGCAACGTTATACTTGTAATTCTTTCATGAAACTCACGCCTAACGAAAAATTTAATTTCGTTACGGAAATTCACGCGTGCACTAATTGTTTAAATACGCATCATAGACCATTGTTAAATAAAATATCTTTATTTTATAAGTAATCAGATTTTTAATGACTGACCACAGAATCGCACGATGTGCATAGAGCAAAACATAAACAAGAGCGAGGATACGTTCGGAAATACTTATATCTAATAATCACGTTCGGAAACATCTCCCTTTCTCAAAACAAGATACAACATAGTCTCTTAGATGACTTGGTTGTGTCCTAGTCCGCCCACTGCGGCGCACGGCCTCTTCAGGTTCCATCGGTGGTGGCTGTTCTCTGATTGGTAGCTGAATGGGTAAGCCTGTAAGGCGGGTTGTAATTCTGATTACCTACAACTAATTCAACGCCCGAACATCTGGAATTACTTTTGGCTTTAAGTGTCTCAACAAGCATGGCAGTCCAGACCGTGTTCTTCTAGAAAATATTTTTTGAGCGGGACTGGTGTTGTCTTTTCTATAGGAACATTACGTTGATGTAGTAGGCTGTACCATAAATCTTGCTTGGTTTCTAAGCTGTTAAGCACTAACTTCTTGAAAATTTTGACTGTGGCTTCAGCTTTTCCATTAGACTCAGGATGATGTGGTGATGATGTTACTTGCTCAAAGTTCCACACATCTGCAAACTTCTTAAATAATTCATTGGAAAAATTGGTGGCATTGTCTGTGCACAGTCTTTGTGGAATACCATGACGAGCAAAGTTTTTCTTACAGATGGAAATGATTTCAGTAGCTGTCAAAGTAGAAATTTTATCCAATTCGAAGAAGTCTGAGTAATGATCTACAGTTATCAAATACTTTAGATCTCCCACCGTAAACACATCCATGGATACATATTGGAAAGGGTAAGTTGGTATGTCATGACACATAAGAGGCAGTTTTTGTTGAGACGGAGCATGTGCCATACAAAACATACATTTCTCGATGTATTCTTTTATTTCACCTGACATTCCCGGCCAGAAAATGTTTCTCTTTGCCAAACGAAGTGTACTAGCAACTCCATTGTGACTGACATGCGTTCTTTCCATCATCTCTGGCCTTAATGCTTCTGGGATTAAAACCTGGTTGTTTCTGAAGATAAGCCCCTCTGATGTAGACAGTTCATGTTTAAATTTCTAAAAGATCTTGATCTCTGCAGGAACGTCTGATATGTATCTGGGAAATCCATTAACAATAAAGTTACTTAACTGCTGACAAATTTTATCTTTTATTGACTCTTCTTTAATTTTTTCCAAAAGCTTGTCAGTGATTTTTAAATATTTTATATTTGAAATTTTACTTATAATTTTATAAACTTTCTAGAAAGAACCGATTGTGCTGCATAATTTCATCAGGTAGGGCAGCTCGAATTTCTTCGGTTTTCCTTCTCTTGCTTCGCTCACTTAATTCCCCAAAGGATTTACACGGTCGTCCTGACGTGTTAGAGGATGCCACTGGAATCTCAAAAGTTCCTTCCAACCAAGACTCAACCAATTTTAAAAACTTATCTATTGTTTTGTTTGCTTTCAACCACCTTTGTTTTATTTGTGACTTCACATAAAAAAATTCATGTTTTATATATTTTTTGAGCTCTTCAGATGTTCCGTAGGTAAGTACAAGATAATTTTCAAAATAATCGCACCTTTGACTTAAACTTGGCAAATTTTGCTCTTGTATTTGCTCAACAATATATTTTCGAGCAAATACTTTTCTCCTCGAAGCACTGGGTTCACCTGTAAAAAGATAAAACTAAATTAACAATTTTTTTTTAAATGTGATAATTCTTTTTTTCATAGGTTATTTTTGAAAGCCTCTAAGACCACATAGGGGCGGCTAGTGGCGGCTAATTTCTGAGACACCATAAAGACGACTAAGTAATCATATACATAAGCATATACAATACAAGACAGGACGCACCCTGAAGTATAACAAAAATACCATTGAAAATCAAAATCTATGAAAAAACAACATTTTGTGAAGGGTCATATTTAACGAGCTCAAAATATTAGGATAAATGTCAAAAATGTAATATACCTCTAAAATTATTGAGATATATAAATTCTTACCTGAATAACTGGAATTCATCAAAAAAACTTTATGAAAACGTCAGAAAAACCAATTAAACACTTGGGAAAACTTGCAATATTTTGGAGCGTCGAGAACAGAACTTGCGCGCTGAGCGATAGTCAGAGTTTGACTGCCTGTTATGCGGTTCAGGTTTGATGATAAGGAGTGGGGAGGGTCATATAATATGCCTGGGTCTATAGACTACCTCCGCGTGGTATTTTTTTTATCAGTATGGTGATTTTTGCAAAATCGACTTTTGGTCGCCTAAATCGGTCATATCTACGTCTGTGCGGCGTCTTTATTGAGATCCAGAAATTTATTATCCAAGATCGGAGTAATTAGTTTCTTTCTAGATTGCGTCTGATTATGATGTGGATCACTTACAATCTGAGACGCCTCGCTGAGCGTGTTTATGATAGTAGCTCTATCTCCTGTATTGGTTGCTAGAAGGGACAGTTGTAACAGAACAAGCGTCTATGACGAGGAAATTGACTCGTTATTACATATAAAACTTACGGCGAATCAACTTTTCCTTGACCAACTTTTTGGTGCATATTTTCTTTGGGATTTCATTGGATATTTTGACAAATAATATCTTTGAAGCTTTATCACATGTATAGTCACGTCTTCACTCATAAAATTCACTGTTATTCGATGTAAAACAGGTTGGAAAAAACATATTTATCAACAAACTACGTTCACATGGATGAAATACTGACACTGACAGTTGTCAACGGAGTAGCGTTCCAATATTATATCTTGATTTCAATTATAGGTCGTAAAAATTGATAATGATAAGTAGTGTATATATTTTCTGGATGTGTTTATTGTAGCATTTAGAAACAAAAATGATATTTTGCCTCAAATTTGATTTACAAAACTGGTTAAAAACCTTAGATAAAGTAGTATTTGCATATTTATATTTACCACAATATAAAATGTTTCATTACGTACTAGGAATCAACAAAAGATATCTCCATCTCACTCTAAAACACGTGCAGTCATGCAGATGTTACTATTGAGAAGCAAAAACGTACGTGCTGAGATGTCTTGGACATTAATGCCTAAGGCGTACGACTTAGTAAACAAAACAGTTACGACCTTTTTCTTATAAGTGTAATTTAGCGGCTATCCATTGTTATTTGTCGCCAGTAGCTCTTTTGTCGCTCTTTTGTAGCCCTTTTGTAGCCCTTTTGTAGCTCTTTTGTCGCTCTTTTGTAGCCAGTCGCTCTTTTGTCGCTCTTTTGTAGCCCTTTTGTAGCCCTTTTGTCGCTCTTTTGTAGCTCTTTTGTCGCTCATTTTTATCTATAAAAGGGTCGGAGCGAGCCGACGCGAGGCATTCTTAAAATATCTACAAGACTAACAGTGTCTCTGGCTTTCGTGTGTTATACTGGTGAGTGAAGTTGTTCTGCTATTATTTCTCTGTTTGTTTTTACTTGGAAATTATTCTAAGTGATTGTAAACTTTGAAATTGTGTCTCTGTTTGATTGTGCGGGACAATATCGTCGTACAGTTGAACTTAGACCTATGGTGGAATTGCTTTACTGTCAGTTTGTGGGGTTATTTTAGTGTTCTATTTATAGTGTAGTGTTACATTTAAATTAATGTGTATAGTGAAGTTTTCTGTGCTTTGTTTCATGAGTGCCGTCGAGCAATACAAAGACTGGGTCGATGTATGGCTGGTGCTTGGAGATAAGTCTGTGTTTGGTTTTGTAGGGAGTAATTCTTGCAAAACTAAGCTTAGATTATAGCACGTAAAGGAAACTTCACTCGTTTGTTTAGTTGGTCAGTAAAATTGAATTTAGTAATTTTCTATGGGGTTATTTTGTGAAAGTTATAAGCCAGATCATTGTTTGTGACAGACTGTTGTCCGGCTAGGCGCTTCTTCCCTTACGGTGTCAAATAAGAGGCGTTTAGGGGTCTTTTTGTTCCAAGTGGAGGGCTTGGGCGCCTTATTTATACTTACAAAAGGCGTACTTTCTCACCGGTCTCAAAGAGTCCAACTGTTAGATGGAAGTGAGGACTTTCACGATTGACGAAAGACATTAGGAGTAATCCTTGCTCACTGAAGTCGGCAGTATTTGAGGCTGGGGTCCTATATATATTTATATTTATTTACTCGGTGCTCTAGTCCATGCTGGCGTTGGTCGCTGGGGATTTCGGTTGTGATCGATCCACATCTAAGTAAAGTTGATCGCAGCTGGCTCTCTCATGTGGCTGGTACTGGTGTGTCCTAGAATACTGGATATATACACGGATAGGGCGATCTACTCTCTGCTACCCTAGCCCGCGGGCAAGAGCAGAGGGGGATCAGAACTCAAGCCTATAGGTTGCCTATCTCAGCTTCGCTGGCTGAACTGTACAGCTTATGGTAGGGATACACTTGTGCATATTCTGAACATTAGATCTATGGTAAGTGATGGTCTGTGTTT
This sequence comes from Leguminivora glycinivorella, assembly GCF_023078275.1. NCBI lineage: Eukaryota > Metazoa > Arthropoda > Insecta > Lepidoptera > Tortricidae > Leguminivora > Leguminivora glycinivorella. Next base: position 11,939,094 of record NC_062988.1, read on the forward strand.
CAGATATGCTAGAGTAGGGAAAACGATAGGACTAGGGTAAAGTCACACACTATTTCTATGAAAGTAGAGTTCTTTTATGATTGGTCTTGGAATATAATTGGTCAACGTGTATTGTGGAGAAATAATTTAACTACTACTATTTATATGGGTTAAATGGACTTTAAATGTGGTGTTTACTATCTTAAAATATGTGGTAAAACTGGTAATTTATAAAATCTCTTAATACTTAATTTATTTGAGTGAAATTAATTATTATGGTAGCAATTTCTGATCTTTCGGTGTGGCTGCGGGACACTTAGTGTTGCTAACTAGTTTTTCAAGGTAAATTCTATCAAATTGGCTAGGGAAACAAACTGTCTTTGGAATAAAAGGATTTGTTTGTTATAGGGCCCAGTGGCATGCGAGCGCCGTCCACTGATGGAAAGTCTAAAGCTTAGAAAAGTTTGACTTACTTATTTCTTATAAAAGTTAGCAACTGCTCGGTGTTTCGATAAAACATTAGAAAGATCGAGAAGTTATGGTCTATTAGCAGTAATGGGGAAAAGGGGGGTTTAGCTAGGGAAAAGAAACAAAATAAAAAAGGGGTTAGTTTGTAGATAGATAGCCCTTCAGGCTTACTTGCTTAGGATGCCCGATAATGTGGTTTGATTGGGCCTAAGGATTCCAGACGGTATCGCAAGTTCTCACCCCAAACCGGAATCGAAAATAGAGCGTAGCCGATGTTTTCTAAAATATTTTTTAATATTTATTTCATGTATGTTTCACTCACTAACTTTTATTCTAAAATTCCTTCATCACGTCATTAATTTTCTCTCTCATAACTTTCTAGGCCTAAATCTGATAAAATACTCTTCTATAACACTATATTATTATGCTACAATAATCTTTATTCTTCTTCAAAATATAAATAAATAAAAATTTAAAAATTAGTCAAAAATACAGCTGATACTCATTAAAGGATCTAGGTTATCGCGGTTCACTTCGAAGGGTTCTACTTATTCACGCTAGACGATCACAAGGCCAAATTTACGGGGTATATTTAAAGGGGGGTTAGCTATACTGTTGATTAGTCAAGTAAGTAAGTAAATAAGTAAGGTGAGCGGAGGTTTAGTTACACAGTGCTCTGTTCAGGACTGTTATTCCGTGTCCTAATTGTTGTTGTTCATTGCCAATCTTTTTATCTCGGTTTTTCTGTTTTTTAAAAATCGTGGCTAATATTTCTGGGTTTAATTTTGGAGCTTGAAGAAGCACACAATTACTTGGATCCATATAGTTTTCTAACAATTTTTGTCTTTCCTTATAATCTCCCACTCCATTTTTCAAAATGGGTGACCCGAGAAGAGAATGGGTGACTTTTGTTAGAGGGGTCACGGATAGGATCAGCCACATCTTGAAACGGGCTTCTATTAAAACTCATTTCAACCATATGAAGAAGATGACACAATTCCTGAGGTCTATGAAAAATCAAACGCCTCTACAAAATGCGGGAGTGTACAGGCTATTCATTTTTTGCAGACTAAACCTTTATCACAAAAACTTCAATTTTGGCCGACCTGAATACATGGCTGAAGAAGAACCACTCATGGCGCTGCACCCAAATATGAAAAGATCGCTCCCAACTAGTACGATCTCCGAAGTGTACTAGTTCGCTCTTTTAGGACATTTAGTACAGTAGTACACCGAGAAAGCGAGAGAAAAATTGATTGGCCGTTTTCGCGCGCTCTCGGTCCGGTCAGTCGGTTCTAGTTCTGTTGCGGTCGGATCACATGGATCGCTTTGCTGTCATTGTCACTCGAATGACAGATTCGCTCCTTTCGCTCCCATTCTGTTGCGCTTGTATGAGTGTACTAAATTTACTAGAGAGCAGAATCCTTTGGGAGTAGTTCGGTTTAGTACAGTGCAGGGAATCGTGTCTTTTGTACTACGAGTACATGTACTACACAAGCCTACCCCCAAACGATTCTTTTTAAAGGTATAAATAGTAGGTATTAACACTATACTGCCACCTATGAACAAGTCGCAGATCAAGTTCTTTTTTTTTTTAATTTATCAAAAATTACAATTTACTGTGGGTACCTTACATTAATGTTTTGCTAAACTGCGGAGCAGTTTGTTGGCGTTGCGCTCAATCTATTTCTAAAAGTAAAGGTATGTAGGTAGGTACACTATTTGTCCAGGGGGCGACTTTTAAATCTTGCATACTTTTAAATTGCACGGAAAACATTTTAATGGCAGCACTTGATTTATATGAATCACAGCATCTGGTAACAGCACGAGCATCAGTTGTTGATAACACTACATATATAAAGAAATCTTGCCGTAAGACAATGAAAAAATTAATGTATGTTGTGCATATCAAATTTGACCGATTCGGAAATCCACTGGAATCTCATGTGAGATGTGAGTGTCCGGCGACTCCGGCGGGTAGTGGATTAAATTGAGTCTGCAAACTGTTGGATAGTCAATGGCACACTTGTATCATGACATGCCTACTTATATATGGGAGTCTTTATTTAGTTTTGACTCTGTTAACTTATCGCTTGTCATTCAACTGTCACTCGGCCACTTCCTCTTTACAGATCGCATAAGTAACACATTAGCATGTTCTATCTCATATATTTTAAGCTATTTACTAAGTTACTGATTCTTGGGACGACCTTTACCATGTCTGCATTATAATAATACATGACTGTTAAAGGACTGCGTGCTTTTACTGTTCATCATCACTCCACTTCCTTCTACTGCGTGTGGGCCCATGCCACGAGGCGAAAAGAAAAATCTTATTCCATCAAGTAAGTGGTTGTTGATTTATTGACGAAACCTACAAAATATAAACTCGCACGCAGTCCTACTTCGTCAGCCACGTGTATATTTGTCAAATTGCCAAGATGGCTGAAAATACTACTACAAACGTCGTCATGGGTGGTCACACTATTGAAAAACTGGATGGCAACAACTATCACACAAATTCGCTATGAGAATGATCTTAGTCACGGAAGGATTGTGGGACACAATTGCCAGAGCTTCGGACAAGGCTTTGACCGGCGCTGATGCGACTTGAGATCAACGAGCTTTACCTCGCTCTCGCGTCTGTCTAAACGTTAAACCAGCACTATTTCAGTACGTTCGCACAGTGACAACTGCTAAACAAGCGTGGAAAAACCTATCGATGTCTTTCGAAATTTCGAAAAATGTAATAAAATGAAAAAAATATCAGCCCCCACTTTACATGTAGGGGGGGTACCCTAATAAAACATTTTTTTCAATTTTTTATTTTTGCACTTTGTTGGCGTGATCGATATACATATTGGTACCAAATTTCAGCTTTCTAGTGCTAACGGTTACTGAGATTATCCGCGGCCGGACGGACGGACAGACAGACATGGCGAAACTATAAGGGTTCCTAGTTGACTCATCATTCTCTTGCCCTTATCCCAGTCACTTGGGGTCGGCGCAGCATGTCTTTCTCTTCCATACATCTCTGTCACTCGTCATCTCATCATTAACTTGTTTTAGTTCCATATTATGTCTTGTCACGTAGCGACACCTAGTGAGTATCAGTGTTACTAACGTGGTATGTATTTTAATGATTTTATTTTTTCTAATAAATAAATAATATGTTCTAATTAAATTAATAAAATTACATTCCTATACTTTCAGTTCATTTTATAGTTTCAGCATAAAGGTTTTGTTCATTTAGTTTATTCAGAACTTTTTGGCTAGTTACCTCTATGGTGGGGAATTTGAATTTGGATAGAGAAAGAACAAATGAATGGGGGATGGAAAATTCTGGACGTGAAGAAAAGGCGTTTTCTGACTAAATATGTACAGAAATTAATTTTATAGGTAAGTGAATAATGATGTTTATTGGCATGGAAAGCACATGCATCACGAGGAAGTTTATAGATGCATAATAAGGAAAAGTTTTAATTTGGTGTTTTGGAAATGCATAGTTCCATCATCGAGGACATGAGCAATAGGTCCTCAGACTACGCACTGCAGCTGTTGCTGATATGCGTTGGCGTTTCGGTGGTTGTGCTGAGACCTAATAATTTTAATGCTTGTCTGTTGAAGTATTTTCCGGTAAGTGTTACCATAGTTCAATCTTAAAAGGAGTAGGGAAATTCTTTAGCTTATAAACGTGGTTCTTATTATTCTATTTCTATTGTAGGGGAGGAGAATGTTCATACTTCACTAATGAATCCGGAGCCGGGAACGGAGTGTTTCTTCGGGGACTTCAGCGATAGCAGGTACTTATTGTGTTGGTTTTTTATTTGGTTTGTTTCTTTTTACAGTTAAAATCTTAATTTAAATCCTTTCTATTCAAAAGTTAATAACCATAAAATGAATACTTGAAAGCCTATCTCATGATTGCAACATTTGCCAGATCCAGTTTTAGTTTCAGTTCTAGTTATAGCATTACGCCGCGTCTTGCGTGAGCGACGAACCCGCGACGGCGACGCGATGCGATGCGATGCGACGAAATCAAACCTTCTATCTCTATGGACTTGTCTTAGGTGGGCGACGGAACGCGACGGCGATGCGACGCGACGAACTAGCGATGAACATGCGAATGTTAAGCGACGCGATGCGACGCGATGCGATCAAACCGCTGTGTTCATATGGGAGTGTCTTGCGTAAGCGACGGCCCGCGACGGCGATGCGACGCGATGCGATGGCGATGGGCGCGCGATCAAGCTATTTGATTTTTAGAAGCAAATTCAATACGTAGAGAGGTCGGACTAGAGAAATAACGATTGATTACTAGTCTCACATTTCATTCTTTATATTTTCTTATAATAAAAATTCAAAATATTCAAATTAACATAAGTTGACCAAAGGAGTAATGTGCCTAAAAAGTAAGGAAATTACAACTTTTGTAACTTGTATTGACAGCCTTTGATTATGTGCACGGTGATACGAGATTGTCTGCGTAAAATATTAAAATTTAAGTGTGAACTAAAAATATGAAACACTAGTGCGATGACCTTACGATATATGTACTAGCACTTGACTTTGGTGAATAGGATCACAAAATGAACTAGTTATTACAACGGGCTCGTAGCCTAGCGGTTTCGACGTCTGGACGCCGCGCCAGCGGTGTGAGTTCGAACCTCGGCTGAGGCGTGCTTTTGCAGTTTTATTTTTGTTTCTTTTATTTTCTATTATTTGATTGTTTACTTTTTTCTGTCTGTAAGAATCTTCATTCTTATTTTTATTTTATTTTTAATAACTCCGGCTTTTATACTAACAAGGAAAGGTACCCATACAAAAAAAATATAATTAGACTACTCTTTAAGGGGCGTTCATTGTAATTCCTGCGATTCCTGCATTTATTGTAACTCTTAAATAATAATATTTAGGTGTCCGTGCCTTCGCTTGAACCACTAATGAGATTAACACCTTCATAACTCGGCCCTAATCGAGTCAATTCCTCGACTAGTAGCGCCATCTGGCGCGCCAGTCAAGTACTAGTGTCGCCCGGTTACCAGCGCTCGGCTGCTTTTTCCTCAGTACGCTTTTGTAACTCGGCCGAGCAACACGTTTACAAAAGCAAGTCTTAAAAAGTTCGAGAAATTTAAAACATCAAAAAGATTATGATTACTTCTAACTTCGTGATATTCCGCTCGGTGCCTTTGGCCCAGCGACGAGACGCAGTGACCTACTGTAGGCACCGTCATAAATACGCGGATACATATGCCTCACTCACGTGAGACTGACATGGCGTCGTCCCGTGAGACGACAGACGTCGTCCCGTGAGACGACAGACGTCGTCCTGTGAGACGACAGACGTAGTCCCATGAGACGACAGACGTCGTCCTGTGAGACGACAGACGTAGTCCCGTGAGACGAAAGATGTCGTCCCGTAAGACGATAGACGTTGTCCTGTGAGACGACAGACGTCGTCCTGTGAGAGGACAGATGTCGTCCCGTGAGACAACAGACGTCGTCCCGTGAGACGAAAGACGTCGTCCCGTGAGACGAAAGACGTCGTCCCGTGAGACGACATGACGTCGTCCAGTGAGATGACATGGTGTAGTCCCATGAGACGACAAGCGTCGTCCCGTGAGACGACAGGTGTCGTCCCGTTAGACGACATGGCGTCGTGCCGTGACACGACAGGTGTCGTCCAATGAGACGACATTGCATTGTCCCGCGAGACGACAGGGTTGTCCCTGTGTGGTGGCATGAAGAAAATTGACAGCGATGGGACGCAGTGTAATCCTATGCACCGTCATAAAGAATATCAGGGACAAATGCCACGCTCACGTAAGACGAGACAGAGCGACGTCCCGTGAGACGACATAGGTTCGTCCCTTGAAAAGTCATAGCTTCGCCTCGTGAGGTGACAGGACACAAGAGATGTCTTGAAATGACAGATGAGGTCCCATTAGATAACCTGGCCTATGAAAAGATAGGGCCCACGATCCGACAGGGCATCGCCTCGTGATATGACAAAGGAGATCATTCATTGTGCAGATATGATTCGTCATTAGAGACAACATGAGTAAAGTTGTGCTGTGCGAAAAAGTACACTGTCATATAAATTGACAAGCGTCGCCCCGTAAAAGATTAAACTTTGCAGCGACTTGGAATTTGGATTTCGTTGCCCTATGCGATGATTTACGACATCCTGTGAGAACCCATTGGGTTATTACATGCTATGCACTAATTATTCACCTTTCGTGTCATGAGACGAGCGTTATGATCACGAGGCAAAATGTTGTATTTGTACTCGAATCTCAATGAGATTATGTCGCTTTAACATCTACTTTGCGGTAATTAGCACAACTCTTAACTAAACATACTTTGTATAAGGTATTTCTAAACATATGTACTTCGTAGAAGGTCTTTTGAATCAGAACCACAGCGTACGTGTTAACCTGAGACATACACAATTACACAGCTTAGTCATTGTCTTATTAGACAATAATCATCACGTGATGGGTCCCCATAAGTGGGGTCGTTTTAGACAGGTAAAGTGAACGACATCGGCGTCGTCTCAATTGCCTAATTAGCTAATACATAATCAGCGTGGTCACCTGACTAACAGATGAATGATTGTGAGGAATGTCCAAATTTCTCTCACTCGTGAATATCTGAACGGCCATAATGATGACGAATGTGTGATCCAATTACTGTAAAGCAACGCCGTTATTGCCAACCTAATTTGTCATGTCAACTTTTAGAATGCTCGTCATGATAGAGGTATATTAGCAGGTTTGATGTTGTGAAAATCCACTTCCACATCTAAAAACGTGTGGATGGAGCTTCGGTAGCAATTAACTAGCACTTTGTTGCCAGATACTAAGGTAATTAAGAAATATACAGAATAGTGATGCTAAACAGAATGAAAAACCACTTTATATTACAAAGCCCTTCTTGCCCAATCAGAAAGGGAGAGGGGGCGGCGAAGATACCAATGGGAAAAAGAAAATCCATTAATTTATGCCACTGTTTTACGCTATTCCTAGAGTGCAGATTCTTTTAAATGAATGATTAGAGCTCTAGTCTCATTAACTCACGGGCGTCAATAATTGACGCATGGTCTTGGGTCTTGATACGGACTTTAGAAATGCAGAAGAACCACTCAGGTACATAGCAAATGTAGACTATTAGCTACAAAATAACTTACCGCAAAGGAAAATTCTTGTACTAGGCTCATTACTCTGTGAAACCTGGATATTCGTCTGTATGTCAGCAAACTTATAGCTGTCCGGCTGAAACATCCAGTCGGACTAATGGCGGATAATGTTCCAGTATATGTTGTTCAGTATACCGAACTGACAAAAGTATTACTTCTGTAACAATCGACCCAGTAGAGACTTCTGAACCAATTCATTTAGAAATAAAAAGCTACAGCTCGGAAAGTTTTCTAAGTACGATATATACATATATGTACTACAAATTGACCTCAAACTGCCGTTAATCGACCAACGGTTAGAATACTCAATCATGCATTATTACTAACGTTAGCTAGACCAAGGTTACAGACAATCCTTGAAGAGGTTAATTACAAAGACAACAAACTCGTACCGGAAATCTGACTCCCAAATATATACGATATTTTGTGGATAGTTTGGCAAAACGACTTAAAGGATATGTTATTTAGTACAATAGCATTTTAGTATGCCTTGTTGCATTGTTACTCAGGACGGACTCTCGTCGTAAAAGAATTCGTCGGTTGCCCAGTTCGATGTCGTAATGTTACGAATCCTATGTTTCTATAAATAACAAACGAATTAGATTAGAGAGACGACCGAACAATATTCTCAAACTATTTACAGCGAAGAACTATGGCTTACATCTCTTGACCAAAGTAAATGAAGTTGGTCCTAAACTTAAACAACTACACAAAACAAAGCAAGAAACCGTGTAGGTAAATTGCATTCAAAGTGCTTATTTGTTGTATGAGTATGATATATCGAAAACACTTTAAGCTCATTAAAACGAAACGAGAGAAGCCGATTTTCACAATTTGCTAAGGCACTCTTATGGATAAAATGTTGAAAGGTAGTCACTGAATGTGGAGGCCTGTTTCTGAAATAATAAATTAAACGGAAATTGAAGGATGAATCTCTTTCGATTTTGGACCACAGTTACCTCTTACAAATAAAGAGGCGCTCGCATCCTAAAATTATCGCCGCTACTGCGATATTACTAACAGAAAGTTCCCGTTTATTTAATTTGACAAATGTTTTCTGAATAGGTTTCTGGGGTCTAGAGAGATTAACAGAAGTTGTATATTTACAATTAACTTTTGGAACTCCGTTAGCGCGTTGTAGGATCGATACACATTTCCGCAGTTGCTTACTAAGCGCCATTTATTAGAATTTTGCGGCGCGACTATTTTGTCAGTAACAGAAGAGACGCCCCAACTTACTCAAAAACGGTTCGTAAGGTCAGAGGACGAGTCCCAGTCCGAATTGAATTTAGTGTAAGGAACTAGAAATATGATGTTTATAACATTACTGTGCTTATGACTTAATTTAGAAGACTTCGGACTCCTAATATAGCTGACATACAAGAATTTGTTAGGACACTCATAAAAGGGAGCGCAAATTCTAGGCAAAATGGGTTTCTAGTGGTAACAGAAAACTTAAAATTATTGCCGTTTAAATAGATATTGATGAACTATATTTATCAGAAGTAAGGTCTTGAGATCTAAATGAAAAATATTAGCTCAGCGCTTAAGGTACGCAGTACTTATAGCAACGATATTATGACCTATTGGTCTCGAATGACAGGCAAGTGTAAATACCATTGTCATCGTCCGTGGCGCTACATGCTACAGCCGTGCGCACGTACGACTTTTAAGAAAATTCTAATTAAGTATATGCCATACGATAAATAAATAATTGTCATCTCGATATAATTGTAGAATCAGGTATTACCCTACATAACAGTTGCATCTTGTTTATGGCAAGTCCCGCTGCATATGGATTTTGGGAAATAAGCAAGAATACAGTAAATATTAACCCGTATGTTTATGTGTATACATCAGTTTATAAAGAACGTTTATATTATAGACATTTATATTATTCGCACAAAATAGCAATATAGAATATATTGTTTTGCAATTTGGTGATAAATTACGAAAGTTCTGAAAGAAAACTATTTACTATCTTAAGCTGATGACTGAATTTTAATTATAAATGGGTAATCGTACATCATTAACCCTTATTTTAAGAGTTATCTGTCGTCTTACATTCTTATTAGAATATCGAAATGGACTAAAGAGTAGCGTTGAAAAAAGCGGAAAAAATCAAATGATTTTTCCCGAAGTTTATGAATTTTTCGTTTATTTCGGTATTTTTCGGGTTTTTTAAGAAAAAAACAAATACATTATTAAAATTAGTGTTCTATTAATCACTCTAACTCTCATCATGTACTGACGGTCAACTGACCTTGGCAGTAAAAAAGGCGGTTAATTTGAAAAATATAGGACTCACCGGCGAATTGTCTTCATAAAACGCGTGCCTTCTTCCTTAGTGCTAAAAGATATGGCTGAGTGCAGAGTGTCCGAAGACGACGTCAAGGATAGGGCGAAGTGGAAGTGGTTGATTAGGAAAGCTGACCCCACCACCATGTGGGATTAATAGCTTGGAAGAGAGAGAGAGAGAGAGAAAACGCGTGCCTTCTTAAACCTTGAAGTTGGCGGAATCATCGACGACACTTAAAAAATTATTGAAAATGTAAGGGCGAAGGATTAATTCCCATAGAAAATTCGAATTTCGCGCCATTTTTAGTGCCAAGATTTGGTTGACCGTCTGTATTTCAGTCATTTCTGCTTCCATGTCGTCGGTGTAGCCCGTTTGGAAGTGCAAATTCGCCCGAATAAAGATTAATTTTTAAAATCGTTCGGGCAATAACCGATTTCTATGTCTGGTATATGTCCGTCCAAACAATGACAAATTTCTTTCATATTTCATGTTTTTTTTTTGAAAAATAAGAGCCGAAACATTCGCGGTTTTTTTCCATAAATTTCTGAAAAAAACCAAAGGAAATGGAAAAAAACGGGAATTTTCCGGCTTTTTTCATCGCTACTAAAGAGCCATAAGTCGTAATGTTTTAGAATTACTAACTCACGAATTATAAAATTTTGCCTTTACAAATTCGGCTAGTCAGCACATAAGTCATAAAATGATAAGCCTAAAAATATATGCACCACATATTCATAATTATTCAAACACAAATTAAATATTTCAAATATCGAAATAAGCATACTAGCTAGACATAGTAAAAGACTAAATAAAGTTGACGCGTACAGTGTAGAAAGGATTCCCGCATTAACATTCATGTATATTCATGGAAGTATCAAAGTCAATTTAATTAGAAATAATTGCCTTCATTTGATCTTCGCCTAAGTATGTGTGACTCATTAGATCATTGATTCGTTTCAATCGCTTGTATCCCAAAGCTTTTTGCTCAGTTGACCCATTTTAATTTAATAGGAAAAATTTGCATAGTTTCCGTTCTCGTAAAGACTTTGAGTAGGAGCTTACCTTTTATTATATGGATCCTTAGCTAATCATGGCCATGGTATTGTCAATTCAGTCAGAAGCCGAAAATGTATTATCATCTTATTTGCAGTTTTGCTACCAGTCCAGCAGTAACGCATACATTATCGTGATGTGGGTATACATTACAAATTAACATATGATAGTGTGCAATTTCTTCCAACTCAAGCGTCTATTTCAATTGTTTTGGCAAATGTATATTTCATATACAGAATTCATAACACATTATGCAATGGGAAATGTTGACATTTGGCAGTGGGCTATGTAAGACAATGTTTAAGCTATGTCAATATTGCTTATTACTCAGTATACTAACAATATTATGTGCATATTCGGAGATACATATACATACATATACAGTAATCAATTTACATGAAAAATAAAAATCTCAACATAATGTCATAATGCTCATGGCAGTGCTATGATATAATTGTGTATTATAATTACATGATATAATTATAGTTATCTTAAGAAGAAGAAGACTAGTATCTTGGTGAATTTATAAGACAAAAAATGATCTTGTTCTGACTAGGGACTGTTGTAAGGGAAACGCGAGACAAATTTAGCCGACGTTGATGTAACACCCATTGATGAAGGGGAAGCTCTTCAGAGTTTGGGTTGTTACAGATATTTTCTCAATTAATTTTTATTAAGCAGAAACGTCTGCTAACGATTCTAAACATTTTTATATTAAAGGAAAAAATGGAAAAATTTTACGCTTCCGGCGGGACTTGAACCCGCACCATTTTTGCAATCCGTGCAATGCTCTTAATCTTTCTCACAAAAATGTTATTGAAATAACAGGTTTTATTTCCGTAAATATTGTAATACCGATCTATTAACTACTGGCTTCCTGTCGGTTTTATGTTATACATAAATTAAGTGATTCACCACCATCATAGAGTCATAATGGATAACTGTGCTGTGCTGTGTTGAGTCAGTTTCAACTTATGAAACCTTAGTGGCTAAATTTTGAAACATCCCTTTGTATACCTTCCTATTTCTTATTATGACATTTCTGTATAAATAAAGTATATCAGTCACAGTACGCCCTAACCAGCGCCGGCAGAGGTTTAAACACGTCTCATTAGTGGTTCAAGCGAAGGCACGGACACCTAAATAGAACCGTTTTTCCCCCGAAGGGTAAAAAACGGATATTTAGGTTCCTGCCGAAGCTTGAACCACCCTTAAGGGCCTTGCCGGCTAAAGGTACTGAGGAAAAAGCAGCCGAGCGCTGGTAACCGGGCGACACTAGTACTTGACTGGCGCGCCAGATGGCGCTACTAGTCGAGGAATTCACTCGATTAGGGCCGAGTTATGAAGGTGTTAATCTCATTAGTGGTTCAAGCTTCGGCAGGAACCTAAATATCCGTTTTTTACCCTTCGGGGGAAAAACGGTTCTATTATCCTAAACCAGAACTTCTTGTTGCCATATACAAAAAAAAATACATATAAGACATACCTTTGTGTCGATAGATATTTTTCAGTACAGATGGTGTTTTTTTTACGCACTAGTGCGAGAAGTGGTTCATTATATGCCAGGTCGAAACTTCGGAGGCTCATCTGTACTGAAAAACGTCGTACGATACACGTGCGAAAAGGAAATTCGTAACTCGTGTCGATTTAAAACACTCCCTTCGGCCGTGTTTTAATTTATCGCCACTCGTTTCGAACTTCCTTTTTTACGCACTTGTATCGTAATGTACTATTTTAAAGCACATAAAATTCGAATAAAATACACTGCTGACACGGGCCCGCTCACTGCTGTTCAGTTCAGTCTGCGCCCAGCGCTCATAGACAGTGGACCTACGTTCGATAGTCCGGCGCACCGTGCTCTCGTAAGCGTAAGCAGCTAGATAGTTCTGAGAAGTGCTGTATAGGTACTGCGACTAAACAAATCTTGATCCTGTTGGTGGCAAACAGGCATACGGTCCGCCTGATTTTTACTTGAAATCTGATGAGAGTGTGAATTATTATTATATTTCGGGACCAGGGGACCGATTTTTGAGTCTCAGGCGTTCGAATTCAGAAAATTGTCACTGAAAATACTAAGCAATTCACTGTTGTCAACCGGTATTTTAGTGACAAATCCCATATGTGAGATTCAAAAACCGGCCCCCAGGATGAGGTTCTGGTTTTCATGGTGGAGTCAGGATATGGTCAACAAAACTGCTATTTTACTCATAATAACTCCACTATGTTTGGGCTTATTACATTTGGGCTGATGAGCAGCGTCGATCTCGATGATGTCCAAGGTCACATGATCGAGTCAGGAAATGAATAACAGAACTGCTATTCTATTTATCGTAACTCGACCATGTTTGATCTCATTAGCCGGGCCAATAACACATGTATTTTTTTGCACACAGCTCAGCTCTTTGAAACTGTTTATTTTAAGTTACTTACAATTAGTAGGTACCATATAATAATAATATATTCTTATCTCTTGTAAACTTTACAAAAAAGTTAACACATGAAACCAAAAGAATTGTTACTAGCAATTAAATTCAAAACTATCAAGATCATTCTTGCCTGTTTGTTGCGTTACCGGTGGCTCGCGTACCTAGCGCCAACGCCATCTATCAATGGCTATTTCACGAAATTGATGAACGCTCTAAGGAATAAGGACTCTTAGTGTAGTGGTTATGCCAGTCGACACTAGATGGCAGCATTAAAAAACACTGGATTACACTGTATGACATTTTTTCATTTCAACATTAAGTAAATAGCATTCGTTATAAGTAAATAGTATACGTTAATTCGTCGCTCAGTTTTGCCGTGAAGGACGGACAAATAAATAGACACACACACACACTTTCCCGTTTATAATATTAGTATGGATTAAAATAAACATTAAGTTAATAAAAACAAAATGCAGTATTATTGTGTGCTACTTAAAACTTTCCTTGTTAGTATAAAACCCGGAAATAAGAAAGTAGAAAGTCTTAAAAAAAAATAAGAAAGTAGAATCTTAGAGAAAGAAATAAGCAGGTAAACAAAATCAAATAATCCATACTGATTAAACTGGAAAGTGTGTGTGTGTCTGTTTTGTGGGGGATATCCCACAGGTCTAACACTATATAGCAGAGATCTATAGCACAAGGAAACCAAGAAAGTGTACACCAGGAATTTATTCAATGTTTACATGTAGAGATGGGTAACTACCCAGGTAAATACCCGACGGTGGGTATTTACCGGGTAAATACCCGATATTTACCTACCCGCGGGTAAATACGCGGGTATTTTCATTTTTCTTCCAAATTCGACGTTTTTAAATGGTGTTTGGGCTAAAATAGATTAATTTAGGTCAGTCTTTGTAATTGTACACATAATGTTTATTCAAATTGGGAACGAATAGGTTGCTATGAGATAAAATGTGATTTTAGTGTATCACTCCAACTATAAAAATCGTGTAAAATATCATTCTCTGACATACCGAAATAATTTCAAATGCTTTTAGTATAAATTATAAGTCTGATAAATTAAAACTATAAATAAAAATATGTGAATAAAAATATTTTAAAAATCTCTTTTTGAAGCTCATAACTCATACATTTATGACAAAAATGCATATAAACTTTTTTGTAGGAAATTGTGTCTACTTTAGTTCGTACATACAATACTTTTCGATATTAATGATAGTTTCCATGAAATATGAAAAAAATACATTTTACCCCCCCTAACCCCACCATAACCCCCTCCAACCAGTACTAGGAAGTTTTTCTTTATCGTATAAATACGACTATTTAATAGAATCTAAAAAGCATACATAAAACATTTTTTTTTAATTATTTTTAAAAATATACATTAAAACTTCTGTAAACTTAATTGTATATTTGACTGAACAGTTTCGTTTTAAATTGTGTATAATAATTACAATCACTAACTTAGTATTTATCTCCATTCTAACACAAATCAGCATGTCCAACATGAAATGAATCTACCCGTCGATTTGGGTAGATACGGGTAAATACCGGGTAGATAGGTATTTACCGGGTAAATACCTGGGTGGGTAGATTGGGTATTTACCCACGACCCATCTCTATTTACATGAGAACTGTTATTGACCGACTGACTTACAAAACGTAAACAAACATATCAAAGAATCGGTTGCTATACCAAATACAAAATATGACAGTATTCCTTCAATAGCCAGTACTGTGGCCTCTTAGGCACAACTCGATTCTATCGAATATCTCATTATTATTATATTCAATACGCCCCCTTAATGTGCATATTCAAAATAAATTGTAACACAATAAAACATACAACAAACTAAAGTGATATCAAAGAACAACTATTAAAAATGTACACAATTAACAAGCAATGCCCAAACCGCGCATGCACGTATAATGCTTTTCTCTAGGCAAAGCCTTCGTTAATATGTCGGCGAGCATTGAGTCTGTCGGTAAGTACTTTAACTCAATACTCTTATTGTCCTTTAATATACTTCGCACAAAGTGATACTTTATATCAATATGCTTGGACCGAGAATGAAACATTGGATCGCTCGCAAGACATATTGCCCCCTAATTATCTACATGTAAAGATAATGGTGCATACTTACGTAACCCAATTTCAGTAAGCAAACTGTTCAGGTATATAGCTTCCTTCATTGCCGATGCCAAGCTTATATACTCCGATTGACAAGATGAAGTGCTCACACATCTCTGTTTTTCTGATCTCCAGCTTACACAACCAGCTCCTAACATGAAAACATAACCAGAATAAGAACGCCTATCTATCAAACAACCTCCCCAATCAGCATCCGAATAACCATGCAATGATTTACCTGTCTTTTTGTAAATAAGTCCATATTGTTTCGTATGCTTCAGGTATCTGAAGACACGCTTTGCTGCATTCCAACATTCCTCGTTAGGGCAATCCAGGAATTGACTCAATACAGCCACCGTATTCGTAATATCAGGTCTCGTTCCCGTAGAAAGATACATCAACGAACCTATAATTTCGCGATATGGGTATTGTTCACGCGCACTGCACTTATTCACCGGTTTTTCTATCTTTTGCTTAAATTCCTAGATATCGGTTTACTTTCATTCATATTAAATTTAATTAACAAATCGTCAATATATTTTTGTTGTGACAATTTCATTCCGTTGTCAAATCTGTCAAACTCTATCCCTAACATATACTTCGCAATGCCATAATCTTTCAATTCAAACTTTTCGGCCAGTTCCTTTTTGAAATTTTCGATGCATTCACCTCTTTGCGATGCGACGAGTATGTCATCCACATAAATTAATACAAAGAGTTTAGTTTGCGAGTCTATATTTTTAAAATAAAGGCATGGCTCATTTAAAGATACTTGCAATCCCATGCACTTCAGCTGTTCATCCAGTCTGATGTTCCACTGTCTACCAGCTTGTTTCAGGCCGTACAGCGACCTCTTGAGCTTGCATACATTGCCTCCAGACCTCAGGTCGCATAACAACTTGCTAGCTCTTTCATATATGAATGATCCTGGTTGCTCCAATCGTGTTAAATCTTGCAAACATTCGTCAAGAAGATCTGGTACCTTCATGTATATCTCTTCTTCTAATAATCCATTTAAATATGCCGTATTTATGTCCAACTGATGAATCTCAAGATCCAATTCCACTGCAAGTGCAACTAATAATCTTACTGAATCAAGTCTGGCGACTGGCGCAAAGGTTTTCTGGTAATCGACGCCGTAACGTTGGCTAAAGCCTTTCGCCACCAGTCTAGCTTTCTTCTTCTCAGTCTTGTCGATATTTAACTTCGTTGTTAAAATATATCGGCAACCAACGACATTTCGGCCCATAGGTTTCTTGACGATATCGAAAGTGTCGTTTTTAATTAAACTTTTGACTTCTGACATTATTGCATCCTTCCATCCTTTTCGCTCGTTACCTGATAAGGCCTCTTTCAGACTAATCTCGGCAACTCCAACGAAATCTTCGCAGTCTCCATACTCCTCAGTTGACTCAAAACCTTCTTCCGCAGAAACCTCTGGTTCTATGGCAACTTCTGGCTCTGCGACAATCTCTGGCTCTACGACAACCTCTGGCTCTACGATAACTGTGTTATATATCTTCCGAGGACGCCCAACATGACCTCTCTCCAGTCGCGGTCGCCCTGGACCTCTCTTCACTATCCTCCCCCCATCAACATGAACTTCATCTTGATGATGATCATGTTGTGATGGTTCTGCGACAGTACCTGGATCATCTGTCATTTGACGGGCTTCAACAGGAACATCCTCTTCTCTCTCGGGTTCAGGATCACGATCACTCGATGACCTTATGTACACATCCTCGTGATCGGAGATCTGTTCTACCGGATTTCCACTAGTCTGAGCCGGATGGAACTCTACATCTACCGATAAAGGTTGATTTGTAGTATTTGTCGATCTTTTCTTATCGATTTCAAACGGATCAATCTTAACGTTTATGTTCACGTTCTCCCTTCCTTCACTTTTTGCTTCGTGAAATTTCACATCTCTTGACATGATAACTTGTTGTTGCTTTGGCATCCATATTCTGTAACCCTTGCGATCTCGAGGATATCCTACGAAGATTCCTTCCAGGCTTCTTGGGGCAAACTTATCTTTCCCGCTTGACTTGTCCAAGACATGTACCTTAGATCCGAACTTGTGTAAGTAATCTAACTTCACAGGTCGTTCAAACCATTTCTCATAGGGTATCTCACCTTCAAGACTTCTCGTTGGACAACGGTTTCTTATGTGGCAAGCTGTTGCTACAGCATCTGCCCAGAAACCAGGGGAAAGTCCTGATGAAATCAGCATGCACCTCGCCATCTCTTCCAGGGTCCTGTTCTTCCTTTCGGCTACTGAATTCTGTTGAGGAACTCCAGGAATTGTCAATCTTCGTGCTATTCCTTCTTGTTTCAAGAACTCGTCGAAATCTCGATTACAATATTCGCCTCCGTTATCTGTATGAAGATAAATTATTTTACGTCCGAACAGGTTCTCAACGTGATTTTTAAATACCTTGAACGTAGTGAAGACTTCACTTTTCTTGCTAAGAAAATAAACTTCACACCATCTAGTATGATCATCGATAAATGTTACGAAATATTTCGCTCCATTTATTGACGTGTGTTGCATGGGTCCTACGACGTCAGAATGTATGATTTTTAACTTCTCATCGCATGGCCCACTCGAGCTAGAAAATGGCAACCTACTCATTTTTCCTTTCGCACAAATGTCACAATCATACAATTCAGTTACATCTGACATCTTTAAATTCATGCTAGATTTATTTAAAACTCGGACAAGATCTTTCGCATTTAAATGACCAAGACGTTCGTGCCACGACCATACGTCAACCTTTCGCTCAGAAATCGCTGACACTACACCACAATGTTCCTCGACGTAATATAAATTACCTTTACGATTTGCGACCAGTTTAGTATTACCATAGCTATCTTGAACACTAGCTATATTTTTGTTAAACGTAATGCTATAACCTTGATCGGTAATTTTTGCTACTGAAATCAGGTTACATCGCAAATCCGGAACAAATAATGTATTTGGCAATTGCACTTCAGTTTTAGAACCATTATCACATGAAGAAAATCTAACTGTCCCCTTACCTTGTACGTCTGTGCTCGAATTCGTTGCTAAATTTAGCTTACCGGACAACGGTAGTAATGAAGTACCAAATTTATCTGCATCGTTACACAAATGTGACGTACACCCACTGTCAACGATCCAATTTCCATTCTCGTTCCCAACAGCATTAGCATCTGAAACACAATTGAATGTTACAAAATTGGAATTAACATCATGTAAATCACTTGAGTTCGACACATACTTTGCACTGTCATTACGTTGTTCCTTCTTCTTTTGAGTACAATCTGAGGCTTTATGACCGTGTAAATGGCATTTGAAACATTTATAATTGAATTTCGACCTAGCCTGCTCTGGGGCATCACATGCGCGTTGACGTTGCTCTATGCCACTCTTTGGCTTAGAAGATCTCTTTCCTCTTACAAGAAGTGCCTTATCTACACATTCTTTCTGATTTCTGGAATGTTCCTCTTCTAAAATCTTCACTTTCAGTGCGTCTGGTTTTGGCAATGCATCTCTAGATTCTATTGCACATCTAAAATTGTCAAACTGGACGGTAAACTATACAGAAGCATTATAGATGTCAAATCGTCAGGCATTTCAATGTCCATGTCAGATAATTGGCTTATTACTTCGAAAAATCTCAAAACATGTTCCCTCAAATCGCCGTTTTCATCCAATTTACGCAGTAACAACTCTTTTAACAGTGTAGCCTTTTTCGCAGGTCCTTTGGAAGCATGAATATCCTTTAACTTTAACCATACGTCACGCGATGTCTTGCAACCTCTCAGGTGCCTCAATTCACTCGGAGTTATGGATAAAATTAGGTCAGACTTAGCTTTGGAATCTCCTGTCTTCCATTTCGCTACTTCGGCTTCTCCACTTTCTACAGCTGGCTTCTTGATACTTCCGTTCACGTATCACCAGGCGTCGTTTTTTATTAACACTGCTTCTACTTGGATCTTCCACGTCTCATAATTACTCTCGTTGAGTTGGTCAATTTTCACAGTACTACTCATTTCCGCTGAAAATTTCTTCCTTTTACCGTTAACACTATTCTTGATTCGTACGAGGGACCATAACCACTGTGGGGGATATCCCACAGGTCTAACACTATATAGCAGAGATCTATAGCACAAGGAAACCAAGAAAGTGTACACCAGGAATTTATTCAATGTTTACATGAGAACTGTTATTGACCGACTGACTTACAAAACGTAAACAAACATATCAAAGAATCGGTTGCTATACCAAATACAAAATATGACAGTATTCCTTCAACAGCCTGTACTGTGGCCTCTTAGGCACAACTCGATTCTATCGAATATCTCATTATCATTAGATTCAATATGTTTGTTTGTCCGTCTTTCAAGAGAAGCCGCGGGCAAAAGCTAGTAGAACATAAAAGAAAAAAAGTAAATAAAAATGCAAAAAGATTGCGTGAGCCGAGATTCGAACTCACGACACTCATGGCGCAAACGATTCCACCTAGAAGTCAAACCCGCTAGACCATTTGCACATTGTTAAAGACGGCGAATCTTGTGATTCTAATCACCAAAATGCTAGTGCCAAAGTTTCGCGCGATGGATACGCGATGACCTTGAGCCATCGCCGTCGCATCGCGTCGCGTCGCGTCGCGTCGCGTCGCGTCGCCCGTCGCTCACGCAAGACGGAGCGTTAAGAGTCACACATTTACTAAGTAATAATTTTTGTTTGCAACAATTTGTTTGGTGGTGGTGGTGGTTTAATCTATATATTAGGTTTATCTTAAAATTAGTTTGATCTATGGATGGTGTTACATATCGATACCTTTGGGTTCAATTGGCGTAAAGGACAAAATGCAGGTTTTCAGGAGAAGCAAAAAACAACTTTTTTTTTAGAAAAATGTTTATATCTTTTTTGTTTTTTGACCTATATTTGTGACGTATATAGAAAAATATGTAGATTTTTAGTATCCTTCACCTAGTGTAGCAACCGTAGTGATAAACTAAACGGTTTAGAAGTTAGATGGTTGTAAAGGACACGTCAAAATGCTATGGACGTCCTTTACACCCACGATTTTTTTGAACAATTAGAGTTGATAGGGTCGTAAATGACGGTCTTAGATGATTTTTATACAAATTCGGGGCGTAAATGTAACCGGAATGGTACAAATGGCAACTGTTTTTAGCTTAGTTTACAATTGAGAAACTTGAAAAATGTATCAAAACGTAGTTAATATGGCATAGAATAGCCACATTAGTGTTACAGTGTATATTTATCTAAATATTTAGCAGAGACAAAGAACAAGACTATTTTATATCCAGTTTTGCAATAAAGAAACAACATTTGCTTAAAAACTATCTAGTATTTTGGAAAGTTATTATTTTAGTACTCGCCGCTGTCTCAACTCTCAATAAATTACGCATTCAGTATTTAATTCTAGCAGGGAAACGCTTTCGTAGTTGAAGTAAATATAAAAATACTAATGGTAATCACGTAAACTTTAATCAGCAACTGTGAACAGTAGACTATATTAATACGACAGTAATTTTAAGTATAAAGTAGAAAGAAGTTCTAAGAATAACTAAGAGTTAAGTACCAATTTATAAACGCAAGTTAAGACGCGTATACAAACTGTGACCAACTAATAAATAATAGTAACTGTAGTCAAGACTACCTACTATGTTGATGCATATTTTTGATAATTTTAAAACAGAAGATTGTTATTTAGTCTTTAACCTGTTAAGTAAGAATAATCTTAATTATGAGTTCAATCCTAGAAATATTATAGTCAATGCTTTGAGTACCTGTGGGTACATAGCCAAGTCACCAAACGCTAACGCTCATTCGCTAGCGAAACGCACCTGTTATTGTCGCACTAAATGTTAGTATAGTCTACTGTTAAAGTTTACTGGCGGCGTAGCTGAATGGCAATCGTCGACGCCAGACGCCGACAAAAATGCAGTCTGGTGCAATACGCAAGAGCGATAAAGCTATAGCTATAGCTACGAAAAAAATATATAGCTACGAAATAGATATTATCGTGAGCGTTTGTGCATACGTTGTGGGTACGTACCCTGATTACCATAGTGTTTTTTTAATTACCTACATCTCGTCGCAGTATAATAATACTACGAAAGCGTTTCCCCGCTAGAATTAAAGGCTGAATGCGTAACCTACTGACTATTCAACAGCGGCGAATACTAAAAAAATAACTTTGAGCTTGTTGCCAAAGTATTAGTAGATCGTTTTTAAGCAAATATTGTTTCTTTATTACAAAACTGGATATAAAATAGTCTTGTTCTTTTTTGTTTCTAAGATAGCTTAGATAAATAATACACTGCGTTAAACTAATGTCTATTCTATGCCATATTAAGTACGTTTTGACACATTTTTCCAGTTTTTAATTGTAAACTTAGCACAACATTTGTACCATTTCGGTTACAATTACGCCCCGGTTTTGTATAAAAATCATCTAAGACCGTCATTTACGACCCTATCAAATCATGGGTGTAAAGGACGTTAATAGCTTTTGACGTGTCCTTTACAACCATCTATCTTCTAAATCGTTTAGTTTATCACTACGGTTGTTACACTAGGTTAAAGATACTCGTAATCTGCATATTTTTCTTATACACGTCACAAATATAGGCCAAAAAAACAAAAAAGTGGGTTTATCTTTCTCTTGGAAACCTGCATTATATGTCCTTTACGACAATTGAATCCAATGATATCGATTACAGTTGCGGATAAAATATTTTTAGTGCTGGTCGTAAAGGACGAAGAACAAAAAAACTTGTCCTTTACGCCCAACTTTACCACACTACTATAGAAAGTGATCCTTAAAAAGTAAGGGCTTAAAGGGCAATAATATATATCAAGGTGACTTACGACTATATTTTTATTTGTAGATTTCCTTTACGACACAAATAATAATTTATAATTAATGACTTGATATTTACGCCCCTTCAGAAAAGCTATTTTTGCAAGTCCATAGTAGAAAATCTTGGTCGTAAAGGCAACTTTTTAAGAGATATCGAAATTTTAACTACACAGATCGATAGCGCTTGAAATTCTGAACAAAACTGTATATATAACTCATTTTCGCCAAAATGTCCTTTACGCCAATTGAACCCAGAGGTATCGATATGGGATTTATGTTTTTCCTAGGTTTTATGATCGAACTGAACTTGATGTAAATAACAGTTTAACGAACCAATTCTTGCTCTACCAAGTTACTGAGTTAGTGTGGTGTGGAGCCAGGTGGGGGTGGAGGTGTGGAGTTCATTGACAGCCTGGTCTGCAGACGTGTCCATACTTCTCGCCTCACTGCTTTCTGCACATATTTTTCATGTGCTTTCTTTAAGAACTTGTACAGTCCGCAGCAAACGATGAGAGCCAAAACCACGAACAACACGGTCGAATTAAACTTATTTATTCCTAACAACTTACACACTTCATCCATAGTAGCTGACATGAACTCCGCCCCGCGGTCTGTCGACATCGCGTCGGGAATCCCGTATCTTAATATAAAGTTATTCACTAAGGCTCTTGCTACACTATATTTGCTTAACTCACATTGCAGCGTTAGGATGTACTTGTTACCTTCAGTGTCCGTGTCCAGCGGTCCTAGGATATCGAGGTATAATTTCTCGAATGCTGACGCTGCTGTAGTTGTGATAGCCATTGGTTGTCGTATGTTTTTAGAGTGCTTCGTTACTTGGCATTTACTGCATTTTTTCACGAAGTTTCTAACATCACTCTCTAAACTCGGCCAATAATATTTAGATTGTATGTTACTTACCATTCGGCGATATTACGGCGATCCGCTCGTTGGTAGTAAATGATAGTCGTTAATGATAACTCGTCTCTCATCCTTGTCATCTATTCTTATTATATTTCCTAGTATTTTGATTCTTGGTCCGGACCAATTTTTAATCGACTTTATTTCATTTAACAAAGTTTTTATGAATAACGCGTTTTTAATATCTTTTACTATACATAACTCGTCTACTTTTATTTGTTTACAAAAATTACTTAACATATTCACAAATACGGCTCGCGTGAAGTGTGACATATAGTTAAGGTTTATGTAAAGACGTAATTTACTCTCGGCGTACGCAAAACAATCTTTTTCTCTTGTAATTAATTCTTTTTTTCTTAACTTTCTTAACTCTTCTTCAGATTCGAACAACATTTCTATGCAGTTATTAGGTTTTCTTAATATTTCCGCAATTCTTGGTTGATCAGGCCTTGAATTCTCGGATGTACTAAGATTACCACGTATGTCATCACTTGGTGTATTACTTTGTATTAACTTTCTACTCTGTGCTCTCGTCATAACAGTAACTTGCTCGCTCATACTCTTTAACTCGTCCGATGTAATTGTAATTCGACTTAATGCATCCGCTGCAACGTTTGTTTTTCCCTTTATGTATACTATTTTATAATTATATTCCTCCAATTGAATTATATAAGCTTTATGAGCCTGCTTGATGGGTCTTTCATGCTATAAAGATACAGAAGTGGCTTGTGATCCGTCATGATTGTAAACTGTTTTCCGAACAAATAAGGTCTAAAATAGCGAATACTCCAAGTAATTGCTAAAAGCTCTTTCTGAATGACTGGGTAATTTAACTCGGCCTTATTCAAGGGCCTGCTAGCGTAAGCTATAGGTCTCATATCTTTGTTACAAAGTACAGAACCGATTGACCTTGCAGATGCGTCAGTTTGTAAAATATATTCATTATCTGGGGAAAAATCTGGGTATTGTAAAATTGGCGGTGTTATGAGTTTTGTTTTTAATTTGCTAAAGGCATTTTGGCATTCGTCTGTCCATTTAAATTCTACATTTTTCCTACATAATTTGTTTAATGGTAGTGTTATCTCTGCGAAATTTGGGATAAATCTTCGGTAGTAATTGCAAAACGCTACGAAGCGCCTAACCTCGTCACTGTTGGATGGTGTAGGGTAATTTTCTAAAACTTTTGTTTTCTGTGGATCGGGTAACACACCTTCTGCTGAAACTATGTGTCCTAAATATAGTAACTGTTTTTTCAGGAATTCGCATTTTTGTGGGTTAATTTTAAGGTTAACTTTCCGTAATCTCTCCAATACATCAGTTAAGTTTCTATTATGCTGGTCCATATTTCTACCGAAAACAATTAGGTCGTCCATATATACAAAGCACTTTTCGTAAGAAAGGCCTGACATTGCTATTGACATTACACGTGAAAATGCACTTGCACTCAGTTTTAGGCCCATGGGGAGTCTTTTCATGCGGAATTGACCTTGGCTTGTTGAAAATGAAGTGATATTTCTGCTATCCTCATTCAAGGATGTTTGGTAGTAAGACTGTTGTAAATCAAGATGACTAAAATATATTGCACCGGATAGGGAATCTAAAATATCTAAAATATTTGGGAGGGGGAATTTATCGTCTTGAATAACATTATTTACTTTTCGGTAGTCTATGACTAATCTCCATTTTTTGTTATTGTCTTCAGATTTTTTAGGTACTAAAAGTATGGGACTATTCCAGTCGCTATTCGATTCCTCTATTATATCATCTTTGATCATTTGTTCGACCTGTTTATTAATTTCTGACTTCATTGACGCTGGTATCCTATAAGGTTTTGTATAAATGGGTTTAGTGTTTGGTTTCAAAATGATGCTTTGGCTCAATATATTGGTAGTTCCTAACTTGTCACCGTCCAAGTAAAAAGCGTCGGCGTATTTTGCACATATTGACTCTATTAGTTTACGATCTGTGTCATTTAAATGATTGAACTTTATTAACGACAGTAACCTTTTCACTCTTTCTAGCCCATTTTCTGATTTTTTAAAATTGCAAATATCATAATTATCCAAACTTTCCAAAACGGGTTCGAAAATAGGTAACTTTATATCTTCGTTCCCTGTGTTTAAAATTCGTACCGGTATTCTACCCTGCTTAACTTTACTTATACTCCCCGCTAAAAATATATTTTCGGCTAATTTCCTTGAGTTTACGACATAAACTTTTCCTAAATCGAATGATTTTACTTTAATTAAATGTGATGATTCACTTCTAGCCGGTAATGACAAAAAAGTTTCGCTATCGTTGCCTCTTTGTATTTGTAACACACACCTTTCGTTCCCACGGTGTAAAGTGAGTTCGTCAGTCGTAAGGTCTATAATTGCACTATAAGTTCTCATAAAGTCAAGTCCGAGAACACCGTTCGCATGACATGGCATATCATGATCCTGCAATATATGAAATTTTATTTTTATTTTATTTTATTTTATTTTATTTGGAAAGCAAACAGAAATAAACGAGCAGGAGACAATGTTTCAAACACACAGTAAAACGTTCGCTTATTTCCTAAACAGCTCTCACTAAAAACATTTAAGTATAATGGAACTATTACTACACTTACTAAACTTAGGGTAACTAATTACTAACATTAAATGCTAAACTTTTACAAGAAGAAACAAAGAACTAACTACAACTATGCAAAATACATATAATAAAGTGTTAAATGTAATAAAGTGTGCCTATCTTAGAGAGTAGAGTCGATAATGTAGATTATATTATGCATCTCATATTAATTATCCATTGCCAATTTCAGTACATTTTTCTTAAATTGACTTTTACTGTCATTAAATATGTCGACTGAAACCCAAAGTTTATTGTACTCATCACAAATTCGGTGTAAAGGTGCGCGCAAGCCAGCGTGGCTCGAGGACAGCGGGACGGCGAACGAGGCAAGGGATCGCAGTGAGCGCACACCGCGTGTAGGGACTCTAAAATTCAATTGTTCAAGAAGTTCAGAACTGTTGTAACAACCCGTACAAATATTAAACAGCGTTGTCGCGTCAGCCAGTTTACGCCGAGCCTCAAGGGTTGGAAGGTTATACGTTTTAAGAAGACCCATATATGTCATCTTTTTACCTGTCAATCTACGGTGCATTGACCGTAGGAACCGCTTTTGCACCATTTCGATAGCGTTGGAGTATTTTTTATATTTCGGATTCCATATTACAGAAGCGTATTCAAGGTATGGTCTTACGAGTGCCTTATATAACATTAGATAAGACGAGGCAGTCTTAAAAGGTTTTGTGGAACGAAGAACAAATCCCAGCATACGCATTGCTTTGGAGACAATATTATCAACATGCACATCAAAATGAAGCTTATCGTCATATAGTACGCCCAGATCACGACATTGGTTTACCCTCTTAATGGTACTGTTCCCAATATTGTAATTAGATTTGACAATATTTTTGCGGTTCTTAGTGAAGGTTATTTGCATGCATTTGTCAACTGCAAGTTGTAATTTGTTACGCTGACAGTAGTTGAAAAATGAGTTTAAATCACTTTGCAACGCTGAGGAATCATTTTTACTTTTGATGGCTTTATAAATTTTTAAGTCATCAGCAAACAAAACAAAGCTACTATTTTGGAAGCAAAGAGAGATATCATTGATGAATATAATATACAATAGTGGACCTAGTATTGAACCTTGAATGACACCGGATGTGACATCAGTTTCCCTGGACTTAAAACCATTCACAACAATGATTTGGGTTCTATTGGATAAATAAGATATAAACCACCGGAGAAGATTACCGCGAATACCATTAAATGCAAGCTTTTTTAGTAAGAGTAAATGGTCCACTTTGTCAAACGCCTTCCGAAAATCGGTGTATATGACGTCTACTTGCTCTCGAGTATCCATGGATTTGAACATGTAGTTACTGTAAAGTAGCAGATTTGTGACAGTGGACTTCTGTTTCATGAATCCATGTTGCTCAGGTATAAGAGTACTTTCAACGGAAGGGTAGACAATATCATGTACGAGTGCCTCGAAAAGTTTAGGAATGCAGGATTGGACCGATATAGGTCTATAGTTTGAAACCTGAGTTTTAGAACCTGATTTGTGTATGGGAGTTACGTGAGAAACCTTCCAACGCGCGGGGAATGTGCCCATTAAAAGACATTTGTTAAAAATTATGTGTAAGGGGCTAAGTAATGATTGAGCGGTATTTTTTATGAAATAGGGATGAATTCTGTCAGGCCCAGTGCCTTTATTAACATCAATAGTATTCATCTTTTTCAGGATGTTAGATTTGGTTAATATTACATCGGCGACTATTACAGCCGATTCAGAACATGGTAATACAAATGATATTGTATTACCGTAGTTTAAAGTCACGTCAGCAACATGTGTACTTATGATACTACCGCCAACGCCTGATATTATAGTACTCTTCTCATATATCCGTGATTCTATGGGAACTTTACTTTGTTGTAGAATTGATATACGTGCGCCATTGTCAATCATGAGAACAAGATTTTTGCTACCGGCGGTGAAATTTATGTAGTCTAATCCGTCACATATGGTTAAAACTTTATGATCGAAAAAACTGTATTCTGTCTGTCTCGTCTCTTGTTGTATCGTGGGAGGTCTGCGGTTCGTGTGTACATGTATACACGTTCCCTCGGCGTCCACGGCTCGCTCGAGTTCCGCTATGTCCCCTAAAAATCGCACGTTGTCCGCGACCCCTATGGAAATTATTGCTAGGGACAGTACCTCTATTTGTGGAGTAGCGGGTCCATGTGTTTTGGTAGGCTCGAGCTCGATTATACTGGTAGCTCGTCCCGCGCCCGCGCCAGGCGTAGCGCTGGGGCTGCTGTGCTCCAGCTGGGGCACCTCATGGCGATCCTGGCAGGATCGCCATGAGGTGTGTACCTCGCGTGTAGCCGCGGTTCACATTCATGATTACGGGCTCGTGCTGGGGTCGTGCCAGCTCTTCATCCTGGGCCGCTCTGACGGCCTCCTTCAGCTCAGTGTATTCTCTTGCAGCTAGAATGGTACTGAGACGGCGGTTTCTCAACCCATCTGTAAATTTTTTTATGGCCAGGGACTCGTTGATTGGTCTTAAAATATCACAAGCGGCCGATTTCCCGTCGGCTTGCGCTATCGTTAGACCAATGAACAACTCCTCTATTTTATCACCGTATTGGACAATAGACATATCCTTTTGTGATATATTATTTAACTGTAGCAAAAGAGAGTTTGCGGATTTCTTGGGTAGCAAATATTTTTTTTATATCGGCTACTAGTTGGGTAGCGGTGTCATATTTAGACTTAAGTTTTAACTGTGCAATTTTATTGAGTCGTGTTTTTAGAACAAAAGAAATCAGCAATTTCTTTTCGCTACTATCTGTTAACATGTCATCTAACATTTCTATTCCTGCTATCATTCTTTCGACAGTTTCCTCTTTATCATCTAAAATTGGGATTATGCTATTAGCTTCTCGTATTTCAAATTGTTTCGCCATTGTAGTTGGTTTTACGGATACACTTTCTATAGCTTTATACTGTAAAATTTTATTATAAACTTCGTCTATTTTCTCGCACAATAATTCCGAACTTACGCATTCTTTTGACAGGTCATCGACATGAAGAGATGCAATTAACTGTTTATAGTCCTCATATATTAATTGCGCATCATTGATTTTTTCTAAACCTAGCTTTTATTGCCGTTTAACCTCACCTAATTTTCGTAGATCAACTCTTATTTTTTCTAACTTATCGTATATATTTTTTAAATCTAAATCCATACCCTTGACATCACTTTAACGTACAGAAACTTTCACACTTTTCACTTCACACGCGCGTAATCACGTTAAAGTTCATCCTCTGTCCTTCCGTCTCCCGTGCTCTGCTTAAACACCTTCCTCCGCCTCGTCTGTGGTTGGCGTCGACCTCTTCATTGACAGCCTGGTCTGCAGACGTGTCCATACTTCTCGCCTCACTGCTTTCTGCACATATTTTTCATGTGCTTTCTTTAAGAACTTGTACAGTCCGCAGCAAACGATGAGAGCCAAAACCACGAACAACACGGTTATAAGAACGTTATTTATTCTAGTATGCTCGCTTGTGCCTGTTGCGTCGTTTGATCCAACCGCATTTTGGGTTATAACGACCTCTTTCTCTTCCTGTTTGCTGTAGCTGTTACCCATGTTATTAAATTTTTATTTAGTGTATTTCACTTGGTAATTTAATTATGTCCCTCGTGCAATCACTTGTGCATTTGCTCGCGTCTCACTGTTAATTATATATTCACACGACTAAAAATGCTGATGTCAGGCGCCCTCGTCGCGGCGGCGCTCGCGTAAAACGATGTCACGGTCGCCATGTGGTGTGGAGCCGATTAAATGAAACACATGTACGATTCCGTAGACGACTGTATTAAGACTGTCTATACAATGTGGCATGCAAACTTAACTCTATGTCTATACTATACTATAATATAAACTACGTACACACCTCATTAGGTTTTATTTAGGGTGTACATAATAAAGAATTTTGTATAAAATACTGGTGTTTCTTTATTCTTTCCCAAACCCTAGGTATTATGTCAACAGCCGGGCATAGGGCTTGCATTCCGGAATTCCGGAATCTCGAAATTCCGGAATTTCGGACAATTTTTCCGATATTACAGTTCCGGAATTGAAACATATAATCTCGAAAATTCCGGAATTGAAAAAAGATATATTTTTGGACGAAAACGTGTAATATCAGCCTGGTTATTTTACAAAACTACCACCGCGTCTATAAAAGATATGTAAATTTATAAGTTAGACACTGCTCGGATTCAGGTAGTGCCTATTTTATGACCAAAGGGTTGCATCCAGGGCTAGTTAGAGCGAGATAGTGTAATTTAACCCGCTAATATTATACCCTTGTCACTTTCTGGTTTTGCTCTCAATTGTTTTAGCTAATAAGTGAAATATATAATCAGTTTAAATTAAATATTTGCTGTAGAAAGTTGTGTTTTGTGATAATTTAAAATTACTAGACGGGAGTTGAGTGTTATGCTCGAATATTGAAGGACAATTAAATATAAATAAATAACATTAGGTACATTATTATTTTATTAGCGTTATTTATGCTCAATTAGATCGAACTTAAATTTCAGTAATAATCTAAATTTTACTGTTTTTCTCATATCACTGAATATTTTAGGCATAAAGTCTGTTCAGACGCAAATCGTAGTATTTGGTATTACATTCATTCACAAGCATAACGTCGTAGTTACTTTATACACTTTTCACAAAGACGTGTCCATATTTTACTAAACTCTGTCTAAGTCTATTACCCCTTACCACAAAATCAAAAGATTTGAGAAGCAAATGTATGGAAAATGATGAATATGAAAAGAATGATTTATTTTTTTTACAAAAAAATAAGGTGTACATATGTATACATAGGTATACCTAGGAATAAATCATAAAATCTGTCTTTTTGGGCTAGCTTGGACATCTTTTGTCCCTACTCGAGTCTGATAAAGGTAATTCAATATTTCTTTTATTACAGTTATGTGAACGAGACGTTATGCCATTCTTGTAAATTATTACTTTTATATTATTTCGATGGTCAATGGATAAAAAAATAACTTTAACGTTGACCACTACCAGAAAACTGGCACTAAAACGTCGTTTGTATCGTTAACTGTAGTTCGAAATAACTTGCAAGACCGATTTTGACACAAAATGGGCTTTCCTGTAAAATTACTAAAATGAAAATTTCAGTGTTATATGCCTTTCAGGTGCGGAGTTATTGTCTTAAACGTCGATTAATAATAAATTTCAATTTAAAATTGTATTATTTCATCAAAAACCCACCAGAAAACCAAACCAAAAAAAATTGTTCAATTCCGGAACTAGTTCCGGAATTCCGGAATTGAAGTCCAATCTCGAAAACCAGTTCCGGAATTGAAAATCGTCCGATATTGCAAGCCCTACCGGGCATATCTCTTAGATAGGTTGGTGACAGTCTCACACAGTCCATCCACCTCTTCTTCGGTTTTCCCCTCCCGTTACTTCCACCACCTTCCACATTCATTCGTAATACCTTTCTCGTCACATGCCTTTCATCCCTCTGCATTACATGTCCATACCATGCTAGTCGATTCGCTCTTACTTTTTCAACAATCGGTGCTACTTTCAGGCTTCCTCTGATATACTCATTCTTTATCTTATCCATTCTTGTCACGCCACACATCCATCTTAACATTCTCATCTCTGCTACGTGCAATCTCTTTTCATCCGTCACCTTTAGGGCCCAACACTCTGATCCATACATGACGACAGGTCTGATGACTGATTTATAAATTTTGCCCTTCAGTCGAAGAGGCATCCGGGCGTCACAAATGGTTCCCGTGACCTGTCGCCATTTCATCCAGGAACCCTAAAAATACAGTTACTAATACTAATGGTCGGCTATTGGATTTGATACTGACAACCGCGGGAGACGAGGAGGTATCAGTACGGGAATCTCAAGATCCCTTAGTTCCGGTGGACGAGCATCACGCGCCGCTTAGACTTGCCAGATCGAATTACCCGATTATCGAAAAAAAAAAATTTTTTCGGGATTTTCGGTCCCAAGTCGGGAAAAAAAAAAAAACATTCAATTAAAGTAGGAACGTAATTATATTTAAAGAATATGCTTTATAAGTTTGTATTATCTTATGATATTTGTGGCACACCTCTTGCTCATAGAAGTTTTTTTACTTGTACTACGCAATATCAAGCCATCCATTAGTTCAACCCAATAGAAAGTATCTTAGAATTACGACAAACAGACAAACGTACGTACAGTTAGATAATTTAAAATAATGTAAAACCTTATCAGAACAACACTTTATATGCGGTGATTTGAACGAATACTCCACAATTTCTAACCCTTCGTGTGAAACCCAGTTGTTAACGAAAGTTGTGACGACCGTACCATCCGATTGTAATACTAAACTTTTATACGGAAATTTTGAAATTTGATAAAAACTTATAGTTTATAACAGATTGATTTATCCAAACCAGCTAAACTTACCGTAGATTGCTTAAATCAATGAAAAGATTTTGAAATCAAAAATACTGGAATAATAGAATTAGATAAAGGCTGTAAAGCAAATGCAAATCTCATACAGTTAACTGCAACCGATAATTTTCTTACTAACTGGACATCACCAGCGATAACGTTTGATTTAATGGAAGACGACTGTTGCGATAAATTTAAAATAAATTTTACAAAACAAAATATTTTACCCCTTGACTTAAATAATATTCAATTAGATGATTTAAACGTAGCCTCTATTAAACTCAAAGGTCTTGAGAAACAAATAGATGTAGCTAGTTCCGATTCTAATATGTTCTATTTTACGCCTAGAAACCACGTATCTTGGCTAGTCTATGCACTTTGTTTAATAACTCTTTTATTCTTTTTATTTAAATATTGTAAGTTACTCAATATGTCTATTACTTATGTCATAAAAGTTTTTTTATTTATTTTCAAGGCTTCACATCTTAATAGATATCTCTACAAGAGATCAAGCATTGAGCTCTGAATGGCATTGCCATCACAAAATTAGAATTACAGCAAGTAATTTCCTGACAGTGTGCCATCTAAAACCTAGCACAAAAGCAAAATGTGCTGCACAAAAAGATACAGAATTTCAATCCAGAGCCACAAGCCACAAATCATGGTAAAATGAATGAAAAAATTGCACTAGACAAATATGGAAGATAAAATGATTTGAAATCACAGTTGGTTTTATAAACTCCAATAGACCCCGAATGAAGGATAAGACCATTAATTAACTCATTGTTATATAAATATTTGATTAGCTTTAAAGATAACACCCCCTCCTCCTTGCTGCTGAGAGTTGTGAAGTCCCAATAGAATCAATTTTATTCTGGCTTTCTGTTCCGGATCTGAAGTTGGGTGTAGAGGGTGGAAGGGATCTCATCTGTCCATCTTGTTGGACTGCGACCTCTGGATCGTTAGCCATCACCCTTTCCAGTAATGATTAGTTGCTCAAGGTTGTGGCCTTTTTCCCTCCAAAAACGGTGTTGATTTTCAATTCGAGTAAGATTGACACATTTGTACGGAAGGAAATCCAGGGTATTTGCAAAATCTTCATCTAGCACCACATCTCGAAAGCGTCAATGCGGTTGCAGCCTTTTTTAGACTCCGAGTCTCAGCTCCGTAGCTGAAAATGGAGAAAAATGGAGTGTAAACCAAACCCGTTTGTTTTTCTAGAGACATGCGGTTCTTAGGAACCTAGAATTATGGAAATACTTATCCTTGTAGCTGGGACTCTTTTGGCCATTCCTATACATATTCTCATTTCTTTTTCGGAAGAACCGGTATTGTCGATGTTTTGCGCCGAAGTATATGAAGTCATCTACTGTTACTGGCCTAAGAGCGCCTGTGTGTTGTTTCTACCTACCACAATCCACCACCATGAGCTTGATTTTTACTGTGGTTAATCAAGATTCAAGGGATCCGTTTCCAGACTGATGCGTTCCATTTTACCAGTGATGTCAACCATTTCCGCTTCATTGGCGGCCAGAAATTGGTGATTGGTGTTTGGCTATCGAAGATTCGTTATTTTGGTGCCCACCAATGATGATTCCTCCCTCCCAGCTTCCGCAGGTTTTTCTGATGATATATTCACCGTAGGCAGGTAACCTTATCAACACCTTTTACAAAAGTAAGAGGGCTCGAAGGTTCTCTGTCGATTCAGTTTCCTTTTTTAACGGAGTTTCAATGAAAGCTACCAACTATGCTTGATGTCAAAACGATGCAGTCAAAGGCTTTGCTATAGTCGATGAAGCAGAGGATCATCGAAGTACTGAATTCGTAAGTCATCTCTCTCAATGGACGTACATTTAGGATCTGTTCGCACCTTTGCCCTTGACGAAACTTGCCTGTTTTTGCGAGATCTGCCATTCCAGGATGTGACATAACCTGCTGTGTAATAGCACTTTTGTGGCGTGGGATATAATAACCACGGTCCTCAAGTTGTTCTATACACAATTACAAATACGTGAGTTGATTTTATCAAAGATGATTGCTAATTGTAAGATTTAGCATCTAAAATGTATTTATTTTTTGTAACAAAGACCTAAAACCTGCTTTTTTCAAGATTTAATTAATAATATTTGTCTTTTGGAAGCGGTAGTTTGATGAACACTACTAAAAAGACTATTTTAATATCGATTTTGACGGAAAATATTGATTTTTCATGAAATAAAATGAAAACCGGGAAATTACCGGTTTTGGCGACGCTATGTCGGTAAATTACCGGTTTTGAAAAACGACCGGTAATTGCATTCCCTAAATTTATTGATGCTACGACCGGACCGCGTCCCGCGTCGACGACGGCCATTTTGTCTCGAGCGGTGCCCAGTGCCAATGAAAGGCTTCTATCAGTTTTAAACATAGCTGGGCACCGTTAATCAAATAGTTAACTTCGTTAATCGTTAATCCGTTACTTAAAAAGTTAACTTCGTTAATCGTTAAAGCGATACATGTCGGTAGATTTAACGGAAGTTAAAGTTAATCGATAATTCGTTAACACGTCATAAAAATAGGACTTCACTGTAGGTATTATGTATTTGTATTTACTTAGTATCCACCAAAAACCATTAAAACCTGTGACGCCAATCGGTAAAAAACCGAAATGTAATAATTACGGTCTCTTCGGGCTTTTACCGCCATTGGTTGGCTAAATCCTAGGTTTTACTTCGGATTGGTAATTATTGGGTCATTCATGCGGTCGCGATCGTGGTGCGTCGGTTCTTCAGATTGAGATTTGAGACGACAATTCGATGCTGTGGGCCACGATAACTTGGTAGAGTAATCTAAGGCCCGCCGGATTCGATGCGCGATTTGTCTGTCATGCCTGATGATTGCACTCTATTCCCAGGTTAGTGATCGATCTAGCATGTCTAATAAGATTTAGAAGATCTCGAATAAGTGATCCAAAGTCGCCAATTGGTCTTTAGACTGTTTATAACCGACGGATCTGCTTTTACCGATAAATACTAGGTTTTGCCGTACGAGTACTACGGGCTTTTACAGTAGCAGTCAGGACGTGGTATTCGCGACGCAGCGAGCCGCTTGGGGTGCTGGATTAACGGTTAACGGACTCGATGAAATTTAACGGAAGTTAACGAATCCGTTAACATTTTTTAAAGTTAACTTAAAAGTTAATCCGTTAACCGAAATGTTAACTTCGTTAATTAACGGATTAACGAGTTAATGCCCAGCTATGGTTTTAAATAGTTTTTCTGTAGGTACCTACTTAAGGTAAGTAAAATTTTAATTTACTGTTGTAAATGTACACTAGAATAAGAAGTGTAAATGTTTTCTCTTGCTTAGGCAGTTTCGTGAAGAAGAAAGGAGTTTTGTGTAGTACTGGTAGCTACTGTTCAATACGTAACTGATATAACTTGCCATTTAATTGGGATGTCTTATTACGGCATTGTTCAATTTGCGGCTACCGAAGGAGCAAATGTTGCGGTCGATGTCAATAAGTGGGTGACTCCGAAAAAATCAGAAGTTAAAGCGTACGAGAAATTGCTTCGTCAATTTTCATCACCTGACCCACAACGCTGGTGGCCCTACGAAATTGAGAGGATATTTTATATCCTACTTAACAGATTATACTAACTTTAAGTATGAATACAGTAGTATTTGTGTGATTTAGCTATACTGTGTGTATGTACGTACAGAGTACAAGGTTTGCTTAGTTAGGGGCTAGGTCGATCTGTGTGAGATTGTCTCAAAATATATTATTTATTACCTGGGAACTAACTTCAGTTGAACTTACCTAACACATAGCTAATCTTTGGTTAAGCTAACTGCAATTGTGTGTTTGTTTTGGCTTGTCTTTTAGATAATTTGGAGAAGGCCAAGAAAAAAATAAAGTTAGTAGAAGATACTTCAGATATTCCGACGGAAGAAGAAACCGCAACCAATAAAGTATGCAAACGCAAAATAATGAGGAACCATAAATATGTAATCAGTAATCAGTCAGTAATCAGCAACCTACAG
The DNA here is from genome assembly GCF_023078275.1 of Leguminivora glycinivorella. NCBI lineage: Eukaryota > Metazoa > Arthropoda > Insecta > Lepidoptera > Tortricidae > Leguminivora > Leguminivora glycinivorella. The sequence continues at coordinate 11,975,561 of NC_062988.1, forward strand.
TAACAAATCTGTCTTTTAAAAAGCTTAACCTTAATTGCCAGTAGCGATTTTGTAACCCGTAGATGTCCATGGGCAGCGGTCTATATAACTCATTTATGATGATTATGGTATTTTTCCAGATCTTCATCGTCCTAGTCCAAGGAACACTATTGGAGAAAATTCTGCTACATCAAATGAAACTAACACAACTGGTAAGATGTTTTTAGGTGGATCTGCATAGGGACGTTTTCATACTAAATTTCTTGCAGGTTTTTAGGATGTACGATCCGCCTGGTGATAAGCAGTTACGGTAGCCTATGACGCCTGCCACTCTAGAGCCTCCACATGCGCGTTGCTGGCCCTTTAGGGTACCTTTCCACCAGAGATGCGCTACGTGGATCTGTTTGATATCCACCAATCATGTTCATGTTACACTAAGCATAGCTCTAGTAGGAACGGGTTCGACTTTCATTTCATACATTCATTTATTTATTGATAAAATAATATATTTTACATGTCGATGTTGTTACTTAACTTAATTTTGATTAAGTTTAAATTAGGCACTTATTATTCTCTTTATTTATTTTCTTTCTTAGGCTAGGCTGTTTATAATATGAATATAAAAGTAAAATACAAAAACACATACAAAACAATATAAAACACATATAAACACATTATAAAAAACCTAACCTAGGGTGCCGCCAGCAGCGGGACAGGGCCCAAGCTGCCGGTGGTTAGGGCTGCAGAGAGAGGAACCGTCGAACTATCCGCGCTGTGTCCAAGATCACCGCCTTCTGCATCTGGCCCTTGATCCAGCCACCTAGCGAGAGTCTCTTAAGATGTTGGTCGAGACTCTTCGCTATGAGACCGTTCACTGAAACGACTATCGGAACAATGATCGTTGATTCAACATCCCACAAGGCGGTTATCTCGTGGGCCAAGTCTAGGTACTTACTGGACTTGTCCTTCTCGGCTTTCACGAGATTCTCATCATGGGGGATAGTGATGTCAACAAGCACTGCCCGGCGTTGCAGTCGATCTATTATCACAATGTCAGGTTTATTGGCTACAATAGTCCTGTCAGTGATAATAGATCGATCCCAATAGAGCGTGGCACGACCATTTTCGAGAACTGGCGCAGGTATGTACTTGTAGTATGGTACTTCGCGGTCCACAAGGCCGTATTGAAGAGCAAGTTGCTGGTGAATAATCCAGGCTACGAGATTATGTCTGTGCAAGTACTCGCCGTTAGCAAGATGAGAACAACCGGAAATAATATGCCTGAGTGACTCTCCGGGACGGCGGCATGCCCGACAAATGTCGACCGTACCGTCCTTCAGGATATATTTCCGGTAGTTGTTCGTCATCATAACTTCGTCCGCAATTGCACAGGCAAAACCCTCGGTTTCTCCGAAGAGGTCCCCGAATCGTAACCAGTTCACCGATGCGAGCAGATCTACATCGGGTCCCGTGAGGGCCTTGTAGAACCGCCCGTGTAGCTGCTTGCTCTCTCATACCGCCTTGCGGTCCGCAGTACTTAGTATCACAGGTTTGCGCCAGTTCTGTTTCGCCAAGGAGAGCGGCGTGAGGTTTCCGTCCACTGCCACCACATAACGATGCATCCCGCACTCGTTGTTAAGGAAGTAATTCCTGAGATTGTACACCTCACGGTTGTGGAGATCTTTGGCGTTTAGGAAGCCTCGACCTCCGCACTTCCGTGGGATGTACAATCTCATAACAGACGAGCGCGGGTGTAACATACGGTGTGTGGTAAGCAGTGAGCGGACCCTCCGATCCAGGGCGTCCAGCTCAGTCTGGGTCCACCGTAGTATGCCAAAGGAGTATATGAGTAGAGGCATTACCCAGGCGTTAAAGGCGCGCACTTTGTTGCCTTCTGACAGAAGACTGTTAAGGACTTTTGTCAGCCGACTGAAAATTCGCTCCTTCACCGACCGTCTAATGCCAACATCCTCAATACCCAACGACTGTGACATACCAAGGTACTTATAGGTTTCTGATTCAGAGATAGATCTGAACGACATCTTCTCAGAAAGTTGTAAATTTTCTGAATTTACAACCTCCCCCCGCTGCACATGCATGACCGCACACTTATCGACACCAAACTCCATTCTGATGGCGGTACTGAAAACTTCTGTGGTTTTCAATAGCACCATCAGGTCTTGGGTGTTCGGTGCAAATAGTTTGAGATCGTCCATGTACAGAAGGTGAGAGATGACTTCACCCTCTCTCCGAAGCCGGCAACCTAGCCCAGAATCCTTCAGCAGCGTGCTGAGGGGATTCAGAGCTAGGCAGAACCATAATGGACTCAAACTGTTACCCTGGAATATTCCTCGCTCAATCTTTATGAAGTCCTGCGGGCCAGGGGGGCCATCCCTGCCTCCTGGTTGACGAAGTACTGTGGTCCACTGCCCCATACATGCAGCCAGGAAGGATATTAAAGCTGCATCAAGTTTATACAGCTCCAATACCCTTCTCAGCCATGAATGAGGCACCGAATCATAGGCCTTCTTATAGTCAATCCAAGCGGCCGAGATGGCCCCCTTGTTCCGCCGAACTTGTTGGCAGATGGTCATGTCTATGAGGAGGAGCTCTTTAGTACCACGGGACCCAACCCTACATCCATTTTGAGCGGGAGCCAGAATGATGTTAGCGACAATATGCGCATTAATTTTTGCTCTCAAAATTAGTATTTTACATAACTTTCATCTAAGTCGTAGCACGCGAGGTTTGTTAAAAAAGATTTAAGTTTGTTTGCGAACAGTCTATCGCTCTGTATTTCTACTATTTCGGGTGGAATTGAGTCGTATAATTTGGCCCCAATGACACTGAAATACTTCCGAGACTTGGCGAGTTTACATTTTGGAATCAATAAACGATCACGCCTACGAGTACTTCTGCTGAGCGCGCGAGCGACGCGGTATTTACAAGCAGATAAGATGTATACTCCTGGCAGTGTTTCAGTCTCTGAATCTCTAAAGTCTTTCGCGGGGTGGTCATAGGGTTTTCGGGTAATTATTCTTATGGCACGTTTTTGCATTTTAAATGCTTTTTCACGGTCAGCCGCTGTTCCCCACAGAAAAAACTGTGTGATACATCTTCTCCTAAAGCATTTAGTACCCTCATGTGCCGTTCCAGTTCGTTGTAGACACGACGACAGTCTGTAATCATTTCATTGGCCGGGGTTATTTTACCGAGTGCCGCATAATGAGCATCCTTGATATAGTTTTCTCTTCCATACCGTGCTTTAAGTGTATTAACTGCTATAATATAGTTAGCGTTCGTTTCGTAGCTTGCAGACCTTCTATTAAATTCCTAGATTCACCCTTTAAGGCTGATGATAAATACAAATATTTATCCACATCTGAAAAATCACGCTCATCAATCTGCGATCTGAACTGGTCCCAAAAGGAGTACCAGTTCAGAATATCTCCATCAAATGAAGGCACTCAATATTGGCAGCTTTCCGGTTCTGCATTTAGATTTCACTTAGGAGCTCCTCCGCTTCCAACTGTAGTGTAGATATATTTGATATTTCATCTGCTGAAGGATTGTTCACATATTTGAAATAATTATTTAAGTCATTGTTCAGTTTCAGTAAAACACTTTCTAATTTTGATGCTACTACTTGGGCATTAAGAATTGCTTCTTGCGGGGTCTCCTTACTGATAGTGTCACTTATCTCCTTAGCTGAGACGGTAAGTTGTACAAGTCTGTCGGAAGTTACTTTTAAAATGGTGTCCCAAATTTCATCCATGTTTAAATCATTTGAAGATCTGTGAAATACCTATTGACCTTGTGTACAATTTAATGCAATTTCAGGTAATTTCCAAATGAAAACGAACGTAGTGAATAAACTTCTTGATTTCATAGCACTTACCGTGTAAGTTGCACCGCTACGTTTTCCTTGTCCAGATGATTTGTCCACAGAATATGAATAACTATATACGAAAATAGGTAAGTGTTTTCCACCTTTTACACAGTATTTTCGATTCTTAACCACCTTTTCATGAACTTTAAAGAAAGTTTAATCTAAACGACGCCGGTAAAAGAAAAATTTTCACTTTGACGTTTGTCAACGACCAAAACCCCGCGTTCTAAAGCTGTATTTTTCTAACTAAAATATATATTTAAAATTAAAATCGATAATCGTGACAATTTATTTCCATCACCACGAAATATTAGAATCGGTTTTCGAAACGATACCTATCGAAACACATGAATTAAATATGTCAAACAATATGTTTCCACTTTAACAAGTTTCATGTTACCATCAACAGCGATATTAATACATACGAAACACCATTTGAACAATACGCTGTTCTCTCAGATTATCAATATTATATCCCGTCTCTACAGTCCGAGCAAGTCATTTTACTCTTACCCAACATTGGGTTGGTGTCTTTGTATTATTGGTTCAAATTCAAATTATAAAAAAAAAGTATTTAATACCAATGTACAAAAAGATTACTGTACTTATGTATAAGTATGTGGCGTCGCACTGCCTCACCAGCCCTTAATTATAATGTTAATATTGGCTGCATTGACCCGGCCTTCAATCGAAGACCGGGTCACTGATTGGTCGAGCTAGGGCGGGTGAGATATTCCATTCACTCCATTCGCTCTAGCTCTCTGTTTTCTCTGCCTTCGGGATAGAAACCACATAGAACTTATCTGTACGTGTATAACTCGCTGTATCCGTACGTGTACCTACGTTAAGATTTAAGTCATCCATGTAATCCGCCCACATCATGCAATACACGATAATCTTCAAGGCTCGTCTTATTATCACCGAAATCACCTGCTAGGTTCCCCTCAAGCCAAACTGGTGACCCCGACGTGATCCGCATCGTGCACCGACGGGATCCGCATCATGCAACCTTCTTCGCATCGTCCAGTACCCCCTTCTTTCCGGCCGGGCACCACCGCCGCCGTTCCTGAGGACTTCGGCAGCTGGGCGCGGCCTCCCTTTTCTACCTGCCGCCCGTGCCACCACAACCACATGGCACCCGGGCGCCGCTGCCGCATCCGCTGACAACACACCACACCGGGCGTAGCAACAACCCGCCCGTAGGCACTCGGCGCTTATGCCAAATGGGCGTGGCCGCTGACTCTAGTGCCGCGTCCGCACGTTTGGCAAACCTCTACATCTACAAGCCTTCACAAAACGTGTGGATTGAGTGTTTGGCTTGGTTTGCGTGGGTTTGCAAGCGCTTGTAGCCGATCCGTCCAGTGTCGGTTTTTTTGTGACAAGTCAAAGAGATTTGCCGCAAGCGCTTGCGACGCGTACACGTTTGTGCGCAATCAGTCTCGTACCATCAGACCATAAAGATGAAAAAAAGTTGCCCATGCATGGAATCGCATTGGAATTGCATTAAATAAAACAGTAAAGGAACTAAAAGCAAAAAAAAAGAAATGCTTATGGTCACAATTAGAAAACATTTAAAAAAACCAAGACAGTAGTATTCGTTCTAGTGCAGGTAGGTTAACATTTATACTAATTAGACTCTGTTCAGATTAACTTGTCTTATTTAGTAAACACGTATGTAACCTCAAAACATAATTCTTCTATTTCAAATTGCCATTAAATCGTAAATAGAACAATTGAATTAGGTATATGGCCGAGACAACAACCTCGATGTCTGCCATGCTTGCCTCCTCACAAAAAACTAAGGATCTGGCAAGCGTGTGGATAGCGACGTTTGATTTGCAAAATCAAGCCAAACGTTTGTAGAGATTTGAAGTTTGCGGCCAGTGCCAAGCGTGCGGACGCGGCATAGGGTGTGTAGCAGGCTAGCGGGTGGTATTGAAATAGATATTTTTTGTCTCAAATGACTTACACTAACTGCATGGTGTGGTGCAAACCAGTACAAACGTCAAGGCTGGTCTTATTATCACCGAAATCACCTGCTATAGGCTCCCTTCAAGCCAAAAGTATTATGTAAATTAAATATATTGTAAATATACACAGCAAAAAGGAGCGTACAAGTTCCAAGGAGGGTTCGGGTTGCCAACGACACAAAGGACAATAGACGGAACAATTTAGTTCCGCAAGTCCTCCCGTCATCAGCACACCGCACTCTCGTTGAGCTCTGGCAGCCTTACTCACCGGCAGGAACACAACACTATACTTATTTATTTTTGTATTATCACGGGAAGTCCATGGATTTTATGCTTTTAAAGCCTTGGTTCAAGATCATCAGCAACAATACCAATCGCCTAACATATCTATGAGCACTTTATGATCATCGAAATGACACCCATATAGTTTTGTGCCTATAAATTAATGGAAATAAGTGGTACCCTTTCCAACAATGGTAGTTTCTTACTTTCATACTAGTTGTTTTAACTTGATGATATGGGATTTAGTAATTTTTAAGAATACATTTAGCAAAAACTGGGCCTTTTTGAACAAAGACAAATAGAAGTAACCAATTAGGTAATAAAAATACTATAAAAACCTATTTCATCAATTAGTTTTTTTGGGGAAACTATTGAAGTGTAACTAGAAAGTTAGGATTATTTATATAGTAATTTTTACATCATAAGTACCTAATAAATTCATACTTAGCAACATTCATTGTTTAGAATGACAAATCTAAAATTACTTAACAGACATTTTCCTCCTTTAAACCCATGACAATTCCTGAACTTCGATCTTCCATACAATTTCATGACAATTCCGAAACATCGTTCTCAAGCAAGAACAAACAACCAAGCTAGCAAACATTTGGAGCCTTTTAAATTTAGTGCGCTGCAACACTAACAACCCAATGAAAGCACTATGCCACCAGTAGTACAGTGGCTACTTGGTCACTTTCATTTCAACTGCACAATTTATCATGAAAGATGTGAACCCAAGACTGACATCAACAAGGACGCAACAAAATAATAATATTTCATTTGAATATTTTTTTGTTTTCGAACTGACATCGTACAATCACAAAGCGTAACAAACGGTATGTTAACAGTTTAACACCTATCAATACTTATTACGGGACAAAGATGTATCCATAATCATAATCCATAATCTAAAGTAATATAGGTGAATCAAAGACTGTATCGTTAAGTATGAGGACAACTTTGAGTAGCCGTATTTATTTGCTATTATATTTTTTTCTTAAAACAAGACATAGGCTTAATAAGGCACATAATAAGGTTCACATTTTGTCCTAGAAACTCGACGTAAAGCAAGTGGTTTAGACAGTATTGACTTAATCCTCCCGAGTAACAATTACGATTCCGGACAAATGCTACTAGAAAATTCACTAAGTGCGTAAAAAACGATACGATTGCGAAAAAAAATTGTACTGTGTGAACCTCAACGACATATGATCCACAAAGCAGAATATCTGGACATAGTCTAGCCATAGTTATTTTTAAGAAATAAAGTTCAGGATCTGTGTATGGCGGCCATTTAGAGAATGTGGCATGGTGCTTCCTCTAACTCCGACTTTGATGTCGAATTTAACTATCATACACTGTTTATATCGATTTGGTTTAGGCACTGTTCAAACACCGTGAATGTCAATTAGACTTTGGCCTATGGCTAATTTTTTTATCTGTTTCTCTCATCCTGCTTGCATCAAAAATTTACGACAATCCGGAACGTTGCTCAAAATAGCGTTTTTTTTAATTATATAAATTCACCGCATTTATTCTGCAAGTACCCAATTGAAAAACCATGAAGAGGACTCTTAAAGAATATATTTTGGCAGCATATTAACCTTTGTTTGTTGAAATCGTGCAAACAGTCATTGAAATATTCTCAAATTAAGCCAGATAGGGGTTGTCCGAAATTTATTTGCTAGACCTTAATGAAAGTACCATAAAGTCTCTAAAATAAAATAAAAATTAGACTTTCTTATATCAAATAGTGCTTACCAATACCTTCAGATCATACTCTCGGAACATAATAATATAAAATTATGCACATGTCAACATTTAGACGAGGTTTGTTTTGTCCTTATACTTATCGATACAGTCCTCAGTTCAGTTTTTTAGTTCTCATGGCATCTGTCCATTGGGACAATTTTGCCAGTGTCAAGGTTGAGTGTAGAGAGGAATCCTGTAGGTCTAAACCTAGATGCTTCAAATGTGCCCAACCCCATGAGGGTGTATCCTGTGTAGTCCGCCTGGAACAAGCCACATGCCTGTTCTGCAGCGGCCCTCATTTGGCCCCTAATCCTTCCTGCCCAGAACATGGTCGGCAGAAGTCCATTAAACTGGTTATGTCCGAGCATAACATTTCATATACCTACTGAAGCTTCCCGCGGGTTTCGGCCTGTGCAACGTTAGTTCGCTGATTCTGTCTGCCCAACCCAGTCCCATTCCCCCCCCCCTGTTGATCACAATCCCCCTCAATCTTCTGCTCTCCCTCCCAACCATTCTTCCTACAGGAAAACAGTATTTATCCCTCGCTGTCCTCCCCCCTTCCCCTGGCAAAGCTATGACAGGACCGCACATGGCTGCTGTCTAAATAACGAATATACGTGCCAGACACGTGGAAAAAGCAAATAACTATGCCTATCCTTAAACCAGGCAAAGACCCAAATGATGCTATGTCTTATAGACCTATAGCCCTTTCCTCTGTGTTAGCTAAAATTCTGGAACACCTTGTGAAAAACAGACTTGAATGGATTCTAGAATCCAAAGGGATCATTTCCTCCTCACAATTTGGCTTTCGTAGAGGGATGGGAACTATGGACAGTTTGAGTATCCTTACCATGGATATCCGTTTAGCATATTCAAGGCGAGAATTTCTGATGGGCATTTTTATTGATGTAACCTCTGCTTATGACAACGTCCAACTTCCGCTACTCAGGCAGAAAATGCTAAATCTGAGTTTTCCGGCAAAAATGGTCAACGTCATTAGCAATCTCTTCAAGCACCGGTTGATTTAAGTTCGACACCAGGGCTCCCTTCTTTCCCCCAGAAATGTCTGGAAAGGACTTCCTCAGGGTTCTGTACTAAGTCCCATGTTATACAGCCTATACGCTGCCAATCTCGATAAATCTGTTAACTGCTTCTGCGACCTTCTCCAATATGCTGATGATATCGCCCTTTATTTTGCCTCCAAGGATGTTTCTGATTGCACAGTGGCGTTAAAACTCCGCTCTCTTCTACCTAAACACTTGGCTATCAAATCATGGGTAATCCCTTTTAGTTGCTAAAAGTTCAGTTGTTGTTTTTACTCGTAAATATCAATCCCCTGATATAGAGATAATTCTTCATGAGTGATTGTAACAGAACAAGCGTCTATGACGAGGAAATGGACTGGTTATTACATATAAAACTTACGGCGAATCAACTTTTCCTTGACCAACTTTTTAGTGCATATTTCCTTCGAGATTTCATTGAATATTTTAACAAATAATATCTGGGATGCTTAATCACATGTTTAGTCACGTCTTCACTCATAAAATTCACTATTATTCGATGCACAACTTATTGGAAAAAGCTTATTTACAAACTATATTCACATGGATGGATTGTTGACGTTAACAATCTGCTCTGTCAGCTGCGTAACGTTCCGATATTATGTCTTGGTTTCATTTACAAGTCAAAGAGGTAATAATCACTGATATTGATTATTATACTTCCTGAATATATCATTCAATGTAACAATTAGGAACAAATGTGATCTTTCATTGCGAAGTTACTTACTAAATTGATTTAAACAATCTTTCACAAAATAATATTTACGTAAAAATATTTATCGATTTACGGAACGCTATTAAACTAGATAGGTATCAATATCAATAGCTCTAAAACACGTGCAATCATGCAGGTGTTACTACTGATAGGTAAACGATTATTTGCTGAGAGAACATGGACGTTAAATGTATAGGGTGTACGGCTTAGTAAACAAAGCAGTCTCCAGTCTCCATTATGTCTCCAGTAGGTCTCCAGTCTCCAGTATGTCTCCATTATGTCTCCAGTATGTCTCCAGTAGGTCTCCAGTCTCCAGTATGTCTCCATTAGGTCTCCAGTCCCCACTATGTCTCTGTTATGTCTCCATTATGTCTCCAGTATGTCTCCATTATGTCTCCGTTATGTCTCCAGTCTCCATTATGTCTCCATTATGTCTCCAGTCTCCAGTATGTCTCTGTTATGTCTCTGTTAAGTCTCCAGTATGTCTCCAGTCTCCATTATGTCCCCAGTCTCTGTTATGTCTCTAATAGATACTATAAAAGGGTCGGAGCGAGCCGACGCGCGTCACTCTTACAATATCCACAAGACTAACAGTGTCTCTGGCTTTCGTGTGTTATACTGGTGAGTGAAGTTGTTCTGCTATTATTTCTCTGTTTGTTTTTACTTGGAAATTATTCTAAGTGATTGTAAACTTTGAAATTGTGTCTCTGTTTGATTGTGCGGGGACAATATCGTCGTACAGTTGAACAGACCTGTGGTGGAATTGCTTTACCGTCAGTTGTGGGGTTATTTTAGTGTTCTATTTATAGTGTAGTGTTACATTTAAATTGATGTGTATAGTGAAGTTTTCTGTGCTTTGTTTCAAGAGTGCCGTTAAGCAATACAAAGACTGGGTCGATGTATGGCTGGTGCTTGGAGATAATTCTGTGTTTGGTTTTGTAGGGAGAAATTCTTGCAAAACTAAGCTTAGAGCACGTAAAGGAAACTTCATTCGTTTGTTTAGTTGGTCAGTAAAATTGAACTTAGTAATTTTCTAAGGGGTTATTTAGTGAAAGTTATAAGCCAGATCATTGTTTGTGACAGACTGTTGTCCGGCTAAGCGCTTTATACCTCGCGGTGTTAAACATAAGGCGTTTAGGGGTCTTTTTGTTCCAAGTGGAGGCTTGGGCGCTTTTTTATACTTACAAAAGCGTATTTTCTCACCGGTCTCAAAGAGTCCAACTGTTAGATGGAAGTGAGGACTTTCACGATTGACGAAAGACATTAGGAGTAATCCTTGCTCACTGAAGTCGGCAGTATTTGAGGCTCGGGTCCTATATATATATATATATATTTATTTACTCGGTGCTCTGGTTCATGCTGGCGTTGGTCGCTGGGGATTTCGGTTGTGATTGATCCATATCTAAGTAAAGTTTGATCGCAGCTGGGTCTCCCATGTGGCTGGTACTGGTGTGTCCTAGAATACTGGATATATACACGGATAGGGCGATCTACTCTCTGCTACCCTAGCCCGCGGGCAAGAGCAGAGGGGGGGGTCTGACCAACACAAGCCTATAGGTTGCTTATCTCAGCTTCGCTGGCTGAACTGTACAGCTTATAGTAGGGATACACTTGTGCATATTCTGAACATTAGATCAATGGTAAGTGATGGTCTGTGTTTCAGATATATGCTAGAGTAGGGAAAACGATAGGATTAGGGTAGAGTCACACACTAATTCTATGAAAGTAGGGTTCTTTTACTATTGGTCTTGAAGAATTGATTGGAGTGTATTTTTTATGGTTTAAATGGACTTTAACTGTGGTGTTTACTAACTTAAATTATGGTAAAACTGTGAATTTATAAAATCTCTTGTTACTTAATTTTGTTTGGTGTAATTTAAAATTATGGTAGCAATTTCTGATCTTTTGGTGTAGCGGCGGGACGCTAAGTGTTGCTAACTGGGTTAAATTCTATCAAATTGGCTAGGGAAACAGTCTTTGGAATAAAAGGATTAGTTTGTTATAGGGTCCAGTGGCATGCGAGCGCCGTCCACTGATGGAAAGTCAAAAGCTTAGAAAAGTTAGTAGACTTACTTAGTTTTCATAAAGGTTAGCGACTACTCGGCATTTCGTTAGTACATTAGAAAGGTCGAGAAGTTATGGTCTATTCTCAGTATTGGGGAAAAGGGGGGTTTAGCTAGGGAAAAGAAACAAAACAAAAAACAGGGTGTTAGTTCGTAGATAGATAGCCCTTCAGGCTTACTTGCTTAGGTTCCTGATAAAGTGGTTTGATCAGGTCAGGGGTCCCATACCGTATCGCAAGCCCTTGCCCAAGCCGGGACCACTAATAAGGCGTAGCGGATGATTACCAAAATATTTTTTAATATTTATTTCATGTAAGTTTCACTCACTAACTTCTTTTCTAAAAATTTCTACATTACGTCATTAATTTTCTCACATATAACTTTCTAGGCCTAAATCTGATAAAATACTCTTCTATAACACTATGTTATTATGCTACAATAACCTTTATTCTTCTTTAAAATATAAATAAATAAAAATTTAAAAATTAGTCAAAAATACAGCTGATACTCATTAAAGGATCTAGGTTATCGCGGTTCACATCGAAGGGTTCTATTTATTCACGCTAGACGATCACAAGGCCAAATTTACAGGGTATATTTAAAGGGGGGTTAGCTATACTGTTGATTAGTCAAGTAAGTAAATAAGTAAAGGTGAGCGGAGGTTTAGTTACATGATCCCTGTAGTAGAGTCTGTCAAAATTTCTGGGCTTTTCCTGGACTCTTGTCTGACAGGTATAAGTACCTCACTTAAATTATCTTTAAAAAAATGTGAATGCATGTGTGTGTGAATGTTTTGAGATCGCTTTCTGGGGCTTGGTGGGGTTTCCGTCCTATGACTCAAAAGATTTTATATGTATAATGCTATCATCCGTTGTCACTTTGAATATGGTTCATTTCTACTAGAACCCTGGAATAAGGCTGCCCTTTCCTTACTTGTTAAGATTCAATCGAGGTGTCTTCGTATCATTTGTGGAGCCTTGCGTTCCTCTCCTTCTAACGCCTTACAAGTGTAATATCTTGAACCACCATTAAGCCTGCGGAGACAATTTCTATCAGACCGGTTTTTCTTTAGAGCTGCTGAGCTATCAACTCATCCTCTTTTAAGAGTTTTGAATGATTCACGGTTATTTTCATTAGACTTATATTTATATTTGTTTTCCGTGATCATGATGCATGCAACAGCGTCGAAATATCGGGAGCTCGACAAAAATCAAAAAGGTAATCACGGTCTATATCCCGGTCAATATAAGTCATCCTCTTTTGTCTCATTTAAACAACTTGATTAACATTATCCCATCCTCTGACTATTGGACCCATAAAGATCTTCCCTGTCTGGTCAAAAGCTTCCAGAAACTATTTGATTCCACTCCTATGTGGATTTCTCCGGGCAACCCGATCTTTTTACTTGATTATGACTCTCTAGTGAGTCTAGTGTTTCGTTCAAACATTATATTTTCCCTGGGCATCGATAAGAACTGTCCTAATGCATGATTGGCATCTTAAAACTTTGAGATTGCGGTGAATGTGACGATTGACGGATGATGACAAGATAGGCAAGGCATACTGACATTAGGAAATTACTGACGTAAGAATGGATGTAAAGTAAAATCCACAATCCTACGGACTAAATTGACAAATGACTGACAGGTAAAGTGTTACAGGTCATTCATTTGTCAATTTAGTCACCAAGCTATTTTGAAGATCCATGGAGTCCTCCATCAAACTCCAAAGATGCGTCATTACCAAGCTATTTTGAAGATCCATGGAGTCGTCCATCAAACTCCAAAGATGCGTCATTACCAAGCTATTTTGAAGATCCATGGAGTTGTCCATCAAACTCCAAAGATGCGTCATTACCAAGCTATTTTGAATATCCATGGAGTCGTCCATCAAACTCCGAAGATGCGTCATTACTGAGCTATTTTGAAGATTCATGGAGTTGTCCATCAAACTCCGAAGATGCGTCGTTACCGAGCTATTTTGAAGATCCATGGAGTCGTCCATCAAACTCCGAAGATGCGTCATTACCGCTCGGTAATGACGCACCGAGCTATTTTGAAGATCCATGGAGTCGTCCATCAAACTCCAAAAATGCCCGATTTAAAAGTGCTGATGCTACCAGTCCTACTTACTGCTTGCTCTCCTACATTTACAGCAGAAAGCAATGATAATTTTTGAGTTCATAACACCATCAGGACCAAAAAAAATTATGACTATTAATATGTCTAATTGTGCTGTTAATATGTAAACCGTAACGTTCCATTTTACGACTACTTACCGAGTTGTTTTAATATTAGTCTAGTTTACTAAGACGGAATAAAACTATAAACATACTATTGCATTAATATTTAAAACATTGATATTTCTTATGTATTTGTTCACGTTTAGTCATATTAAACATCCATACTATCCATACTAATATTATAAATGCGAAAGTAACTCTGTCTGTCTGTCTGTCTGTCTGTCTGTCTGTCTGTCTGTTACGCTTTCCCGCTTAAACCACGCACCCGATTTTGAGAAATTTGGAACAGACAATCTTTAGAAAAGAACATGCTACTTTTTATTTCGAAAAAAAAGGGATGAAGGGGTTGAAAAAGAGGTTGAAAGTTTGTATGGGATTTCTTAACCCTTAATAAGGCAAGGGGAATACTATTCCCACATAATTTTGGATGTCATGAAAGGCCAACTTGAAGTATATTCCCACAAAATGTCAATGTCACTTACTTTTGAATACGCTATCTATAACCCTACCAAATTTTACTGCAAGAAACGGAATGCAAAATGAAATGTCACTGTCACTGTCAAATGTGTCACAAACAAATATGCCGGTTGTTGTTTTTTTGCTCTGCGAATGTTATAAATTGTAATAATGTGGAAAAAAAATATGGTAAGTACGGGTTTTTGATAATTTTCATTACAATTTGAGTTAGTTTATACATTTATAGAATTTTATTGACTAAACACATAATCATATACCAGTTTCGTTTCCTCAAAGTAAGTGGGAAATATTTGACTGTTGCCCGTTTAGAGTATCTCATGGTAAAACTTGTGGGAACTATTTTCATGTTGCCCGTTTATGTAACGTTATGTTAAAGTCCGTTACTAAAACATTTTTTTCAATCACCGCAACAATTAAGCAAGGAATTGCTTAACTAATATATGACCATTCTAATAAAACCAGATGTAATCTGAGCTGCTCTAATTTAATGTTATTTCAAGCGTATAACGATATATGTTTCATTTCAGAGATCTCTTCGTGATAGTGAGGTGGAAAATGCACTGTCTACTCTTATATTTTCATCTGAGGATGAAGACTCTGACGATGAGATGGGTGCTACAGATTCTTATCAAATGAATTTAAATCATCGCTTGGATGAGTTGCAGCAAATTTCAATCGAAGATTTACACAGTTTATTGGGGAATGAATCTGAGGCTGTAACAGAAGTTCAAGAGAGTGTAGATCATCCAACAATTAATAATTTTTTGTCACAAATTCAAGAAACCCAATCAAGTAGTCCAGCTCCTTCCCTGACACAAGATGTTTCTATGCCAGAAGTAGAAGTGTATACCACACCAATATTATTAGATCAAGCTCAAACAAGCTCTTCTTCCTCAGTACCAGACACGGCTGTATCAGATTTACATGTACAAAATATTACCGAGCCAACATTGCCTTTCAATAGACAGATATTTGCTCAGTTACAAAACAAAACAAGGAACTGGTCCTCTCTACATGAAGACATCACTTGGCCTGTTTTTCAGAGAGAAATGCAGTTAATCAAAAACTACACTAATCGAAGTCAACCTATTGATTACTTTGTTGATTTATTTCCAGAAGAATTGATTGCCATTATGGTTAATAATACAAATATTTATGCCAATCATACACAGTCTAAATCATGGACAAATATAACAACAGAAGAAATGAAAACATATTTAGGCATGATTATACTTATGAGCATTAATCCCCTGCCAGATATAAATTTGTACTGGTCATCAGATGAATTTTACAAGAACCCAGTGATAAGTAGAGCTATGCCTGTAAAGAGGTTCAAGAAAATAACAGAAAATCTCCATATTTCAGACATTACAAGTGAAGCTCCACGCAGCTCTGCAAATTACAACAAATTGGCTAAAGTTCAACCCGCTATTGACATTCTCAACAAAAAATTTAAGGAAAATGTATTAGTGTCTGATTGCAACTCTATTGATGAATGCATGATTAAATTTAAAGGCCGAAGCAGTATGAAACAGTATATGCCAAAGAAGCCAATAAAACGAGGCTACAAATGCTGGGCTAGAGCAGATTCCGTGACAGGCTATTTGTATGAATTTCAAATATATACTGGCAAAGTTGATAGCACAACTGAAGAAAATTTGGGGGCTAGAGTAATATTGGATTTATCTGAATCTTTGCCACGCCACACTTTGGTGGCTTTTGACAATTTCTTTACTAGCCTACCTTTACTGGAGATTCTTTATGAAAGAGAAATTTATGCTGTGGGAACAATAAGAACGAACCGAAAAGGTTTACCAGATTTACTAACAGGAAAGAATCAAACTCGCGAAACCAAGAAAGAAACAGCATTAAAACCAGGGGAGTTTATTTATCAGTATTGTAATCCAATATCTGTGCACAAATGGAAAGCCACAAAGGATGTTTTTGTTGCGTCTACTGCCTTTGATCCTCGATCAGTAGAGTCAATACAAAGAAGACAAAAAGATGGCACACAAAAGCAAATGTATTGCCCCCTTGCCATCAAAAACTATACCCATTATATGGGAGGAGTTGACCATTTTGATCACTTCAGGGCATCATACCCTCTCGGCCGCAAATCACGTAAGTCTTGGCACAGACTCTTTTGGTTCTTGTGTGAAGCAGCAGTAGTAAATTCATATATTATATATATGACACATCATTCCGAAAGAAGAAACACCCATAAAGAGTTTCGCCTTAGACTAGGCAGGGGGCTGATAAACAACTATTCCAGCAGAAAATGTCTACCTCCCATCTTCAAGACAAAAAGAGGTGGTATAAACTCGGTACCAGATGAAATTAGAAAAGCAAATGTTGGAATGCATATGCCTAGTTTGGGCAAATTTAGGAGATGTAGAGTGTGTAGCACCCGAGCTAAAGAACAAAGAACAAAATACTTTTGTGATTTATGTAATGTTCCTTTATGTGCAGCTCCTTGTTTTTACAATTTCCACAATAGTGAATAAAAACATATAAAATCTATTAATATTTTATTACTTTATCAATTGGCAATCTATATAATGTCACTGCTATCAAGTTATCATGCAATATGAAAGTATATACTTCACAATGAATTAGAAACAGTTTCTCATATTAAACTTACAGGTGTAGTTCTTACAAGGCAACCGGATATATGTTCCCACATGTTTTCCTGAAAAACTGAAACTTCCTACAATATTACAGATATGCTTTTCTGAATCCCTTAGGACCCTAATTGCTAAATTTGCAGTAAAAGTTAATCAGGCTTGCATAGTTCTACCATGCCCTATTAAGGGTTAATTTTAAAAGATAAAACCATGAAACTTTATATTTTAGCACTTGATAAGAAATCATTAAACATCTTGATAAGGTCGAACGCGATTAATTAACATTATTTTTACCTTTTTTTCTTTTTTTTTTGTGTGTCGTGCGGTGAGAAATAAACATTAACTAAAAGCGGGTAGATTATATTTATTTGTCTACCCCAAACATTTATATAAATTAATATCGGGTAGTTTTGTGTTGTTTACATCTCCGGTGACATTTTGCTGGGAGCTGGGACGTCAGTCTTCCGCGACCACGGCCAGTGCAACCTGGCCGAAACGTTGGGAAAAAAGGTAAAAATAATGTTAATTAATCGCGTTCGACCTGTATGTGACTTTAAATATGTGTACAAAGCGCGAGAACTTAAAGTGTTATCTTGATAAGGGATAGGGATAGGGATAGGGATAGCGATAGGGATAGCGATAGGGAAAGCGATAGCGATAGGGATACCGATAGCGATAGGGATAGGGATAGCGATAGCGTTAGCGATAGCGATAGCGATAGCGATAGCGTTAGCGTTAGCGATAGCGATAGCGTTAGCGATAGCGTTAGCGATAGGGATAGCGATAGGGATACGGATACGGATACGGATACGGATACGGATACGGATACGGATGCGGATACGGATACGGATAATATGGGTATCGTTAGAGGGATACGGATAATCGGTCGGCGGTCTCTTACAATCAATGTGCTCTAAGACGATCGTTGTTTGCTTGCTTGAAGATTACGTTTGCGATAAGTATAAGAAAAATGTAAAAAATTGTAAGGGATAATAGAAAAAAGTACTTTTTACCCACCGATCAAAGTGTCGAAATACGGGCTATGTGGGATGTTTATAAAGGTTTCTCCAGCGTATATAGAATTACCTACGCTGTGGTCGATGTGTAATATTTCTACAATCATTGCAAGCAAAAGTATTATGTGCAATCGAAATAATCGCAGATACCTACAGAGAAACCTACGGATCCAAATGAAAATCTTAATGAATACTTTTATTACGCGGGCGAAGCCGCGGGTAAAAGCTAGTAATTTATAAAATGGTTTATAATTTGAAAAAAGAATGGAACGAAACGCGTCTTCTGTCAAATTAGAGTCGTCTCTTAATGCAAACACGTTCAAAAACCTTAATATGTTACGCGATTTGTCATAATTATTTAATGTTATTTGCAATATATCTAGGCATAAATGGGTCGATTGAATTAAAATATAAGTATACATTAAACAATCGTCCCAAATCGTAAATGTTTATGTTTTTATGGCACCCAATGAAATAAATTGTGTTAGATGAATAGCAAACTCGAAAATATGCACGCAAGATTAAAAGCTTCAAAAATACGCCTTGAAATTGTCAAATAAACCAAGCCTCCCTAATAAAAAAGCTTGTGAAATGCATATATTTATCCTTGACTTCTTATGAATTAGATAATGTATTGAAAAGGGATGGATATATGCTAGTTATTTCTCTTTTTGGTAGGTGGTCAGTAGGTTCTTGTTTTGCTAGGGATGTTACTTTGTCGATTCGATTATCGATAAAATACACACTTACTTATGTTCTCACCTTAAAATAATATAAACTTGATACATATAAAAGTAACGAAAACATACAATATCTATAATAAATATTTCATTAGGATTATTATGGCTTTTTGACCATGAAAGTCACATATTCATACTGTATTCTTGGCTAACCAATCTAACCATACCTACGGATTGCAAATAAATGGTTTGTTTATGTACTTAATACTATGTAGGTATTAAGTACCGCTCATTATTCTTCTCTTACTAAGGCCCATATCACATTATCATATATATTTCATCATAGATGTGTATGTTTCCCTTCTTCTTTGACGCGAAGAAAAAAGGACGGGATATTGTCTGTGATCATGTGATTTTTATGATAGTGCAATATCGGCCTAAATAGTATGTGTAAAAAATACGAGTATATGAGAAATCAATACATTCTTCTATTCTCTTTACACAAAGACCTAAGTAAAATACTTTTATTTAGCATCTATCTCATGTGAAGTCCACCACTCAGAATCTACTTACCTCAATAATATCTTCTCTACTAAATGTAAAATCAAACAAACGGCAATGTAGGTGACATAATTTATTATTTCAATAGTTTTAACTATTTTTAGTTTCTTTTAATCGGGTGCGTATCGATCGATATAACTTTTTTTGATATATTTTTAGTCGTTATAATGATCATTTGATATAATTATTGAATCATATAACAACAAATAATATACTAACAAATTGTATAATTCTTATTTAATATAGTGATCAATTTTTCGAAAAACATTTATTATAACATACTTTGAATATAATGATTATTTCCGATAATAAATAAATTGTATAACACAAATTCTTTCTAACGCACAGTTAGAATTAAAACATTTTTACAATAATTTATTTATTTATTCTTATATTTATATGTACTGACAGAAAAGTAGGTTAGGTTAGGTTAGAACTGTGATCCCTTCAAAAAAGTATAAAATTAATTCATGAAATGTTTTATACCTTTTGCTAGTTATATTATACTAGTCGTATATGAATAGATAGTTATACCATATAACGGTTATTATAAATAAGTGTTATACGAAATACGGATTATACAAAATAAAAGTAGATATTTTCTGGTTATACCAAATGTTAATTATGTCAAATAAGTGATTATATCCTTTAAAAATATATCAAATGTTGTTATATCAAATGTTACTATACCAAAAAAATGTATAACAATCATTACACACCCCTTTTAATCATCTATGAGAATATCTGGAAAAACTAAAAATATTAATGGTTGAGTTCGCTAGACCTGTTACATTACCAGGTCTGTGATGCATGCCAATAAACATTCATGTCCTTTTTAGGGTTTCGTAGTCAACTAGGAACCCTTATAGTTTCGCCATGTCTGTCTGTCCGTCCGTCCGTCCGTCCGTCCGTCCGTCCGTCCGTCCGTCCGTCCGTCCGTCCGTCCGTCCGTCCGTCCGTCCGTCCGCGGATAATCTCAGTAACCATTAGCACTAGAAAGCTGAAATTTGGTACCAATATGTATATTAATCACGCCAACAAAGTGCAAAAATAAAAAATGGAAAAAAATGTTTTATTAGGGTACCCCCCCTACATGTAAAGTGGGGGCTGATATTTTTTTCATTCCAACCCCAACGTGTGATATATTGTTGGATAGGTATTTAAAAATGAATAAGGGTTTACTAAGATCGTTTTTTGATAATATTAATATTTTCGGAAATAATCGCTCCTAAAGGAAAAAAAAGTGCGTCCCCCCCCCTCTAACTTTTGAACCGTATGTTTAAAAAATATGAAAAAAATTACAAAAGTAGAACTTTATAAGGACTTTATAGGAAAATTGTTTTGAACTTGATAGGTTCAGTAGTTTTTGAGAAAAATACGGAAAACTACGGAACCCTACACTGAGCGTGGCCCGACACGCTCTTGGCCGGTTTTTATTGAATGAATGTCGATAGGGTTATTATCCCTGACGTCGATAAAAATTACACAATTTACACATCACTATGATATAAACATAACCTAAAAATAGTTTGAAGAAATAACATGAATAAAACTATGCAGAATTTAATACGGCATTAGTTATATACTTCCGTGTCAAACACAATGGAAAAATGTCACTGTCAAGTAATCGCTGACATTCACAGATACAGTATACTTTTACTTTTTTTTTGTGAGTTGACTACAGCCGTATAGTGTTTTATGCTAGCTATGTACTTACGCCCTTTCAGAACGAAGCGTTTTTAAATAATACAAATGAGGTCTACTCAGCGTATCAGCTACCACGTTCGCCTTTCCTGGAGTGTATTCAAAACGGATGTCAAAGGCCTGGAGCCTCAGGGCCCAACGTACTAACCTGCCTGCTGGTGACTTCAGTGATAGCAGCCAACGGAGGGGCTGGTGGTCACTGCCAATGACGACTGGCTGGCCATCAAGGTAAGACCGAAACCGTTCTACGGCCCACACCACGGCGAGTGCTTCCCTTTCCGTTGTGGAGTAATTACGCTCCGCTGCGTTGAGAAGACGACTGGCGTATTCTATTGGCCTTTCTTCATTCCCGTCGCCCTGCAATAACACCGCTCCCAGAGCGTAGTTACTCGCGTCTGTGCGGAGAATAAAGGGACGACTGAAATCGGCTAGCACCAAAATTGAAGCTGTGGTCAGAAGACGCTTGAGCTCGAGGGCACGTTTGTAGAAAGGTTCGCAGGTGCTTTAAGGTACCTGGTTCCTTCATCTCGAGAATAGCACTCACCTTATCAGGGTCGGTGGAAACGCCTTGCTGCGTTATCACGTGGCCGAGATACTTCACGCTTTCACGTGCGAAAGCGCACTTTCCTCTATTTACGTGGAGGTTGAACTCGGTCAAGCGTTTGAAAACTGCTTCGAGGTCTTGTAAGTGACGTTGGTAACCTTCTGAGATGACTAGAAGGTCGTCTAAGTAAGCTAGGACAGTTACGTCTTTTAAAGCTGAGCAGGAACGTAGGCGGTCGATCAACCTTTGGAACGTAGCCGGCGAGTTTTTCAAACCAAACGGCATACGCTTAAAGCGATAAGTCCCTAAAGGACAGACGAATGAGCCTTTGTCCCTATCCGTCTCCCTTAACATTACCTGCCAGTAGGATGAACGAAGGTCAAGAGTGCTCATGTAGCAATCTCGTTTCGTATTTTGTAACAAGTCATCGATGCGTGGCATCGGGTAAGTATCCGACTTGGTGATTGCATTTAAGCGACGGTAGTCCACACAGAAACCGAACTCACCGTTTGCCTTTGACACCATGAGAGCTGGTGAGTTCCAAGCGGACTCGCATTCTTCAATGATGTCGTCTTTTAGCATCTTATCAATCTCCTTCTTCATCAGCTCCTTCTTAGCTGGATTGAGACGATATACTACCTCATCGTCTCAATATCGGAGGATGTTCACCTGTTTCTATCCGATGTTCGGCGTAAGGTGTCGGAGCTCCCCCTGGTGTGAAGACATGGGCGTGCCTGGTAAGTATGCCAGCAAGCGCCTGACGCTCAGCTGGTGTAAGATGACTTCCCTCGTCATCGCGAAGGACGTCTGTGGTAGCACAGGCAACATTAGGCGAAGTAGGTTCGAAGCACAGTTTGTATTGAACCGTGCGGTTCCTGCTGAAACACCATACCAACTCGGAGAAATCAATATCGACCCCCGCAGCAGTAAGAAAATCGATACCTAGCAACGTTTCATTGTTAGTCGCGTGGGGAAAAATTAAGAACGGAATCTTTACCATTACCTGTTCTAATCGTACCTGTAATACCGTATCAAGTATTGTACGCGAAACCCCATCGGCCAATTTAATATTACGCGTTATAGTGCGGAGCGGATGGTTCCGACGTAGAAGGAGAGTATACAGCGTGTGACCCGCGACGCACCGTTTTGCACCCATGTCGACTAAACCAGTGCCTTTTATGCCTAAAATCTCTATATTAAAAATCGGTCTTGTTTCGACCCGCTGTCTCGCAATCAAGCCGGAATTACATTATGAAATTAGTGGCATGAAATTAATTTCGCGACATTAGTTTTACCATCATTTTCACGTGTAATTTAATACTTTCGTAATGCATGCATTAATTTCATGAATGCAAATGAGTTTCGTGCCCTGCGCGATTTTTTGGTGAAATTAGTGTCATGCAACTAATTTCATAGTGAAGATGCAACGTGAAACTAGTGTCGCGAAAGCGCCTGCAGTGTACGGACGTGCGTATTGTTATCAGTGTGCGTGATTCAAACGTTGAAAATGGCAAGCCAACGATGGAGCACAGATAAAAATATACAATTCATCAATGCATATCACCGACAAGAGTGTCTCTGGGACCCGAAACACCTACAATATAAAAATAGGGATGCCCGAGATACTGCATACAAATCAATTATGGAAGCCATGGAGATGCAAAATGTCAAAGAAGTTGTTGGTAAAATACGATCACTTCGAAACACTTACAACAATGAGTTGTTAAAGGCAAAAAAATCTAATACTACGGGTATGGCAACTAATGAATTGTATATTTCAAAAATTCCTTGGTTGCCTCATTTGGATTTTTTGAAAAATAGTTATCAGCCAATTATGCAGGACACAACATGTCTTTATTATTTTATCCACAGTTTCTGGCAATACCGGGATAGGTTTCTCGAATATCCGAAATTTACTAACTAATACACCAAAAGTATTTTCTATAGTTCTACGAGCTCTGCTTAATCTGCTTGTTTGTCCCGACTATATGGTGTCATAAGATATTCAGGGTGAAGTTCGGTTGCACATCCATTGCACTCCGCGTATTTATTTAAAATTTTGTTAAAATGTCCACTAAACCACTCGAAAACCTTATACGCGAGTTAAAAACAACCGTAACGTCACTTGTGAGTAAAGTACAGGTACTTGAAGGCAAGATAACCGAACAAAATCGCATATTATCAGACCAGGCAACGAACATTTGTCAGTTATGCAAAAACAAAGACGGAATCGGTTCAAAAGCTAACCGCCAATCGCTGTCGACTACGCCTGCGCCACCCGTCTCAGCGCCGGCGCCCGCGCATGCGCAGCCCAGTGAATCTCAACGACTTCCGCGGCTGGCGAAGACAAGTGCAGCCGCAAGCATATCCAAACTCTCGAGTGGGACAAGGAAAGCCGTGCGACCCGCCCCGAAGATTGACGACTCATCACCTGATAGCCGAATTCCCGATGACAACCGAAATGCAACGACGACAGTTGTGGCCACTAAAACGGCGTTCACACCGCTTATCAATGACTCGCCCTATAGCGACAACTCTAACTTGGACCTAAATTCACCTCAACAGGCGAAGTTTAATGTTGAAATCGAAGCGGACAACCAGAAATGGGAAAAGGTCACTAGCAAAAAGAACAGGAGAAGAAATTCTGTAATATCAGGAGCGGGACAAGCGGATGACACAATAAAGACTGTGCAGCAAATTAAATATATACAGGCCTGGCGTTTCGACCCAGAAACGACCACAGATAACATCCTACAGTTCTTAAACAAGATTGAAAAATCGAATGACTACTACGTGGAAAAGCGGCAGATTAATTCCACAAGGCACGCTTCATTTATAATAGGTATTCCTGAGAATTTGTTCGAGCGCTTGACCTCGCCGACTGCGTGGCCCCCGGGTGTGAGATTTGCTAACTGGTTTCTCGCCCGCTCCCGCCGCGCCGGGCGCGGTTCAGCAGTCTGCGCTTCGCCAGCCACCGAACAACAACAAGGAAAAAACCTGTAGTGCGTGCGAACGTAAATTACACATACTGCTACAAAATGTGCGATGTCTTCGTAACAAAACTGCTGAAATTGAATGCCTACTACAAGGTGGTATAAATTACGATCTTTTACTACTTACTGAGCATTGGTTGTTATCGAACGAGTTATCAGTGACTAATATCAATAATTATGTTTTAAGTTCTAAATACTGCCGTTTAACTAGGCAGCACGGCGGTGTGTGTATTTATGCGCATCATAGTCTCACAGCTATAGATAGGCTCGACCTGTGCAGTTATTCTATAGAAATGCATGTTGAAATAGCCGCCATACAACTTGTAGAAATCAATTTAATTGTAATTTGCGTGTACCGCTCTAATACGGAGGGTGATTTGGACATTTTTATTTCCCAATTGGACTTGTTACTCAGCTACTTAGTTAATGAGAACGCGAATATTTTGATAATGGGTGACGTTAACATAGATTTACTGAAACGGACAAAACAAAGGCGTGACATCCAAGGTTTGTTGACCCGATTTAATTTGAGTTCCATGGTTAACTTTCCGACCAGGATACAGGGTAACTCTAATACTTGTCTTGACCATGTATATACCGACTTAGCTCGAGAATCTGTATCGGTTAATCCAGTAGGTACCTGTATAAGTGATCACTGTGCAATATCGTTTGAATACTCATTCACAATGTTAAATAATCAGACCAGACATATCACAAAAAGAATTACGAATGATACACAAATAACACAACTCCTTCATGAGGTAGGGAGTTTTGATTGGTCTAGGTTCTCAGATCCAAGTACTAATAGCTTTGAGCTACTATTTAAGCACTTCCATAGAACATTTGAAATCTTTTGTCCTATTAAAAAAGTACTCATTAAGCCACGAGACAAAGTGTGGTTAAATAAAGAGATTACCAGTAGCAAGGAATTTCTTTTGCTCTTAGGGTTATTAGCGAGGTTTCATCCAAACAATGTTCAGTTAACACAGTTTATACACAGCTATAAATGTAAGCACAACGGTCTCCTTAATAAAACAAGAAAAGCTTTTCTAAATAATAAAATCGAGGCTAGCTCTAATAAAAGCCTTGCCTTATGGGACGTCATTAAAACTGAGACTTGCAAGAATCGAATGGGTGGCAAGGACGAGTTCGGCGTGCTGCGTCGAGCGGTGTGCGGTGAGCGCGGCACCGGCCGCGAGCTGGCTGACGCGCTCAACCGGCACTACCTGGGCGTGGTGCGCGACACCCCGGTGCGCCCGCGCCTGGGGGATGCGATGCGCCTGCTGCGTGCTGCCTGCCCGTCCCAAGCGTCTACTATGTTTATTGTACCATTTACTTGTAATGAAGTATTGAAAATCTTAAAAAAACTCAAAGCAAAAGGAACTAAAGATGTTTACGGCTTCCCCACCTCAATCCTCCATAGGCTGCCATTAAACTTTATTCACCACATGTGCGAATATTTCAATTTCTCATTACATAAAGGTTGCTATCCGGAATCGCTTAAAAAAATCAAGGTGACCCCAGTTTATAAAGGGAAGGGTGCCAAGGACACGATGAAAAATTATAGACCAATATCCCTTGTACCCGCAGTCTCCAAGATTTTTGAATCAGGGCTTTGTGATAGACTTATAGGGTTTCTCAATAAGAACGGGGCACTCGGTGACGAGCAGTACGCCTATCGGGCGGGCCGGTCTACCGTAGGTGCAGCGCGCAAACTACTACGAACTGTCCTCGACGACTTGGAGGCAAAGCAGCACGTGGTCGCTATATTTTTTGATCTATCCCGCGCATTTGATCTGGTTGACCATGGACTTATAATATCTAAACTAGGACATTACGGTATACGTGGTACAGCCTCAGATGTAATAAAGTCGTTTTTAGCTGACCGTAGTCAATTAACAGACGTAAATGGCGACCGTTCTGAGTTTGGATCCATCGGAGACAGATCCGTGCCCCAGGGATCGAACGTCGGGAATACCGTGTTTGCTCTGCTCGTGAACGATCTACCTTTTCCCAGCTCATTTGCTAAATTTATAATGTACGCGGATGATATCTGTGCAGTCGTTCATGGCAACAGTCACGACGAACTGCAGACCAACACGAAAGATGTCATTTTTCAATTGCTGTACTGGTTTGAGTGTAACGGAATGCAACTGAATGTTGCCAAAACAAACCTCATCCATTTTTCACTTACTGGAAAAGCTTCTAGTCTCAATATTGACGTTAACAGTATTCAGGTCGAGACTGTATGTCATTCTCGTTATGTGGGCTTCACTTTTGATAGGGGCTTGCTGTGGGGCGAGCACATTGACGTATTATGTTCTAAATTAAACACCGCATACTACGCCCTATCGCGCTTAAGGCGTACACTATCTTTAAAAAATCTAATCACGGCATACTATGCTTATTTCCATACTCACTTAAGTAGTGGAATAGACCTGTGGGGCCTAGCAGCGGACAGAGACCGCCCATTCATTCTCCAAAAAAGATTGTTCGGCTAATATGCGGCGTTCCACCGGACGAGCCCGCTAAACAACTCTTTATTGATCTTAATATATTAACTGTGCCCTCTCTGTATATTTTTGAGGTAGGAAAATATGTGAGAAGAAACCTGCATGAGTTTCCAATCGCAAAGGTCAACTCCGCAAGGAGGAAACCAGGGCTAGCTGTACCCACACACAGGCTTCAGAAAACTGGTAAGTCCCTTAGTGTGATGGGCGCTAAAATATATAATAAAATACCTGAAAAAATTAAAATGCTTGCAACAGACCGTACCTTTGTTCGTGAGTTTAAAACCTACTGCACAAACATGGCCTGCTACTCGGTGAATGAGTACCTGGTAAATTGAAGTGTCCAAGTCCCCATTTTATTGTATCTGTATCAATAATAATGTCATTAATTTGTATGTTTTTAATTTTGTGTTATATAATTTCAGCAATATTATTTGTTAATTAATTTATGAACATTTAATGTGACTGTAATGAATTGTTATTTTCTTTGTAATTTATGATTGTAAACTGACAGTGTATGATTAATACCAATAAAAATCTATCTATCTATCTATCTATTCGGTTAGGGGGAAAGCTTGATCTCCCAACAAGACCAATCCTTCTGGAGCGTTCAATAATTTTTCCTCGAACATGGTTTTTAAATTTGATCTTGCGAAAATTCCCCCATCAGAAGCACGACCATAATGACCCACATAAATATATCTAAATTTTAAATTACTGTCACAGACTGCTAGAAGGACTATACTGAAAGTTCCCTTGTAATTATAGTAATCAGTTCCGGAATGCGCTGGGCAAACGTATTTGGACATGTTTACCATCTATAGCGCCACCACACAACGGAAAATTACTTTTTCCACTAAAACCATCAATTATCTCGCTCCAAGTCTCTTGCGTGTTTGGCATCTGTAAATAAAAAGAGTTCGATTCATATACTATGTAAAAACATTGAATTTAATGTTTCAGGCACCAAATACACAGGGAACTTCTGCCTCGGAATCCGAAGATTTTACCGTACCATCCATACCTACGAGAAAAAAAAAATCCCCTACTGAAGGCAGTAGATGTATTAGAAAAAGTTTCAACGCAGCACTTTTCAAATGCAACTAATGATGAATTTGATCTTTTTGGACAAACTATAGCTCAACAGTTACGGCAACTTCCTCTAGAAATTGCGTTGGAAACAGAGGAAATGATTTTGTCAACAGTACGAAAGCAACGAATCAAATTAGCAAAACAACAAGTTCGTCTTCGAGCTTCATCCTCGGAACCCGATACTTTTCCTTCTGCCAATGGTACTACAGACAACGAGTATCCTTATGATGAAGACTATGACGTGCTCGCACGGGCTGTTGAAAGCATTCAAGATTCTATGCCAGAGTCCGAATTGAGTTATGATCAATATTAATTTTTTTTAATATCCTATGTTGTTGATTGTAGCTACTTACCAAATAAACAATAATACAATTATTTTTGCTTACCTCAATAAAGCTTTTTAATTCTTCGTAGACTGCATCCAGGACCTCGGGCACAAATTTGGATATACTACATGATGGCACCCTGAATTCATATGATAGACTTGTAGCTATTTCCAGTTGCTAAAAAGCGCAACGTAATTTGAAGTTTAAGTTTTGCTGGTAATGCTTCCCGACATATTGTATCTTGTTTAGATATTTTGTTGGATACTCTCCTCAGTAAAAAATTAAAATTATTTTCACCCATTCGAAAATAGTTTTTATAGCTCTCAGGATCTTCATCTGCTAATTCAGAGACTAACTTTATTGCACCAAGATGCCTTCTTGTTATCCATCCACGAACCCACCAACGTCTTTTTTTTCTTGATAGTCTTTTTTTAAGTTTATATAGAAGCATCTCTTTAACTACATTGATTATAAAAAAATATAGCTTAGATGCTGACGGCGCCATGGTTATGGCGATACTGTGAATTTCACGACACTAATTATTTTACGAAATTACTTTCGCATATATCGAAACTACTTTCGTAAAATTGATTTCAACACTAATTTCTTAATGTAATACCGGCTTTACTCCAGCAGTGACAATCTCACGTCACGACCCCACCGAAGCTACACAGTTTTGTGGAAATGCAAGTTGATCTGCACGTGTGTTTAGATGGCAACGAAACACAAGTGTGAACGGGTCTTACGTTCACCACGTTATCACTCGGGCGATCTCAAAACTCTATGACATGCATAGCGGGACATGACTACGGCTAATACGGCTGGACCACAAGGCATGGAAACCATCTGACGTCCATACTTGACGTCTACATGTCAAGAGACGTCTGCGCGACAGTTCCTACGTTGAATATTAAAATTGAGTTGTATGAGTTAAGTGTTGCAACGTTTCTGTATTTCATCACTGGCTCTCCCCATAGTATCAAAGTGCACATCGTCCGCACGTGGATAACAATGCCAAGGTGAGAAACATCTGAATAATGTAAAACATATGGCGTAAATTCTACAAAAATGTCCGTGAGTGATAACGCGTAGCGTCGATATCATCAAAATTCATTTAAATTTAAACGTAGGATGATGACGTAGCGTATGATGATTAAAGGTAGGATTGTCAGTCGGTGCTTACGTTTAACGTGTAGGACTTGCTCAGTCCTCAGCGCTGTTTCAACAAAAGTCAACGCTCAGTGTCTCGTGTGGTCGTAATGAATTTCCGGAAACGCAAAATATGACGGACTTTACCGCGGCCGCCGAAACTGATGACGAAAGAACTTGCGTTACCGGAGAATGTTACTCTCGTCCTCTGCTTGAGTGGATTCCTGCGTTTTGAAGACTTCCGGAATTTAGTTCGATCTGTTTGGCCCAACAACGACGAAAGTGATATTATTCGAGCAAGATGATGATTTCGAAAAAGCTTTCGACCGGGTCGATCACGTCATCCTGTCTGGGTCTCCGCGGCGATGTGTTTAGGTGGGTCTCCTCTTATGTTTTAAATAGACGGCAAGCGGTTGTTCTCGGCGGGTGCAGGTCAGATTTTGTGGATGTCCCCTCAGGTGTCCCCCAGGGCTCACACCTTGGTCCCTTGCTTTACAATGCGTATCTCTATGATATTTACACTGTTTTTAACCGACTTCAAAAAAGGAGGAGGTTCTCAATTCGACTGAATGTTTTTTTTATTTATTTATTTTTTATTATTTTTTTTTTGTATGTATGTTACTCGATATCGCCGAGAATCGTGGACCGATTTTCAAAAATTTTTTTTTTGATCGAACTGGTATAACCCCGAGATGGTCCCATTGGCACCAAGTCAGGGTCTGATGATGGGATCCTGGAGAAATCGAGGGAACTCTTCAAATGTTATAGGCACATGTAATGTTTTTAGTCTATTTTTCAAAGGTACACCAGTATTTACGTCTAATGGTAATAATTTTATGTGGCTGAGCTGATGATGGAAGGTCAACTCCTCAATGGTTAGGAGTTAAAGGATAATTCTTTCACTACTGTACATGTATTCGGACGGATACATATAATATCACTAGGAACCACTAAAATGAACAAATAAATAAACTTTTTAACAAAAAATAAAACCGCCTACAAAAATAAGCGCGTTACAAAACACGGAGAAACTAAAAAGCCAAAAATAATAAACCTTTCAATTCAGATTTCTTATCGTATTGCAATAAGCTAAACATCCAAATTATAAACAAATCAATTATTTTTGGAGTCGGTACCAGCCTGTGTATGGTTGGGTGGGGCAAACAGGCAATAGCAAGGCGAAAATTTAATAAAAGTGAATTTAAAATAAGTGAATGTACTGAAGAACAAGTTTTAAAATTTATTAATAGCATAAATACGAACGCTTCGGGATATGATTCAATCACCATAGATATGTTAAAGAAAACATTGCCTATCACGTTACCTGTAATAACCCATATAATAAATTACTCAATAAAATCTGGCGTTTTCCCCGAAGCCTGGAAATTGGCTAGAGTGAGACCGTTGCCAAAAAGTACTAAAGTGGAAAACCTAAAGGATCTTAGACCGATAAGCGTTCTGCCGGTTATGTCTAAAATCCTGGAGCGAGCCGTGTGCACGCAACTGACCAGTTACCTAGAACGGGAAAACATTCTACCCCAAGTACAGTCTGGCTTCCGCGGCGGCCACGGTACAGCCACGGCGCTTGCTCATGTAACTGATGACATTATAAGTGCCTCAGATGAAGGGAAAGGGAGTATTTTGGTGCTTCTGGACTTCTCCAGAGCTTTTGATTGCGTCAATATAGATCTTCTTCTGGAAAAGATGACGTATTATGGAATTGCACCGACTGCACGTCAATGGTTTTCTTCATACCTGACAGGGCGTAGGCAGTATGTAGAGACAGAGACGGACACGGGAAATCATTTGAAGTCATCTATAAGATCAATTGAAAAAGGCACCCCCCAAGGCTCGATTTTAAGCCCTATTCTGTTTATCTTGTTTACTGCTGACCTACAGAAATGTCTTAAATATTGTAAATTTCATCTTTACGCCGACGATACCCAGATCTATCTCTCTTTTGACCCTAAAGATACTCTCAAAGCTGTAGAAATGATAAATGAAGACTTGGCTAACATTTATAACTGGGCACTTAATAATGATCTTATTTTAAACCCTACAAAAACAAAGTATCTTATTTTGGGAACAAAACATCAGTTTAAGAAAATAATTGACTTCCAACCCAGTCTAGAAATCAACGCGCAACGTCTTGAAGTGTCACACTCAGCCAGAAATCTCGGCTTAATTATTGACAGTGAACTGCGTTATACAGAGCATGTAAACGGAAGGATACGAAACGCTTTTTACCGTCTCAAGGTTTTATACGGTATCAGAGAATGTTTATCTGAAGAAGTTCGAGTCTTGCTAGCCGATTCCTTAGTTCTCTCACAGTTTAACTATTGTGACACAGTATATGGACCTAGGATTTTTGGTAAAACTGCTCAAGCTATTCAACGCGTGCAAAACGCATGCACAAGGTTTTGCTTTAATGTTCCACGTAGGGCGCACATAACTCCCTACCTTAATGAGAAGGGAATATTGAAAATGAATCTGCGACGGGAATTGCACCTGGCTTCGTTTGTGCATAAAATTGTACACACAAAAAGGCCAGAATATTTGTACAAAAAATTTTCATGGGTAAAGGACCAACACCATTTTAATACACGCAGCAAAATATTAAATAAAGCAGTCATCCCTAGTCATAAATCAAAAGGATGTAGGGGAGGATTTAAAGTCAGTGCTGCTAAAATTTGGAATGACTTACCTCCACCTCTTCGTCTTAACATGTCCCAAACATCGTTCAAAGACAAACTGAAACCCATGTTGCTTAAAAGGCAAAATGACTTATGAATACTACCTACCAATATAATTCCATATTCAGTGTATCTAAGTATTTACTTAATTTCATGTTAAAAATATATCTTTTTTTAAGGTTTTGTAAGTAATTAGTGGGTAATTGAAAACTTAAATTTTTGCATTCTTGTTTTTTTTTTTAAATAATATGTAAATACTTAGTAGTCGTCTTGTGTCACCGCCTCAACCCGGGCAGGCTGAAAATCAGCGCTGAAACCACGCCGGAAGGTGAGGCTCCAGCACGTAGCTGAGACTGTCCACTTGTCACGAATACCTAGATTGTAAGTTAAATTTCCTTGTATTGTATAGGTTACATATAATTTTAAGATATATCATAAGGATACATTGTAACGACCATGTTGTGACAATAAATCATTTATCTATCTATCTATCTATCTATCTAAAGGTCGGCAGAAGTCCATTAAACTGGTTATGTTCGAGCATAACATTTCATATACTGAAGCTTCCCGCGGGTTTCGGCCTGTGCAACGTTAGTTCGCTGATTCTGTCCGCCCAACCCAGTCCCGTTCCCCCCCCCCTGTTGATCACAATCCCCTCAATCTTCTGCTCTCCCTCCCAACCATTCTTCCTACAGGAAAACAGTATTTACCCCTCACTGTCCTCCCCCTTCCCCTGGAAAAAGCTATGACAGGACCGCACATGATAACATTACTAGGACTCCCTCTCCCTGTCAGGGGAATGGCTGCTGTCTAAATAACGAATATACGTGCCAGACACGTGGAAAAAGCAAATAACTATGCCTATCCTTAAACCAGGCAAAGACCCAAATGATGCTATGTCTTATAGACCTATAGCCCTTTCCTCTGTGTTAGCTAAAATTCTGGAACACCTTGTGAAAAACAGACTTGAATGGATTCTAGAATCCAAAGGGATCATTTCCTCCTCACAATTTGGCTTTCGTAGAGGGATGGGAACTAAAGACTGTATCGTTAAGTATGAGGACAACTTTGAGTAGCCGTATTTATTTGCTATTATATTTTTTTCTTAAAACAAGACATAGGCTTAATAAGGCACATAATAAGGTTCACATTTTGTCCTAGAAACTCGACGTAAAGCAAGTGGTTTAGACAGTATTGACTTAATCCTCCCGAGTAACAATTACGATTCCGGACAAATGCTACTAGAAAATTCACTAAGTGCGTAAAAAACGATACGATTGCGAAAAAAAATTGTACTGTGTGAACCTCAACGACATATGATCCACAAAGCAGAATATCTGGACATAGTCTAGCCATAGTTATTTTTAAGAAATAAAGTTCAGGATCTGTGTATGGCGGCCATTTAGAGAATGTGGCATGGTGCTTCCTCTAACTCCGACTTTGATGTCGAATTTAACTATCATACACTGTTTATATCGATTTGGTTTAGGCACTGTTCAAACACCGTGAATGTCAATTAGACTTTGGCCTATGGCTAATTTTTTTATCTGTTTCTCTCATCCTGCTTGCATCAAAAATTTACGACAATCCGGAACGTTGCTCAAAATAGCGTTTTTTTTAATTATATAAATTCACCGCATTTATTCTGCAAGTACCCAATTGAAAAACCATGAAGAGGACTCTTAAAGAATATATTTTGGCAGCATATTAACCTTTGTTTGTTGAAATCGTGCAAACAGTCATTGAAATATTCTCAAATTAAGCCAGATAGGGGTTGTCCGAAATTTATTTGCTAGACCTTAATGAAAGTACCATAAAGTCTCTAAAATAAAATAAAAATTAGACTTTCTTATATCAAATAGTGCTTACCAATACCTTCAGATCATACTCTCGGAACATAATAATATAAAATTATGCACATGTCAACATTTAGACGAGGTTTGTTTTGTCCTTATACTTATCGATACAGTCCTTATGGACAGTTTGAGTATCCTTACCATGGATATCCGTTTAGCATATTCAAGGCGAGAATTTCTGATGGGCATTTTTATTATACACGTTAAACTTTCGTGAGACATATTCAAATAATTAATTAAACTACGGTTGTACTCACGTTATTATCGCTATTGCTGCGACATGTTTCGGGCCAATTCGGAGGCCCCTCTTCAGGCATATAGGAGTTCACGCGACGGTTAAACTCCGCAGACTAACCGCGCCGCGCGCCGCTCCGCCCGCTGCGCGCGCGCTGATAGGACGGGGGCGGGGGGCGCAGAGCAGTCTGCAGTTGTAGTTGTAGTGTAGAGTTCTGGTAGCGCGGCTGTATCGACCGATGAAGGTAAGCACACTGCACTCACTGTGTCCACGCGATTGTCAAAACACACTTTCTGCTTCACACTAGGTATTACCGGTTTCCATGCTGGTGGCAACATCCAGCCTCCGTCACGATTGAAATTAGGGCGGCGTCCGATTTCAATGGCCTCGAGAACTTTGCGTGGTACAAAACATTTCTCACGTACCAATAACCGTGCTCTATCGAAGCGTATAAAATGGGACGCGCCGGTATCGTACGCGTGCTCTGCCACTGCGGAATTCCTGGTATCCATGTTCTTCACGCTTCGTATGTGTTCCGACAACCTCGTGGAGACATTCCTTCCTGTCTCGCCGACATACGTTCTACCACAGTCACAAGGTATCTCGTATACCCCCGGGCTACCCAGTGGGTCCTTATCTTTTGGAGAGCGCAGCACCTGCCTAACCTTTGTGTGGGGGCGGAAAATTGTCCTAATGCTAAACCTTCGGCGTAATAGGCGTCCAATAGTATCCGTTACCCCTTTAATGAAAGGCAAGAAAGCAGGCGCTCTCTCGACCGTATGTGTTCGCCGTAACGTGCTCGCACTTGCCGCCCGCTGACTCTGTCTCCAACTGTACCCATTCTTCTCTAACACCTGCCTTACATGCTGCAGCTCGCCTTGCACGTACTGCGGGTCACAGAGCCGTAAAGCCCTGTTGATGAGAGCGCGTGGCACCGAAGACAAATGCGCAGGGTGATGGTGCGAGTCAGCTTGCAGGTACCTATCGGTGTGTGTAGCCTTTCTATACACCTTATGAGTCAAAAGGCCACGTTCGTCCCGCTGCACTAAGACATCCAGAAAAGGTAGAGCCCCATTACACTCTTTCTCTATAGTGAACGTAATCTTGATGCTGCGCGTTCAAGTGGGCAAGTAACGGGTCTAGATCTCCGCGTGTCACTACAGCAAACACGTCGTCGACATATCGCCACCATAGTCTAGGCTTATTGTGGGCAGCTCTCCAACGCTCTTTGCTCAAAATGTTCCATAAAAAGGTTAGCCACCACTGGAGCTATCGGAGAACCCATTGCGACTCCTTCTATCTGCAAGTAATATTCACCTCGCCACACAAAATATCCACTAGTGAGGCAAAACTCTATCAACTTCATGTACTCGGTAAGAGAGTCGTCGCGGTCGGCCATTCGTTTTATCAACTCTATAGTTTCCGCTACCGGTACATTAGTAAATAAGGAGGTTACGTCAAAGCTCACCATTACCTCATCTTCCTGCAACATAACTCCCTCAAGTAAATGCACAAAGTGCGTAGAGTCTCGTACGAAGCTGAACGTATTACCAGTTAGAGGTTGCAGGAGACTCGACAAGAAGCGGGACGCCTTGTAGGTGGGTGAGTCTATCTGGCTAACAATGGGTCTCAGGGGCCAGTCATTTTTATGGATCTTGGGCAGCCCATAAATCTTAGGGGTAGTGGGATTCAACTGACGCAACTTCTTAGCCTGGTCTTTCGCAGATAGCGCGCCGATTAAGCCGTTTAGCTTCGATGTTACGCGCGCCGTAGGCATTTTTATTGATGTAACCTCTGCTTATGACAACGTCCAACTTCCGCTACTCAGGCAGAAAATGCTAAATCTGAGTTTGCCGGCAAAAATGGTCAACGTGCATGAAGAGATTGCTAATGAGCAATCTCTTCATGCACCGGTTGATTTAAGTTCGTCACCAGGGCTCCCTTCTTTCCCCCAGAAATGTCTGTAAAGGACTTCCTCAGGGTTCTGTACTAAGTCCCATTTTATACAGCCTATACGCTGCCAATCTCGATAAATCTGTTAACTGCTTCTGCGACCTTCTCCAATATGCTGATGATATCGCCCTTTATTTTGCCTCCAAGGATGTTTCTGATTGCACAGTGGTGTTAAAACTCCGCTCTCTTCTACCTAAACACTTGGCTATCAAATCATGGGTAATCCCTTTCAGTTGCTAAAAGTTCAGTTGTTGTTTTTACTCGTAAATATCAATATAGAGATAATTCCTTTCAGGGTGGCTAGCCGAATGGCACAATCGCTCACGAAACGCTCACGAAACGAAGCGCTAGTAGATATCTATCTCTATCGCGCTTGCGTATTGGCGCGACAGAGCCAGCGGCGTATCGCTTTCGTTTGGCGTTGGAGAAATGCCATTCGGCTACGGGGCCAGTTGTTGTTTTTACTCGTAAATATCAATATAGAGATAATTCCTCATGAGTGATCCCTGTAGTGGAGTCCGTCAAAATTTCTGGGACTTTTCCTGGACTCTTGTCTGACAGGTATAAGTACCTCACTTAAATTATCTTTAAAAAAATGTGAATGCATGTGTGTGTGTGAATGTTTTGAGATCGCTTTCTGTGGCTTGGTGGGGTTTTCGTCCTATGACTCAAAAGATTTTATATAATGCTATCATCCGTTGTCACTTTGATTATGGTTCATTTCTACTAGAACCCTGTAATAAGGCTGCCCTTTCCTTACTTGTTAAGATTCAATCGAAGTGTCTTCGTATCATTTGTGGAGCCTTGCGTTCCTCTCCTTCTAACGCCTTACAAGTGTAATATCTTGAACCACCATTAAGCCTGCGGAGACAATTTCTATCAGACCGGTTTTTCTTTAGAGCTGCTGAGCTATCAACTCATCCTCTTTTGTCTCATTTAAACAACTTGATTAACATTATCCCATCCTCTGACTATTGGACCCATAAAGATCTTCCCTGTCTGGTCAAAAGCTTCCAGAAACTATTTGATTCCACTCCTATGTGGATTTCTCCGGGCAACCCGATCTTTTTACTTGAATATGACTCTCTTGTGTTTCGTTCAAACATTATATTTTCCCTGGGCATCGATAAGAACTATCCTAATGCATGATTGGCATCTTAAAACTTTGAGATTGCGGTGAATGTGACGATTGACGGATGATGACAAGATAGGCAAGGCATACTGACATTAGGAAATTACTGACGTAAGAATGGATGTAAAGTAAAATCCACAATCCTACGGACTAAATTGACAAATGACTGACAGGTAAAGTGTTACAGGTCATTACCAAGCTATTTTGAAGATCCATGGAGTCGTCCATCAAACTCCAAAGATGCGTCATTACCAAGCTATTTTGAAGATCCTAGGAGTCGTCCATCAAACTCCAAAGATGCGTCATTACCAAGCTATTTTGAAGATCCATG
The DNA here is from genome assembly GCF_023078275.1 of Leguminivora glycinivorella. NCBI lineage: Eukaryota > Metazoa > Arthropoda > Insecta > Lepidoptera > Tortricidae > Leguminivora > Leguminivora glycinivorella. The sequence goes on from NC_062988.1 coordinate 12,013,393, forward strand.
GAGTTGTCCATCAAACTCCAAAGATGCGTCATTACCGAGCTATTTTGAATATCCATGGAGTCGTCCATCAAACTCCGAAGATGCGTCATTACTGAGCTATTTTGAAGATCCATGGAGTTGTCCATCAAACTCCGAAGATGCGTCGTTACCGAGCTATTTTGAAGATCCATGGAGTCGTCCATCAAACTCCGAAGATGCGTCATTACCGAGCTATTTTGAAGATCCATGGAGTCGTCCATCAAACTCCGAAGATGCGTCATTACCGAGCTATTTTGAAGATCCATGGAGTCGTCCATCAAACTCCAAAGATGCCCGGTTTAAAAGTGCTGATGCTACCAGTCCTACTTACTGCTTGCTCTCCTACATTTACAGCAGAAAGCAATGATAATTTTCGAGTTCATAACACCATCAGGACCAAAACAAATTATGACTATTAATATATCTAATTGTGCTGTTAATATGTAAACCGTAAACTCCTTCAAATTATGAAATAAAACTATGGAAACGGATTAAATCGCGTATAATGAATTTAAAATACATCCCGACGTTTCGAGCTCTTTACAGCGTTCGTGGTCAACGGGTGACTGAGGAAAAATTAAAATGTGCAAAAGCTACCCACTTACAAGAAATATTAACGAACCATGACCACAAATAATATAGATTTCTAAGGCAGGTTCACACACTATTAATAAAGCTAGTTATACAATATTCAAAAAATTTTACCATTACTCTGTTAAAAAATAATTAACCAATTAATCTACACAAAATTGACAAAGAAACAAACTGCAAATGTCCAACACCATACAACACAAATGCCTTCGTCGTGCTTGTTCCATTATCAGATGTACTACTGGATCCCGAGCCGGTGGTAAAGTAAAGCCATCCTCTCTATTAAAGTTTGGATATTTCTTGATCTCAATGGCCTCTCGCAACATTCTGGGTATATATCGCTTCTCCTTAGCGAGAACCAGAGGCTTGTCAAACTTTATAGCATGATTGACTTTATCCATGACATGTTCAGAGACTGCAGACCTTTGCCGACGGTGCTTGACATCCGCTATGTGTTCCTTCACCCGTGTGGAAATGCTTCGTTTCGTCTGTCCCACATATGACAGGCCGCACTCACAGTCTAGCCTGTACACTCCCGCGCTTTGTAGAGGAGTTTGACATTTCACAGGCCTCAGGAATTGGGACATCTTCTTCATAGGCTTGAAATAAGTTTTAATAGAAGCCCGTTTCAAGATGTGGCTGATCCTATCTGTGACCCCTCTAACAAAAGGGAGAATTGCAGGCCGGCGCTCGACTGTAGGGATCTTCAAACGGGCCTTCTACTACCTAAAACTACTCCCTACTACTTCCTAAAAGTAATGTTAATTCGACATATAATTCACAAAAACCTATACCATCTGGGTCAATTTTCAAATTAACAAACAAAAAACAATTTGAAAACAAATTGATAGCATTAATACATTCACCCACTTCAGTGTGCAGGACCTTTGAAGGGGGTGTGGAACGCGAATATGACGATTGACGACGATGACGATGATGATGATGATGATGACGGAAGTGGGGATATTGAGAGGAAATTAAGTGCCTCTTTGCTAATGCGTAAACCTAAAAATACACCCCTCTACGCGCTCTTATTAAACACGAACGAGTCGGATACGGGTTTGCGTAAACATATAAGAAAGCTATTGAAGAGAATAATGAGGAAGTAGTATAATAGCCTATAATCATCTCCGCAGGAGAGATTGATTTATCTCAGAGTGTGGGTGGGCGCGCGCGCGCGTGTACGCCGTTAATTTCGATTACCCGAATCAGTATATAAGTGCGAGCCCGTTTCGACAGAATCACAGATCCATCAAATAAGCGACACGCACAGCTGCGCGCAGACCTTTTGCTGTTCGAAATTTATAATAAGTGAGTTTTTTTTTACTATCTTAAAACTGTAAAAAATGTCGTCATCATCATCATCACCATCAAAGACCAACGCCGAAGCCATCAACCTGGAGGCTTTCAACGCTGTCGGGGCCAACCTCATCGAATGGGTCCCACTCAGGGACCTACCCAGGCAGAAGAAACTGTTGATAACGGTCTGTAAGCGCTTCCAGTCCAAGTTCGACAAATCGAACGGGCAGGTTGTGCTTTTGATTGAAGATTATGGGCATGTGTCACTCCCCGGGCGCTTCTCTATGCTCAAGGATGAGCAGTTGGCCACCCTAGACGGAGGTGAAAAACGTCTAATAGTACTGGGGGAGGTGGGGAAAACATTCGAGTTAGCGTTCGAATAGACCCCACCCTCCCCTCCGAACCATCAGTGCGTGTTGTGTGCGTGTGTGCGTGTTTGAACAAAAAGGTGTTACTAATAGATTTACACAAAACTATTGTTATAAAGTGGGTTATTGTTCCAGAACTATGTCATCGAGCACATCATCATCATCAGCCTCGTCATCGCCATCTCGAGAGAGATTGGCTATGATGAAGGTTATAACGATTCAGGAGATAGAAAGATTTGCACTTTTAACGCTTTGGCGAGGTGAAATTGCCATATACTGTCTAACAATGAAAGTAACGCTCATTCTAAGAGCTTTACACTTTAGATTTAATGATGAAAAATATTATGCCCTCCACGAAATGTGGACGGCTTTGTCAGATCACATTGAATGCACGACTGGAGATATAAATGTTAACTATAAACAATTTATTAAACTGATAAAAACATTCCCCCCTGATGTGTTTGAAGTAAGGGATGCGTATATAAGACAGGGGGCGAATACTCTATGTCAATGCATTATGCTCGCTGTGGGTGACCACATGAGTATGTGATTTGTAGTATAGTTTAAACATGTATGTAATAATTATGCAATGCGAATATGTACCTGTATCTATTTTTTTTTTGTTAGTAACATCTTTATAATGATTTTATTAAAAACTTGTGTGTGTGTCTGTATAATGTTGTTCGTTTTCTTTTTTCGTTTTTCCACTTACCTGAAAAGGAGGGGTTTCAATGAAAGATTTTTTTTTTAATTTTTACAACATTTTATTAATTTCAATTTACAACATTATTCTTATCAATCCAAGATGTTTCGTTTAAACCCAACCATTTCACACAAACTTTATTGCCCTTGCGCTTCAATACCTTTTCAACTAGGTAAATGTTAGGATCCTTAACTTTTTGCAGTTCTTGTTCGTAGAAACAGCCAGAGATGGGTTCTTTTTTTTGCATCTTGCAATAAATAAGTTGCGGGTTCAGTAGTTTTCACTTTAACAATCTGGAATATTTCAGCAGTCCAATTAGCTGTATAACCCTTGGCAAAGGTTGACTTGTATTTGCTTATCCTCACATAATCGCCCACTTTATATTTAGCAGACGGTTTAATTTTAATACACAAACAAAACGGGCAAAACATACACTATGTCGACGAGTATACGTACTTGGGGCAAATAGTCTCATTCGACCAAAGGAAGGACAAAGAGATCGAAAGAAGAGTCCAAAACGCTTGGAAGAGCTATTGGTCCCTCAAGGAGCTATTGAAGGGAACCCTTCCACTAGCTCTCAAACGGAGACTCGTCGACATGTGTATACTGCCAATCCTCACTTACGGTGCTCAGACATGGTCACTTACTGAGTCGCAAAAGACAAAATTGAAGGTTTGCCAAAGAGCCATGGAGCGCAACATGCTTGGGGTGAAAAGGATTGACCGGGTCCGAAACACTACGTTGCGCGCCAAGACAGGCATTGTCGACGTTGGGGACAAAACCGCCAGGTTGAAGTGGGACTGGGCAGGCCATGTACGGCGTATGCATCCACAGCGGTGGGCTAAGCTAGCTACGTAGTGAGTGCCAAAACGAAAACGCCCGAGGGGTCGGCCCGGAAAGAGATGGCGGGATGACCTGGACTCCTTTCTTAACAACTGGACGGATGCTGCACTTAATCGGGAGGATTGGAAATCTAGGGGGGAGGCCTTTGCCCAGCAGTGGGACACTATGTAGGCTACTGAAAAAAAAAACCGTGCGAAGTAGTTCTTTAGAGTTCCTTTTGTTTACATTTGCTGGTGACATGCCGATGGTGGAGTGAATCTTTTTATTGTACCGCTCTGCGAGATCCTCTATAAGTCTTGTCCAATTATATGATCCATTAAAGCTGAACGACTGCCACATCCAATGTTTTATTGTTTTTATTACACGCTCAGTGATTGAAGCTTTCATGACGGTGTAAGTGGAGTATAATGATTTATGTTGTTTTTAGTCATGAGATTGTGAAAATCTGTATTATAGAATTCCTTTCCAGAGTCCGATTGTAGATTCTTAGGATGTCTTTTACCGCTCAGAATTCGCTTCATGGCATTTGAAACATCGCTTTTATTTTTAGACTTTAGCGGTTGTAGCCATAAATACTTTGAAAATGTGTCTATACACACCAATATGTATTTATATCACAGAACACCCCACTAGAAGCCAAATGCAAGCGATATTGTTCGAAACGCAAATCACCAATCCTTGCGGGGTGAGGCGGGCGCGCACGATGCTGCCATTGGTCGTTTCAAATAATGGCGCGCCTTTATGATTAGCAGTAGGGATGGGAATGGGACATGTCTATTATAGACAATGGTACCGGTACCAGTACTGTGGTGAATTTGTTTTGCAACAAATTATAATATTATAATTAAATTATAATAAGGCCTAGTTACCCTTCGGGTTGGAAGGTCAGATGGCAGTCGCTTTCATAAAACTAGTGCCTACGCCAAATCTTGGTAGTAGTTTCCAAAGCGGACCCCAGGCTCCCATGAGCCGTGGCGAATGCCGATGCCGGGATAACGCAAGGAGGATGATAATTGTGATAGCATCTCAATAAAAATCATTCTAGTAACTAATAACTAAACTGTGCATTTTTACTTACGTTTACTAAGTTAAATAACCAACTAAATATTCTAAACTAATCAATGAACTAAATACCACTACAGACTACAGATTCTAGATAATTATTCACTATTACAAATCTGCTTTCTTTTATATTTCATAAAATGGTAGCACATGGTACGAACGGCAGTACGAAGTTCCCGCAACAGACATAAACTAACATGGCCCCATGCCTAGTCGTTTACGTGAAAGGGATAGCATATCACATTGTTAACTCGGTAAAGAGGGATGGACGCGCCTCGGCGCCGCTCAGCACAACCATATTGACCAGTATAAATGAACTCCGCGGACAATAAACAATATTCAACAAAATAATTAATTTGACTTAACTGTGGAATGTTGTTCCATCTTTTTTACATGTAGAAGTGTTAGAAGACTTGCCACACCACTTTATGCTGTAAGAGACCATTGTTTGCAACCAAAATTGATTATTTAAGATTTTTTCCCGAGCGGACACGGACACTGTTAGCGGGTCGTATACTTGGGCGCTACTGATCGGTGTCGCACGCGTTCAAACTTTTATAAACCTGATTTGTCGTATGCTTGGTGACCGCGAGTCGCCCTGTAAGGGCCATCTTGTTGTATTGATCTGTGGATTGTATAGAAGGTATTCTACTGACAAAAATTGGATGTGCCAGAGTTTATTGGCGTTACGTCACATTTATAGTCTATGGTTTGATGCGTTTCCGAACGAATCGCTTGAACGCCAACCAATCACAGCACCGATCAAACGGTTTCATTTTGTAACGTTTGTATTTCAAATAACCACAAGCAACGTTCGTCATTTCCACAGAACACCCCACTAGAAGCCAAATGCAAGCGATATTGTTCGAGACGCAAATCACCAATCCTTGCGGGGTGAGGCGGGCGCGCACGATGCTGCCATTGGTCGTTTCAAATAATGGCGCGCCTTTATGATTAGCAGTAGGGATGGGAATGGGACATGTCTATTATAGACAATGGTACCGGTACCAGTACTGTGGTGAATTTGTTTTGCAACAAATTATAATATTATAATTAAATTATAATAAGGCCTAGTTACCCTTCGGGTTGGAAGGTCAGATGGCAGTCGCTTTCATAAAACTAGTGCCTACGCCAAATCTTGGTAGTAGTTTCCAAAGCGGACCCCAGGCTCCCATGAGCCGTGGCGAATGCCGATGCCGGGATAACGCAAGGAGGATGATAATTGTGATAGCATCTCAATAAAAATCATTCTAGTAACTAATAACTAAACTGTGCATTTTTACTTACGTTTACTAAGTTAAATAACCAACTAAATATTCTAAACTAATCAATGAACTAAATACCACTACAGACTACAGATTCTAGATAATTATTCACTATTACAAATCTGCTTTCTTTTATATTTCATAAAATGGTAGCACATGGTACGAACGGCAGTACGAAGTTCCCGCAACAGACATAAACTAACATGGCCCCATGCCTAGTCGTTTACGTGAAAGGGATAGCATATCACATTGTTAACTCGGTAAAGAGGGATGGACGCGCCTCGGCGCCGCTCAGCACAACCATATTGACCAGTATAAATGAACTCCGCGGACAATAAACAATATTCAACAAAATAATTAATTTGACTTAACTGTGGAATGTTGTTCCATCTTTTTTACATGTAGAAGTGTTAGAAGACTTGCCACACCACTTTATGCTGTAAGAGACCATTGTTTGCAACCAAAATTGATTATTTAAGATTTTTTCCCGAGCGGACACGGACACTGTTAGCGGGTCGTATACTTGGGCGCTACTGATCGGTGTCGCACGCGTTCAAACTTTTATAAACCTGATTTGTCGTATGCTTGGTGACCGCGAGTCGCCCTGTAAGGGCCATCTTGTTGTATTGATCTGTGATTTATATCCACCGTTATCTCTTGAGTATTTTTGCAAATCGATAAGATCGATCTGCCAAGTATCATCTAACCCCCTCTGTATGAAACGCCTTCGTGCGAAATTTTTTCTAGCGCTTTTATGTATTTCTTTGACGACATCGGCTTTACTCATATTTACAATATGCGCGCTTTTTTACTTGAACTAGAGTCAACTGCGCTAATGTAGTCTTCGTCCAAGATGTAATTCACCTCACTAGCTGCTGGTTCAATCGACGACGGTGGTAGTGGCGCAGGTGTGTTTTTAATCTCCACTGGTATCGGTATGTGAACGTGGTAGTATTCCTCCTCCTCCTCCCCCTTCCCCTCCCCCTCCTTATTATTACTTTCATTAATCAACGCATCGCTACCAATGGGTGGTACAGATGGTGAGATAATGTTTTCTATCTCCACGAATTCACCCGGTATTGGTAATGTATCGTTGTTGTAGTGTTCCGCGGCCTTTTTTTTTAGTTTCACCAAATGCTGTCTCGTAACCAATAGGTGGTAGAGATGGAGATGGTTTGGATGGTTTAGCTACTTTTCCAGCAGCAGCAGCAGTATGAGCTGTGATGGGTGTGGTAGTAGCAGTAGTAGTAGTAGTATTAGTAGTAGTTGCGTGTGGAGTATATTGGCCTGGGGGTTTTATTCCCAGCGATTCTTCGATTGCTCTAACTCTAGGTATTAATTGATTAGTGAATTTATGATTATTTGTAATCACTATATTTATTTTATTCACTTCCCGCTGCAATTGAAATAAAGTAGTAGCGTCTTCGAAGTCTTTGCCAGGCGATAGGTTGACGAGTCTTTTCTTACCACAATCGATGCTATCACCACTTCTACTACTACTACCCAATATGTTTTCAGAGATTGAAAACGATTCGTGACTTGATGATTGGCATGATGAGAATGAGAAAATTACACCGAGTGTTCCGGTTTTATTTACTTTATAATGATCCCAGCTTCCATAAGCACCTCCAGAATGGCGTTTATTTCGTTAGTATGATTTGTATTACCGGCACTCTGTGATGCGATAAGTAAACGCAGGCGATCTACAAGCTCATTGGGATCGTTCCAGTAAACGATGTCAGTGTCAGAATAGTAATGCTTCGTTTCGAGGGGTCTAATTAAGGCTTTTGACGCTTTGAGACGTCCATCCACTTTAGCCAATCTGTTCTGTTTCATGACAAAAGGTTTGATATACCTATTATGTTTGTCACTCCTGTCGCCCTGTATTTGCTCCGACGCTAAGAAGCCTCGTCGATGCGCATGCGTCATATCCACAATCTGAGCATAGTGAGTGGTGTCATTGGCAGTGATCAGTTTATGATCCATTGTTTTTTTAAATAACAACTCCCTTAAACCTGGCGTGAGAGAATACGATACTCCTTGAATGAACTTGTCACGAAAACCGAAGTCTGGTGAAATAATTATAGAATGCCTAGGGCATCAATTATTATACCCATGTCCTACGAGATGGAATTCCCTCTATGACGCTATTCTCCATCTCATGAAAAGCAAAACTGCACTAAATAATTTATTAGAAAAGTTAGGCAAGCCAAACATATTTTCAGCAGTAGAATTTGAATATTTAGAAGAGCTTTTGGAGGTTCTGAAACCTATTGCATCAGCTCTTGACTATCTCCAGGGAGATAATTGCTACTATGGTAAACTTTTACCCACATTAATGACAGAACTAAACTGGAGAGACTTGTTAACATCAATCTGCGCCACCTATCTCGAGTCGTGCCGAAACTACTCGAAAGCTTGCAAAACAGGTTTGAAAAGTTTATTAAATTGGAACCTGAGGCCAACGAAGCTATTCTGGCAGCCTGCTTCCACCCAGCATATAAAATGCGATGGCTGCCAGAATCCTGCCCAAACGAACAAAAACAAAGGTTGCAAAACTTAGCAGTTACAACTCTGGAGTCAGTTTCGGTACCTCCAAGAAGTAGCAGCAGTTCCAGCAAGAACGATGATGATGATTTCATCGTCTTTACTGACAATACACGTGAGAGGCCGGCCACATCCGCAGAATTGGAATTAGTTAGTTTTTTGAATGAAAAGGGGAAGGACCTTAAGTCCTTCAACGCTCTTCTTCTTCCTCCTACCCTTATCCCACGTTATGTGGGGTCGGTACAACATGTCTTCCTCTTCCATTCTCCCCTATCTTTCGTCATCTCAACACTCACATCTTTCTTTCTCATGTCCTCTTTCACACAATCCATCCATCGTTGTTTGGGTTTACCCCTCCCTCTCCATCCATCAACATTCATGTCCTTCAACGCTATCCCAACATAAAAAAAATGTTTATAAAATTTAATACCAGTATTATTATTTATTTATTCATGAACAATAACAATTGTGTCTGAATGTACTACATCTAAATATTAATCTAACATGCATAAATTTTACAACATATAGTAAAAGCCAAATGCTAAAAAAATCACAATTAGAATATTATTATTATTATTAGGTATTACTAAAATTATTTATGTCAGTCAATTTTCGTTGAAATAATTAATAAATTCTTCAATTGAGTAAAAAATTTTCTGGAAAAAACGATTTTTTGCTAATATCTAGCGATTTTTTCACATAATTTAGTGCGTGTATGTGTACTTAAGTAACAACATTTCAGCCAAGACTTAAAGTTATTCACATGTGACGATATTTTCGCTAACAGGTAAGAACTTGTTTTTCAATGTATTGCACAATGCTTTTATCCAGTATTTTTTTAAATTCAAAATGACCTGTCGGGGCATGACGGGGTACCAATGGTAGGGGCAAGACGGGTAGGTACCCCATCATGCCCCACTGAGAATACCGTTTTAAAATAACTCACACCAGACAAATAAATACGCTTTATCTTGTTCTAGCATGGTGAGAAACTATAAAAAAAAAACTAATAGAGGTGATTGGTCCGATGAGGCCATGAAAGATGCGGTCAAAGCTGTGATGGAAGGAATGGGCTATTTGTTAGCAGCCAAAACATATTCAGTCCCACAGACAACATTGGAACGAAAAGTGAAGGCAGCTCGTGAAAGTGCAGATAAAAATGAAACGATAGACAAATTCAAGGTTGCGTTAGGACCAAAACCGCGAGTTTTTTCTGATGAAGAAGAGCAAGAGTTATGCAAATATATATTAGATATGGAGAGCAGGCTCTATGGACTGACTATGAAAGACTTGAGAGGTTTGGTTTACAGATTAGCGGTGAAAAATAATAAAGAACATCCATTTAACAATGAAAAGCAAGAAGCTGGGAAAGACTGGGCAAAAGCTTTTTTAAAAAGACATCCAGAGCTATCTATAAGGCAGCCTGAATGCACCTCAGCTGCACGTGCTGCAGGATTCAATAAACAGGCGGTTGATTAGTTTTTTACCTTTTTAGGTAATGTTTACGATGAAAATAATTTAACACCTGATCGCGTGTACAACTGCGACGAAACAGGGGTTTCAGTTGTGCCCAAAACAAAATCAAAAATAATAGCCAAAAAAGGCAGAAAACAAGTAGGCTCATTAACTTCTGCAGAGCGAGGCACAACCATCACTGTTGAAATCTGTTTCAGTGCTACTGGGCATTATATGCCACCCATGATGGTATTCCCGAGAAAACGCATGGATCCCCAACTCATGGTAAATGCTGCACCTGGATCTTGGGGAGTATGCAGCGATTCAGGCTGGATGACAGCAGACCTGTTTTTAGAATGGTTCAAGAGGTTTGTGGAATTTAGTGGAGCAACACCTGAGCGACGTGTTTTATTATTGTTGGATGGACATAGTACTCATACACAAAATATTGAGGTTATAAATGAAGCGAGAGCCCACGGCGTAATAATTTTATGCTTCCCTCCACACACCACTCACCGCCTTCAAGTTGCGGACGTTGCTTATATGAAACCGTTGAGCACCTATTATGTTCAACAAATAACAGCCTGGCTTCGTAGCAATCCTGGCACGGTTGTCACAGTCAGACAAGTTGCTGAAATATTTGGAAAAGCTTTCATACAAGCATCAACTATGTCGACAGCTATAAATGGCTTTAGAAAATGCGGGATTTGGCCGTATGATCCAACAGTCTTCACGGAAAGCGACTTTGCACCTTCATTAGTGACGGATATTTCGCTAACTGAAACACCTGCAACCAACAATAATGCAATCCCTGCTGGATCTTTAGCCAATCCTGAAAATTTGACTACAACCTCGGAACAAAATAACCAGACTACGAGAAATTCAGTTGAAAACATCTCTGTTTCGGCATTTCCGAGTAGTTCTGCAGCTGCAGCTGCAGCGTCTGTACCTGCTGTGGTTGAAACAGATTCGTTGAGACTTGAGACTGATATTTCTACAGCGGCCTCAACCACAGTTGCAGATGCAGATGTCACAGCACATGGCATACCGTCTACTTTAGTATCCGCTACAGCGTCATCCCCTGAACCGGGTTGTTCAAGTTGGCCCGATAATAGGTCACGAACTCCAGATGAAGCGATTTTTTCAGTTGCAAGTCCGCAGCAAATAATGCCCATTCCAACAACGCGAAAAATTTCCCGTGTGAATAGGAAACGAGGAAAAACCGCCATTATAACATCTTCGCCATATAAAAGTGATCTAGAAGAAACAATCAAGAAAAAAAAGCTAGCAGAGGAAGATAAAAAGAGAAAGAAGGATATCAGGGAACTGAAGAAAGCCCAGAAGATAGCCCCTAAAAAAAAGGGACAAACAAGAAAAAGACATCGAAGAAAAGATCAACTACTGAAAACAGTGACAGCGATTCTGAAAATACGCCATGTTTATATTGTAAAGGCTTATATTTGGAGTCGAATGAAGGTTGGGCTGCTTGTTCGGCGTGCGGAAAGTGGGCTCACTGCAGCTGTGCCGGTATAGACGACGAAGATGCTGATGCAGTCTTCACTTGTGAATATTGTGAGCAGCAATAGTCGTTTTGCTATGTACCCCATCTTGTCCCTAAAGTGGTACCCCATCTTGCCCATAAGGGTGCCCCATCTTGTCCCATGTATGGGGCAAGATGGGGAGAAAGGACTTTTTCTAGTTTTTGATTTTTTGAAATTTTATTATGTTAATTAGATTCTTAAAATGACTTTAATAATGAAGACTGATTACCAAAGTTGATTTTTAAAATAAAACGAATCCTTAAAATACAATACGGTCAATTTTATTGGGCATCAAACCTTAACTACCCCGTCTTGCCCCCCCTTCCCCTAATGTTCCTCCACTCACTAGGAAGTTTGTTGTAGAGCTGTACCCCCTGGTAGTATGCGCAATGGCTCACTACTTTTAAGTTTGGCAGCAACTTACAACGTAGATATTTCCTTCGGGTATTTAGCCGTATTTCTCTTTCTTCAGAAGTCTCGTATTTGCCTAGATTTTTAAAGAGGTCAGTAAGGAGCAAAAGGATGTACAAACACGGGGCGGTCAGTATTCTCATGTTTATAAAGTGTTCCTTACATGATTGAGGTTGCTGTTTATGCTCTTCTGGTCCAGTTGAGAGACTGTTTTCTTTGGCTGGATACATTCACTCGCCAACTAGACGAAACTTAACGGACAATACTTTTAGGAATTTGGTTTTTATGAAAGGGAATTCTTTATTCAATTCATAAAAACCAAGTTTCAAGCTTTTCAAGTGTAACTAACAAAACCAAAACACGTTACATTACATCTAGCAAGTCAATTGGGCATTTTCAAAAATTGGGACCCAAAATTAGTGACATATTAACAAATGTCACTAATTTTGGGTTGGAATTAGTTAGTTTTTTGAATGAAAAGGGGAAGGAGCTTAATGTCCTTCAACGCTCTTCTTCTTCCTCCTACCCTTATCCCACGTTATGTGGGGTCGGTACAACATGTCTTCCTCTTCCATTCTCCCCTATCTTTCGTCATCTCAACACTCACATCTTTCTTTCTCATGTCCTCTTTCACACAATCCATCCATCGTTGTTTGGGTTTACCCCTCCCTCTACATCCATCAACATTCATGTCCTTCAACGCTATCCCAACATAAAAAAAATGTTTATAAAATTTAATACCAGTTTATGCTCTTCTGGTCCAGTTGAGAGACTGTTTTTTTTGGCTGGATACATTCACTCGCCAACTAGACGAAACTTAACGGACAATACTTTTAGGAATTTGGTTTTTATGAAAGGGAATTCTTTATTCAATTCATAAAAACCAAGTTTCAAGCTTTTCAAGTGTAACTAACAAAACCAAAACACGTTACATTACATCTAGCAAGTCAATTGGGCATTTTCAAAAATTGGGACCCAAGATTAGTGACATTTGTTAATAAAAATTAACTCGATGTCAGTTTTGTGACAACAATTAAGAATAAAATTTGTCTAAAAACCAACTTTTTTTTATGTTCTAAATCTAGATTGTTGCTCTATAGTTTATGTAATTAACAGAAAAGCAATTTTTTTTTAATGTCATGCTTAATTGTCGTCACAAAACTGACATCGAGTTAATTTTTGTTAACAACTTTCACTAATTTTAGGTCCCAATTTTTGAAAATGCCCAATTCCAGGTAATTGCTAAACCTAGTCATGCAACGTGTTAAAATTAAGCTTGTAAAATAAAGTATATAAAGTATACGAGCCCCAATGCAAATGATATCGTCTAGTATGAAAAAAATATTATGTCCTAACTTCGACCTCAAAATTCAGGATGAATTAGATGATTAGTAGAACATGTAACATAAAAACAAGAGAGCTTATAATGCATATTTTATTTATTCAAAACATAAATTAACAATTTTCCTCACTAGTAAACAAAAAAACATAATTTCACCAAATGTAACACTCGCAAAAATGTTCGTCTTCAGCGTAGCCGATGCAGAAAAGAACAACTACCACTTGGTGGCGTCACCTTTTGCATCTAAAACGGCCTTAATTCTGAGCGGCATTGTATCTACCAACTGTCTATACTCCTCAGGGGTTATTCCATTCCAGACACCCACAAGTTTCTCCTTAAAATCAGCTTTGGATTTAGAAGGATCTTTTCGCAACTTTTTCTTCATTTACCACTACAAAGTTTTTATGGGAGACAAGTCTGGACTGCTGGATGGCCATGATATGGTAGGAATTTGTTTTTGTTTCAGCCACTCCATCGTTGTCTTGCCAGTATGACATAAAGGCACCATCTTGTTGAAAAGTAAATCCATTTATATACTTGAACTTTCTTATAGACGGTAGTGAACTCTATTCCAAGATGCTTTTGTATTTCTCTGCATTGACGGTTCCATCTATAAATTGCAGACATCCCACACCCTGTGCCGACATACAGCCCCAAATCATTTAAAGATACTGGAAACTACACCTTGCGTTCAAGACAGTCTTTGTGAAATGCATCTCCTTTTTCTTGAATGACTTTACTTCGTTCATCGCCAACTATGACCTCAAATTTGGATTTGTCGCTCCATATTATTTTTCGCCACTGATCGGCAGTCCAGTTTCTGTACTTTTGTCCAAATTTCAACCTGTTAGTTTTCTGCTTTTGAGTAAGTAATGGTTTCTGTTTAGCGGTGTGAAAACCGAAGCCCATTATTTTCATTACTGTCTTTCAGGTATCGACTGAAATGTTTATTTTGATCGCGTCATGCCATAGTTAGGTAAGTTCTCCTGCTCTTGCATGACGATTTTTCCTGATGATGCTCCTCAAAATCCTGTTTTCTCTTTGGCAGTTATTCTTCGACGGCCAGATTTATTTAAACAGGAGACGGTTCCGTGTTTTAGTTGATGCTGGATGATTGTATGCGCCGTAGATCTTGGCAAAAAAAGGTCTTTGGATATTTTGGAACGTAGATTTGCCGCTATTGTTACTGGAAATTATAATTTTCCTCACTGATTCAGGCACCGACTTACCTCTTGCTATTTTGGTATAAAAATGTTGTAGAATAATTATATTTTTTACAGAATTTACCTTTTTATGTAGCCGTATATCATATCAGACGACTTATAATATTATTAATTCAATCTATATACATATATAAAATGCTAACGCTAATGTACGTATGTCCGGGGTTTTCTCTATCACTATCAATTCCAATCAACCCCCTGTTGGGGTGGTAAATACGCCTTGGTCTCTAGATGAAAGTAAGGGAGTTTGGTCGCGGTGGGTGGAAGTGGGTGGCTGTAGGTGGCGAAAATGTTAAAAAAATATATATCTGTCCTTCTTCTGTACTGTACATCTCTACTTCTGTATCACGCAATATAATTTTAAATGTGTCACGCAATATAAAAAATGTGGGTAAGTGCATCTGTACTTATATATCTGTACTTCTGGAAAGTTCTAAAAATTTCTGGAATGATCTATAAAAGTCCAGAATTTGTGTAAATGTTTCAATCGATCTGGAATGTTCTAGAAAGTTCTAGATACTTCTGGAAAGTTCTAATATTTTCTAGAATAATCTAGAACGTTCCAAAATCTGCAAAACTGAATGTAGTTGATATAGAATGTTCTGGAAAGTTCTGATATTTTCTAGAATGATCTAAAACGTTCCAAAATGTGTAAAACTGAATGTACTTGATATATAATGTTCTGGAAAGTTCTAATATTTTCTAGAATGTTCTAAAACGTTCCAAAATGTGTAAAACTGAATGTAGTTGATATAGAATGTTCTGGAAAGTTCTAATATTTTCTAGAATGATCTAGAACGTTCCAAAACGTGCAAAACTGAATGTAATTGATATAGAATATTCTAGAAAGTTCAGATATTTTCTAGAATGATCTAGAACGTTCCAAAATGTGCAAAACTGAATACAGTTGATATAGAATGCTCTGGAAAATTCTAATATTTTTTAGAATGTTCTAGAACGTTCCAAAATGTGTTAAACTGAATTAAGTTTTACATATTTATGAAATTTCTACATTATTCCATAAGTTTTCAGAACTTTCTAGAACATTCCATATCGATTGAAACATTTACACACAATCTGGACTTTTCTAGATCATTTCAGAAATTTTTAGAACATTCCAGAACATTCTTATGAACAACATTAAGTTTTACACGTTTTGGAACGTTCTAGAACATTCTAGAAAATATAAGAACTTTCCCGAACATTCTAAATCTAAATATATAAAAGAAGAAACTGACTGACTGACTGACTGACTGACTGACTGGCTGACTGGCTGACCAACATATCAACGCACAGCCGAAACCGCTGGTCCTAGAGATTCCAAATTTGGCACGTAGGTTCCTTATATAATGTAGTCGCTACGGGACGAGACGGGACGGGCCAGGACAGGAACAAGGTTAGGGATAAGGATAGGGATAGGGACAGCGACAGGGACAGGGATAGGGATAGGGATAATATGGGTATCGTTAGAGGGATATGCAGGCAGTCTAAAACGCAGTGCAAAAAGCAGGCGGCTCAGTGGGAAGGGATCATTGTTGTAAGGGATAATGCAAGAAAGTACTTTTTACCCACCGACCATTAGTGTCGAAATACGGGCTATGTGGGTTGTTTATAAAGGTTTCCCCAGCGTATATAGAATACATACCTACTCATACCTACTACCTACGCTGTGGTCGATGTGGCAACATTTCTACAATCATTGCAAGCATTTCTTAAAAAACAATAGTATTATGTGTAATCGAAATAATCGCAGACAAATGTACCTACAGAGAAACCTACGGATCCAAATGAAAATCTTCATTTTTGTATACGTTTGAATAAAAATACTTTTAGTACGCGGGCGAAGCAGCGGGTAAAAGCTAGTTTAAAATATTATTGTATAATATAAATCTTACTAAACTATTTTTATTTAAAATAGACGACCTATTATGCCTCAAATATGAACTAGGCGTATTTTTTTGCTTTAGATATGTTATTTTTATGATATGATTATATTAAAACATATAACATTAGGGCATTTTGTACGGCGCAAGATTAAACTAGTTTTAATGGCTTAGTGTGTCGTGTATTCCATTTATCATCAAAGTCAATCTGGGTTTAAACACCAGTTTCGGAAATAAATATCGCACGTTGAAGTGTGACTAGACGATATCATTTGCATTGGGGCTCGTATTTATATTGATATAAGAAGTATGTACATTATTTTTCATTTTATCAGTAAATTTATTGATTAAATAGAAGGGGTGACATTGAAAGAAACGTTTAAGTTTATTTTTTAATTCTGTGCTACCTATAAGTATTGTCCGTTAATTTCATAAGTAGACCCTGTTATCTTGGCGCGTTGATATTGTTTTTCCATTGAGTTTGAATGTTTTTTCTTCACCACACCAACTGTTAAAAGACTCTCTTTGTTCTTCGAAAACAGATAGCAAAATTGCAATTTCATAAAAATTTTAACTTGATGTCTTAAGCTTCTGGTAGAATTTACCTATAAATGAAATATTTTTTATTAAACATGATATCAAATCATAATATTAATACCATCTAACTTAGGATATTATATCCTGCAGGATATCAAGTTAAAATTTATATGAAATTACTTTTGAACTGCAAAATCGTACAACTTTCTCATCCGTAAACCTTTACCAGTTGGTGTGGTCAAAAGTATTTTGTATTTGAAATACATTTTTAGAAACGCTATATTTTGTATTTGGTATTTGAAATACATTTTTTTAAACACTATATTTTGTATTTTGTATTTGAAATACCCGTCACCAAAGTATTTAGTATTTTGTATTTGAAATACTATTGGCCAGTTTTTATCCATGTATGGGTTAACCCTGTAAGGTGTTAACCCATACATGGATAAAAACGCATGCATTAAAGTATAAGCGTTCAGCTAGTTTTGCAAAAATTTAGAGTTGAGCTTAATGATTATTGTAAAAACACAACTGGCTATTTAGCCCGTAAGCTAGTCGTAAATAGAGTTAGCAATTAATTTTTTTCTATGGTCACAGCCAATGCACTCCAAAATACTGGAACATTGGCACGAGTAGTCTGTAAATTGTGCTAACAAATACTTTTATTAAGGTGTACACCTTATTGCTAGTAACTGAGAAGTTTGTTGCGTCTATTAATTCTTCTTCTTCTTCAGGTGCCATATCCTCTTCGGATGTCGGCTACCACAGACCGGAACTCCTCTCTATTTGCAGTTTTTCTGCCTAGCATGGCAGCGTCTATTCCCGTCCAGCTCCTAAGGTTATCCATCCAGGTTATTTTTCTTTTTCCTCTGCCCCTTTTGCCTTCGATTTTTCCTTCTATTATGCCTTTAACAATTTTGTATTTGTCATGTCTATATACATGTCCAAAATAAGCTGTTTTCCTTTTCATTATTGTAAGTACTAATTCTTGTTTCTTTTTCATTCTTTTTAGTACTTCTTGATTAGTAACTTTATCTTGCCAGGTTATCTTAAGCATGCGTCTATATATCCACATTTCGAAGGCATCAAGTTTTTTAACATTTGTTTGGACAGAGTCCAACACTCCGATCCATACAGAAGTACTGACAATACATAGCATTTAACCATTCGCCATCTTAATTTTAAATTTATATCTTTGTTTAAGAAAAAAGACTTCATTTTCATAAATGTGCTTCGGGCAATTTCTATTCTAATTTTAATTTCTTTGCTTGGGTCCCATTCTTGGTTAACCCAGCAGCCTAGGTATTTATATTTTTCTACTCTTTCTATGTCCTCACCGTCAATTCTGACTGGTTCACACTGTTTCTTTTTCTTGCTAACCAACATAAATTTTGTTTTTGAAATATTCATCTTCAAGCCGTATTCTTTTACTTTGATGTTTAAGAGATTTAGTATGTGTTCAAGGTCTTCCTTTGATTCCGCCAAGATAGCTGTATCGTCGGCATATCTTATGTTATTTATTATGGTTCCATTTGATTTCACGCCAATGTTGATGTTATCTAAAGCTTCTCGAAAAATGAATTCTGAGTATAGATTGAACAGAGCTGGAGACAAAATGCATCCTTGCCTGGCTCCTTTTAGTATATTGAGCTCTTCTGTGCAACATTGGCCAACTTTTATATGTGCAGTTTGCTTCCAATACAGGTTTTTCAGTACATAGAGGTCTTTGCTGTCTATCTCAGTTCTATTCAGTATCTCCATTAATTTATCATGTCTTACATTATCAAATGCTTTTTCGAAGTCTATGAAGCATATGAATACGTCTTTTTTAAATTCTAAACAATTTTGTACCAGTACCTGAACGGAAAGTAGAGCCTCTCTGGTTCCCAGTCCATTTCTGAATCCAAATTGTGTTTCACTGATGTGCTGGTCAATTTTGTTGTATATTCTATAATGAATTATCTTTAAAAATATCTTGAGAACATGACTCATTAGACTTATCAGCCTATGTTCACCGCATGATTTGGCGTTAAGTTTTTGGGCAGGGGCAGGAAGGTGGATACTAGCCAGTCCTTAGGTAGGTTTCCGGTGTCATAAATTTTATTAAATAAGTTAGTTAAATTACGCATGCTATCCCTATTCAAAAGTTTAAGTATTTCAACATGAATTCCATCGGGGCCCACCGCTTTTCCATTCTTCATAGATCTAATTGCTCTTTCAACCTCTTCCACCAAGATTGGAGGACCTTCCAGGTCTTCCATTTCTTCTGTATTTTCATTCATTAGGGATCTGTCATCGTTGAAAAGATCTTGTATATATGTTGCCCAAATCTTACATTGCTTCTCTTTTTGTATAATGGGCTTATTACTATTGTCGACTAACTTTGAAGCCATTTTCTTTCTGTCCTTATTTGTGAACTCTTTAATTTTCTTGTGTAAGTTAAAGCTGTCATAACATCTATCTAACTTTTCTATTTCTATACATTTTTGTTGTAGATATGTATCTCTTTCCTTGCGGATTTTATTCCGTATTAATATATTTATTTGCTTATACTGGTTTTTATTATTCACGATTTTAAATTTCCTACGTTCTTCCATTAATACCAATATTTCATCTGTTATCCACTCTAAGTTTGTACTTTTATTTTTACTTCCTACACATTCTTTCGTTGCGTTTATAGATACAGTTTTTATACAATCCCATAGCTCCTCGATGTGCTCATTGTTGCTTGCAGATTCCAGATGTTCCTTTATGTGATGGTTGATGAACTTTTCTGTTGTCTGTTTAACGTGTGGTTGTTTCAGTTTACGTATATCAATTCTAGTGCTATTTTTGTCACTTAATTGTATTTTCTTTAACTTTATCTTAAACTTCGCCACCAGAGGGTTATGATCCGATCCTATGTCGGCCCCAGGATATGTTTTAACATTAAGAATAGCGTTTCTGTATCTGGATTTTATCATTATATAGTCTATTTGATTTCTCACTATCTTATCTGGTTTGTCCTGTGGCGATATCCATGTATACAATCTTCTTGGTGGATGTTGAAAAAATGTGTTGGTTACTATCATGTTATGTTCAATACAAAATTGTAGCATACGTTCTCCTCTATCATTTCGTTTGCCAAGACCAAAGGCTCCGATTGTTTTTTCGACTGCACCTTTGCCAATTTTAGCATTCATGTCTCCTATTACCATTGTTATCTCTTGGGAGTTGATACTGCTGATGATATCTTCTAGTTCTTTGTAGAATTTTTCTATTTCCTTATCATTACTTTGTGCTGTAGGAGCGTAGACTTGTATTAAGTTAAGTTTAAATGGAGCAGCATTTAATTGAAGAAGCATACACCTTTCGGAATATGGGATGAAATTAGTTACGTATTTCGCAAGCATTTAATTCAAGTTTATTAATATTTTTATTACAGATCTTGCCGACATACAATCAACACCATCACATACTTTGACACAAATACCAGATCCACTTGAGCCAGTCAAAGGTTTGTGTTTTATGAAGTTGTGTTTTTCAATTTTGTATCTAGATGGCGTCTCTGTAGATGTCTCATCATTCTGGCGTGACTTATGCTATGAGAGCCGTGAGACTTTCATACATCACTGATCATCTAGATACATGTACCTAAAAAGGAATATTTTTTTGCGTTTAACGCCGTTTTGCACCGAGATTGTCAATCTTTGTATTCTAAATTAGTCCATATTAGGTACATACAATAAAGTCGCCGTCAATAGAACTTGTGAATAATGTAAACAAACCTTGCAGTCAAAATGTCTTTAATTTCCATTGTAACTCATCAGATACTGGCTAAATCCATGTGTAATTTAATCAATTCATATCACTTATGATCCTCAAGCTTTAAAATAATAAAATTGTGCTAGAATATTGATATTTTATATTTTATATAATGGTTTGTTTACATTGTTGACAATTTCTATTGACAGCGATTTTATTTGCTCCCAATGTATACATACGTATTCATTTTTAATAATTACAGTGCCAAGCGAATACTTTTACAGGCCATAAGAAATATTATCATTCATGCCAACCTGTAAGCGATAAAATAAATAAACAAAATGGATAGGTAAATTCTATGTCTAAGAATTCATAGGCAGGTATTGACAATCCGGTCTCATTGTTTGTCTATCTTTCAGAATCGAATACTGGAACATCAAACAAAGAGCCAGAAATGACTACTGAAAAGAAGAAAAAGTCACTGAAACGCAAGCGCTTAGTGCTAAAAGTAAAGAATCTCTCACCGATGTGCAAAATACTGTACAAAGAATAATTACGCTCGAAGAAAAAAGCAGATTTTTACAAACGAGCTAAGAGAGCGATGAAATTCGTTGAAACTACCGCGTTTGATAAATTAACGTCGAGTATGAACTCCTTGGCCAAAACGTTATTTTGGATGCAGATAAAACAGGCGTCCAAAAAAATGAAAGGGCGTAGATTTACTACTAATGAAAAAGGGCGTAGATTTACTACTAATGAAAAATTAATAGCCCTGTCTTTTATGAAGCAGAGTCCTAAATGCTACCGATTTTTAAAAAAAATATTCATCCTGCCATCTAAAAATACTTTGAACAAAGTGATCTCAAACCTGAGAATTAATCCTGGAATTAACCAACAAGTGTTCGACACAATGAAAAAAGAGGTAAGTGGCGCGCACTTTTTTTATACATCTACTTTAATGAAGATATAATGTTACCTTGTGACTGTAGTTTAATATATTTTTGTAAATTTCAGGTGACTTCTCGGACTGAAAACAAAAAGTTTTGCTCAATAATATTTTATGAAGTCTCTCTAGAAACTGGACTTACGTACGATAAGTCAAGAGATGCAATAAATGGTTTTGTGGAGTTGCAAACCAGAACGAACGACTTTGCGGACCATGCCTTGGCATTTATGATCCGAGGAGCAGCACACTCAATGAAGCCTATCTCGCGGGAAATAATTCGTGTATAGGCGAATTTTGGCATAGTTGTAGGGAATGGTGTTCTAATCCACATACTCAAAGTACTGATGGGTAGCGGAGGAGCTAACGGGTGGAGGGGGTGTAAAGGTCCCTTTTTTAGTTTTTCGCGAATAACTCTTAAACTGTGGCACATAGCAAAAAATGTTCTGAAACACAAGTAATCTTCATAAAATTCTCTACAAAAAAGTCGTATACACTTTTTATCTGCGACCAATCGTTCATGAGATATGGAAGGGAAAAGATGGACAATAAAGGAATAAACTCATTTGTTTATGAACAATACGTTTATTCTTTACGCCTTTTTTTTTTCGTGTCAATAAGCCAAATTTACCTAAAAAAGTTGTAAGCAGCACGTGCATTCAATATTCAAGCAGGCGAACAAATATTTTGTATTTAACGTACCATTTATTTACCACCTACTGAATGGGGATGAACTAGAAGAGGCGATGGCATATTAAAGCCAGTGACAACCAACGACCCAGTGGCACCTGACTCCATTCTCAAAACTATATTTTGCCGATGCAAGACTGGGTGTGGGGTGCGATGCGGCTGCCGAAAAGCAGGAATTGCCTGCTCCAGTGTCTCTGGTGTATGCTCGGGAGCATGCACTAACGGAGCTCCCATCGAAGTAGAGACGGAAGATAATTAGGAATTTTATTTATGAATTTATCCCATCAAAGCATCCGGTCGTGATGCTTTGCTCGTCAAGTCAGCTACAATGTGATCGGATCGCTGCGCGAGACAAACTGAGCGAGCGCTCCTGTAATGTCGTTCAACACCCCTGCTGGGGTGTGAGTAGCCCCTTCCGCGCTGGGCGCTGTGAGGGCTGTATCTGGTCGCGCCCCATCCTTGTGGGGCGGTCTTACGTCGACGTTTTGAGGACGACTGGGATGAGCGAGCGCCGGCCGCGCGGTGGCTTATAAAGGGCTGCGCGCGCGCGCGGGGTAAGTGCGTTTTCACATTATCCGATCCGATATCGGAAGTAGGATCCCGTACATTTAAGGCGCCGTCTTGGATTTTTGCCTTTGAAATCCTTCCGACATCCGATATCGGATCGGATAATGTGAAAACGCACTAAGGCGGGCTGCTAGTACCGGGCTTATTGAGGAGCGCTTATAGTTCATACTTTTACTACGCGCGTTGGTTTCTTTTTACGTTGCATTATAACACGTTTATGTGAAATAGTTTTTGAGTTAGAAGGGGGTCAAATGTGGCTCCAAACGGTTCGTGTAATATTACACACGGTGCTGCTTGCAACTTTTGTTACTTGAACCTGGCTTGACACGCTACCGCATCTCTATAAGAATAAACGTATTGTTCATAAACAAATGAGTTTATTCCTTTATTGTCCATCTTTTCCCTTCCATATCTCATGAACGATTGGTCCCAGATAAAAAGTGTATAAGACTTTTTTGTAGAGAATTTTATGAAGATTACTTGTGTTTCAGAACATTTTTTGCTATGTGCCACAGTTTAAGAGTTATTCGCGAAAAACTAAAAAAAGGGACCTTTACACCCCCCTCCACCCGTTAGCTCCTCCCCTACCCATCAGTACTTTGAGTATGTGGATTAGAACACCATTCCCTACAACTATGCCAAAATTCGCCTATACACGAATTATTTCCCGCGAGATAGGCTTCATTGAGTGTGCTATAAGGTTGAATTTCGCACTTGATTCGACCTCTTATGATATACCTCGTCAAGATTGAGTTTGGCGCATCGTTTTAAAAAACCGAGGTATCTACAAACACAGAGGTATTTCCAGACACACCTCGATTAAGGTTGAATTTCGCACTTGATTCGACACTTACCAGCATTATTGTCTGCTTTAATTTGTTCACGTCTGGTATCTTCGGCGAGAGAGTTTAGGGCTGACTGGAAAGAAGCTCCCTGGTCACAAATCAGTGCCACAGGAAGCAATCCTATGTCCATGACAGCTGCCACTAACTCTTTAATAATTACTTTTAATTGGTCCTTTTTGGTGGCGCCTTCAAAAATAGTAGGCAATGGGCTGTTGCCATTTGTGAACTGCTCCTCGGATCATAAATGCCAAGGCATGGTCCGCAAAGTCGTTCGTTCTGGTTTGCAACTCCACAAAACCATTTATTGCATCTCTTGACTTATCGTACGTAAGTCCAGTTTCTAGAGAGACTTCATAAAATATTATTGAGCAAAACTTTTTGTTTTCAGTCCGAGAAGTCACCTGAAATTTACAAAAATATATTAAACTACAGTCACAAGGTAACATTATATCTTCATTAAAGTAGATGTATAAAAAAAGTGCGCGCCACTTACCTCTTTTTTCATTGTGTCGAACACTTGTTGGTTAATTCCAGGATTAATTCTCAGGTTTGAGATCACTTTGTTCAAAGTATTTTTAGATGGCAGGATGAATATTTTTTTTAAAAATCGGTAGCATTTAGGACTCTGCTTCATAAAAGACAGGGCTATTAATTTTTCATTAGTAGTAAATCTACGCCCTTTTTCATTAGTAGTAAATCTACGCCCTTTCATTTTTTGGACGCCTGTTTTATCTGCATCCAAAATAACGTTTTGGCCAAGGAGTTCATACTCGACGTTAATTTATCAAACGCGGTAGTTTCAACGAATTTCATCGCTCTCTTAGCTCGTTTGTAAAAATCTGCTTTTTTCTTCGAGCGTAATTATTCTTTGTACAGTATTTTGCACATCGGTGAGAGATTCTTTACTTTTAGCACTAAGCGCTTGCGTTTCAGTGACTTTTTCTTCTTTTCAGTAGTCATTTCTGGCTCTTTGTTTGATGTTCCAGTATTCGATTCTGAAAGATAGACAAACAATGAGACCGGATTGTCAATACCTGCCTATGAATTCTTAGACATAGAATTTACCTATCCATTTTGTTTATTTATTTTATCGCTTACAGGTTGGCATGAATGATAATATTTCTTATGGCCTGTAAAAGTATTCGCTTGGCACTGTAATTATTAAAAATGAATACGTATGTATACATTGGGAGCAAATAAAATCGCTGTCAATAGAAATTGTCAACAATGTAAACAAACCATTATATAAAATATAAAATATCAATATTCTAGCACAATTTTATTATTTTAAAGCTTGAGGATCATAAGTGATATGAATTGATTAAATTACACATGGATTTAGCCAGTATCTGATGAGTTACAATGGAAATTAAAGACATTTTGACTGCAAGGTTTGTTTACATTATTCACAAGTTCTATTGACGGCGACTTTATTGTATGTACCTAATATGGACTAATTTAGAATACAAAGATTGACAATCTCGGTGCAAAACGGCGTTAAACGCAAAAAAATATTCCTTTTTAGGTACATGTATCTAGATGATCAGTGATGTATGAAAGTCTCACGGCTCTCATAGCATAAGTCACGCCAGAATGATGAGACATCTACAGAGACGCCATCTAGATACAAAATTGAAAAACACAACTTCATAAAACACAAACCTTTGACTGGCTCAAGTGGATCTGGTATTTGTGTCAAAGTATGTGATGGTGTTGATTGTATGTCGGCAAGATCTGTAATAAAAATATTAATAAACTTGAATTAAATGCTTGCGAAATACGTAACTAATTTCTAAACGTGTCACGTAGTTTGGGTATGTTCCCTTATTCACTGGAAAAGACTGGATTTTCCAACAAGATTCTGCCCCGTCTCATAAAGCGAAATCTACCCAAAAGACAATTTACCCAGCTTTATTAGGACCGACGAATGGCCTTCGTCAAGACCCGATTTAAACCCGTTGGGTTTATGCATTGTGGACAGAGTTGGAGCTAAGAGCATGCCGAAAAACACATCCGAACCTTCAGTTCTTAAAACGCACGCTAGTGAGAGAATCGAAACGAATCCCCATAGAAAAGGTGCGTGCCGCTATTGACGAGTGGCCAGCCCGCTTAAAGGCCTGTATAAAAAAACGAGGCGGTCATTTCGAGTAAATTTTATTTATTTATTAATTATTTATTGTATATCGATAGTCCTATGTTTGACATATTACAATAAATTGTTTCAGTTTTTTATAGTGTCAGTTTTTTTCTCGTCTCAAAACTTATGAACACACGAGGTATAAAAAAATCTCGTTTTAGGATTTTCCCATTTTCTTTTGTATTTTTATTTTAGAGGTCATTTTTTTTTGTTGCAAACATGAATTCCTCGTCCTTCATTTATCCGAAAATGATATATCGCATGCCCTATTTTGTATAGTTTTCGAGAAATATGGTTTCAAAGGAAGCGCGGATCCCCCCTCCCCCTGCTCTGACCTGACCCTGACCCCCCTCCCTCTCAGGCTCCCTAGCCTGAGAGGGAGGGGGGGTCCTTAATTAAGGGGCGCTCTCGATGCTTCCCGGTCTTTATCTACTCACGGCCACCCAAGGAACAACTGTGCCAAGTCTCAGTGCTTAATCATAAAATGCAGGGTGTTGTGCAATAGCCTCCCAGCTATACAGTTGGCCCGACGCTACGCTTGCGAGACGTTAGATGTGGGGGGACCCTAAGTACTAGACTGGGCAGATCATAGGTGCAGCACGGAGGACTGTGTACTAGTTTATCTCTTCTTTTCTTAGTAATAAGGTGTTATTAACGTATACTGTAACTGTTCTAACAAACCATGGAATGTTGTATTTTGAAATAAAATTTTTGATTGATAATGACAAAAGAAACGGTAATGCCTCTTGACGACGACAGACGTATAATGTCAGAAAACTCCACGAAGTTGAATAAAGTTATTCAAAACAACTTCGACCCGATTCGATTTTCGCTTGTTTGCCACCGACGTAGTATAAAACAACTAAAAATATAAAAATGAAAATTTGTGTAAAGTCATTATTTATTTATTTATTATTGAAGTGTAGGTGTAGTTAAAGAATAGATGTAAAAAGATAAATGTAAAAAGAAACCAACCATATTAGGAACAATGGAATGTGACAAGACCCGAACCATAATAAGGAACAATAGTATGTAACACCTACTACCATTAATAATTAATTTACTTTAATGAAATGTAAGGGGTACACCGAGCGGATGTTGCCCTTACCCGTATCATGGGACACACGCAGAGGCAACACCCGCCAGGGTGTAAGGACTATTTGAGAGTTAATGGAACCTAAAATGAACTGGACTATTGGATGAAAGTGATGGACTAATACTGGCCTATGGGATAAAAAACCACGCCTTCCAGGCTTGCCTAATAAAACGGTATCCAAACTTATTTCTGGCAGACGGTGACTCGTCCCCACAAAAAGCGACATCCAAGATGGCTCAAGGGCAACACCGGTGTGAGAACTCAAGGGTGTCGAGAGGTGTACACCGATTTCTGCCCAGTGGCCGTTAAGCCACTGTACCAACTCGCGTCTTAGGGATCATCCATAAATTACGTCACACGTTAAGGGGGATGGAGGGGGTCGACGAAGTGTGACAATGTGTGACAAGGAGGAGGGAGGGGCCCTAAATTTCGTGACGTCACATTTCAAAATCTATCATAATCTAAGGGTTAAAACACAAACTATTAACTTTCTTTATGAAAACCTCATAAACATATACATCTTATACTTTTAAACGAGCGAGCAATTCTTGTATATTTATTTATTTATTTATATATTTATTTATTTACACTGACGATCTCGGAAACCGCTCTAACGATTTCGCAGAAATTTGTTATGTGGGGGTTTTTGGGGGTGAAAAATCGGTCTAACTTATCCTTAGGTCCCGGAAAACGCGAATTTTCGAGTTTTCATGCGTTTTTCTTCGCGCGCCATCTCGTGTGCAGTAGTTGTACTGTTAAGACAGAATTCTTTCGGTCGATGTAAGTACAATTTATTGCAAACACTAGATGGCGACACAGGTCAAGGCTAAAACGAATAGAAAATACACTATTTGAGTTTTTGTGGCGAAATGCGCGCCATCTCGTGTGGAGTAGTTGTGTTGTTAAGGCTGAGAATTCTTTCGCTCGATGTAGGTACTATTCATTTTTGAACTAGATGGCGACACATGTCAAGGATACGAAACAGAACCGAGCGAAGCTCGGTTGCCCAGATATTATATACAAATACAGAATGTTCGGTAACCCTTTATACTCTAGGGTAAAAAAGTGGAAACCCGCCGTGATGGCGTCCGAATCAACGAGTGCGATGCCCGCTGAGCAGCAGAAGACTACGACAGAGGAGAAGCCGAAGAAGAAGCCTTACCCACGACCAAAGGCAAAATTGCCTAAAGATGTTAAGGTACCAAAGCCAATGAACAAATCAACAGAATCAACTACATTAACGAATGATCCATTATGGCTTGAGGCTTTCATCATCGAGGGAGAGACAGGCTTAGCTAACTCCAAGCCTAGAAGCCTTGAAGAGGAATACAAGGCGATCAACGATTGTGACAAGCATTATGGGAAGTCAATTCCCGCTTCCGCGCATGCGTATTACTTATCATCACATCTTGTGGTGGTACAAAATTGCAAAGCTAGCTGAAAAGCATGGCACTATTCTATTCGTGGAGCTGTATACCACGACCATGGGATCAGGTGCGGCATCATATCATCTAGCCGGAATGGGTGATTACGAAGACGCAACAGGTGTTAAACACATCCTGAACGCGAGTGAACCCAATGCACAAGGTCATTTTGGACGTGCCGTATCCACTCATGGGGCTTACGAGTATACAATTGCACCCGCCTTCTCCGACGTGTCAGCGAGGATGTAGACATGACGAGGGAGAGAAATCCAGACAGCAGGGAAAAAAAAACCGGACGAAAATCCAAAAGTAGGCGATAGTCCAGGCCATTTAGAACATTCTTATGTCTTGGACAAAATTTGATTTTTAGGTTTTTTTTAAACTTCTCGGTGAAAACTCCAAAATTTCAGACTAAATCGATAAGCATACTCTTGTTACTGTAGATAGTTGTTTTGGTTTTATTTTGTATTGTAAAATGTCTATCGTATACCATAAAATAAATTAGACATATCTGGGTCTAAAGAAAATTAAACTACAGCAATTTGAAAATTGAATAACATAAAAAAGTTATTTGAGCGAATGTGTGACGTCACACAAGGGTGGGGGGGGAGTCTAAAAAATGTGACCAGCTGTGACAAGGGAGGGAGGGGTCAAAAATCACGATTTACGTAATTTATGGATGATCCCTTACGCAAATTTTCACTTCCACCCCTGGGGCATGTAGCCCTAACGACTCCACTCTGGACGGCCAGCTAAGGCAAGCCAGAGGTAGTCATTATTTTTATCATTTAGAATTATTATTAATCTAAACAGAAAGGCTAACAAAACATGCGGAGAAATATATACCTTATTGTTGCCGGTCGCAAATCCGTTGGAGTTGCCGAAAGTAATCCTTTACCTATAATATATACTTTGGTAGACCTCTTACCTCTCGCCCTTGTTGATGGTGGAAAATGCGTTAATAGAATAAAAAGCATGTGCAAGTTAAGAAATCCTAAAATGCTTGTATCTACTGGTATTAAGTAGTAGGCGTGATACATATTGGTACCAAATTTCAACTTTCTAGTTCGGTCACTGAGATTATTATACGGACGGACAGACAAACATGGCGAAACTATAAGGGTTAACTACGGAACCGTAAAAAAACATGCTTTAATAGCAATCAAACTTAAAACCCGAGTGCCCTGCGGTATCGGCATGTATGGATGGGAATGGGGAATGTCTGAAAATTTTAAAAGTGCCTGCTATTTTTTCTGGTGATAGGAATGACCATTTCTAATTTACAGAAAAAAGTTACAGATTTTTTGGTCGCACCATACATTTTATAAAAATAAAAACGTGTTGCTTGACTGAATGTACGGCCCACTCCGGCTGTTATGAGATTTGTCTGAGTCTAAAAAAGTAAAACCTTTTCGAATCTGTGCTGGCCAAAGACACTGACAGTTGATTGTCAGCTTGACATTCTTTTCGGAGAATTCATAACCTTATCTGGTGAACTGTTTGCGACTCACTTTCTCTCCCTGACCTCTGATTTTGCCTCCTTCTACGACTACCTTCGCTCGCGAACCCCGGACTTCGATTTTACTGGCTTAAAACGAACGACCTTTGACTTTAAACCCGGATTCTGCTTGCATTAACGAAGACGTTTGCTTGCCTTAAGCTAGGTTTAGACGAAGCCAGTGCTGGCTGCAAGCACTGGCGGAAATAGAGCGCCGGCCTATTTTTCAAGCCAGTGACCCCCGCCCGCATGCCCCGCAATCCCGGCGTCAGTGCTAGGACGCGTGTAGACACGCCGCGCCAGTCGCTGGCGCATATCAGTAGATTGCACACGCGCTTGTTTTTTTCAGAGATTTTTCGCGATGTCTAATAAATGGAATGAGGACGAAACATTAAAATTTGTTCAATTATATAGATAGCATGAGTGTGTAAAAACACTAACAGCACTCACTACCGGCTACTCAAAAACGTTTCGCCGCGAAACTTGTATTGCGGTTCCACGTTGCTGATTTCGCGGCGGAGGTGTGCTAATAGCCTAAGTACATATATTTTAAACAGTTACAGTGTCTATAAAAAGTAGTAGCTATTCGAGAAGATGGTGTCGCCATATTATTTTGCGCCCCTGCCCAACACCCGCCGCAAGATTCTGCAAATTTCTAGCGGACATATCCAAAGTGTATTCTGGATATGCCCATATCTGAGGCGTGGTACTAAAATTAATAACTGGCGCTGTCGCGCTGACTGTCCCCGTCGATTATCGCTGTAATAATTCGTCTGGTAAAAAAAAACAATAAACCTAACGTATGCGGAATGAAATCTGGACAAAATTCAATGTCTTATAAAATTAATATAACATAGTTTATTTTTGATATATTTCGTGATTTTAATTATGTATTGAATATCGATAAATAAAAGAGTTAGTTTTCGCCAATGTGAAGCTTCTAACAGAACTTGTGATACTTTATGTCCATCGGTGTCGACAAAACCAATGTTAGCATTTTTTAAGGTCCGAATTTATCTTCCATGTGATAACTTTTTAAAGAAGCTTCGTATGCTCGACATTTTTCACATTCTTCTTTTGGGCTGTAAATACACTAAACTTAAAATACACTAGTAGTCAATATGCTACAATTTCAAAACGACCTTTGCTCATAACACACGAGACCCTAATTACTATATTCCCAAAAGGACCCTGTCCTCGATATGCACCATTCTCGTTGCGTACTATTTCCAAAATACTATAATCCCAAAATACCCTAAATGATCTCCACTCGGAAGTGCCAAAATACTCTACTGTCATAAGGCATTAATTCCAAAATACTCTAATCCCAATATACCCTAGTCCCAAAATACACTATTTTTTTTAATGCCAATTTCTCGTTTCACGGGGAGGGCTCACCTGGCGTTATTGGATTGAAATATGTTTTTTTTAGCAATGCCACTACTTACTTAACTTATTATTGGGTTCCATCGTGGTGCGGGCGGTGGGCTGGCAACCGGTCACCATCACAATTTCGTTTAATTTCAACTTCTTACTTAGGAATTCATAATCATATCATTTCCTATTCCTAACCATTTGCACCGGCCGTAGCTTAAGAAATTAAATTAATTTTAATCCCAATGCCAATTTCTGTTTTTACGTTATTAAATTTTCTTTCAACTCCTTAATTGCCAAGAGTGGCACTGAAATTCATAGTTTCATTTGCTCTGTCTACACGATTTGTGAGTTTATGTACGTAAACTTATTATACAGGGTGTATTTTGACAACACCTGGTTTCAAGACTTAGCCGTAAAGCGTTCAAAAAGACACAGTCGCGATACTCTCTCCTCGGCGGTGGGGCCTCAATTTACGTGTACGAAATGCGGACGGGCATGTCGCTCCCGGATAGGTCTATATAGTCACGCGAGGCGTTGTCTCTCGCATTCGGACGCTGCTTAAATCATCTGTCAAGATGTAAGAGGCCTTATGATTTTGATAGCGGGTCAGTAAGGGCAGCTATGAGATGCCGTAGTCCGACGTGAAAATGGTCTCCACCCCCTCCCCCACCCCCGCCCTTCCGCTTAACGTAGAAACGAGAAATTGGCATTAAAAAATAGTGTATTTTGGGACTAGGGTATATTGGGATCAGAGTATTTTGGGAATAATGCCTTATGACAGTAGAGTATTTTGGCACTTCCGAGTGGAGATAATTTAGGGTATTTTGGGATTATAGTATTTTGGAAATAGTACGCAATGAGAATGGTGCATATCGAGGACAGGGTCCTTTTGGGAATATAGTAATTAGGGTCTCGTGTGTTATGAGCAAAGGTCGTTTTGAAATTGTAGCATATTGACTACTAGTGTATTTTGAGTTTAGTGTATTTACAGCCCAAAAGATTATTAGTCATTCATAAACCCAGAAATGCAAAAACAGCTGTTTTTTAAATTTTTTGACTTAACGGCGTAGCAGCATTTTTAAAGTTTTATATTTTATTTTTGAAGACTATAGATCTAACTTTCTTTGAATGTGTATCGATACTCATGTCTTCAAGATAATTTTTATCACTTTCGCTGCCCCATTCGAATGCTGTCTCGAGCTCTCTGTAAGATTTTGTGCCTTAGGGGGCCGACATTTCTTTTAATCAAATCTCTCCCAGAAAACTTGCCAATGCTGTAATGTTTTCTTGAACCACGCTTTGTTGCGGTAGTTTTTGTAAAGAAAAAGGACGCAAAAATATTATAAATTGACTGTTAGCTTCTAACCCTTCCTACAAAACTTTCCTCGGGCTTTTGCATTCGGTCACAGAAAATTGGTATGTAGAAATTACAAACAGTTTCGCTAGGTCGTCCTTCTCGATTGACCATCATTTCGAGAAAAGGAATCCAATACTCATGAAACTTACTAGTTTAAATGACAGATATGTAAACTTTAATCTGGCATTTATACATTATTTTAGTTTATTTATTTACTTACTCTTCTACGATATCAAAACTTTGTCCAGATTTCATTCCGCATACGTTACTCCTACCCAGACACAGTCCGATTAAGCAACGCACGCCTGCGTCAGGTCTGACTGTCAATGGCGAAATTTCCAGATGAAGGCAGAGCGGGAGAGGAATAGGTCAAGAGAATTAGAGATAAGGATACAAGAAAGGTTCAGTCAATTTTTAGTATCAGTTAATATAATTGTAAAAAAATACAAATGGTTTAAATGTGAATGAATATTTTTTTTCTTTTACCTGTGTGCCCATACAATATTTTAATTGGACCAATTGTTTTACCGGGAAAAATAAATGGTCCCAGATTTCTAGAATTCCTGCAAACGCAGTTCCAGGACGCATTAATGGAACTACCCATTGCTTACAGAATCTGGATGATCTTGCAACTGGACAGAGCTTCCCCACACATATCAAGAGATGTGCGGAAACGAGCACCATGCTCCGTGGGTTGGACGAGATGGGCACATATCGCCTGGCCACCTCGTTCACCAGACTTAACACTTAATTTTTTTTGGGCACTGTGAATTAAAGAGTACGTCAATATGCCAGCGACCAGAGAGGAATAAAATTGATAAGGAGAATCGTGGAACAGAAGTGTTAAGAGAAGACAATGAAATGATTCTGCTCCGCAGCATGTTGCGATAGGAGCAGCTGCTTGTCTTAAAAATAGAGACTTCACTTTTAATTAGTTTTCTTTGTTGGGTTAACTTATTCAGTACGTGAATTCCAAAGCAGAATGTGAATTCCAGCAAGCAAGCAAAAATTATAAAGACACTGAAGGCCAAGCTAACTCAAATTCTTCCTGGACCCGTTATGATACCACGGAAAAAAGTATGGCGAATTCCAATGAATGTAAGTATTGCTTTTTATTTACGAAAGATTTAGTCGTTTAATCTGCTTAGGAAATGCGGTTCAAATGGAGAACGAATCCTTTAACAATATCAAACAAAAGAGGCTAGCGAAAGTTCTTTCGCACAGAATGAAGTTGATCGGAATTCACAAGAAACTGGTTTGTTAACAACCAACTACAAAATGAAGAAATCGATATCGAGTAATTGAAATCTACGAAGGAGTTAGTGTACAATGTGTGGCACCACGTAGGGCGACCACTGTAAGATTGGGCAAGGCAATCCATTCGCTCCGGGCCGAGCCCGTAAAACTCGACTTAACACAAAAATATGTGAGCCAGCAATAACATCAACAGAAAAATTAAACAGCCAGTCTTATTTCGCCTTCTGTCCACCACGCTGCCATGTGAGTACGTGACGGTGACATCCAAAGGATAACAATGAAAACATCCAGTGTTACTGGGTGTTTTTAAATGGGTATATGTTTCCATATACCTAGCCTGCTACAATCCTGATTTAATGTCCTGAGCTGAAGTTAGCAGTTTGCTGTAAAAACTAATCGTGAGGGAAACCGTCCACGTTTAAGAAACTGGTTAATACATAAAGCATTTTTATGCCTGTAAAAAAAAATTTTAATTAAGGAAGGATATCCAGTGTTAAGGACAATTTAATTTAGTGACAATATAGACATCCTTCCCTTCGTAGAACTTTTAAATAAATAATTCCATCACTGTTGGACGGTGTATTGGTGAAAGAGTGGACTATAAATTAGTGTCTCACTCAGTGGTTAAAAATAAGAAATTAGTTAAGGTTGTTTTTTTAAATAACAATATATTAGTTAAATTATTCAAAGTTGTTTTCTTCAATTGCGATCATTCGTTAGCCAAGAGAGTGAGGAAAGGGGCGCTCAAAAAAAACATCAATTTGTCCGCTAGTATTCTCTTCCATGAGTTTTTAATAAAAATACCTACCTCATTCTTGGCTCCCAGGCGAACGATATCCCATGACCCTGCTCGAGTTTCTTTAAATTAGCTGAGGCATAAATAAAACTGGTGTCCGAACTTATCCCCATAGAAATAAAGTGGGTGTCCGAACTTATCCCAATCTTACAGTGGCTGCCCTACGTGGTGCCACACATTATAAGTTTTCCTGTAAGGCAATGTCATACCAAGATGGCGACACCCTTGACGACTTGAGGTACTAGCCACATGGCCAACCAACGGAAGGAAATTTAGATTGTGAACACTTTCACCAAAAATTAAAAATAACAACCTACCCTTCCTTTTAAAATTTCAAGTACACTCGGGTGCAAAGAAATCGGACCACCTCAGCATTTTTAACGTTTTCTCAATTTGTGTAAAAACTATAAGCGTGACTGAAATAATTTTAATACCACGTGTTAGATAATTTTCTGCCCTATCAAATGACATCAATATTCAAGGGTGGGGGTGGATATTGAGTAAAATTTGGGCAGGGAATTCAACCCCCTCCAAATGTCTCGTTGAGACATGTACTGACAAGAACTTGCAATTAGGCATAAAACCAGTAATTGTCAATGTGTGTGCATCATTCCTGATTGATACGTCATCTTGAATACTGCTCTCATCGAATTGCCCCGGAAAAACTGAAGAAAAATGGATACCACCGAGGCTGAAGCTGGCCAAGCAGTTGCCCTGTTGCAAAATGGTCTTAGTCAGCGTGAAGTGGCTCGCCAACTCAACCTATCGAAATCATCAGTTCAACGTGTGTACCAGAGGTTCCTCAACGACCACATTCTCTCCAGAAGACCCGGATCAGGCAGACATCGCATCACTTCAGAGAGAGATGACCGATTCATCGTAACATCCTCGCTGCGAAACCGTCGACTGAATGCTGTTCAGCTTCAGCAGAAGCTACGAGACACCCGGAATGTGGTTGTTAGCAGATGGACCATCAGAAGACGACTGCTAGAGAAGGGATTGACAGCTCACAAACCTGCCAATGGCCCAAAGCTCACCCCAGACCACCGAACTGCACGACTTGCCTTCGCTCGGGAACATGAAAATTGGACCGTTCAGCAATGGAGGCCTGTGCTTTTTTCTGACGAGTGCAGGATCACTTTGTTCGGCAACGATGGGCGGACACAAGTCTACCGAAGACCTGGAGAGCGGTTTTCGCAATGCTGCATCGAAGAACGTGTCGCCTATGGAGGAGGATCAATAATGGTCTGGGGAGGAATTTCTTTGGAAGCGAAGACGGACATCGTTTTCATAACAGGGCCAGGTACCAGGCCAAATCCGGGTGGTTTGACTGCTCGTCGGTACATCGAGGAAATCCTGGATGAACACGTGATCCCATTCGCGGGATACATCGGCGACGAGTTCATCCTGATGCAAGATAACGCTCGACCACATACGGCCCGGATCACTAAGGAGTACCTGGAGGAGGTCGGAATCGAGGTTATGGATTGGCCAGCACGAAGTCCAGACCTGAACCCGATCGAGCACCTATGGGACGAGTTGAAAAGAAGAGTTCAGGCCAGAAATCCCGCCCCTGAAACCTTGCTGCAGTTGCGGCATGCGATTGAAGAAGAATGGGCGGGCATCCCTCAAGACGTCGTGGTGAAATTGATAAGGTCAATGAAAAACCGAATGATTGCTTGTCGTAAGGCTAGAGGAGGCAATACACGTTATTGAAAAGCTGAAAATTGTTTTCATTTTTCCTTATTTTCCCTGCAACCCCACTTTTCCCGTTAGGCATAAGTTTAACTCCAGTACGCATTTTTAGGGCAGCAACGATCGAAGCCCTGAAAATCTGAAAATGTTGGGCGGAAACTTTTGAAAAGCATATGAATGTGTAAAGGAAAGCCGTAGCTTTCATTTGGTATATAACACATCGCGGTGTTGCTAACAGTTTTTACAGAAATTGAAGAAATGTTAAAATTGCTGGGGTGGTCCAATTTCTTTGCACCCGAGTGTATTTTTATATGAAAAGAAATATTTAACTTACAATAAACCAAAACTTTCAATCTTGCAACGCAAACAGTCATCTTTGCTATGACCGTATCATAACACAAACGAGAACGAAGCCAACGCCGCAGAAAAGGAAACAAATCATCGACTAAATTTTATTTCAGTCCAGTATCCTAAAATTACTTTGCATGTAAAAAATGTTAATATATACTTAAATGAAAAGGAAATCGGATTTCATCCGAAAAAAAAAACTTCCATTGAACGGATATATTCGTAGTTCAAACCTTTCCCCATAGAAAACGGAACTTCGAACGCTTCCCTAAACGTCAAGCTGTCAGACGTGACAGTTTTGGCATGTCGGCCGTCAACAGACCTAACCATTACATGGCCCCAAAACAAAGCAAATTCATTACGAAATGTGAGCGAAAACGAGAT
Organism: Leguminivora glycinivorella; assembly: GCF_023078275.1. Classification (NCBI taxonomy): domain Eukaryota; kingdom Metazoa; phylum Arthropoda; class Insecta; order Lepidoptera; family Tortricidae; genus Leguminivora; species Leguminivora glycinivorella. The sequence continues at coordinate 12,050,639 of NC_062988.1, forward strand.
TAAATATGCGTGGTGAAATACTAGTGATGTGTGTCTCACCGTGCCGTGTTATCAGTGTTGTGAGTTACGTGTAAAATGGCAAACTAGTGCACCAGTTCCGGCGTTAGAATTTTACCGGTATGTTCTTACACTTTAAAACTACATTCTAGGGCTCAGTGTTATGAATCAATACTGCATTACGTTTTCCATTTACCCATCCATCTACCTTCAGCTTAATACGTTAGAAACTATAGAGATGTGTAACCTCGAAATTGTTACAAGTGAGTGACTTGGAACGTTCCGCGGTGCCACGGCGCACATATAATTTAGCTATAGCGGCGGATAGCGGAGTAGGCAACATTTGACTTCAGACTTGCCGCTACTTTTGGCTCCAAGTCTAAAGAAATAAAGAATATGAGTTCACGAGATAAATAAAAACAGAGAACAATCGGGGAGTATCACCGACTATGCCGTTAGTTGAAAAGCGATGCCGCACATAACGGGTTGGCTTAAAGTAATGAGAATGTATTCGGTGGACACAGGCCGGCGAGAAAAAAGCATAAATCGATTTTCTTTTGTTTTAATATACGTCAAAAATGTCAATCATTTTCGTTTATGACTAAAAATTACTAAACTATTATAAATAATGTCTGCAAGAGGAGTTGTTGCGTGAACGTGTCTATGAACTTCTTGGACGACGTGAAAAATCTGAAGTGATTGCACACTTCAAAACCGAAAATGTCCCTTTGTCTACAATTTACCGCCTGATCCGCCGGTGGGAACTTGGTGTTGATACAAAAGATTTACCAAAACAAGGTAGACCTCCAATTCTTCCTGCTCGTGTTCAGAAGAAAGTGGCTAAGTTTGCACAAAACAGGGTTGGCGTATCACAAAACAAGTAAGCACTAAAATATAAGGTGTCCCGTGGTTGTATAAGGAATATTTTGAAGAAAAACAACATTCAACACTTTTTTTTTTATACCCCGTCGGTGGCAAACAGGTATACGGCCCGCCTGATGGAAAGCGGTCACCGTAACCTATGGACGCCCGCAACTCAAGGGGTGTCACGTGCGCGTTGCCGACCCATTAGAAACTTGTACACTCCTTTTTTGAAGAACCCCATACTACATAGTTCATCGGGAATACCTCGACAGGGAGCTCATTCCACAGCCGGAGCGTTCGTGGGAGGAAATTCCTCTGAAACCGCACGGTGCGCGACCATTTAGGTTGCAAGGTGTGTGGATGAGCGCCCTGTCGATGGCGAGCGGTGCGATGATGAAAAGTGGCCGTTGGCATCATGTCAAACAGTTCTTCAGAACACAACCCATTGTACAGGCGATAGAACACACATAAGGAGGCGAAGTCCCTCCTTAGATACCGCCTGTGTTTGGGATCGTCGACAATTCGTACAGCGCGTCTCTGGATCGAGTCAAAGGGTCCAAGCTGGTATCCAGGTGCTCCTGCCCAAAGGTGACAGCAGTACTCCATGTGGGGTCTAACTTGCGACTTGTACAAAAGCAGTCTTTGCCCCGGAGTAAAGTATCCCCTCGCTCTGTTGAGCAGTGAGCACACCGAGCTTTTTGGATGCCAACGCAGCTTTCCCTTCCAAGTGACAACGGAATTGGACGCTACTCGAAATGTCGACTCCGAGGGTCCCAATACTTCCTGACAAGGTAAGCACACTTCAAGCGACAAAAGGCACCTAAATATTCCGATAAACAACTTGAAAAAATACCTAGCAAGTGCAGGCGATTACGAAGAAACCATTTGGGTAAAGGAATATCAATAGTAATGGATGACAAAAAGTACTTCACATTTACCAACGATAATATGCCTGGTAATGACGGATATTACACTGCCGATAAAAGTACTGTTTCGGACAGCGTTAAATTTAAATGTAAGCTCAAATTTGAAAAAAAAGTACTCGTCTGGGTCGTAATATCTGACAAAGGAATTTCAAAGGCAGTAATCAGAGATTCAGCAGGACCAGCTATCAATGCCGAAGTATATCAGCGGGAGTGCTTTAGGTACATTGTGTGTAAATTTATAAAAAAATACCATTCTGATGGAAAGTACATATTCTGGATCTGGCCTGATTTAGCCAGCTCCCACTATGCAACAAGTACCCAGAAATGGTTGACGGAATGAGACATACATTTTGTACCCAAGGAGTCAAACCCCCCGAACGTCCCTAAAGCTCGTCCAATTGAGGATTTTTGGGTAATCCTGAGTAGATTGGTTTATAGTGATGGATGGGAAGCAAAATCGCCTTAACAATTAAAACGCAGAATACAAATTCAATTGAAAAAAGTAAAGCTGGATGTCGTCCAAAGTATGATGAGAGGTGTTAAAACCAAGTTACGCAAAATTGAAGATGGGGGTCCTTTTTGCATATTGTAGTCAGATATTGAAATACTAGTTTTGATGAATTTTAATAATATATTACTGTTTTCACCTATAACCACTGGTTTTATTAAAATATATATATATATTAAAATTCTCATTACTTTAAGCCAACCCGTTATCAAAAAAGAAAAATAACTATAGAGCTTCAAAAATTGACATGACGACAAGAAAGAGCTTTAGCTCTGTCCTTTAAGAATTTGAAGAGCGATGCAAGTTTTTACCAAATGAAAAAAATTGTAATTGTGGCCATATGTCACCAGCAAAGATTCCTCAAGCGCAATGTGGCCCTAAATACCACTCTGGCCGTGCAATTCGGATTATTATAGAAATCAGTGTGGCGGATTTTAAGAAAAGAACGCTTGCATCCTTACTATTACCGAAGGGTACAACTTCATGATGATGAAGACTAGCATCCAAGGTGGGTCCACTTCAACTTGGGTCCTGGCTAAAATAAGAGAAAATCCTGAGTTCATGAGAACAATATGGTAGAATGAGGATGCATGAAGCTACTGTAGTGAGTGAGCGATATCATATTTGGATGGTGTCATCTGACAATTTGGGTTCATTATGTAATGAATCAGGGATTCTTCCTCCTTTATATAATGGTAAATGTGGTGGCTTATTTATTAATGATCCTATCTTCAACTGACGTTACGGTTGACCCTTGCTTGTGGGCGGTGTATCAATTGTCGTCCCTCTTTGGGATGACGATGGAGTTGGGCTCATATTATCAACTCTTCGTACTACTGCGGATGGAAATAGGGAGTACATAAGCGTTTTCGAGGCGCCTATTGGACACCCGCTACTGTGTCCGTCGAGCCCCGCGCCGGAGCTTCACCTGCTCCTGACTGTGGAGCTTAGCAGTGTCTACGTGGATCCACAGCTGACTGCCGATGGTTTGTGGCAATATCTTCTGGCGTCCTGTGGATCCTGAACAGCTATTGGAGGACGTCAAGGGTGTCTTAGCGGAATCAGACAATGTTTAGTGTGTGCTGTTTTTTTTGTATGTAATGAAAATTTTGTATTTCTTTTCTAATGTGTTTTTATTTACATGTTGTATGCTTTAGTCCTATTTTTGTGCAGTAGATATTCTTTTCTTGAAAGTAATATTTTTACATTTGTGTCTTGATCTTCAACGATTAAATAAATCTACCTTTTAAATAGACATGAAATTCATACGACGGTACCGTCTCACAAAAGAACTAGCGATATAGATTTAGAAAGAAATGAGCACGTATACTTTTGTAACATCTATTTATAATACCATGAGTGCAATAAATAAATATGAATATAAATGAAACAAAGGTAACCAACTTTATACCCATGTACCAGAAGGCCCGGAGGGTAGGCATCATAGTGCGTATTCTATGGCGCAGCAGACAGTGTCAAATGTAATTAAGTACCCAAATAACCGTTTCATGAAATAGGTACGGAATTCATTACAATAAAATACACAGTATTTCCCAATGCTCTGGAAGAAAGGAATGTGACAATAACTTCGTGAAATAAGAAAAAAAATCCCTTTCAAACATCTTTTTTTTTTTCACCATATGCATGTACACCATATACACTCGGCGTCACGGAATTTGCACACCCACGGATTTTTCTTTCAAGCGATTATAGCTCTTATCGTATTCAATTTTCATATATAGTTATTATTATGATTTTAAAGTACATTTCAAGAGCTGATGACGCACTCTGCGGTTGCTCGGCAACTCAATATAAGCCGATTTCGAGTTCTACGAGCATATCATCGATTTCTAGCAACAAGAACCTGCGAGCGGTCCGGAGAACAGCAGTAAGCGTGTCTACAGTGAGGAGGAGGTTGCGAGAAAAGAAGATCAAACCCTATAGAGCTGCTACGGGCCCCCAACTGACAGCAGAGCATCGGCGAATCAGGCGCGAGTTTGCTCGCGAGCACAAAGACTGGACTCTCGACCAATGGAAGGCTGTCCTTTTCTCCGATGAGACCAGGGTGTGCCTCTTTTGCAACGACAAGCGTAAAAGAGTATACAGAAGACAGGGGGAACGATACTCACAAGGCTGCATTGAAGAAACCGTCGGATATGGAGGAGGAATAAGCTGTATGTTCTGGGGTGGCATATCCCTCGCCGGCAAGACGGAGCTTGTTTGCGTTTCCCGGACTGGTGGCGGTCGAGGTGAGGGGTCTATGACTGCTCACCGGTATATCACCGAAATCCTGGAGGACCATGTGGTTCCATATGCGGAGTTTGTCGGTCCTGGATTCACTTTTATGCAAGACAACGCCCGCTGCCACACCGCATTGATTGTGCGAGACTACCTGGATCAGGTTGGCATCACCGCTATGCAGTGGCCTGCAAGGAGTCCTGACCTGAATCTCATAGAACACCTATGGGATCAACTGAAACGACAGGTGCGGTCACGTGATCCTGCCCCTACGACCCTGGTTGAGCTTCGAGATGCTGTCATTGAGGAGTGGGATGCCATTCCTCAGGAGTACGTCGTGACTCTCGTGAGGTCCATGAAAGCTCGCATGGAGGCTGTAATTAAGGCAAAGGGAGGCAACACTAGGTTTTAAGTTTAGTTATAAGCATTGATTTTGTATTTTTGTTGATTTTATTTGTTTTTTTTTTTGTGAATAAACCGATTTTTACTTTTGATCAGAAAAATGTTTTATTTTTTAACTTTTCTGGACACCTTTGTATTGTTGTTAGATAAAGGGTTAAATTCACTATCAAATGAACCCAAAAACTCATGCCCCACCATCAGCACAGTAAGGTTTACAGTTGCTTGAAAGAAAAATCCATGGGTGTGCAAATTCCGTGACGCCGAGGTACATTGGTTACCTACATACATTTACTATAACTTTTCAGATTTTTGAACACATTTGGGCTGCTTGGAGTTCTAGGGTGTATAGATTGTACAACAATTCCAGGTTTACGCCCGTCACAATATGAGGAGCGATACTACTGTCGAAAACAATACCACTCCATAAATGTAGGTACATCTAGTAAGTACAAATACCTATATGTAACTGGTATTGGCTCAGTGATCCAGACTGAATATATAAAAATATATTTCTTCTCACATAAGCATATGTAATTATGTATAGTAGGTATTCATCTATTTATCACTTCAATAGCATTAACTACAGATTTGTAATGCATATAATATTATATGCAGATCACCAGCACAGACGCTAGTTTCGGTGGAGCAACCCACGATTCATTTAAGTATTTGGAACTGCCATCCTAAACACTTATATGGAAAGTGGAAAGTCTGAATGAGAATACTTGGCTTCTTGGTAATTATTTCATTTATAATTAGTAGATTCTATAAAAAAATACAATTATTAACAGATGTCTATTTGAGATCATTTTATAAGTCCATCTCCAGATGCATATAAATCATATTAATAATTTTAATTTTATTTGAGTTTAGGGAAGGTAAACAATTTGGTAGGTAGGTACCTACGGTACGGTTTGAGTCTACCTACACAAATGCTAAAAATCTGTTTAGTTACCTACATAATATGTTTTCATGTGTTCTACCGCTGTTACGATAAACACACACGTATAGTAAGATAGGTTAAAAGCCGGCTGCGCCCGGCGAGTAAGTCGTTCAGTAAACGCCAACTAAGAATATGCATCTTTTATTTACCGTACCTTCTGAGCCACCTATATTCATTAAACACTATAAAACACACGGTAAAGTATAGTGATTCAGGATATCCCCTCAGGAAGTACATGGCGACCCCCATAATCGATGCCGTAGAGGGTTAACGTGCACACCAGAAACGTTGTTGAAATAACTATCGGTCTATTCAAAAGCCGATTTCGATGCGAGAACGTTGTATACATAATTAAGTACATATAGTGCGCAGTCGCAGTACACTATACGTGATAAGGCCGACAATATTTTGGATTCCGCTACAACTGTAATTGGGTGAATTCGGTATATATGTAAGATTTTAGTATTACACGTGTTAGCGACCATAAAAATAAAAAAAAATCAGTTTTTATTCAGGACTACTTTATGATTGTAATTTTGGTATGATTTATTATGAGAAGAAAGGTCTACTAAAAATTAAAGTGCTGCTGCTGGATTATTTATGCTTTTATTTTACTGAGTGATTTACAATGCAGGCAGGTCACATTATTTGAATACGTCCTTTTCTAAACAAAACTTTTTTAAACATATATTTTTTTTTCAATCCACACCTTTTATGACAAACACTATTATAATTTAGAATACCAGTACAATAATTTGTTGATGAAATATTTAAATTAAGAATTTATTGCTCAATTAGTTCAAACTCTGTCTTGTCTTCAAACATCTAGTTAATTTTACTTGATTGGTTAGATTATTGCGACTGGTTTTAATGGACTTGTACAAAAAGCAGTCGGTATATTTAAGTTGCCTAGCTGAACTTTTAGCACGTAAAAACGACTCCTGGAATAAAAGACTACTTGAATGGCGACCATGGGGAGAAGAACGCCGTCAAAAAATACCGCAGATGCGCTGGGCGGACGATATCAAAAGGACAGCTGGGAAAAAGTGGCTCCAGATCGCACAAAATCGTGACGAGTGGCGCATGTTGAAGGAGGCCTACACCCGAAGAGTAGAATCAGGCTAAAGAGAGAGAAAGAGAGCTGAACTTTTAATGACAAATAATATTATCCCCCCAGACATTTACTTGTATAATAGAATTGCTAACAAAATATGCAAAGGTATTTCAGCTCTGACATATGGACCACAATGACGAAAGGTTTTGTAAGCTTCACAACCCTTTGGCTACCGGGGCACTAATAAACAATTAAATTAAATACACTGAGATCATTATTTATTCAAGTCTTACAAATCTCTGGTGCGCCAAACAACAGCATTCCGCAAATGCAACAAGAGAGTGATTTCAGGTTGCAATATGCATAAACCAACTACAATAATTAATTGAAATGACATGATTATACTCTATATTCATTTACAGAATAGTCACAACTGGTCAGGTCAGAACTGACTCAATAAACCAAGCTTACATATGCAAAACTTATTTATTAGCTACTTACTAACTTAATTTGTAGATTAACAGGCCATAAAAGGCCAAAGCTAAGTAACTTTGGTTTTAGCGAATTAGTAATTAATCAAATTATATGGCTGAGTGATGACAAGCTTACTCCTGTTGAACCCTCTATCCGAAAGAGAACAAACAACAGCTAGCAGGACAGAACTGACTTGTGAAGAAAGAATCTGTGGTATTATGGACAGACAACTTTTTGCAATTACAACAATAGTGCCCAGAGGAGCAGGTAAGATAGATACACAATTACTTAAACACTGGAACAGCTTACAAATTCAGCAACAAATGGAAATGAAGTACTTATTTAGATTACACAACTTATTTGTTGGCATTGTGTAATTTTAGTTGTTTACTTAATTGTAAGTCACTAACCTCAGTTAATCTTAAGTTTACTAACAATAATTAAGGATCTTTGGTACAATCCCTTTTCAAACAACCCAGACGAAATAAAAAAAAATACTTTTAATACTGGAGGACAAGCTGTTTACAATGAATTTGGTTTGCCGAATAGTGTGGTAGTACTATGCTGGCATTGTCAGCAAGCACTTGCAGCATTAGCCTGCAAGGTATGTACAATTAATAATTTTAAACGAGATGTATATGTTGTACTCTTTTGACATATAAAATTTGCGCTCCGGACATTTGGCCTTAGTGGGCAACAAACAATACACTTTTTTTAGTACAATACAGGCCCATCGGCCAATATAATATATGGTGACCACATAAATTTTATCGAGAGGCCATAAAGTCAGGCCCACATCAGATAATTATGACACACTCGATTTAACCACTGCAAAAGGTTATCAATTTATCACAGAGAACTTTAGAGCTTACGAATCTGAAAACACAACGAGTAACAAATAGATACTATAATACACAGCCATTGGCTACGACTCGACCGAAGATCGCCTCAAAATATCACAAAGAAAAGAAGTCAAGATAATATCAAGAAGAACAGCAAGTTGCAAGTAGATACGTTATTTTTATTTCAGTCATTTTCATTTAATTTGTCAAGTGAAAGGAAGCCAAGCCAAGGAAAGGGAGTGCACTGCAAGTGACAGTGACAGTATGCTTATATAGTGTTACCGGCAGTAAAATTACGAAGTTAATACACTACCAAATGATGTCCACCACAACCAGCTTAAGGTCCGTCACAGACAGTCTGAAAAATTCATAATCTTAAAAAAAAATTGTATGCAAGCTGACAGTTCAAACTGACACTGACAGATCTGTCAGTGTCAATTTGCATACAATTTTTTTCTAAGATTATGAATATTTAAGACTGTCTGTGGCGGGCCTAATACAACTAAGGCCCCGCGCACACGGAGGCAACAGTTGCTCGGCGACTTTCGTATTTGTATGAAAAGTTGCGTCGCCTCGTGTGCGCACCTTCATACTAGCGATAGACCGAGCGACGGAGACAAAACAGTTTTGTCTCCCGTCTGTGGGGGCCCTAAACAGTCGGATAGAGATGTGACTCCGATCACTTAAGGGTCAATTACATCTATGCGGTTCGACGTGCTTTCTGTTGTGTTTAGCTCAGATCAATCAGATTTAGTCAAGCAAGGAACACACTACGCGGACGTCCGTCGTGAATCGACCGCGGACGGGAATCTGGACAATGGAAATACACATAACCGTGCAAACTATCGGTCGACGGACGTGAACGTGGCCTTGAGCGCATAGACGTCCGATCGAAATCTGGCTCGCTGGATGTTTTGTTCCGTGCACACTGTTCGGTCTAGGGTTTGCAGTACCGGTACTGTTTTAAAGAACCGGGAATTTCGGTACCGAAGTAATATGGAACCGGGATTTCCCGGGATTTTCGGTACTTTCGGGACTGGTCAAATTTTTTCGATTTTTCAAATAAAACAACATACTTTTTGGCATTTTACATCTTGTATTATTATATTACCAATTTACCATAACCGAACCGCACCTGCTTCGCTCGGCGTATTATTTTATCTGCCTTTTTTATTATAATGAATCGGGAGTCGGGAGAACAAGCAAAAAATCGTGAAGAATTCCGCCTAAACCCGACTATCTGGCAACCATAGGCACCAATGGTTACCGTTGCAATACATTGCTCCGATTAAGCGATCCCCCAAACATGTAATTTGAAGCAAAGAATATAAACTAAAGGAAACAAAACATTTGAGATGGTGCACTATTTTTTGCTAGTCAGAGGGAACGTTCTCGAGAAAATTAGTCATTTTCTGGAAATTTCTGTGGAATACCGTGATACCACATTATATGTAAACATTTTTTTTAAAGTTAAGCATGTTTATAGCAGTTACCCTTAAAAGTTAGACATAAGCCACCGCCGACTTTTTTCTACACCTACATTTATGTATAAGAGCGACAATTCCACAATAAATTATTTTGTTATAAGTTGATCGGTACATACGGCCAGGGTTTTCGATTGAAGCTCTTAATCAGCGTAATTATTATCGACTTTTAGCACATATCGTCATGTTTTAATAATCAATTTATAATAACAAAACCTTCAACATTCCTCAAGAATCACTCTATTCATACATAGGTGAAAAACGCATAAATATCCGTTTAGTAGTTTTTGAGTCTATCGCTAAATTCGCGAACACAATAACATGCAGAGAAATGAGTCAAATGAGAAATGAGATTGAGAGAGAAAAAAATAATACACATATTAATATAACAAACCTTCACCAAAAATACAAAACTCGACTATTACTGAACTGGCTAGTGGAGCTAGCTAGGGTATCGCGGTGGCCACGGATACCAGGCTGCCACTGCCACCCGCTATTAAATAGTGATTAAGCGCGTGTTACTGTACCTACGCCTATTTTTCAACTGTTTAAATAATATTAACAGAAATAAATAAATTTTGTAGCAAAAAATGTCACTAAAAAGTATTTCCCGAAAGTACCGAAAGTACCGGGATTTTTCAAGTTGATTTCCCGGTTCTTTGCTTGGCCAAAAATCCCGGGAATTCCCGGTACTTTCGGTACCGGTATTTCCCGGGAGCAAACCCTAGTTCGGTCGCGGTCGCGGTCGATTTACGACGGACGTCCGCGTAGTATGTTCCTAGCTTCATGGATTCAGTTGCGTACGATAGTTTAGAGAGCGCCACATGGGCAACTTTTGGTGGCGACTTTTTTGTCCCTTACATAACTTATATCATCGATCTGTGGGCTAGTCTGAAAGTGCGCACACGAATGACACGAAGCGACGCAACTTTTCATACAAATACGTAAGTCGCCGAGCAACTTTGTTGCCCGTGGCGCACACCCTTAAGCTAGGAACATACTACGCGGAAGTCCGTCGTAAATAAATCGACCGCGGACGGGGATCTGGACAGTGAATAATTATACACTGAAGCTAGTATCTTCTTAGTAGTTTGTGACTGAAGCTAGGAACATACTACGCGGACGTCCGTCGTAAATCGACCGCGGACGGGAATCTGGACAATGAAATTACACATAACCGTGCAAACTATCGGTCGACGGACGTGGACGTGGCCTTGAACGCATGGACGTCCGATCGAAATCTGACTCGCTGGATGTTTTGTTCCGTGCACACTGATCGGTCGCGGTCGCGGTCGATTTACGACGGACGTCCGCGTAGTATGTTCCTAGCTTTAATTTTATGTGTATTTCCATTGTCCAGATTCCCGTCCGCGGTCGATTCACGACGGACGTCCGCGTAGTGTATTCCTAGCTTGAAGCTAGGAACATTCGTGTGCGCACCTTCATACTAGCCCACAGACCGAGCGACGGAGACAAAACAGTTTTGTCGCCCGTGTGCGCGGAGCCTTAACTGTAACATAATTTGAACGGGCAACAGTGGCAACACGTACCATAATGTCAATGTCAATTTATTTTTTCATGATTTCTTTTCATCTTTGCACTTGCAGGCTTATAGATAGCATGTTGTAGCAGAAATTAGAAATGGCCTCCTTTCTCTTTTCTTTCTTTCTTTAGAATTTATTTCATATACAGTGAGTCGGGTGTGAGAATAATTTTGTTCGGGTTGAATATTTTCTATAAATACGCGGTGAGAGATGTTACATGGGGAAGGGGATGTTATAACGATGTCTTACTCATTTCAAAGAGGTACTAGGATAGTACAGCCTAAAAAAAATAAGGACATAGCCTTCCGGTAAGCCTCACTGCACACCCAACTACGGTCACAGACTTAATCTAAATATGGACTATATATTTACATACTACCTATTTTTGCCTTGTCTTTTAATATGAAGGTTGAAGCACGCTCTCTGATGGCTGTAACAACTAACCAGTATTACCAGCCAACCAGCTCTTTGTTTGTTTTGAGGTCTTGTTGTTGATGGCTGTCTCTCTCAAAGTTGTTTATTGCCCAGGAGACAATTCTATCACTGATGCAATATCATCATGAGCATCTTGTTTTAAAAACTTTACAGCATTACAGCCAAGCTGAAGCTGAAAAGTTCAAGCAGTTTTATCTTTGTTGTGAGGTTAAGGCTGGAGTCACATGAGCATGTGACAATTCTGTCTAATTGTTTGTTCTTTCTCCTCTGTTGACAATGTTAATTGTGTGTAATGGTGTGGTTGACTGGAAGAGGGTTTCTATCTAATCCTAGTCATATTGCTCAAGACTTTCAGGAAAATATTGTTCAAAATGATTGCAAATTGATGGGAAGTGCTGGGTAAATATCATTTTCAACTCGATCTAAATCTGTCAAGGGTTTCTAATGATTTTTCTTGTAAAATATCTTTTAATGCAGGGAAACAGTCTGTATTTACTGATGATGAACATTAATCATTGGTCTGAGTTTTAACCGACTTCAAAAAAGGAGATGGTCCTCAATACAACTGAAGAACAATTTCAAAACAAAGCATGATTAAAGCAAGGTCTTTGAGTTTTTGGTTTTGAGTATAAACAAATCCTAGTTTGTAATATGTTGTATTTATTGTTCTCCTCTGGCAGTTTCCTAAGTTTGATATACTATAAGTTTGTTTGGTAGAAGGAAAAAACAGAACAAGAAGCTGCTTTTTTACAGGTTTGTTACCATCGTAATTTAATTTGCCTTTGAATAAAATTTAATATAGCATTCACGAGCGGCACCAACTATAATATTAATTGTAGTGTTTACAAACCATTCTATTAATTTCTGTTAATGTGCAGTACAGTCATAGGAAAAGTCTGTTATAGGTAATAATATGCTCTTTTATGTTTTTTCGTGGCCATGACTGTTTAGGTACCCAAGTCATATTTTGGGTGTTCAAGCAAGCTATTAGGCAATCCGATGGATATGAAAGCCACGCTTTACCTTTCTCGAATTCCTTTAAAAACTTTCTGTAAACATTTAGTTAAGGCACACCTACAGACATTTTTTGATCAGTGCCAGAATTTTTAACTGCATCAGAGGCTGATCAATTACAATATTTTAGGATTGCGTGGGAATGTTGTTATTTTTAATTAAAAAGAGACAACTGAGACAGATTAGTGCTATATGGTCTTGGATAATGACGGAAACTTTCTTTGTTTCCACCAAAGATGTGTACAAAACACTCAATACATTCTAAAATTCAGAGAAATCCTGTAAATGATGATGTGGATAATACGGGAGTGTAGGCTTTAACGGTATTTTTTTATCATTCAGGTCTTTATAGCTGTTTTTTGAGAAGATTTTAGATTTAGGTTTAAAATGAACTGTTTGTTAGGTAGTATATAATCAAAGTCTACAAGTTAACCTGTGTGAGAGGACATTTCATCAAATATTGATTTACACACAGGATTGCGTGGCAGCGTTTTTGTTACTGTTAAATGTATTAATTTGTAAATTACAATATATTTTATTCCTGGGTTTAGTTTAATTTTTGCCAATAACGCCCTACCTTTCTGGAAGGCAAGGTGAAGTGCTGACACATTAAAGCATTGGCTTTTGAACTCATTTCATTGAACGATAAAGATAAAATCTTGTACATTTTTTCTTTTTTTTCAGCCCTTCTAAATATTGCATTCTAATAACAAATGACTTCACCGTGGAAGATATATGTGGCTTGAATTTCTCGAACTTCTTTCTGGGTGACTGCTTCTCCATGTGCTGAAGACGAAATTCTTAAATTTCTTACCTTACCTGCATATTTCATTTTTAATTTGTCAAAGTTTCTTGTGCAGTCCTTTCGAGTTTGGGTCTTATACGTTTAACATATACTTAGTTGTCAGTTTCTTAAATAACATAATGAATCGATGAATGTAATACCTAGTCTAGTCTAAAACAGACGCTTCTAGCTATTTTAGCTAAAATACCAGCCGTTTCCGAATGACTACTTGGGCTGCAAGTTCGAGTCTCATTATTTGTTTGCGTTAGAATTTACATGTTACTCACTCGGGAATTGGGGTAGATGGCGAGTGCGTACACGAAGTGAGGATTTTGATTATGGCTATCATATTTTTTTTTATATGCTCCCATTTAGCTTTACCGCTAAAATTATATTTTCATCTGTTAGGTTATGCTTCAGGCAACAAATATAATAAGAGAACAATGAAAACAATAGCCGGTTCTCAAAATCACTTAAAATGTTCTGTGCGAAAATAGTATTGCCATCTGGCTAAAATAGACGGGATGATTTTGGTAAAAGTAAATTGTCCTGTTTTATTTCCGTTTCCAGTTGGAAAACTGGTTTCCAGGTTTATAAACATGGCCTATGCCGTAGACAAAAAAATTACGGAAAAAAACCTCATTTAGGTACTTACCTTATTTAAATTTTAACTTCTGATTAGCAGAAACGTCTGCAATCGATGCCACTAGGCTTAGAATAAATTTAAAAGTGGAAAATGTCTGCTTTGGGTGAGACTTGAACTCTGGAGTATCTATCCAGAGGCCGTGAGTTCAAGTATCACCCACGGCAGACATTTTCCACTTTTAAATTTACCTTATTTAGTTACCTCTTTGCTGCGAGGAGGAGCATCTGGCAATAAGAACCTCTCCAGCTGCTTCTCCCTCTTTTTACCCATCGTACCCACGTACATATCCCGGGTATATAGCGTAAGAAGATCTTAGTTTCAAAGTTAAAACTATGATCTTTTCCTCTTTATATTTCCTTCAAAAATACATTTAGGGGGAGTCCGGGAGACTTGAACCTCTTTTTACTCTTAAGCCCCTAGAATTTTATCTGTCACTGTCAGCAACTCGATGTTTTTTGTATAGATGGCATGCCTAAATAGCTATCTTTAGATCGTAGTAAAGTGCTGATAAAATACAAATTGTGCATTCTGCAATTTTTTTTTCTAAAACAGAAATATGGCTCAAGTCTCCCCAACCTATGGGAGACATGACCAGGGGGTGAGGGAGACTTGACCATACATATGTTCTTTGGGAAAAGCAGTGAAAAATGCAATAATATTTAATACATTTTAATAGAAAACCAACTTAGTTCCTCTAACAACGTATTTATACCCATTAAAACACTTGTTAAACTTTTAAAATTGACAACATGAACATTTTCTAAACATCAGAAACTTTACATTGGTACTTGTTTGTTTTACAAGGGGGAAAAGTTGTTGTTTAAAACTGCACGTGCCAATATTGATACCCGAGAAAGCAAACATTCCAATATTGAACCGCAAGCGTAGAGAGTGGTTCAAAATATGGAATCATGAGCGTTGCAAGGGCTTCAAGGCACGTAGGTTAAACAAATTTGCCCCCGAATGAAACGAAAAAATTTTCGACGCACTGACACCAATAAAATACTTGCCAAAAAAATGAAACGAAATCAAATATATCACAATTTATTAAATATATAAAATATTTACAATGAAAAATTATCATTAATAAGCTAAATCTACCAGCCAGCCTATGACATCAAATTAAAATTTGTATGAAATTATCTTGCACTGTTGTGGATAAAATGCAATGTTGCTATCCGGTTTCGAAGAATCAAGTGAGCCTTTACCAGTTGGTGTGTTGAAAAATATTAAAGGCACGTTCAAGACCAATTTTCATTTTAAACAAAATAATAGTCTTAAATATAATTAATATTTCTGACAAACAAATTTTTCCAAATCTGTTTCAGTTAATCCAACGCAAAGTTCGTGAACATATCCTTTGCAGGAACCACATACTTAGTCTCATAACCATGACTGCTTCAGTTTCAAATATAGAATAATACCAACGATAATCTAGGCTAGGGTTTTCTTCATCCGATGTACCAGCATAGGAAATAACCTTTTCATCTTCGAAATCACTGTCACTTATCTGAACAATTTTCCTTTTCCCAGTTTGGGCTTTGCTCGTTTTCTTCTGACGTTTATTTTTGTCTTACGGTTTGACCCCATCTTAAGCATGTATTTAAACGTCAGTATCATCTATAAAAAAATATATAAACAACATAAAACAAAGCACACCCTTACCCAAGCACAGTGCGGGAGAATTGAACCACTGGTCAAGTCTCCCTACCACCTTGCGGTTCAACTCTCCCGCACCCTCCTTTACTTTATTTAGGTCATGTTTTCTTAAAACTCTTACAATATACATTCCAAATGTTCATTGTTAATAAAAGCACAATAACCAACAAATACAACAATAGTAAAGAATACCACTCACCTGCTTAATAGTCCAAATAATTTATAAATCTAATGTTATTATTTTTTTCACTCGCCGGCCACAAAAACACGTTCATTGCAGTGAGATCTAAATCAGACCAATGGTGGACAAAGTGGCATCGCCTAATGTTGCGCCATTGGTTAGTCTATCATGCGACCTACCAACGGCGGCGGTGGCGCGAAATTTGAATTGAAATTTTGATTGTGGTTCAAGTCTCCCACCTGGTCATATCTCCCGGACTACCATTCCCCTACATATTACTATATGCATCCTTTTCTTTAGGGTGCTAGAGAAAAGGATACCTATAGTTTTCTTAGTTCTTATTTACTGACGGACTTGTTTGACAGAATATATTACTTACACTTTTCATCAGGAAGTGTTTGTTTGGCATCGTGGTCGTAGGAGTTGCTTTCAAAAATACCGGTTCTAAATTCAAAATAGTAGTTATTTGATTTGTTCCCTACATCGTTAGTAGTTATTCATTATAAATTTAAGCAATTATATACCTACTCGACTACTTTTACAATTATATGATTAACAATTTTGTGTGCCAATTTAGTGAAATTCGTTTTTAAAAGCTTTTGTATAATGTCTTCATTTGATGGATGTTTAAGGCTACCTCTCTATTTGTATTTCATTAGGCGTTTTGCGTTATCCTTAGGGACTCCTAATAACACGCCAAATGCATCTCTTACACTAATTGTCTTTATACCAGGGGCGGCTCACTCCGCGATTCTATCGCCGCGCTACAAGTACATGCTGGCGGCCGCGAGTTCGCGGTCTAATCAGGGGTTCTCGCGGAACGCACGTTCGCACTGTCTATTGTTACTTTACGTCGCGAGTTTTTTTAAAGGTTCATATGCGATGTCTGCGTGTGGAATGTCTAATAATGATTAGTTAAATAGACATCATGAATAAAATAAATACCATAGGCATTCTTACACAGATTCATTAAGTCCCACGGAAAAGTTCAATAAAGCTTGTGATGTTGGAAATTAAACAAAAATATATAAAAACTTTATATATACTTAGAAAGTACCCAAAACTTGAATATAATAGTACAACATTTTATTTGAGTATTAATACGTTTCAATCCACAGGCAACCCTAGCGTCGGGCGCTGCGCACGTGCGGCTCGTTTCTTTGTGAAAATTTAGTAGGTATTTAAAAAGGCGGCATTTCGTGAACATCAAAGCAGTGGGCCTTCTGTACTTGTACTATTATATATTCTGTGTTTATACTGCAAAACCTTTACAGCAAAAAAATCTAGCTGTGCTCTGTGCTGTAAAAAGCAACACTGTACTGTATATTTTGAATGTGCTATGTAGGTACAAAATGTGTTATGGATACAAATCACTGTCAGCTTCAGGTATATTTACCTACTTACCTGGAAATGTATTTTTAGGACGTATAAAAGGGGAAAAAATTTCGCGCTCGCTGCGCTCGCGATTTTTTTCCTGGCGTAGATTACCCAAGGGCGTCGAAACTCAAACTCGCTCTACTCTGATAGAGTGCACTGGTATAGCCAAAAGTAAATGGCGATAACTACCAACTACAGATTTCGTTAATTTTAGTTTTATAAAACCAGAAATTAAAGTTTGACAGTTAACATAAAGATAAAAAACCGTAGGCATAAAAGTATGAACTGCCTTGCAAATTTTAATATTTCGTAGAAAACAAACATATTCCAGAAAAAAAAATCTGTGACAGACGGACAGACAGACGCACGAGTGATCCTATAAGAATTCCGTTTTTCCTTTTGAGGTATGGTAAAAACTTATTTTTTTTTAGGTATTTTTTTCAATACAGAAAAAAAAACGTTTTTTTGCAACTCTAAGCAAAATGGGTAATAGTTGAATGAAAATTTGGTCAGGGAAATTTCCTTAAATGGTCATGGAAAGTCAGGGAAAAGTCAGGGAATTTTATTTGGGTTTAGTGGTGGACACCCTGCAATATTAAAAAACCAAATGATTACTGGACAGTATAAAAACTTTGTACGCATGTCTCCGATTGATTTTGAAGAACTATTGAATTTAATTGGACCAAAAGTACATAAAAACGATACAAATTATAGAAAAGCTATCAGTGTCACGGAACGGTTAGCACTAACGCTTCGTTTTTATGCTACAGGAGATTCCTATACTAGTATGCAATATCTTTTCAAGATATCAAAACAACGAATAGGATTTATAGTGAAAGAGGTCAGCGAAGCCCTTATTGGAGCATTAAAAGAATATGTAAAGGTATGTATTATGTATGTATTAATTAAGAAAATGTAGTCATTACATATCAAATTAAATTAAATCACCAAATTCTGACATAAATTGTTCGCTCATAGGTGACCCATAGTCACTTTGATGGGACGTTTCGGTCTGTGGCATCGATGAGGCATCATTGTGATGAGGAGTTTCAGGGCTTTGCTGTGGCTCATAGTCATTTTGATGGGACGTTTCGGTCTGTGGCATCGATGAGGCTCTTGAAGTTTGTGGTCGTGTAGAGTAGCCTGAATAACTGTAGCTGTTCATTGTATTTCCAACATAGTCAAACTGTCCGCGATCAGCACTAAACAATATATTTGATATGTAATGCTGCACATGTATTTGTGTTGTCTTTGAATAAGATCGTAATTTATTTGCCAAAAACATACCATAGGCTTCACATTCGTCAGGTCTGTGCGAAGTTGCCTCCGTTTGCTCGGTTCTCTTTTTTAATATATTTAAAGTAGATACCATTATCTCTTCTGGGCTTGGGGCTACTGATTTCTTCCTTTTTGGAGGCAGAGGGCAATCATTGTCGCTTTTTTTGGCAGGCGGAGGGCAATCATTGTCGCTTTTTTTGGCAGGCGGAGGGCAATCATTGTCGCTTTCTTTGGCGGACGGATGGAAATCATCAGGCAGTTGTTCTGAAGCACCTTCATGTCCACGTAGCTGAAAATTAATTATTATTAATTATTATTTCAGATGCCAGAAACACCGGAGCAATGGCTGGTTGTAGCAAATGACTATGATACTTTGTGGAATTTTCCACATTGTTTAGGTGCAATCGACGGTAAACATATTTTACTGCAATCACCGATCAACAGTGGCAGTGAATTTTATAATTACAAGGGTTTCTTCAGCATCGTATTACTGGCAGTTGTTGACGCGAAATATAATTTTTTGTATGTAAATATTGGGTGTCAAGGAAGAATATCTGATGGAGGAGTTTTCAACAACTGTGTTTTAAATGAAAAACTAAAAAATAATGCACTAAACCTCCCTCAGCCCACTGCGTTGCCAGCAAGAACAGAAGAAATTCCATTTTACTTCGTTGGCGATGAAGCTTTTGCTCTTTCCGAAAATATGATGAAAGTATATGCAGGATATCATGAACGTGGTTCTAAAGAAAGAATATATAACTACCGACTTTGCAGAGCTCGTAGAGTAGTGGAAAATGTGTTCGGCATATTGTCAGCAGTGTTTAGAGTTTTGCGGAAACCAATGTTGTTAGAACCGAAAACCGCGACATCTGTAGTAACAGCAATAACATCTCTCCACAATTTTTTAAGAAAAGGTAATAATGCTCATGTATATACCCCTGCAGGTAGTTTTGACGAAGAATTAAACGGCCAGGGTGGCTAGCCGAATGGCACAATCGCTCACGAAACGCTCACGAAACGAAGCGCTAGTAGATATCTATCTCTATCGCGCTTGCGTATTGGCGCGACAGAGCCAGCGGCGTATCGCTTTCGTTTGGCGTCGGAGAAATGCCATTCGGCTACGGGGCCAGGTCAGATTAGGAAACTGGAGAGAAGGTAACAATGATATGACTAGTATGTTACCCTTGCAAATAAGACCGCGAAGGGCTACAAGATCTGCTCACAATATTCGTAATGAAGTTGCTGAATACTGTATTCAGCAAGGGTCTGTAAGTTGGCAAGAAAATTATGCTTAAAATGGACTTACAGTATCTGTTGTGTCACGAGGTGTATTTCTATCCAGTAGAAATAACATGGATTTGTAAGCGAACCAAGTGCTGTGGTAAACTTCATCTGCACCTGAAATTTAATTTGTAATTAATATTGAATTATTTTAAATAAAAAGAAGCACTATACAGATTAATACCGAGTTTATATTGTTTTCCCCACACTAGCTGCCTTGCCCCCCCCCCCCCCCCCCCCCCTACTATAACCCGCGTTAAACTTACATACCTTTTCCAGTACCAGTTGATTGTTTAGTTTTCTGTTTTTCCCTCCTCAATGATGCCAGTAAACTTGTCATTTTCTTTTTACAGGCTTCTCTTTCGCTATCGAGTAACGAAGCCAATCTATCCCAAGCGTCTTCTTTCTTTAATTTGTTATAATGCTCTGGGTGAGCTGGGTTCCACAACCACAACAGTGTTTCTTCTTTGTATTTTTCAATAAAATACAAAGTTTTTTCTTTATTCCACTCCATGCTTCACGAAACTTAAAATACGAGAGGAACAACGGGTGATCACTTGCGATGTCCACGTGCGCTCGTGACGACTCGCAACGGCGTAGGTACTGACTGAACCGCGTAACAGTCAAAGGATTCGTCAAAAAACCGACAGGCGGGTGGAGCACTCGAGGCGAGCAACGAGCGGCTCGTCGCTCGCTGGTTTCCCCGTAACACGACGTACTGACTACACGAATGCTCGCTATGTAACATGTTACATTACACCTCGTAACGTTGGTCAGTACCCACCTTATTACTAATATTTTTATGATTCACTGAATTTGGGTTGTTCAAACCTCCGCGAGCTCTGATGGGAGAAAAAACAACTCCACGTGATCTTGACTAACCTTATACAAGGGTAAACATATAAAGATGTTTGTGTCTTCTACCAAGTACCGGAAAAGTTGCAAAGCATTTTTCATGTCTATGATCAGTCCATAAATCTGGTTCTTCTTTTTGAGTTTACCACTAGCTCTGCTCTCTGAATGAATTGTAGCTATAATCTATATATATGAATGCTCCTTTAAAGCGTGCTTCGACAAATCCGACATTTTCAGGGCTTATCGCCTTTTTTCCCATCCAGACTGATTGTTTACGTCGACCAGAATAACTGTTTAATACTGCGAAGACGTCATCGATAATACAGTTAATAAAGACTGATATTTGGTTTATTACACTTGTAGCTGAATCCAAAATATTGTCGACCTATGTACTGCGCAAGTGCGCACTATATACAATGTTCTGATCTTCTCCGTTGCGCTCAGATTAGATTTCACAATCGCTGTTAATCCATGATACCTACGAATTTGTACCTTCTAATTTCAGTCTGCATCTTTAGTTACGTCCGCCCGAACTAATGTGACTAAAATATATAGTGCACTTATCCATTCCATAGCGCCTCCTGAACTCTACATCAGGCAAATCGTTTAAAGGACCTATCTTTTTTAAGTAGACTTTTCGCCTTGGTTGCGGCAGTTTGTTGACAACTTCAACCGCTTGAATTGAATAGCCTAGAAGCCTCAAGCCGCTCCTTCAGGGAGCACTCGTTGAAAATTCTGACGTCGTGAGTGCTGCCTCGCCGTCTGGCTACAAATTTTGAGTTGCGTCACATGTAACTTTAAAGTTTTGATTATATATCAATATTCTGTTATGTAGGTACTTAGTTCAAACAAAATTTATATTCAAATAAATGATGACTGCCCAAACTGAGTATGTCGGGGTTAGACCCCTTATTTGCAACAATGTATGTACTATAATTTACTACCTATTTGCTACCTACACATATATTTTTTTCAGATTTTTTAGGTAAAAAATAACAATTCTATGAGCAAAAAACCATTTTAGTGTTTATCTTTCATATAATAATTTTTAAGAAAAAAAAAACCGTCGCCTTTCGGGTTCTGGTGAAAGCTACTTGCGAATGTTGGTTTATGTAGAAATGTGTAAGTATTTTTTAAAACTGCTTTTAATGCTTTAATTATTAGATGGCAACACAAATGAATATACGTATAACGTTAAGGTTTGAGGAGTTTCCTCAATTCCTCATGAATCCGATTATATTATAAGAAATCGAAGCTTGACAAACTTTGACTTCAAAACATATGCTTAACAAACATAACTAAATAAATGTCACTGTTCTGAACTTAAATGCATGCTTTTCTTACAAAAATACCAAAGTCACTATGAGTGTGCCGTTCAGGTTTGAGGAGTTTGGTTCTGGCCATCATCAGCAGTTCCACTGCACCAAATGTCACTGTTCTGGACGAAAGTGCATACTGTTCTTATAAAAATACCAAAGTCACTATAAGCGTGCCGTTCAGATTTGAGGAGTTCGGTTCTGACCATCATCAGAAATTCCACTGCACCAAATGTCACTGTTCTGGACGAAAGTGCATGCTGTTCTTATAAAAATGGCAAAGTCACTATAAGCGTGCCGTTCAGATTTGAGGAGTTTGGTTCTGGCCATCATCAGCAGTTCCACTGCACCAAATGTCACTGTTCTGGACGAAAGTGCATGCTGTTCTTATAAAAATACCAAAGTCACTATAAGCGTGCCGTTCAGATTTGAGGAGTTCGGTTCTGACCATCATCAGAAATTCCACTGCACCAAATGTCACTGTTCTGGACGAAAGTGCATGCTGTTCGTATAAAAATACCAAAGTCACTATAAGCGTGCCGTTCAGATTTGAAGAGTTCCATTCTGGCCATCATCAGCAGTTCCACTGCACCAAATGTCACTGTTCCGTACCTAAATGCATGCTGTTCCTTTAAAAACACAAAAATCACCATATGTATGCCTTTCAGATTTGAGGAGTTCCCTCGATTTCTCCAGGATCCCATCATCAGAACTGGGTTCTGAGAAAAATGGGACCAATCTGTATGCATATACATTCAATCAAAAAAAAAATTTTCAAAATCGGTCCAGGAACGACGGAGATATCGAGGAACAAACATAAAAAAAAAAAAAAAAAAAAAAAAAAAAACATACAAACGACTTGATAACCGTCCTTCTTGAGATATGAGGCGACGGTTAAAAATGGGTACTCATTCAGGCGGCTGGATGACTGCCCAAACTGCATGAGTACCTATGTAAGGGTTGGACTCCCTAATAACATTCTATGTCCTATGATTTACTACCCATTTGCCTACCTACGTAATATATGTATGTTTTCAGTTTTTTATTAACCGTCGCCTCATATCTCAAGAAGGACGGTTATCAAGTCGTCTGTATGTTTTTTTTTTATTTTTTATGTTTGTTCCTCGATATCTCCGTCGTTACTGGACCGATTTTGAAAATTTTTTTTTTGATTGAATGTATATGCATACAGATTGGTCCCATTTTTCTCAGAACCCAGTTCTGATGATGGGATCCTGGAGAAATCGAGGGAACTCCTCAAATCTGAAAGGCATACATATGGTGATTTTTGTGTTTTTAAAGGAACAGTATGCATTTAGGTACGGAACAGTGACATTTGGTGCAGTGGAACTGCTGATGATGACCAGAACGGAACTCTTCAAATCTGAACGGCACGCTTATAGTGACTTTGGTATTTTTATACGAACAGCATGCACTTTCGTCCAGAACAGTGACATTTGGTGCAGTGGAATTTCTGATGATGGTCAGAACCGAACTCCTCAGATCTGAACGGCACGCTTATAGTGACTTTGGTATTTTTATAAGAACAGCATGCACTTTCGTTCAGAACAGTGACATTTGGTGCAGTGGAACTGCTGATGATAGTCAGAACCAAACTCCTCAAACCTGAACGGCACACTCATAGTGACTTTGGTATTTTTGTAAGAAAAACATGCATTTAAGTTCAGAACAGTGACATTTATTTAGTTATGTTTGTTAAGCATAATTGAGTTTTGAAGTCAAAGTTTGTCAAGCTTTGATTTCTTATAATATAATCGGATTCATGAGGAATTGAGGAAACTCCTCAAACCTTAACGTTATACGTATATTCATTTGTGTTGCCATCTAATAATTAAAGCATTAAAAGCAGTTTTAAAAAATACTTACACATTTCTACATAATCCAACATTCGCAAGTAGCTTTCACCAGAACCCGAAAGGCGACGGTTTTTTTTTTCTTAAAAATTATTTTATAAAAAAAATGATTAAAATGCAAATTTGTTGGTATATATGTAGGTAGCAAAGAGGTATGTACCTAGTAAATAATAATACACAAAATGTTGCAAATTACGGACTTTAACCAATACATAGTAAAGGGGGTAGCTTTGTTATCAAAGTTTTAGTGACAAAAAAACTGTTATATTAGCAAAAATAGTTTTATTTTTACACTAATCAACTGAATTAATCTTAATTAAATATATTTAGCCTGAATTTATATCAACTCTTCCCCTCCGCTCAGCTATTTTATTTTTTAGCATATATAATGCCGCGTAAAAGCTTTTGCTGCTTTTCGTTATTCTTGTCGACAAGTCGTCAAAACATTGCCATTTTAAACCCCTGCGGCAATGAGATTTATAGTGTCCAATACCACTAGGATCGCATGGTGGTACGAATTCTATTACACACAAAAGTGTGTAATCAAAATCTTTCAGCTTCATATTTGTTGGCAAATCAGAAATGAATATCTTTTTATCGTCTCTTGGTTCGAATGCAATAATATCCCTTAAATTATAATCGACAGTTTTTGCGCCCGTGCAGCCTTGCTTTCTGCAAGTTGATATATTATGTTCCGTCATTATTGATGCATTTGCAGATTCCCATAATGTCTCTTTATTGAAATCGAGAGGCAATATTGCACATTTCCTTTTTACGTTGTTAACATGGCAGTTCACATTTGTACACGATTCTTGTATGTCTGCGCTGTATATATTATTGTCAATCAATATTTTCTCAAATATATATGTAACATTACACTCACAAGTGACGTAGGTTTTTCCATCTTCGTCAATATTTGTATTATAATAGTTTTTCAAAATCACACCACGTTGTTTGTAAATGTCATTCGGATTCTCATTGGTCGCAATCATCTTTATAAATTTACAGTAATCATTATTACTATCTCGTAAACTTCTGCTGAATATAAAATCATCAACTACCCCAATTGCAAGTGCTTTTGCGATCGAGTCGAATGCACATGTATTCGAAATTATCGTGTCTTTACTTGCAAATCGTGTTATAGAACCATTCCTTAACAAAGGTATTTTCTGTATTTTATCTTCTTATCCTTTTTAGCTAATCCTTTCCAATTTTCAATCAATGAAGGACAATCAGCGAATATGGACTCTTCTTTTACTGCATCCAAAGCACTACCAGGTTTATTTTCGGTAGTTTGAGGCAGTTTTCTCCGCTTTAGTGTTTTTTTCTCATGGCCTAGATTTAATGAACTATGCGCAGTTTTTAATTCTCCAGAAAGAAATTCAAGGTGTTTCATAATAAATTCATCGCTGCGATATCTGTCTGTCTTAGTATTTATTTGGCACAAATGTCTTTTTAAGGTTTTGAAGAAACTCTCTACATTTGATGATGTAGGATTTAGTATTTCCGAATTATACGTGCGCATCATTATGTTTGACCATAGTGGAAGCTGTCTCACGAGTCGAATCAAAGTTTTAATGAATTCGGGAAAATAGTATAAATTGTCATGCGAATCCAAGTCTCCGTCCGTTAATGTAATTATTAGTTTTTCAGCGTCTATAGCGTCATAAAACCATTTGGGCATTTTCGAAACAGATTGGCTTTTGTCAATATTTTTCGGCACATTCTCATTGAATACCGATTTGTTGTTGAAATGTTCTGCGACTTTACTGGTGTCTTCCATTTCAATTTCTGATTCATTTGTTAGTTGAAAAGTAGCCAAACTTTTTAATCTGGTTTTCGCTTCTTCACACCTTGTTTTGTTGCCTTGATTATCAAGACCATCGTACTTGTTCAGACACAAAGTTATCATATCGCAAATAATCTGCTTTACTTTGATGTAATCATCGCACCTTTTTACTTCCAGAAGACATTTCAAGTAAAAAAACTTTGTTCTCTGATCTATGTGCTTGAAAGACGGCAAATCAAAAAGAATTTTTATGAAATGACTCGTGTCTATGCGAATATAGCATTCATTAGGTGTTTGCTGTTTTGTCTCTAATTTGGTGTAAGATTCAGTTACGTACTCTTTTGTGGAATCACATTTTGTGAATGCTCTCACTGCAGCACCTATCAAAGCCGACGAATCATCTAAGACAACTTCGTGAGGCGTTTCGTTGTTAAGATTTTTAATCCAAGCACGAAGCCAGTTGTATATAGCATCCATCGTGTGATTATCGGATATCATTTGTGTCATAGGCACACTACGGTCGTTACCCAAGTAGCACAGATAGCTGTATAACTGCACACATTAGGTTCTATTCGTTACTTTACGCGTTTTAGCACTGTTATAAGAGCATTCAGAGGAACCTTCGGCTGCATAGTAGCATTCAGTGAAATTTAAACCGCTTAAGCAGTTTAAGAGCTGCATTACGGTGGAGAACAGTACCACTAATTCGCCAATAGTGCTGTAATGGTATATTTGCAACGACATTATTCAGCTATTAGCATTTTTGACAGCCTAGAATGTAATAAGAGCTGCGTAGTAGATCACACTACTCCAAAAGCGGTATAAGAAGCCACTTGTGACCTTTTAAAGCGCTGACTTTTTAAGATAGCACATGTGGACCATTAAAGAGCCAAAAGAGGTATAATGGAGAAAATGTGGCGTATAATACTGCTTAGAGTTGAACATTTATACCACAAATCAGCCTTTATATCGCCTTTATTATTATCTGCATAGCGGCTGTTTAAAATACCCACTAGACGCCTGGTAGCTATTTTGTGGGGCACTTGTGTACCGTAATAACGGCTATTGCTTTATAGTGGTACACGCGTAGATTATTAACTAGGAATAAGCTGAATAAATGTTATTTTATGGTAACTTGTAACCTCCTCGTCTTTATTATGAATCCACCATTTTTATTGTTTAACCTATAAATACATCCTGATTAATTTCGACTTTTATGATATTTTGGGTATAAATTATGAATGTATTGTTTCAGTTATTACTTTTGAAAACCATAATGCTTACTTTGTATTGTATAAGTAAATGTCTCCAAAACACAAAAAATATATTTCATCACATCTTATTTATTTATCGTAACTAATTAAATACTGAATATTTACGTGGCGCATTAAAATTTTGTTAGTAAATATGTATATATAATGTCGGTAAACTTTCATTCCCAAACATATTTGCATAAGATATACAAAACAAAACGTAGTTACCAATACCAACAGATAAACCATTCACCATTAAATTTCACTCACTAAAGTTCCAACCAAATAGCTAGAATATAAGTAAAAATTTGTTGCATTTCACCTAAATGTATGAAATCACGTATATAATGTGACCCTTTAGCTGAGGAAGTGGCTACTTGTGTTCTCTTATTCTGCCGATATTCAGCCCTTATAACTCTTGCCCCCCCTATACCCCTGTTACATTGCTGCTATACCGCTTTTGCTGAGTAAGTGGCTACTTGTGTTCTTTTATTCTGCCGATATTCAGCCCTTATAACTTTTGCCACCCTTATACCCCTGTTACATTGCTGCTATACCGCTTTTAAAGCACTATGTACCCTTAAGGCTGTCTAATTTGTGCCCATTTAAGAGTATTAAGGGCTGTCATAGCTATTATAGAGCTTTTACATAGCTCTTTATGTACCTTTAGTACAGCCTAAAGCGTTAAAAAATGCCTTTATTCAGCTGTTATACAGCAAATGTGTGTTACTTGGGTATGGACGGAAGCCATAATGCAGGAATATAAAAATATCGATTTAGTTAAAACGAGGTCAGCATTTAATCCAAAAGGCTTAAAGATGCTACCGGTTGCATCAATACTTAGTACAGTCCTTTCTACTTTTTTGTAGTCTTTGAAATATTTTTCTTGATCTAACGTCCAGTAGTATACGCAGAATGGCAAAACCGATATAAATCTAATGACATTTTTGTATCTGTCTAATTTAGACATTATCCACAAAGCCATGATTTGGTTAGGGTCGTAATAGGAGGCTTTACGACTTTCATATTTGATTTGCCTTAAAGCACCAACAGTTGGAATGTGAAGAGATTCTATATCATCACTGTCCATTATTGCATTGGTCAAACGATTGCGAACTGTAATTGCCGAATCATGTTTAAGTTCTTGACTCAGTTCTGTTCGTTTAACTGGTGACAGTTTAATCTTTCTTTTGCCTAAATCAAGTTTGAAATTTTCTTTTATGCCACGGACGGTGCAAACACAACGAGCAATTTTATCAGTGGGCCAATAAATGATAACTTCTATGTTTGCTTCGCACTGCTTACAGCTGCCATAACATCTTATTTTATTCTCGTATTCTATTGAGTAATTAGAAAATATCCAACTGCACTCACCGCGATCTTTCTTCCAAATTTCTTCCCTAAGCATATTAGCCCACTGGTGCTTTGGCAATGACGTTCTGTAGCGAAAATCAGATAAAGTACCTTTTGTCCGTTTACTACACTCTGAGATAGGTAAAATCTTCTGCCATTGATAAGTATCAATTACGAATTCAAATTTCTTCCAATCGCATGAAGTCTTTGGGACAATTTCTTCATCAGCGCCGTCATTAATATTAACTTCAGAAGCAGTATCCGATTCCACAATATCAAAAAAAAAGTCATACTCTTTTTTCAATGATTGATATATTGCTTTTGCAAACATTTGATGTGATAGTAATTGACTAATTTCTTCGAAGACAGGGTCACACGGTGAAGGAAGGTCATTTTTATTTGCAAAATATTTTTTAAATTTACAAATCACTTTCTTTTGATCTTCTAAAGACACTAAACCGAGAAAAATTAATATTGTGGGTAGTACGCTAAAAAATGCCATCGTTCAGAAATATCATCGTTCGTTTAGGTAGCCTCCGGGGCGCCGGCCGGGGGCGGGCGGCGGCGCGGGGGAGTGCGAGCGACAGGGTGAGTGCAGAAACATTGCAGAGGACAAGTCAAAATACTTATAGGAAACAGTGCGAATTTCACGAAAGTTATTCTAGAAAACTATTCAAAAGTAAGTGCATGGTCGTAGAAAAAGTATTGTATGCAACGGTGTTTAACTGAGTCAAAAAATACTCGTGGCGTCTTAATAACAATTTTCGGCTTCGCCTCAAATTGTTACCCACGCCACTCGTCTTTTTTGACCTCCTTTAAACGCCTGTTGCATAAAATACTATTTCAGTACCTACAGATGGTGTTTTTTTTTACGCACTAGTGCGAGAAGTGGTTCATTATATAACAAGGTCGAAACTTCGGAGTGCCATCTGTACTGAAAAACGTCGTACGATACACGTGCGAAAAGGAAATTCTTAACTCGTGTCGATTTAAAACACTCCCTTCGGTCGTGTTTTAATTTATCGCCGCTCGTTTCGAACTTCCTTTTTTACGCACTTGTATCGTAATGTACTATTTTATCATAGGGGGGTAAGTTTATATCACATCACTTTTTGGGGGTAAACGTCAATATACTTACAAAATATCATACATAGCCAGTGAAAGAGCTTATTAAAAGCATCTCAATGTTTTTTTTATTTTGTATTAGATAGTTTAAAATAATTTAGGGCAAAAAAAATTTTTTTTGAAAAATCCGACCGATTTTCATGAAACATGGCTAAGAACACTCCTGACTAACTCAGCTTTCAAACAAAAAAAAAACTAAATCTGAATCAGTTCATCCGTTCGGGAGCTACGATGCCACAGACAGACACACAGACAGACAGGTCAAACTTATAAACACTTCGTCGTTTTTGTGTCGGGGGTTAAAACAGGCAAAAATTAGTTAGGTAGTTCATAATGGCCAGTAACTTTAATTCTCAAAGGCATATTCATTTTGGTTATAAAATACTTAATTAAGATTTTTAAAGTTGACCATTGAAAATTTGCTCACTCGATCGTTATTTTCGCGTTAAAAAATCTGGAAAAAAATGTATGCGTAGGTAGCATAAATGTAGTAAATCATACACACACATAGTACAATCGCCATCAGATATATCTGAGCGGGTGGGGCGTGAAAAATGCGCGTTCAGATATTTGTGGCTGCCTTGACTACTCCGACAACCGAGGAAATTGAAAATTAGGGAGTTCTAACCCGACATAATAAATATTTGCAATGATCGTGACGTCTGAATGGGTACCCATTTTTATATGAAAGAAAAGACTCAATTAGTTTTTTGCTCATAAAATTTTTATTTTTTACCTAAAAAATCTGAAAAAAATATATGTGTAGGTAGCAAATAGGTAGTAAATCATAGTACATACATTGTTGCAAATAAGGGGGTCTAACCCCGACATACTCAGTTTGGGCAGTCATCCTGACGTCAGAATGACTGCCCACTTTATGGAAGAAATCTCTAAAAATAATATTTTGCTCATAAAATTGTTGTTTTTTATCAAAAAATTCTGAAAAAAATATATGTGTAGGTAGCAAATAGGTAGTAAATCATAGTATATATATTGTTGCAAATTATGGGGTCTAACCCCCACATATTCAGTTTGGGCAGTCATCCTGACGTCAGAATGACTGCCCACTTTATTTTTGAAATATCTTTTTTCTAACTTAGGTAGCAAATATGTCAATACAGGTAGTAAATAGTAGCAAATAGGTAGTAAATGCTGATGGTACTCCAACATCGATCTGCCATTTTGGTCAGTCATTCTGACGCACACTCAAATAAATGAGCATTTCAAAAAAATTGACTAGTAATTACAAGAAATAACTGTAGGACCTACTATTCTTGCCACCGCATTTCCTGATTTGAACAAGGATACAGTCAATGAGTGCATAAGAGTCGGGAAAGCCACCTACGAACAACATACGCCCGTCGTAGACGAAGTTCTGCAAGTGGCTTCTTACAAAATCTTTGCCGTAGAAGTTGTACTTGCTTGCCAAAGAGTCAGAGAATGCAACTTTCATAACTTTAGATATACAGGGTGGCTCATTCAAATCGGTCAGTTTGGGTAAGTCCGAAACTATAAGACATACGAAGATCTGTTCTCAGGACCTATGTCATCGGTTTTAATAAAAAGGAAAACTGCATTCATACATTTGAAAAAAAAAACTGTACCCAGCTGGGGAATCGAACCCGGTTGCTATGAAAAAAAAAACTTACATTTTTTTCTATTCAAATATCGATTGTGTAGGTCTTAAGCTGTAAATGTCTCTATGAAACATGATGTTTAAAATGATTAAAATGAATTGTTTCACATAATTTAATTTATTTTAGTAGATGTTTGATTCGAAGTAGGTAACCAACGTTAGAGTATTCAACAGCTTCTTTTTCAAATGCATGAATGCAGTTATTCTTTTTATTAAAATCGGTGACATGGTTCCTAGGAACAGATCTTCGTATGTCTTATAGTTTCAGACTTTCTCATACTGACCGATTTGAATGAGCCACCTTGTATGTATAGCCTGTCAACCAAATTTTGGCAGAAGCAATGTACATCAAATTAAAGTACGTATATGGTATCCCTATGAAACTAACAAAAACCAGCAATGTACGTTGAACAGCCACACATATTTTTTCCAAAGGTTTCGCTCGGCCTGCAGTAAAATTGAAATAGTAGTCGATCCAAAATTAATTATTCGTTTCTGATGTTTTTATAGATTTCATTATGAAGTTAAACAATTACAACATAGAAACTGTAAATATATATTGGATTCTAGTGGGAAAGTGTACAAATAAAAACCGGCCAAGAGCGTGTCGGGCCACGCTCAGTGTAGGGTTCCGTAGTTTTCCGTATTTTTCTCAAAAACTACTATCAAAACAATTTTCCTAGAAAGTCTTTATAAAGTTCTACTTTTGTGATTTTTTTTATATTTTTTAAACATATGGTTCAAAAGTTAGAGGGGGGGGACGCACTTTTTTTCCTTTAGGAGCGGAAAATATTAATATTATCAAAAAACGATCTTGTAAACCCTTATTCATTTTCAAATACCTATCCAACAATATATACATACGTTGGGGTTGGAATGAAATAAAATATAAATAATAAAACATTTTTTTCCATTTTTTAAATGATTAACATACATATTGGTACCAAATTTCAGCTTTCTAGTGTTAATGGTTACTGAGATTATCCGCGGACGGACGGACGGACGGACGGACGGACGGACGGACAGACGGACAGACGGACAGACAGACATGGCGAAACTATAAGGGTTCCTAGTTGACTACGGAACCCTAAAAACGTGAAAAATTCTACAGCACATCTTTATTTCATTGACTTTATATCCAAAAATGTTGTGCTTCCAGATTGTACTTAAGGATGAAAACAAGATATAATTTCCTTATTTTAATTTTATGTAAGGTAATGTAATACAATGTTTAATAAATTAAAAAAAGTGATTTTAATTTGGTGTTTATTTCCTTATTACACGCCGTTGATGTTGTAAGTGTAGGTAACTGTACAAATTTGCAGATTAATATGTAACATCAGGCTAGATACTTTTCATTCTTGGCTTTTTGCTTCTTATTTGATGAGGATCTTTTAACCCTATAACAATAAGGTTAGGTATAACTTAGGAACAGCAAATATTCCGTCTATATATAAAATATAAAATAAGTAAGTTATAACTAGGGTTGCCACCTTTGTCTGACGGTTCCAAAATAAAAAGTACACAACATAAAAATAAAGTAGTTTATTGTTTTTTCTTAAATAAATACTTTTATTCGATTTAGCACTGGCTAATATTTTTTTTCGGCTTGTAATATACATATTTATAGAAGCTGTATAATATAATATGCATATTTCATGCAAAGACATATCTACACAGATTTAAATAAACTAATAACTCATTTCTTATATTGTCATATAAACATCTTGTTGGAAATGTCAATAGTCAATTCTTTATTGCGTTACATGTGTGTGTATTATTATGATTTTAGGCTAGTCATACGAATTGTCAAAAGCGACAAGGTACAGAAATCATCACTTCTTTATGCCGGTGACTGTACAAGCTGAAAGCCAAAACTCTGCTTCAATAATGGATATTTCTTTAATATGTCTTGTAAATGTTGTTTAGCGTTTTTGTAATAGGTTTCTATGCGATATTGCCTAGTTTGAAGTCGTTTATCTTTGTCTTCTTGAAATGGCTCTTTATTAAACTGAAGCTATATAAGGGTTTCCTCGTCTTCTCCGATGTGTCCTGAAAATAATGATATTTTAGTACAAAACTAATATGCATAACAATATTTGAAAAGTAAAACACTTGTAAGAGCAGGCAGTTTTCTTTTCCGACAAATTACACCTTCTCGTTTTAATAGCCTTCTTTTATTATTATTACCTATCTATCAGTTTGCCTCTGGCAGGTCTATATTTGTTGCTATATTTAATCGCAGGTATGTAGTATGTTTTCTAAAAACAGAAAAAAACGAAATACATTAAAATTTAATGTATCATAAGGAGCGAAGTAAATAAATGAAAAATATGTTCACAAAGAAAACCGTTTAATATCTGAACAAATCATTATTGTGGGAAAAGTTACAAAAAAACTTAAACGTTACGATCTGCCACAACGCGATAAGATTTCTTATTCCTTATTTAACTGTCACTGATCACAAATATCACAAAACACAAGATATGGCTCACGTTCCTTGGACTATGAGGGATCCAAGAGATATCTGTCTGCTGCGAGCGTCCCGAAGTCAATGGCGGCGGCTAGCTGTGGCACCGCGCGCTCGCCTGAATGAATTTTGTTGTAGACGTATTCTGTAGGCATATCATCTTTCAGAACAATATCTTTAAGTAGGTATCTTTATCACATTCGCGAGTCTGGCTGGGATTATGTTCTTTCTGATCCTTGCCGAGTATTAATATGTCATCAATAAAGTTGACAATTCTCTTGCGATTTTGATTCGGTATGTGACACAAGTCCATCCATTTTTTGCCATCATACAGGGTCTGCTGTCTAATTGCCATTTCGTCTACAATAAGGACAAGACACTTTATGATTATGAATGACTCTACTGTGCAGCCAGGTTGTTATCGACTGTTTGATACCATTTATTTGCTAAGCGTTGATGGATGTGGTAACAAAAAATCAAACTGTCGACGAACATACTTATACGCAGATTTAATAGGTCTTTTATTTCAATTATTGCCTCATTAGGAGTTGCTGGTCTTGCCCCACCACCTTTTTTTTTTTTTTTTTTTTAATACTACGTCGGTGGCAAACAAGTATACGGTCCGCCTGATGGAAAGCGGTCACCGTAACCTATGGACGCCTGCAACTCAAATAGTGTCACATGCGCGTTGCCACCCATTAGAAACTTGTACATTCCCTTTTGCTGTGTTAAGTAAGTACACAGCAAAAAGGAGTGTACAACGGAACAAGTCACCTGTTTTGTTAACTTCCTGTATTTTTAAAGGTGCTGCATGTCTTCCAGTGCATTTATCTTCATTTGGTTTTCCACTGTATTTTTAATTGGTTTAGATCAAATTGGTTCTAGATCGGCTATTTAATGTAAATATTAAAACCTAGAAACAAACAGTGCTTTATCAATTTAGTAAAATAAATAAGGTGAACAGTCTACCAATTAACGATTTCAAAACATCCCACAGTGACAATGGTTCTTTGAGAAACTGCCAAATCAAAATGACATGTACTTACTTAATATGAACTGCGTTAACAGTTACTTTGCTTGTAAGATTTATTTTCAAATTTGGCTCACGGAGAAATCTGCTGAAATTGGTTGGCTATACAGTTGGAACAATAAAATTCTATCGCAAAACCATCAACGTAAATAATTTACCTTTTCTTCTTCATCCTAGTTAATAGAACGAAAACGTTTTTGGCTCATTGTAAATAAGAATGATAAAGTCAACAACAGAGAGTTACCTATAAAATTGGGTGTCCTGCCGTTTCGCCAAAAAACGTTTCGTCAAATTTCATTTCCCAATAATCATTTCGCAATAGTTTCATTTCCCAAAGTATTGTTTGGCAAAGGTATGTTTCGCAATGATTTTGTTTGGTCAAATTATCATTTGGCACAATTTTACTTAGTCAAATTTTATTTAGTCAAAACTTTATTTCGCAAACGTTTTTAATGGCAAAACTTATATCCCAAAAACATGTTTGGTCAAAATTTCACATCGCAAATTTCGAAAATATTTAGGCATTTGCATTTTCATTTCTACGGGATTAATTTAATTTACCGAAGATTTTTTTGCCAAATTTAACTTAAAATTGTCAAATGATAATTTCAGTTTTATTCCCAAGGCTTCAGTTGGATTGGACACGAAAAGTTTGCTCAACTTTATTTTTGTCAAATTAATATTACTGGACAAACTTATTTTGTCAACTATTTTTTTGTCAAAAAATGTTTCTACAAATTACACCATGCAAAACCACGTTTGACAATAAATATTACAAGGCATAAATGTAATGTAATAATTCTATTAGTATTGTAACAGAAAACTTGTGTGTGACAGGGTCAGTTTAGGTGCGACGACGAGCGAAGCGAGGAGGAGCGTGTTAGGTTGACAGTGAGCAAATGGCGTTTTAAAGTAATTAAAAATTAATAGAACATAATGGTCTTGAAATATAAGGTTTCTTATTAATAGAATGTATCCGGACATGTAAGTGAAATTGTCATCCTTGACATTTGCAGCCGGAGGAAAAAAAGTAGGTACGACATACACATTATTTCACACAAATCTTGGACACATAGTATAAAATTAACAAACAAATTTCCAGTGCACCATTTAATTACAATATATTGGGAAATGGAAATTTTGCCTAACAATACCTTTGACTAAATAATATTTGGTAAAATGAAATTTGACCAAGTAAATATTTTGGGAAACAAATACTTGCCAAAAAAAGTTTTGCTAAATGTCAATTTGCGATAAGTTGTTTTGCCAAACGTTTATTTGGGAAATGATAATTTGGGAATAATAGTTTGGGATGTGAAACTTTGGGAAACGTTTTTTGGCGAATCGTCAGTAAACCATAAAATTGTTAATATTTTCACCTAAAATCGCAAATCGCAACTAGGGTTGTAAATAGAAAAAAAAAACAAATGTTTTTTTTCAGAATTGTGAAAAAAAACCGAGCACCATGGTTTTTTTTTCTAAATATGGTTTTTTTTTTCAGATGAACAAATAATACGACAATAACGGTTTTTCGTAAGTTGTAACGTGTTTCAATAACAATAACTTACATTTTAATTCAATTAACATTCAGTATACAAACATTTATTGGGGAATCCCCGATGCTGCGTGTAGCGTGGAGAGGCGGTGGTGTTGCCAACAGTAAATAGTGATAACTACCAACTACAAATTTCGTAAAACTTACTTTTATAAGACCAGAAATTAAAGTTATTTGATTAAATTCGTTTAATAGTTAACATTAAGTCTAAAAAACCGTATAAAAGTATTAACTACTTTGCAAATTTTGAGATTTCGTACTTTAGAAAAAAAAACATACTCCAGAAAAAAAACTTTTTTTTTCACGGTTTTTTTTCATGTTTTTTTTTTTAAAACCAGAAAAAAAAACGTTTTTTTGCAACCCTAATCGCAACTAAACATTCAACACCAAACAAACGAAAATGACAACCTGCCGTTGAAGTTTATACTAAATGTCATTCCGTTCATTTCATTCCGTTGCTCACTCTTTTTACTTTTAAATTATGTGGGGTTGCCATAACATTCGTGTTAATCCCGTTGTAAGGAATGTATTGCTACTCCAAGGTTACTCCACGTATATTAATAACCTTCTAATTACAAAGTTAATACTTAAGTACTCTCGTAGTAGCAAGTCCAATTGTAACGGTAGATTAACTTTGGAATAAGCGATTTTTATTAATAACACTGAGTAAGTCTAGTAATTTAGAATCAGGGCGGTGTAAATTTTGTTCTACATTTTTTTCTGGAGGGCGAGCAGTTTGAATCTGTAGGCTGAGGCTAAAATATCCGTAGAATTCCGTAGATTGCCGTTTAAAAAATCTGTAGTTCTACAGACTTTTCTTTTAAGTTTTTATGGCCCATTCCGTCTCTAGAAAAAAAACGGCAAATTAAAAAAAAAACTAGAAGAGTATGTTAGCCGCTCAGCGACATGCTTTCTTCCGCCACTACATTTTAAATCAACACCACAAAAGAACAAACCGTCCCCTTTAGTACTTTTTCTAATCCAATGAAATGATTTCTCCCACGCCTCTTTGCTTTTTTTTTCTAGAGTTCCTGGAGGAGTTTCATCTTGTGAACTTGTATTTTCCATTTCTTTAGTACAGACGGTGGAAGTCCAGAATAAATTTTAACACATATAGTACAGTACAAACATATAAAACTATGACGCAGTGACGCTACCGACTAGAAAGAACTCGATTTTTGAAGTGTGGCTATGCGAATAGGGATTGCAATCAGGTAATTTTTCATGCTACCGGATCCGGTAAAATTCGCCGGATCCGGTAAGGTAACTAAAAATGTTGGTTTAGAGCAAAAACTTAAAATTTATGCCAACATGCCAACATTTGATCGTCTCTCAGCAGGAGATTGCAATCCGCTCTGATTTCCAATCAAAAAATAATTTACTACGTATGTTCTTTTCATTACAAGGCAGCTTAGAAGTCAAATAATATGCTAACGCGACGCGGCAAACTTATGTCTTAAATCTGTGCAATTGTTTGTTTGGATGCAAAATGTGGAGTGGTGGAGAGTCACAAAGGGCCATACTGAGACGGACTGAGAAAAGTTTAACGCTGACTTGTAATAGATATGCTTAATATATATGATTGTGATATTTTTATGTTCTTCTCTGTTCACATGCAAATGTGCATAAAGTTAATTTTAAAATAACACAATACATGTTTGTTTTTAATACTGATCTCATGATGCTGGTAGGTATGTTATATTTATTTATTTAAACTATATTGCACAGTAAAAATATACAGTTACAAAAGGCGAACTTAATGCTCCGCTTAATGCTTAATAGTGTCCGTTCCTAAACTTATCTTCCGCCATTTCAATCACATGATATTACATCATATTATTCATTGCTATTGAAGTACAATCAATATTTGGGTAGGTAGCAGTGGCGGCGCGCTCATACAATCCAATTCCCACCGAGTTGCCCTAGATGTTCCGCAACAAATACCAAAGTTACAAACCACCATTAAAAATATACTTATAATTAAAACATTACGTATTGCCCCACAAAAAATAACACCATTTGCTTAAATTCAAATATGTACCTAAAATTATCGGGCGCGCGAACGCGAAGTGAAGCTACTTATGCCTAAGCTTTCATATTCATTCATGGTCACTCCACACAGATACAAAAATCACGCACACGCTGATAAAGACAGCCCGCTCAACTAAACTCCAAAGCAACTCGGCTTCTTATCGAGTTATTCATTTGAATAAAAACCGTAAACAATGCGTAATAAGGTTTATATTTGAAAACACGCACATACACATTTACAAAGTCCGCGCGTGTGAGTGTTTGCCTATCGCGAACTCCTATGTACGTAATTTGGGCGCAACTATCTCTTTTACTCTACTCATAGCAGGATTGAGATGACAGAGACGGGTGACCGCCATTTGCGAACACATAGACAGCCAAGCGCACAACATTCGATTGCTCGCACTTGTTCATTTGAATTTAAAGCTTCGAGTGAAACAAATAAGATTGATATTACAGTGTAATAATTGCATGCTAAATATTGCCATACTAAAATTATAATCTTATACTTTTAAACGAGCAATTCTTGTATATTTATTTATTTATTTATTTATATATATATTTATTTACACTGACGATCTCGGAAACCGCTCTAACGATTTCGCAGAAATTTGTTATGTGGGGGTTTTTGGGGGTGAAAAATCGGTCTAACTTATCCTTAGGTCCCGGAAAACGCGAATTTTCGAGTTTTCATGCGTTTTTCTTCGCGCGCCATCTCGTGTGCAGTAGTTGTACTGTTAAGACAGAATTCTTTCGGTCGATGTAAGTACTATTCATTGCAAACACTAGATGGCGACACAGGTCAAGGCTAAAACGTATAGAAAAATACACATTTGAGTTTTTGTGGCGAAATGCGCGCCATCTCGTGTGGAGTAGTTGTGTTGTTAAGGCTGAGAATTCTTTCGCTCGATGTAGGTACTATTCATTTTTGAACTAGATGGCGACACATGTCAAGGATACGAAACAGAACCGAGCGAAGCTCGGTTGCCCAGATATTAAATGTATTAATGGGTAAAATTTGATTGTGTTTTGTTATCGCACATATATTTATTTTAAATAAAAGCCTTTAAATATTAACAGTTTCTATTAAAAAACCGAGAATTTTATTTAATTTAAGTTTAGTAATGTGATAATGAATGTTTCTTCAGATATACTTTGTTTGTATGAAAAGGTTTTTAAATTCGTGGGTGAAATTGGAATAATATCACTGCAAGACTTGCGTCCCGCTTGTTACCGAGGCTTCGTGTGCTTTCAAATGTTTTGTGTTATTCTCTCAGTTTTTTTATTAACTTGCTCATTACGTGCTGATATATTCAGTGAAATTTAAATAGTTTGGAGTGTTTCGGTATCGTGTTTTAGTGACAGTGCAAGCCAGAGTTTCAAGGTTAGATACTACCTGTTTTTAAGAGATAGGACTTTCTTTGGTTTGTTTAGTAATGGCAGCGTTAATTCATTTTGACTGTTGTATGACAGATTACTTACTAAATTAATCAACACGTTTTTCGACGCAAACATTCGAAATAAAGAAATGTATTGTCATGCGAGGCCGTGATCGTCCAGAGTTAAAGATAAGTTATAAGAGGAGAGATGGCTTTTTAAGCGCTTTCATAGCGTAGCGGACTGTATGATAAATGCACTTGGATGGGCGCCTAAGGTACCTAATATTAAGGTAGGTTGCGTTTTTAGGGTTCCGTAGTCAACTAGGAACCCTTATAGTTTCGCCATGTCTGTCTGTCCGTCCGTCCGTCCGTCCGCGGATAATCTCAGTAACTGTTAGCACTAGAAAGCTGAAATTTGGTACCAATATGTATATGAATCGCGCCGACAAAGTGGTAAAATAAAAAGAGGAAAAAAAGGTTTTGTTAGGGTAAAAAAATCAGTAACCACTTTACACTGGACTGATTTTTTTTTTCATTCCAACCCCGACGTGTAATATATTGTTGGATAGGTATTTAAAAATGAATAAGGGTTTACTAAAATCGTTTTTTTGATAATATTAATATTTTCGGAAATAATCGCTCCTAAAGGAAAATAAAGTGTGTGTTCCCCCCCCCCCCTCTAACTTTTGAACCATATGTTTAAAAAATATGAAAAAAATCACAAAAGTAGAACTTTATAAAGACTTTCTAGGAAAATTGTTTTGAACTTGATAGGTTCAGTAGTTTTTGAGAAAAATACGGAAAACTACGGAACCCTACACTGAGCGTGGGCCGGTTTTTATTTTTTGCTCTGTGTTGCCTTCCAAATATATTCACGCGCCGCCACTGGTAGGTAGGACTTACTGCACCAAGCTAAAAGCTTGCATTGACCTTTGAGTTTTCAACGACAATTTGCACGATGTCATTCACGAGCTCAGGATCAAGACGTTTCTTCGCGAGTTTTCCCGGGAAGGCAGGAGAAGATTTCCCGGTCAAAGAATGAGTCGCTCTCTCTACAAAAGCATATACATGAAATTAAATATATCATACAAAATATATAAATAAAAAATGTTTTATAATAATAGACAATAGTACATCACTACAGAGGCCGGGACAAATGAGCTCGCTTCGCTCGGCCGTCTATATGTCTTCGGCCGGCAACCCCATTTCCCGCCGAGGTATGTATAGTGCTTTTCTCAAACATGGTATGAAATAAATAAAGTCTACTGAAAATAGTAACTTTGGATGGCTGTATCTCCTAAACGGTGCGTCGTAGCGCAAAAATAATCGAATTTTCGTTCCCCTTTAATACCCCGTATACGCCTATAAAAAAACAAAAAATTAAAAAAAAAAAAACGAAAAATTTTTTTTTGTATGAAAACGCACCCCAAAATAAAATATTGTCTAGGGCCCGTACCAGTTGCAGTCGGCACGTCTATAAAGCCCCTTATAGTTTTTTTTTTTAATTGGCTAAATACCTGGATGTTATGTCACAATTATCTGTGTTTGGAAATTAAAAAAGAAGACTTTGCCGGCCTTGGCCTGCAAGGTTTGTATGAAATTCCATTATCTATCAATCGTCCTAGCCGCACCTGCAACGTCATACTTCGCTGCCAATTATAAGGCACATAACATCAATATTTCATACCATGTTTGAGAAAAATAAGTTACCGGCGTTTAAACACCGAAGTCAACAGTTTCCTTGTCGCACTAGTATGATGATCTATCTATTTGCTTTAGGAGCCTGGCTGGCACTGTTGCGTATCCTTCTCCAATTGGGACCTGAATAAAAAATGGGAATTGTTAGTAACTATAAATATTCTACATACTTGACTACTAGACACATGAACAGCCAGCTGCAGAAATACATGGACGCATTGTAAATTATTAAAATGAATTAATCTATTAAGTGGAGTTGCAATACGATGGCTGGGTACGTTAGATATAAAAATATTTACCAGCTCATTTACCTTAGGTATCTTCATGTCATTAATATTTTGCTTGCTTGACCTGTAATCGTC
Source organism: Leguminivora glycinivorella (assembly GCF_023078275.1). Lineage (NCBI taxonomy): Eukaryota > Metazoa > Arthropoda > Insecta > Lepidoptera > Tortricidae > Leguminivora > Leguminivora glycinivorella. The sequence goes on from NC_062988.1 coordinate 12,092,296, forward strand.
GGGCTTCCACTCATCATCGGATGCATCAGTGTCCGAGTTTGGAGTATTGGCCTGCAAGTAAGAAAAAAAAGGGACTAAATAGGTATTGTTATAGTATTCATGACAACTAATCATTTCATTCGATGAATTAATCGTTGTCAATTATAAATAATCAAGTATCTACTTAAGTATATTAAATTAATTATTGAAATGTTAAATTAATTACCGTAATACAACAACTCGAGCTGCGCTTATGGTTTCTTTTGGGAATCGGGGCATTTTTCTGCTGATTGAGCTTGAGACTTTCTTGTAGCTGTTGGCGTAACGATTTTATCCTAATCGATACGAAACAAAAGAATCGAAATCCTAGTTTTAGTAGTCGGAGAGCTGGCTTGCATACATATTTACGTAGCCAGGTTTTGGATCTAAGACCATTTTTAAAGTACAGTCGTACTTATCTCACTTCTTGTTCATTATGTGCATGTATAGGTGGCCTATTACGATATCACTAAGGCGATTCTTATGCTTGGTGTATTGGTGGCTTATGGTTATTGGCATCCATTTACTGCATAATATTGTAAAATGCTTTGCTGCATGGGCTGGTGGTTAATAATGTGTTTAAATCAAAATCTTCAAAGGAGCTTCGAGTAGGAAACAAATCTGATATCAAAATGATAAATCGCCTACAACACCAGCTCATCACAAAATAATAAATACGTAAATATATTTATCGACTTACGGAACCCTCCATTATCGGACTAGATAGGTATCAATAGCTCTGTCTCTCTCTCTCTCTCTCTCTCTCTCTCTCTCTCTCTCTCTCTCTCTCTCTCTCTCTCTCTCTCTAAAACACGTGCAATCTGCACCTGTTGATAAGCAAACATCCGTGTGCAAATGTCGAACGTCGGAGATAGAGGCTGTAAAAAGGTCGGAGCAGTAAAATCACCAAAAAAGTTTGAGAATGGGATCTGCACTAGTTTCGGCGATATGTGAAATTAAGTGACAAAGTGCCGCTCCTAGCGTAGTACTGGGGATATTGGGGATACATTAGAAACTCAGCCAGGTAAACGTCTTTACTTAGAAATGAGAAATAATAAGCTCGAAACTGATATATAACTGCAGCTTGGTTACGTTGGCCTGTACGTAACCTTAAGTGTCAGGAAATCTCGTGTCTGCGTCGGAAATTATTCAAGGTCAAAATCCCCAAAATCGGTTTATGTCCAATACAGAGTGATAACGTTATGTTACGTACAACTAATGTGTTTCGAGTGTCGATTTTGTAGTTTGTTATACTGACAGGGTGTCCCACATAACACACGCCAATTACACTGGAGGTAGACCGCCCATAAATGACAAATATCTCTGCACTAAGTAGCAAATTCTTGTTGCCCAAAGCTGGCTTGTAGAATAAATTATTGATGTTTAAATGATGTCTTTTAATCACATATGTTAAATAAATTTAAGGATTTGTTTTAGTTTAATGACTTTGATGTTTTTCAAAACGCAAGATGCCCAAACACATCGTTATTGAAAATGTTTGTGTCTTACATACATACAATCACGCCTGTATCCCGTGAAGGGGTAGGCAGAGCACATGAAACTACTCAAGTTTCAGTGCCACTCCCCGTCACCGCACGGGCAAAAACGGGGGTTGTGTCTTACTCGGTGAAAAAATTGGTTTAACCTAGCTACGTGGCTTAAAGCAATCTCAACACTCAAGTTTCTACATCTTGAACTATGAATATCCTCACGTTTCAATATTGGAATCTTTCGCTTGCTCGTAAATCAATATTAGCACGTGTGGTTAAACAGTAACATTATATATTGTACGTAAATAGGAATTATCACCTTATGAACGCCACATAAAAAAAATTAGAAGTAAGGTTGCAGAAAGGTTGAAGAGTCTTTGCCCTTTTAGCTAAACAAATAGTAAATAAGTACCTGTTTTATCTGTTCAATTTTCGTGTAATTCTTTCCTCTGTTGTTTTTCACCTTTATATCCTCTCACCGCTTTACCACACTTGCCTTGTATAGCCTTCTATTTTTGTAATTTATTATATTTTCTTCATACAACTCGTTTCAAATTAAAGTCAATGCTATTTGTTTTTGCTGTAGAAACTTTCACTGACACATGGTAGTTGATTAGGTTAAGTCTGGACAATTTCATTGTTTTATGTAGTAAACATTGGACATAAATAAATAATATAACAAAACAAAAATAATATAAACTTCATAATTTTAATGATAACTAATAACTATTCATAGGTTTCTACGTGGTACTTACAATACCTACATCTTTGTTTATACGTGTTATAACGTGGATTTGGACCTTATCCTCTACGAATAATAATCAGTAATCACAAATGCTACTTAAAACATGAAAATGGATAGGTATATGTATTTTGATTTTAGCTAATAAGAAATCTGAATATGTTGATTTCAATGGTGTTCTGTGATTTTAATATAATTTTATGAATAAATATAATACATAATTATGTATTTATTTTAGATTTTATCCACGTACCTAATGCCTATTATGACATCACTGTATACCGGATGTGACCTGTAAACCTGTAATAGGAGCAAATAATTTAAACATAGACTATAATAATATCTATACTCCGCAAACAATGATTTTTTTTTATAACTTTAAAAACTTTGAGATTTTTAGACATTCCTTTTTTCACACAAATTAAATATTACTATCAATGTACTATAGGTATGTACTCCCTTAAACAATCTACTACTTTTGAAGTATGCTAGAAATTAAAATACAAGTAATTTATAAAAGGCTGAACTTATTAATATTGATCAGTTGGATGAGTACAAGCTACAGTTCAATTGTTTGCTCCTATTACAGGTCACACCCGGTGGAACGGATTGAATAGATAGATTTCTGTTACAGATGTAGGGGAAATGCCAGTACCTGCCCAGTGTCCAATAACTGGCCACCCTATACTGAAAATATATAAAAATGATATATATATATATCAATTTTGTATAAAATTTCTATTAGTGGTCACGGTATGCTAATATAAATTTCGTTTATCAGTATATAGAGTTCATTTTTAGTACAATATGGCCAATTACTGGAAGGGGTCCATTACTGGCAATTTACCGTTGGTACCCATAATTCAAAATTGACAATAATAACAGGAATACATAAATCCACATTGTTAAACCATTCATAATAAATAAAATTGTGAGTGTGTTTAGTAAAGTCTCCCTCTTTGTCGATTGCTATAAAGTCGAAATTTGCTTGTATCTTTGTATGAATAAACCAACAAAGCGGTTTTATAGCAATCGACAAAGTGGGACGTTTTACTAAACACGATCAGAAATAAACATTGACAATTATTTAATTATATGCAAAATATGAGCCCAGCCACTTAAGTAACATTTCATGTCCAGTTGATCTTTTTCAGACAAATGTTGATTCATTCTTTCTTTGTATGCAATAGTGGTTTTTCTGCGTTTTGGCATAGGCTCCGATGAATAGATGCATTCTATTACGCCTTCCGTATGTTTTTGCTCCTTCTTGAACTCGTTGATTGTGCAAAATAAGTTCCATTTTCGTCGGCCTAAAAGTGTATTCCATCGATTGTGCCATGATTCAAGAGCATTTTGTGACAGTGGCACATTTGATATGTAGCTGTCGAGCACTGACCACATGCTAGGCGGAAATTGGGGTGGCCGTTGTTTTACCGTAATTTTGGAGCTAACGGTTTTTGAAATTTTCGCTGATCCATTAACATAATACTTTCCAAACCATTTTGTAAGTTCTTCGGCTTCTTTGGGGATAATTTCGTGTTTAATTATGTCGAATGCATCAGCAATTTCCGTTGGCTCCAAAAATGCCAGAGCCGCAAAGTGTCTTATTTTATGAGCAAACACTGGGTCCGTGTTATAAAGCCTTACTAGGCCTTCTGACTGAACGTGGCGCCATATGCTTTGATTTAAATGGAAAAAGCAAAGTTTATGTACACATAATGGAAACTTTTTTTTTATTGCGTTCATAGCAGCGCATTCAAAATCAGTGAGAATGATTTCTGGATTCAAATGAATTTTTAATTGATGCAATGCATGTCTTGTTAATATCTCAAGGAAAATTAAATAGCACCTCTCAGTTTTGTGCGACAGTAATCCATAAACTAATGGGACTACTTTACTTGTGCCTTCCGCTGCACCAACTAGTGCATGAATGGAATATATTTGACAGAACGGATGGGGACAGCATTCAAACGTCCCATCCATGAGCCAGTATTTTGCTGCATTTAGAAGTCTGCAATTTTCATTAGTGGCGTAAACTATAACACACTCATCATTTTCTATGAAATGACCGATTAAAAATTGCTCATGGTCAATTTTAGTGTATTCATCGGGAATTGTAACATCCCGTAATTCCTTGGGAATATTAGGCAAATTTTTGTTTCGCACTCGGTGAATCATCATTCTTAAGGCATCTTTGTTAGGTATGTGAGGAGCGCAAGTACGTGGTACTTCTTGAGTGCACCGTTGAACGATTTGTGATGGAGCATCCATGGAACAACTCGCTTTTTCTTTTATATCGCACTTTAATTTAAATTCTACCAGCTTTTCCGGGTCTGGTAAATGTGTATGTTCACGATTCCGTGTAATAACTGTATGCTTATTATCCACAAACTGCGTAATAACAAATACATTGCACCGAACTGCATCTTTTCTTATACACCTCCAGTAAAACTTGGTATCGCGTTTGTTATTTAAATGATAATAATATCCTTCACTAACCAAAATATCCTTGCCACGTTTTGACTTCACAATACTGCACTGTTCACTCATTTTGACAACTTTTTAACCATTAATCTTGTGTAGGACACAGCAAACGTAAGGAAACACTTTTGACAAGTAAATAGTTAAAATAATCCGACGAATAAGTACCTACCCACATTTTTATGCATTTCAATGAAACAAGTTATGACTACCCCCAGAAACATTATATTTATCACTAGAATGATTAGGCCGGCTACATACACTCGGAAATCCGTTTTGGAATTTTATTTGTAACATCCATTTGTAAATCGAACACAGTTAATGCATACAAATTACGTTGTTCAACCGAATATTATTATTATGAATTGTAATTAAATACACATACAAAATCCCGAATTAAAATTTTAAATAAAAATCCAAAAGGAATTTCGCATGTATGTAGCCTCCTTGAGTCGGTAGTGACCCTGCCTGCTGCGCCGCGGTCCCGGGTTCGAATCCCGGTAAGGGCATTTATTTGGGTGATGAGCACAGATATTTGTTCCTGAGTCATGGATGTTTTCTATGTATATAAGTATTTATATATTATATATATCGTTGTCTGAGTACCCACAACACAAGCCTTCTTGAGCTTACCGTGGGCCTCAGTCAATCTGTGTAAGAATGTCCTGTAATATTTATTTATTTATTTTATGGTTCTTATTGGCTAGTTATTTGTGATGTAGTAACTTTGTAATGAATGAAAACTAAACTTATAAAAAAGATTGCAAATTCAACAATTTGCAATTTTATTAGGTAGTTAATTTTTATCATTTAAGGCAACCGTAGTTCTCGTAATTAAGCTTATATTTAGGCAAGAAAACAAAAAAAAAAATACAATCTTATGTGATGCGCACAGATATTTTGTTCCTGAGTCATGGATGTTTTCTATGTAGGTATATATTTATATATTATATATATCGTTGTCTGAGTACCCACAACGCAAGCCTTCTTGAGCTTACCGTGGGACTCAGTCAATCTGTGTAAGACCGTTTTCACATTATCCGATCCGATATCGGATGGAAGGATTTCAATGGAAAAAATCGAAGATGGCGCCTGTAATGTATGGGATATCGGTCCGACATCCGATATCGGATCGGATAATGTGAAAACGCACTAAGAATGTCCTATAATATTTATTTATTTATACATATATACCTCTTATAAAATAACGATGCGATTAAGCAAATAGGTATAGGTAAGTATTTAGCACGGCTGAAAAGTACAGTCGAAGAAAATATAACAATGTCGCTAACCATGGCCGTCTGTGGAGGAACGGGATTGCTGGTCCTCCACCTCTGGCTTAAGTACCTACGTCGTCCAACCAGAACGGAGTCGCGGGAGCTTAGAGTTCAAGGGTGGATGTGGAAACATAAAACGGCGAACTGGATGTGTGACAGACAGTGCAGCGGTGCTGTCGGGGAACGGTTCCGTCGACGACTCATATACTGTTGAAAGGTTCTGTCATCGAAACATTCGCTAGCGAAACAACTGTCGGCGAACGATTCTGTCGGCAGCTCATATGTCGTCGAAAGGTTATGTCGTCGAAACACTCGCTAGCGAAGCGTTCTGTTGGCGAATCGTTCATAGTCCAAAGATTCTGTCGTCGAAACGCTCACTAACGAAACGCCCTGTCGGCGAATCGTTGATAGTCTAAAGGTTCTGTCGCGGAAACACTTACAGGCGAAAAGTTCTATCGGCGGACAGTTCAGTGACGAATCGACTGTCGGCGGATGGTTTCAGATTCTTAATATAAAACGTAAGTTTTACGCGATTGAGTCCCGTTTTAATTTAATAATATGGTCAATTTCGTTGTTCATCTTTATCTTATTCCGTCTCGTTCTTTACTCGTCATAATCTTTTTTCGGCATGTTCGCTGTTAAATCTATGTTTTTCGTGTTTTTTTGTAGTCTTAGGTCGGTAACAACTTAGAATATGACCAAATACGAAATGACGAAAAACGATTGACTCGAAATAAGAAAAAGGCCAACAACTCACTCTGTCAAAGACGATAATGACTGCAGACTAAGTTGATGAATGAAGAATGGCTGACGAAAGCAGATTCGGACAAATTTAGTGAGCGTCAGGACCCCTGGACCACTACAGATATTTGATGTTTAGTACATACTAAAATTTAGTACCTATTTGATACTATTTGGTACCTGAGTACATATATTTGGTACCTCCACTGATATCGAAAAAACGAGCGAATAAAGTGGCCAGTCATTCTGACGTCAGGATGTCTGGACCATTTTTGGTTTACATAGTTCTAGACAACACTACTAATTGATATCTTAGTCAATATTTACTACCTATTTGGTACCTGTCAATATATTTTTTTCAAATTTTTTTGGCGTACCAGAAAAAAGTTATGACGGAAGTTAAAGTTGTGAGCCCGGCCGTGCCGTTGAAGTATATAGCGCCTGTCAAAAGTATAGAGGCGAATCCGCCTGCCCTCCTGCGCGCGTCAACTTAAATAGAAATTTAGTTTTAGGCACTCACACATCATTACTACTGACTATAGTGGCATTAATATAGTCGAAATATAAAAGTAATTAGTGTAATTACACTAGTTTTCCATTTTCCTCCTGAGAGACCTAAACACGTGGCAACAGTTGGGCAAATTCTAGGGGGGAAATAGCATAAACTGTTATAATTAACAGCGTCATGGTAATATTGGTATATAGGATGTATTTTGATGATGTGGACCAGTCTATGGTCCACGAGCTCCGTTATAGGGGTTTATCGTATAAATAAACCACTGCTTTCGGTAACATTTGTTTTTTGCATCGATTAGTGTCAATTATGAATTAAGAATAAATACAAACATCAAATCAATCATCTACTATCAGTACCTACAACCACAATGCCGCCAAATCTGCCATACAGCTCTACAGCTGCTGAACAGTCGCAAAAATGACCGGCTGTCAGGCTCAGGGGTAAACTGATTTACAAATTTCTCCGCCAGGAGATGTCTCTCAGGGACATGACATGACATTAGACGTTATTGAGACTGTAGGAGATTCTCTCAGGAGAAAAATGGAAAACTAGTGTAATTACACTAATTACTTTTATATTTCGACTATATTAATGCCACTAGTCAGTAGAGATGATGTGCGAGACTGCGAGTGCCTAAAAATAAATTCCTATTTAAGTTGACGCGCGCAGGAGGGCAGGCGGATTTGCCTCTATACTTTTGACAGGCGCTATATACTTCAACGGCACGGCCGGGCTCACAACTTTAAATTCCGTCATAACTTTTTTCTGGTACGCCAAAAAAATTTGAAAAAAATATATTGACAGGTACCAAATAGGTAGTAAATATTGACTAAGATATCAATTAGTAGTGTTGTCTAGAACTATGTAAACCAAAAATGGTCCAGACATCCTGACGTCAGAATGTCTGGCCACTTTATTCGCTCGATTTTTCGATATCAGTGGAGGTACCAAATATATGTACTCAGGTACCAAATAGTATCAAATAGGTACTAAATTTTAGTATGTACTAAACATCAAATATCTGTAGTGGTCCAGGCCCCGTAGCCGAATGGCATTTCTCCGACGCCAAACGAAAGCGATACGCCGCTGGCTCTGTCGCGCCAATACGCAAGCGCGATAGAGATAGATATCTACTAGCGCTTCGTTTCGTGAGCGATTGTGCCATTCGGCTAGCCACCCAGGGGTCCTGACGCTCACCAAATTTAGGAACGTGACGAAAAGCGAACGTGTCAACCCAAGAGTATACCGGCTGATGACATAACTGTCACCATGACCCATGACGTCTTAGCGGCAACAAGATGGCGCTCGCCGCTGCGTTTAGTTTTTATCATTGCGCTGCGTTCACTATGTCACAGGTCCGCGTCGTACAGCTGCGTTCGTGACCAACAAAATGGTCCTGACGGAAGACCAGCGCTGACTCTCGGGTTAGCATTTTATGCTGAATCGGGACCATTTCGTGGTAACTTATATGTTTAATTTCTTTTATTTGCTGTTTCTGTTTTCTTACTTGTGTATTTTGTAGTTATCACGAATAAATAATTGATAGATTGAAGAGATATTTATGTCATTTATGGGCGGTCTACCTCCAGTGTCATTGGCTTGTGTTATATGGGACACCCTGTATAAAAACTACAAAATCGACACTCGAAACACATTAGTTGTACGTAACTATAACTTTATCACTCTGTACTGGACATAAACCGATTTCGGGGACTTTGACCTTGAATAATTTCCGACGCGGACACGCGATTTCCTGACACTTACTGTTACGTACAGGCCAACGTAACCAAGCTGTAGTTTATATTAGTTTCGAGCTTATTATTTCTCATATCTAAGTAAAAACGTTTACTTGACTGAGTTTCTAGGACTACGCTAGGAGCGGCACTTTGTCACTTAAATTTACGTATCGCTGAAACTAGTGCAGATCTGCAGATCCCACTCTTAAACTTTTTTGGTGATTTTAGTGCGTAATAAGCTACATTTTAAAGTTAAAAAAAAATAAAAATGCTCAAAGTTCATATTATTTGAAAATTTTATTTCCATTTTTTTTTACTAAGTCGGTGGCAAACAAACATACGGTCCGCCTGATGGAAAGCGGTCACCGTAACCTATGGACGCCTGCAACTCAAAGAGTGTCACATGCGCGTTGCCACCCCATTAGAAACTTGTACACTCCCCTTTGCTGTATTAAGTATAAGTACACAGCAAAAAGGAGTGTACAGTCACGGGCAAAGATATATATGCAAGTAATGTGAAAAAAAACAGGTAATCATAATAAGTTTAAAAGATATATACTCATACAAATAATAATAAATATGGAAACTTCAATGGCCACATAAATATGTATAAGGCAAGTTCAAAAACTTGTATAACATGAAAGTTACATAATGAGTATCCTGCAAATGATGCAATATATTGTATTTATATTTATGTCATTAAATATAGATTCAGTGACTAGTACACAAATATGTATACAAAATATAAACGTGCGAAAATCAACTTTACTGTCTTGTGACACGAAAAAAATTTGAATAATATGTTTTGACAATTCACGAAAAAAGTGCAGACATTGCATACGTCTGTCTCACGTTTTGACCTGTCACTTCGTTGTTGGAATTACGTGTTTAACAGATTTTACAACATTGAAGCTGCCTTAAAGAAGGTCATTATATTAATACATCAATGTAAAAATATAAATACGAAAAAGCTACCAAAAATATGTATACACAACATTATTGCCTTTGCGACTAAGGGTATATTTTGTAACTCGGCCAACGGGCTGGTATACAAGATAATGAAACAAAATAATAAAACAATGAGATTATTTTATTCAAGGAATTCGATGAATCTATGGGTATATTCATAAAGACAATTACAATGATGTGGTGAATGACGGCATTCAATAAAACAGGGACCAGTACATCGCTCACAAAACAAATACATTACTTTTATTTGATCGTCGTCATAACCATCGCCGTCGTCAAAAGTAACATTCTGGCCACAGTCAGTGCATGCCCCTATAAATGTTATGTCTTCATCATCAAGGTTGACCATCATTGGTAATTGTAGGAGCATATCCAGGAAAATGGCATGTAATATAGTAGTAGGTAGAGGAAGCTGGAAAATTTCATTTTTTTTAATTTTTAACATGTTCCACGAAATTGCTTTGTTATCGCTTAGCTTGCTACAATTTTATTAAAACACAATGAAAAGAGACTATCAATTTTTCATCTACTATGCTACCGTTGTGGCTGTAATAATGACGTTAATGACGTTTCGTGGCGTGGCGTAGTGACGTTTGTGGTTGTAATAATGACGTGATCGTCCATAAGTAAAGGGCCCTTATGGCAACTGACCTTTTTACCCACTACGGCACGGAGACGGTATATGCGTTTAGGGACTTTAGGGTGAATTTAGAAATGCAATGAAACACGATCAAATTTCTAAGTTTTTAATAATAAAATGAAACTGTGAAATGTATAAAGAGGCTGATAGTATTATAGATAAACTCAAACTTAAAACATCCTGTTCAACTTAAAATATCTATTTTCATAACATAAAATAATCTAACTCAATAACGAGTATACCCGCCATCAGCGTCTCTGATCGCTTGAAGTCTGTCTCTCATTGAGCCAACCATTTTTGAGCATACTTCCGTACCTCTAAACGAGTCCCAAACATCAAGAACGTGATTCTTTAAGTTTTGTGTCGTTCTCACCATCGAAGGATCCCAGTGTTGGACCATTAAGCCCCACAAATTCTCTATAGGATTAATGTCTGGACTTTTGGGTGGCATCTTTATTAAATGGAGACCGCTTTGGCCCGAAATCCAGCTTTGGAATAGTTCCAGCGTTGTGTACTGAGGAATTATCTTGAACAAATTTTATTTGTCTGCGTCCATAAACTAAATTTGCTGTCGGAACTAATACTTGCTCTAATATATCTTTATAAGTCTGACTGTTTAATCGACCTGTAATTTCAACTAGTTCTGCTGGTCCACTCGCACCCATCCAACCCCAATATCCGACAGAAATACGGCCGCTCCTGCGATTTGGAAGAACATTGCCGTCTTCATATCGGCTATGGTTGACCCGCCATAAAGTGCCCATCTATCTTTCCACAGATACACGGTTTTTCTCTGAAAAATGAAGTATTCATCATAAATATTTTTAGAGAAACTTTTAACTACAAACGATGCATAGAATGAAACCTTATTACTTTTTTATTTTTATAATTTGTTGTTATACCAGCAGTAAAATTAAACATAATGTGAGAATTTCAAGTCTCTAACTATTACGGTTCAAGAGATAGGCCCTACTGACAGACGGACGAACGGACTCTGATGGCTTAGTAGTAGGATCCTAATCGAATCTGTTACAGGAATTCTAAAATACTTTAAACCATGTCTGGTCTGTATTACCGACGTGTAATTCAAATAGCCCGAAAATTGCCCTGGCCAAAAACATGGCGTGAGGCATCTGTAGTATAAGCTATTCTTATATCTGTGCTTAAAACATTACTTACCGAGATGCCTAATTCATCAGCAATGTCGGACACAGAAACGCCTTCTTCACATAAAGCAACAATTTTATGCTTAGTATGGTCATTTATGCGATACATTTTTAAGAGATAATTTCCCAAACTAACTGACAATGTCCGTCAAACCTAAAAATTATATTTTCAAAGCTAAATTGCAGGCATTTGTCAGGTATAGTATTTAAAGGCCAGTTATCAATATAACTCAACATTATCAATAATTGTCTTACCTACGTGAAAGAAAACTCTTTACATAACTGGCTGGCTACTTGGAAATGAAGCATTGCCGTATGTAGTCAATGTCAAAAATAAATATTAACCTGCGGTCACAAAAACCGACTTTATTGCTGAATCTTTAAGGTCTGTGCACATGTTAATGGATAGTGTTGTGTATACATATTAATGAATTTTATTTGATTCTAAATTTATGCGTTGATTGATGAGTACATGATATTGTGCCTGCTGCTTATACATATACTTATTTTGCCAATAACATATACATATTTATACCCTTTTTGATGTTTCCTCATATATGATCTTACAGATGACGTCGTTTTTTGAGATTCTGTGGTGTATATATATCTTTGCCCATGACTGTACAAGTTCCAAGGAGGGTTTGGGTTGCCGTCGACTGAAAGGACAATAGACGGAACAAATTAGTTCCGTAAGTCCTCCCGTCGTCAGCACCCCGCACCCTCGTTGAGCTCTCTCACCGGCAGGAACACAACACTATGAGTAGTTAATTTTCAATTTCTTACACGACACCTTTATCGGCGTTTTAAAAAACCTCTCCTCCGATTTCGTCCATTTTTTAATGCGTCCAAACCGGAAACGGAGCCAAATAAAAATAAAATAAAAAAGTGCCATTTGGCTGCGGTCTTCTGTAAGGCTGAGGTACTTCCCCAGTTGGGATCTGCTCTAGATTCGAGCGAGACGATATCCGCTGTGCTGTGCCGTGTGCCCTGCCACACAAAGCGGAATTGTAGAGCTCCATGATAACCCATACAAATAGTTCCATAAAAATGGATTTCCGTATTAGTTCCAGATGCGAAAACAAAGAGGTGATTTTCTTCCTCTGTGCTCAAATTCAATTCCTTTTCTATTCGTTGTGTTGTGTCACATAACTTCTTTGGGAACCACTGTCCATCAATAAGCCACATTTCTTAACAATTCCATTCCTTCCTATAGCAGATATTTTAGCTGTTTGCAAAAAAGTGGTTCCTTCTCCGTGCACATGTAGGGTATTAACATTAACAGATTTTATTTTACTATCTGAAAGTAATAACTTTGGGCACAAGGCTCTGTTATGATCTTTTATAGCGTTACAGTGGAAGCATTTGACCGGTAGACGACAATCCTTTGCTTTATGTCCCGTTCTAAGACAAACAAAGCAAATTATTGTTAATTTTCTTTTACAATTTCCCATAGACTTATAAGTGGGACAGCAATCATTAAAATGTCCTCCTCCACAGAATACACAAGATATTTTTTTCATTTTCCGTTCAGGTTGATAGTCCATATTTTCCCTTTCAGTATCACAGGGTCTCTTGCGGTTTACAAAGGTTTTAGTAAAGGTGAACATTGTAACTTTAGGTTTTAAGAAATTTTTATTATTGTGATAGAATTTATTTTTCTTAACAGTCTTTAATTTTCTCTCATCTCTGGTATGTAGAACTTCAGTGCTAAATAGCTCTTCCTCAGTCTTGTTAAATTCCTTATGTCCCTTTACTTCTTCTCTTGCGGTAATGACAATGTCCAGTTGTTTTCTAAGTTCCTGTATGGATTTAAACTCTAAGATGCCTTTAAATCTCGTCTCAAGTACTACAGCATTCTTCGAACTTGATGGCACCTTTTATTTTATATAAGGTGGCATAATGCACATCTACTATCTGTTCGGGTTTTCCATACCTATTCTACCAGTCGGACTCCATTCTTGGGGTGTTTTAATTTCTTGTCCTTTGTTTACGAGTTTTAAATTTGGTGATAACCTGGTTAACGTTTTCATTATCTAAAAAACTCTTTCTTGTCTTTTTCTTCTGTGTATGTTTTAGTCCAGCTATTAAACATCGTCACCCAAGGTCGAGGTGTATTACAGTGATGGAGTAATAGGAGTAACTCTAAGTGTATTTAACATCTATACATTTTTTTCATCAAGTGTTTGGATTCTTGAATATAGAGTTCTACTAATTCGTTGGAGCTCAGAAAATGTGGACTTGATAATCTGTGTTCAATGTTCCATTCCTTTCTAAGTAAATTGCGTAAACTCTTGGCAGTCATATATTGTTTACCGCCATCAGTCAACAGTGTGTACTGTGTGTACGGTTGTTCGGTATTCCAAATGTTGCAAACCAAGATTTCAGATTGTCAATTACGTACAATCCTCTAAGACTTTTCAGTTCTTTAAAGTGAAATGGCTCTAAAAAGCCGTCTGCTATTAATATAGTCTTTGTCTTTCAGATGCACAAATCCCTTGCCACAAGAACGAGACTCCAACGCCTGTTATACCTGGCTAAAACACGTTGTCTCGAGCCAGTCGTATTGTGCTTTGAATACCTTTGTGAACCATGTGGCATTGTTTCATTAGTATTACTAGTAGTAATTGATTTGGGGACTAGTACTTTCGTTTTTGAAAATGATGTCATATGCACAGCAATTCTTTAGAGCACCAGTGTTTTTAAAGGGGTGTAGCAGGATAAGCCTTCTAAAATGGTCCCTGTGTGACTGAACAAGTTTGGCATGTAAGAGTGGCCACAGGTTTATGAGAAATAAAGTTATTATCTATCATCAACATACGGCATAAGTCTTGTTGTAAAAGCACTTGAAAAAGACTGATTCTCTTCTGGCTCTGAGTCGTCTGGCGTTGAAAGAAAACGAAACTGTGACATTGCAGTGACAGGTTGCCAGCCTCTCGCCTACGCCACAATTTAACCCATATCCCATAGTCGTCTTCTACGACACCCACGGGAAGAAAGGGGGTGGTGAAATTCTTTACCCTTCACCACACAGGCAAATAAAAATAATAACAATTATGTACCTATATAATGTAATTTTATGTCGTTGTATTTGAAATAGTGTTAAAAGTGAAACTTAAAACCCGTTAATCAGTGCCGGGATGTCTAAATAACTGCCCGCTGCTCACTACTTATACCTATCACAAAACTCCAGAAAAAGAAAACAGACCCACGTAAGTTTCCGTAGTCTCTTAAAATTTCATTACTTCATAAAAAAATAAATTTAATAATACAACCATACTTCAAGAAAATCATTGAACACTATTGACGTAATCTGGGAAAAGAGACCTTATTGTCGATGGCACTTACGGCGTTATAAACGATGTTCGTATACAAATACGCCGCCACAGGACGTAAGAGCCATCGACAATAAAAGGCCTCTTTTCCCAGATAAAATCACAATATTATTAATACAAACATTGCGTATTATCTAAATTTGCTTGATGTAAAAGGGTATAACTAAGTATAAATCCATCAATATACTGGTATTAATTGTCAAGTAATACTTTGGTGAAAAGGGATATAACTCACGCGAATCGATCGTCGTCCTTTGCACTCCGTAAGCCACGTGCGCACGTCCGTCACTCATCGTTACTCACAGGCGACTACTCATATCGTATGTATCGTTTTACACGTAAACATTTGTAATTCAAATTGATTTAAGTCGACTTGTACCCGAAACATTGAAATTTTATTCGTGAATATGGGTTTACATCTACTTGTATTTCAAAAAATGTTTTCATTGTTCGTGTAAAGTGATTTAAGTAGACGTTTATCCTTACGTACAGAGCAACCCTGAAAAAATGAAAATGAAAATGAAATATTTATTTTTCAAGTAGGCATATTACAATGCGCATATGAACGTCAAATAAAGCTACGCCGGCTCTAACCCTACGCCTCAGCCTCGAGAAGATTTCAGTCCCCCCTCAGTTGGGAGGGGGCAGTGGCGTAGCGTGCCTTGTCGGGGCCCCGTATAAAAATTTTCTTGGAGGCCCTTATATGGAGGTAAAGATTTTTCACAAAAGAAAAAGATATTGTGAATAGAAATATTTATTTATCACATAATTTACCCATTTTACAAATAAAAATCGAATTTTAAATATTCACTCTCCTTGCCTTTTTTTCGGCAAACTGATTTATTAAATCATTTATGGCTGATGATGATTTTAGTTTTTCTAAAGTTTCTGCCTCTATGGACAATAGTGAGATGTCTGACAGCCGTTCTTGTCCCATCGAAGTTCTTAAGTAATTTTTTATTAGTTTTAATTTTGAAAAACTTCTTTCTGCCGTTGCGGTTGTAACTGGAAGGGTCAAGAATAAAAAGCATGCTGTGATTACCTCGGGAAAACTGCATGCAAGACTATTGAATTTTACTAGAATAAGACTATTTATTTTTTAGTTTTAGAAGAAGTTCTTTTAAAGTTGCATCATAGTTAGATAGCAGACGTGAAATTGCCATAAAATTGCCAGAATCAGAATCATGCCCCCTCAAAGGTAGATTACAAGATACTAAAGTAATTATAACATTAATTATACGATTCAGTACATCTCTCCAGAATGTAATTTTACTATCGATTTCACTTTTCAATAGAGTATCGATGGTATTTCCTTGCAACCAATTATTATAAGAGAGTGAGGCACTAATATGCTGCTGTGACTTTTCATGGTCAAGAATAGTTTGTGTGAAATTACTTCTAACCGAAACACCGTTAACCCAAGCAGAGGAGTACGATTTGTTTTGACGATCTGCTAATAACCAACAGTAGTGACAGTACGGTTTGTTTAAAACGTTAGAATAACATAACCATGGTCTTATAATTTTTATGCCTGCCTGATTGAAATATGAATAATAATAAGCCGAAAAAGGTCGGTTATTTTCTAAAACTTTTGGAAATGGTCCTTGTGGTTTAAATGGACCCAATTTAAAAATTATTTTTCGTTCGCATTCAGTTAAATTGTCACCAAAATTTCCTCTATCTGATGAAATTATATTACAATCTGCAGATATATCAGAATCGTTGACTTGGGGTTCCTCGATTTCTGGATGGACATCCGATAAAGTATGTGCTTGGCTTTCTTCTATTTCCGGATGGATATGTGACGAAGAACATGCTTCAGAAGAATCTAAAAATAAACGAGTAATTGTTAAAAAATAAATACGAATGCTTTGATACTAAACTAAAAAGAGTTATATATAAATAAATAACGTTACTAAAGGTAGGGTCACATTTAGAGAGTGTTCAGTTCAGACGCACACAGACTTTACGCGGATTGTGCTCGTACCTATTAGTAGATACAAAATCACCTGCAGCCCGTCCGTTCCTATACACCTGCGTGCTATTTAAACGCAGCGCGTAGTGTAGTGGCCATGGCCATACAAAACGAGAACCCTAAAGCGAGTCTGCACATCTGAAGTTCTCAACACGCAATTAACGATACGATACGGACTGATAGACAAACAACAAAACAAATCGATCCTATAGATAAGTTAGAATTTTGTTTTTTTTTAATCAAGGAACGGAACCCTAAAAACGGTATAATTGTGAAAATCGAGGGGGGAGACAACTTTTTGTGACAGACAGATGGACAGACCGAAATTAAAAAATTTCCTTGTTTATCACTACGGGCCCCTAATAAATGGGTTGGGTAGTACTTACCTTTCCAATCTAAATCACTCACAGTATCTTGTCTCTGAAAAAATGAAGAAATTTTGGGCACTTTTTTTATAACCTCGTCCCTTTTCTGTTTAATTTTTCTTTTCTCAGCGCCGCTGGGATAATCTCTTTTCCTTTCACTCATTTCTTTTACAAATCGCTACTAATACTGCTAAACCAGAAGAACAATATTGTTTGTACTGAATTACAATGTAATGCACATTTATATGAAGCGCGTAAATAAACAGTGCACTGCACTTCGTGGTTTAACATCCAATGCAAAGTACAACCACGTACACGTACCTACATCGCGATATCGACGAAGGATTCTCGGGGATTCCCCGCTGACGCTGAGTTGAAGATGAAGTAAGTAAAACGGGGAAGTCCCGCAGCCCGCCATAACGATGTAGAGTGTTGCCAACTTTTGAACGCACGCTTAAGGCGGGAATAAAAGGAATTGCTTTATAGAATTTTGTCATTTGTAAAATAAAATAAATTAGAAAGTTTTTATTCTTTTTCCTTACACACTTTGGGGGCCCCCGTGGCCCGGGGGCCCCGTATAATTGATACGGCAAATACGGCGGTAGCTACGCCCCTGGGAGGGGGGTATCCACTATGGGACCGGCAAGAAACTCGGCGGGCAACTTCTTTTCAAAACATTACATCTTATAACTAACATGCATTAAATAACAAGATACAATTTAACATGCAAAAGTATTCATCAAAGAATATGAACAGACTAGGTACTCTATGGAAATTAATTTCAATAAATTATATTATTGCTTAATAATACGTCGTTCTTCTTCAGAGAAAACATATCAAATTGTCACAGAAGAAAAAGATAATATGAATCTCAATATCATTAAATATGTAATTTACCTACACAACATAAAATATAAAATATTTGATAAGATATGAATATCTGAAAGAGATATGAGGAGTTATAGCGTTACACACAACAAAAATACAAACGCGTGTAACTTATCTTTACTAATAACTATTGTAACCTTATAACGATGTAGGTACTTATTTTGTTAGTGAGAATTTATTTCAACTTATACCTAACACTGCATGGTCATTTGTGTTAGTTATACCATATTACACGACCGTATTAACTCTGTCAATTTATGTAATAGCTTTGATCCTTTTACACCAACAGATGCCATTTTTTATTTTAAACTTTTTGATATACTTAACTCAATTTGGTCAAATTTCGACTTATACCCCTTTTCACTAGGGTGCCAGATTTCTTCTTCCATTTCCTGTGCATTGGTATTTTTTGTGTCCTGTCCTGATTTTCCACAAGCGAAACAATAAAAAGCTGTTGATTGAACCTGATTTGATGGATATTTATTACATATACTTTTTCTGTTTTCTTAATTTATACTACGGATGCAAAATATGTCTTCGGCACGGTCAGAAATATCCCAGGTAGCATTTATACGTCTTTATGACGTCCGTTTACGGTACTGCTCGACGTAAGAGACGTCATTTCTTGACGTCGGGGGGTCCCAGCAGATGACGTCAATTTGTCACAGCCTCAAGACGTCAGTTTACAGACCTAAGAGAGACGTCATATACCGAGTTCATGGGGACGTCACTGGGACGTACATATTAGGGCAGCCAAGACGTTGGAGTGACGTCATATACTGACTTCATAGGGACGTTACTGAGCCGTACATATTAGGGCAGCCACTGACGTTGGAGTGACGTCATATACTAAGTTCATGAGGACGTTACACGGACGTACATATTAAGGCAGCCAAGACGTTGGAGTGACGTCATATACTGACTTCATAGGGACGTTACTGGGCCGTACATATTAGGGCAGCCACTGACGTTGGAGAGACGTCATATACGCCCCAGCTGACCATGCGTAAGCCGAGCGCCGCTAAGTCACCAAGCCACGCTAAGCCTCGCCGCAGCTAGTATACCAGCAGCACCGACAACAAGGCGGCCGACGACAAGTGATTATGCGTGCCGAGCCAGTCCACCGCAGCATCGTCGACCCACGTCCCGCAGCGCAGCACCGCGCACCGTACCCGCTCCAGCCATGGACCACACGGTATAATATAATCTGTATTATTACGTCACCAGCGTACAATTTACACTAACAATGTTTCTTTTTTTTCCTTATTAAGTTTTCTATATACTTTTTTAATAAGTTCTTATACTTATTTAAATAAAAGTTTAATTTTTAACTGCAAAAAAAAAAACTATATTAATATATTATTATAATCTTAATATAATAATATTGTAAATAACCTGTAAAAATAAAATAAAAAAGTACATTACTTTATTATAAAAACATGGTGAAAAATAACTGAAAATGTGAAAATAATATCTGGATTGTTACATAACCATCACCTACCTTTTGAAAGGGGTATGTCTATGGCTCCAATTTCAGTTATTTTATCTCCTTTGTGGGTTTGAGAATTATTTCACATTTTGTGCTCTGAACATCCTACAATATGTAAACAATAAATCGCAAAGAATGAAGTTGCGAAATATAATTGATGATCAAACGAACTTACCAAGTGAAGTTCGATCACAATTATGTGAGCAACTTCATTCGACGCGATTTATAACAACCCACCCTCAATATTAAAAAGATTGTTGACTGACGTCACCCTACCCTACTTTCTACTTCAAAATGGTAAAATAATTCTTCAATATTTATGCTGTAAACAAAATGATTGGAAAATGGCGGTTAGTGGACCTGCCATGACACCGAGGGAGTGGGAGCAAGTTTTTTTTTTTTTAGTGTTGCCAGTATAAAAGAAAAATAAACCTTTAAAAAACCGTGCAAGGCTGATGCGTGGGGGTGGGGGGGTGATGTGGGGGGGGGGGGCAGGAAGTAGGGTCAGATTGGGCCACCTGCGGCGTTTTTTGAAGTGATTCCTGGAGTACTCCAAGACGAATGCCCGCCTTATCTCCTCTCCTACCTCTTCTAGTCCGGGCTTCAACACCGAGCCCTTATCGATCCACGCTGCCACGCTGGAGTCCATGTCCACTTCCGGGTGCCCAAAACACTTTGTCATGCCTGTCAACTCCAAGGCTAGGTGGACATCAATGCTGGTGACGGGGGGTCGTGTTGCAAGTTGAATGGTAAGAGAGTTGGGATACTTGGCCACCAGCTCTCCAAGGGAGTTCAGGAACCCTGGGCTCCCCTCCATGTACTTCAGAATGGTTCCTATCACCAGGGGCTGCCAGCCCTTGAGGATGTCGTACACGCCGTCTTTGTATACACCTATATCATACAATACCGAGTATATCACGCCGGATATCTCTTCAACGAGGTTGTGCCCTGGATACTTTTGCTGGTTATGAAGCCCATACATGAGAAGAGAGAACCATGCATTTACACAGTCACGCACAGCGAGTAGATGGCTGTGAGTGATGAGGAAGGCGAAGTGCGACGATGTCCATATCACATGTAGATTTCCATAGCACGCCCCTTTGCAACCGAAGAACTTATATGACTGAGTATAGTTCTTGTTGAACGTTATCTTGCTGATTAGGCTAGAGAACATGGCCTTAAGTGTGTATACTCTCCGGAACAGTGTGGGAAGGTTGGTCGGTATACCAGGTTCCTCAAGAGAGGCATAGTCGCGGAGCCCTAGGGTTGTCGCCTGATTCGCCACCTTCATGTGGAATGCCAGGCGTCGCGACAAAGAGGGCACATCCGGGAAGTCAGTGATGTGGAGCAGCGCCCAGTGGATGAATTGGTCGGATGGCAGCAATGTCACCCCTCGGGTGTCCCTCTTCAAAATCCTGTGCTCTCTCTTTAGGCCTGCTGG
This sequence comes from Leguminivora glycinivorella, assembly GCF_023078275.1. Lineage (NCBI taxonomy): Eukaryota > Metazoa > Arthropoda > Insecta > Lepidoptera > Tortricidae > Leguminivora > Leguminivora glycinivorella. Next base: position 12,113,563 of record NC_062988.1, read on the forward strand.
ATTGTCCCAGTGCTGGAAAAGGTATAGAATCTCTCCGTTGGTAAGTGCAGACGCCAGATGTCTATCCCGTCTGAAAATAGGTTGAGAGGGGGCGCGATCGTATGTGGGGGAGGGGTCTTCTTCCTCCATGGCTTGGGGTGGTTATTTCCCTTTGAGTTATTTCAATTTAATGTCATGAAAAAATCGTTTCTTGGCATAACAATGTTCAGATTTTTTTTTCTAACTTCAAATTGATTTAATATAATGCCATCCAGATTAAATTACCTACTTAGTGTTTTGTAAACTAAGACAGACAGGATTTTCAAGAACGCTTAGCCTGATCCACTTTAAGTTTCTGAAATCTTCTTGTATATGGATATTTTTGAATTAGGTATTTGTTTATGAAAGGAAAAAATGAAGGTAATTGATTAAAAATAGGTATGTCTATCGCACCATCGGTAGCCCGAGAGGCTTTGGGCGATACATAGCCAGGGTACGCCAGGATACAAGCAGGTACGATATCCTTGACGGCTGACCATGATTCGATCGAGAATCAATCGTGGAGACCTATGGACACACACAAATAGTATTGTGTGATGCGTTTAAAAGCAATGCCTGAATGTATGAAATATACTAGAGTATAATTGTAATCGCCAGTGTGAGCGATAATTTTTTTTTTCTTGTATCCTGAGCAAATAAATATGTATTGAGCTGAGTAATAGCCATAAATGAAAATGCGTTGTGTACCCTTACCGTTTGTGATGCATTTAGTCTGCACACAAAAATACGGTTAAAATTGTTTTTATCCCTTTCAAATAAATACAAAAGTCAACATGACAGGCAATAAAGACAACAGATCTAATAGAAGATTGTAAAGTGTTTATGAATAATGTCATTAGTAAAATTGAAACATAATTATTATGATCGGATGACACCATCCAAGTAAGGAATTGCTAAAAAAAAAACAATCTCCAATTGCACAAGATAGCATCTAGATTATTTAGCAATAAGAACAATTTATATCCTTTACCACATAAGGACCAACTAATGTATCCCAGTAGAAATAAGTAAAAAAAAAAGTAAAAAGCCAAAGCCAGTTGTCATGTATAATCCAACTATTTTAGACTCAAAAAAAAGGGGAAAGCTGTAGTGTAGTGTGATAACCCTGATGATATATATAACTCATCTCATACAGAGTGACAACCCTATGCTCATGCAGCTGTGTGTTATGGATCATAGAGTTTTACGATGTAATTATAAGTAATCATAAAGTTTATGGTATAATTAAAGTAATTATTATGGGTCATAAAATATACAATAAATGTAATGTTAAAACAGATGGGAATGACTATTGACCGTGACCAGGATAGTATATAAGCACGATTTTTATTGAATAAAAAAAGAGTATTGACTTGACTTTTGAGTTATCATTACACCCGAAGCACCCCACACTTTAAGCTAGATAAAGAATTAAAGATACGTGTCAAAAGCATTCATTGAGGAGGGTCGGCCGCGAACATTTTTTGACACATTTGTCGCACTTTTGAATTCGCACGTAAGTGTGACAGAGGAGCAACACATCAAACGTTGTTGCAACAGGACACAAATCCTCTGTAAACAAATCGCCTTGATGCATCTATATCATAGATATAACTTTTCAAAAAATTGGTTAATGCATACGAACTAACGTACCTATACCGTAGCTACTCTATTTTTACTGTGCGTGTGCGTTAGTGTGTTGAACTCTATCTAGCTCAAAACTTTGCCGTACATAACATTCCCTATACTTAGTACCGAAATTGGGAAATCACTCCTTAACTATCAAAATCAAGAAAAATACTTTTCTAATCCGTAAATTAAGTATTCCTATTCCGCGGATAATCTTTTTGATTTTGATTATCATGGATTTCCGCAAAGTAATGTGTGATTCCATAGATTATTTCTTAATGTGATTTTTGATAATCTATGTCGGACAATTCAGCTTTTTTGGCTAATTGTTCAATGATTTGGCGGATTTATTTTAGTAGTCAATTAGCGCCTCTAGCGCCACGAAATACAAAAATACCACTAAATTGTACCACAGATATTGATTACAATGTGTTTCTAAAAAAAAACATCTCATGTTCTAATTTCAAAAGTCAATGATGAAACTATAATCGAGAAATGCTTCTTAATGCTTGTTATTTAATAAAGTGATATTATAGCACAACTGCACCATTAACACTGACTATAAAATGTAACACAGCATGAATGAGCCACAGCAGCTTCCTAGTATCACAGCCATACCACAGAATATATAATAGTACAAGTACAGAAGGCCCACTGCTTTGATGTTCACGACATGCCGCCTTTTTAAATGCCTACAAAATTCTCAAAGAAACGAGCCGCACGTGCGCGGCGCCCGGTGATAGAGTTGCCTACGGATTAAAACGATTTAATACTCAGATAAAATGTTATACTATTATATTCAAGTCTTGGGTAGTTTCTAGGTATATACATATATATAGTATTTATATATTTTTGTTTGTTCCAACATCACAAGCTTTATTGAATCTTTTCGGGGGACTTAATCAATAGTAGATCTGTGTAAACAAGTCCTATGGTATTTATTTGATTCATGATATCTATTTCACTAAGCATTATTAGCCATTCCACACGCGGACGTCGCATATGAACTTTAAAAAAACTCGCGACGTAACGTAACATTAGAAAGTGCGAACGTGCGTTCCGTGAGAACACGCGCCACCCCTGATTAGGCCGCGAACTCGCGGCCGCCAGCATACAGAATCACCTAAGTAGAGATCTGGCGCTCTTTCCCGTTTGCTTTTATACTGCGTACTTTTTACAAATAGTTTCTTATGCTCACTCAATCCTCACACTTTGGAAAAGCCGAATTTTGATGAAAAACATAAGATTTAGACCGCTATTATATGTGTATAGTTTAGTAAAAGTGAAATGGGAATTTGTAAAATACAAAACGAACCACTAACGTGTCAGGTTTTTTTATAATAAATTTTTGTAAGTGCTCACTCAGTCCACACGTTTTGAGAAAGTTAAAAATGTAAATATCTTACTATTTGTAGCACCTAAGACACTCGAAAGTACTTCAACATTTAGTAAAATTTTTACTAAATATCCACCATCTAATATTTTATATTCGTTGTCTGGTTTTAAAGATATTCAGACATAATTTTTCTCATACAAATGTATCAAGTAGGGTGACCACACTATGTCGGCTCCTGATTTTCCCCACCTTCCCATTGTCATATTGAGATTGGGGAGTTTCGTTCAATTTTGATAATAGTTTATGTATAGCCACACGCTAAGGCCGAGTACCTGGATTACTAAATGGACTGAAATGATATGGAATCAAATGGTACTTAGGCGTTGCATGTGCCTGCACAGACTGCATAAAATAAGGTGGGAGGCGATAGCAAGGGATCCTATTGGCCTAAGTCCCTACTTCCCTAGCCCTAACTTATTCTATGACAAGGATGTCTGTACCGGGAGACCTATCAGTAACAGACGGATTCCCTACGGGGGGGATCAAGGTGGTTGGATGGATACTTGCTGCCGATCGCCCAGGCTCAGACGACCGATTAAGGCTAAAGGAGTCTTATGCCACAGCAAGGGTACCTGTAGAAAGGTGGTGGATGGGAGTCTCTACTCTCAGGGTGTCGCCCTGAGCAAGCAGAGGTTTTAGGTATGGAGGTAGTGAAACACCAACGGACAATTGGTATCTGATTTATTTACAAATTATATTTCCTTATATACACAATATTACCTATAGCACACATATGTAAATCTTATTTGTATTCCATCCGTGTAAAGTGCAACTACTACACTATGTTTGTGCTGGCTTATGCCCTAGATTGATTTGCGCGGATCAGCGCGATGCGCTGACGAAATCTGTTGTCTAAACATCCTGGCGACTCTCGACGGCAGCGGGAATGATGGGAAGCTGCTTTACAGCGGCTGTATCGGACGTAACTCTATTCCTTCAAACTGGCTGCTGTTGTTCGTTGGGTTTGTTTTGTGGCGCTTGGGTTTCGGTGGAGCCGACCTGGCGGGGGCGGCGGGCGGTGGAGCAGACTGCGGACTGGTTGTGCAGGAACGGATGTGTACCAGAACCTGTGGACCATAACAAATCATTCTGGCAGGCTCTCCTTTTAAATATTGCATTTTCTCTGTGTTTGATAATGTAGCGTCTTTGTGGATAAGATTTTTAAATAAATCGTGGAATGAGTACCAGGACTCGTACTCCCCCGTGAATATCGGGATGGTGATTTTTGGCAAGTTAGCCCGTTTTCTGGGTTCGGTGGAACTACGTGAAATGGCGGTCTCGGCTGACTCGTTAATTCTAGCTTGTAATTGGTATGACGTGTCTTCAACATCTTTTTGACATCCTTCAACACCCTCTTTCGTAAAGTATTCGTCACTAAATGAACTTTCTTCTACTCATAATCCCAAATGCTCCTCTTCTACAGTTTCCCACTGTTTCTGGATGGCTTGGAGAGTTGTTTGCAGGAACCAGATCGGCTTGTTCTCAGTAATGGCTTGCCTGGCTGCGGCTAACTTCTTGACGAGTTGAGATATGCGCCACTTCTGTATCCCTAATTTTGGCGAAACTTCCTGGCAGTCTACAAACTTGGACCCTGTAGACCCACCTTGGCTATCTTTCATCAACGCTTCTTCACACTTGTCTAAGTAGGCTGTGGCTTCTTCATAAATGGTTTGGAGACTACCGTAGTAGCTGGTCATGTAGGTGTGGGTGGCTAACCGCTCTTCCGGTTCAAGTTGTGCGTGGTTTTCCTCAATTTGCGCTTTAATTCCGTTAAGCACCGTCCTCTTGTCCATGATGTACTTATGCGTTTTCCTGCTTGCCGAATCCTTTTTCATATTCGTCAACACGGTCTTAAGTCCTCCTCCTAACTCTTCTTGACTCTTCAGAAGTTCGTTGAGCCTAACAGCGTCCATGTTGTAAGTTTGTCAGTCAAACCCTACCAATTTATTTTGTACCTAACCGTGGGAGGACAATATTAACAAGATCGCGGTGTATAACGTACCTAGTGGTGGAGGGTAAATTTAATAGTCGATATTACTGACTGGTTGGTTGTCAATATTACCGACTCAACAGACACCCCTTAAGTTACCATGCACTCATAGCAGTGGCGTAGCGTGGGTGGGGCGGAGGGGGCGGCCCGCCCCGGGCGGCAGCCCGCGGGGGCGGCAAAATGTCGCCGGTGAAGCGAGTTGAGACCACTACATACGAACGACAACATCGCATCATGCCGCGCGGCGCTGCCGGGCGCGTGCGAGTCGAGTTGACTTGAGATCTTTTGTTTCACGCGTCGGCCCGTGTCCATTCGATGCCTCTCTTTCTTTCGCACTCATTGAACATTGTACTGAACTTTGTTTGTTTTAGTGCATTGTGAAGTACCGTCACGCAATCACGCATTACTCGTATGTTTGTTTCGCGAGAGTTTTGGATACGGAACGAAAGCCATTTATATTGTGTTTCGATCTTTTAAATACTGTTAAAGCTTTTAAAACTAAACATTTAGAACTTTACCTACCCAATCTTTGAACTAGTTTTTGAAAATGAAAAGAGTCAAAGAAAGCGGTGCGGAATTCCGCAAAAAAAAGGCTAAGAAAGATGCAGATGCGAAGAAGTCTCAAGGTGCATTACTGAAGTATTTCAGTTCCAGTTCTGGTTCGAAAGCCACATTAACGTCTTCGATGACATCCTGCAGCAGCGAAAGTGATTCCAGTGTAAGTATATGATTCCTCCATTTAGAATCGTGCGTGGCCTAGAATTACTCCAGTTATTTTAGACATAACATGTATGGGTTACTCGCAATTAATTGCAAGGTTGTAAGGTTCTATATCATTATCACTAACTGACTCCGAAAAAGTAAAAAAATCAAAATGTGTATGTATGTATGTGTGTCTGTTTTTAATTGTCAGCCTAAGCCGCTGAACCAAATTTGGATGAAATTTTACATAAGGGGATTTTTCGTAAATATCTATGAATATTTTTTGGATAACTTGATTATTTATTGGTACCTGTCATACAAATAAAACATAGTTTTTCATTTAGCTCAAAAATGGCGCGAACGATTTTATCAAATTTCTCGTAATTTTATCTTTTAATAACATCTATATTATGACATACTCAGTCAGTTTTTACCGGAAAACTGTAAAAAAGGTAGCTGCCTACAAAATCAATTTTGTTTGTAAATTTTCCTTTAAGTCCGGCAAACCGTGCTGTTACCAAATTCACTTTTGTTTTTGATAGATAAAATAGTTATTTGAAATTCGAAAGTGTCCTCCGGCCAATATTCATGAAAATACATTTATTTTACAGGCACAAGAAAAAGACGTGCCTGCCGTCGCAGTTGGAAAAAGTTCTGGTTCCACCAAAGAGCAGGGTCAACACGCAGTCGAATCACCAGAAGTACCTCAAGCATCTAGTCATAAGCCTGCAGAAAAAGTGAATGTTGCCAAAGAAGACATAATTGAAATCGTGCCTTCTGCTCCTGCCGAAGTCAAAGATGTGAATCTCGACGATGTAGGTTGCTGGCCTTCTCCTATGACCGACGAAGTCAGAACGCTTCTAGTACGTCGCGGATCTGACTCAGTACAGTACATCGATTCTAAATTTGCTGATGTTGTTCGCCCAGGGTCTTCAACTAAAGGCGGTACCCGAAAACTAACCAAAGAGTGGTTCTACAAACCATTATCTAACGGCGAAAAGGTTCTCCGAACATGGATGGTGTACTCGCCTTTGAAGCAATCCTTGTATTGTTTTTCTTGCAAGCTGTTCGGCAATTCCGGCTCGAACTTCGCATCTGAAGAAGGATTTAACAAATGGTGGAAGCTAAATCCAAGAATCGGAGACCATGAAAATAGCCTGGGCCATGAACAGAGCTTCTTGAAATGGAAGGAGTTGGAAGTTCGCCTAAACTGTAAAGCAACCATTGATCAGAAACAACAAGAAGTTTTCGAAAGTGAGGAGAAAAAGTGGAGAGATGTACTGTACAGGTTGCTGAATATTATCCAGTTCTTAGCCAAACAGAATCTGGCCTTCAGAGGACATCGAGAAGACATTCGAGGAGATGATAGTGGCAATCGGGCGGGAACTTTTTTTGGAGTTAGTGCACCTCTCTAGCTAAATACGACCCTCTTTTAATGGAACACCTGACAAAGATAAAGCTGGGAGCTAGGGTTTCAGTTTCGTATCTATCTCCAGAAACCCAGAATGAATTTATTAACTTACTGGGACAGCAAGTTCGATCCACCATTATCCGTCGTATACAACAAGCTAAATATTATTGCGTAATCTTCGACAGTACACCAGACATCTCCCACAATGACCAAATGAGCCAAGTTCTGCGATACGTGCATATCGAAGGAGAAAAAGTCGCCGTGGTAGAATCTTTCATTGATTTCTTCGAACCAAAAGGAAAAAATGCAGAAGATCTCAGCAACGATATAATCGCGAAGATAACATCAGACGGACTGGACATACAGAATTTGAGAGGACAGGCTTATGACAATGCTGCCACCATGTCAGGGATCCACAATGGAGTTCAAGCCCGGATTAAAGCACTGAATCCGAAAGCTATATTCGTTGCATGCACAAACCACTCACTAAACTTGGCTGGGGTACACGCTGCTTCTGAATCAGTGGATTCCGTGACGTTTTTGGAACTCTGGAGAAGCTATTTGCCTTCTTTTCTGCATCAACTGCTCGATGGAACGCTTTGGTTGCCGTCACAGGTCAAGCAGTGAAACGAGTCACTAAAACGCGCTGGAGCGCTAGACATGTAGCTGTCAAGATGCTTAAAAATAAGTTTGAGGTAGTTCTTGAGGTACTGGAACAATTAACAGATTCATCTCAAACTTTCGAAACAAGATCGGGAGCCAGTCTTCTCCTGACAGCCATGCAGTCATTTAACTTCCTAACTTTTCTTGGCTTTTGGGCTGCAATGCTACCTGAAGTAGATGACGCACAGATTTACCTGCAACAAAGAGGACTTAGTGTGGATAGGTGTGCTCAGAAGCTCTGCGCTTTGAAAACCCTTTTAATGGAAAGTAGAAACCGTTTCGTGCAAGAAGCAATTGACTTTGCTAAGACTGTCTGCGAAAAACTCGGAATCGAACTCAAAACGAGAAGAATTCGCAGGAAAAAACGCATGCATGGCGATGAATCTTCTGAAGATGCAGCTTTGTCTCACGAGCAGGAAATCCGACGAGAGGTGTTCGCATCATTCGACAAGATCATTCAAGAAATGACGACTCGATTCCAGCAACTTCAAGAAATATCGGACAAGTTCGGATTTTTGATGCCAGCAAAACTTTTGGACAGCGAGTTCGAGTGTGATCTTTCCCATGTATTAGAAGACATCGACAGGGACGAGTTTCAGATGGAGCGGAAGCGACTCCAGCAGTTTGTTGCCTGTTCTGAATCAGACGAAAATATAAGTGGTAAAGGACCACTGGAGCTCCTCCAGTTCATTCAAAAACTAAATCTCGGAATTTCGGTTCCAAATATAGTCGTCTTGATTCGTATATATTTGACTTTAGCGATTAGTGTTGCAAGTTGTGAGAGAAGTTTCTCGAAGTTGAAGCTAATAAAAAATTACCTCAGATCTACTATGAGCACCGCTAGACTATCAAATTTGGCTATATTGTCGATTGAACAAGAATTGGCTGCTAATATTGATTTTGACAAAGTTATTTCTGACTTCGCTGCTCATAAGGCCCGTAGAATCCGCTTGTAAAACCGCTCATACTATTTTACCTTGAATAAAAGATACCTCATTGCCTGTGAAATTTAATTTTAATTAAGCACCTATAGAATGGGGGCGGCAAAACGGGTCTCCCGCCCCAGGCGCCGAGATGGCACGCTACGCCACTGACTCATAGCAATGTTATCCTTAAGAGAGATCCGGTTCGAAGGACCATATGTATAGCCACACGCTAAGGCCGAGTACCTGGATTACTAAATGGACTGAAATGATATGGAATCAAATGGTACTTAGGCGTTGCATGTGCCTGCACACAGCGCCGGCCCGTGCACTCAATCAGGGTAGAGCGAGTTTGAGTTTCGGCGCCCTTGTAAAAAAGTTTTACGAAGTAGAAAAAAAATCACGAGCGTAGCGAGCGCGAATTTTTTTTCCATAATAATGCCGTAATTTGAAGATTAATTCTATACAGAATTTATGGATTTCATCATACAGAGTACAAAAGGGACTAGGGTTGAACTTTCTCAGTCGCACCCTAGTATACATAGTTACGTGGGGCTGAACGTGGATATCATGTACCTACATAAAATAACAAACAAAATGGAGTACTATTAGTGGCCAAGTCAGGAAAGCAGATTTGAAATGAAAACGCGAGCGCTGCGAGCGTAGAATTTTTCCTGAGTAACGTTCTAAAAGAGAACTGACACAAATAGTAAGCGCGAGCGAAGCGAGCGCGAGTTTTTTTTTTCTATTAACGCAATTTATTAAGCCTCAACCCTCTAGCGGGGAAGCAGCAAGCTTCCAAGCTTTGATCAACTGCAAAGCTGCGGTCGTTGGCATATTTTGGGGTATTTTGACTTCACAGGGCGCCTATGTTCCCGACTTTTAGGCCTTATATTTCGCCATCACTATTATTTTTATAATACTAGTTAGAATTAAGATATTAACGGCGAACTCGATCGTCACCGTCGGGATGCCCATTTCGGTATTTTGCCACTAAGTGGCCTTCGGGATCTTAGTCGTTTGAAGTTCGCTCATCATCTCCTGTGACTTACAAATTTGCGCCTCTCTGAGACGTTTTGCGCCTTTGTCTTTATGAGGAACTCCGCTTTTCCGAACGGTCGCCGAGCTGTCAAGTTGACTCTGTGACCAGCTGATTTCAAATATTGAAATTTAATTCTATTTTTAGCTTTAAATAGGACTTCTACTCATTGTTAGTTAATTTAAGTAGTAAAGTATTATCAGTGATACAGTTTTGGTGAAATTGGCAACGTTACACCGAGTATTTATTGGACTTTGAGGCAGGACTACCCAACTGTCAACGAGTGATCGCAGCCGTTGGAATCTGCGTTTGAAACGGGGAGAGTATTCCGTTTTATTTATCATTTATTTCTACACTCAAACAAAGCTCATTGCTGCGGCCGTGAGCAACATCAAACAAACAACATTGGCACCGTGCAGTTTCCCTTTGCTTGACGAACTAGTGGAAGCACAAGACGAGACAAGACACATTCGCCACAGACACTGCCGACTACTGACACACTGCACACTTTATTCATTCCTACAGCTCTCATCTCTGTCGTCATCTTGGCAAATCTTTCAATCTCTATTGAGATAAGTATTCATCCTTTTTTATTACATCTTTCAGAAAGCCAGACGAGTGACAATGGACACCGAAATTGCGACCGAAACTCGCAAGGCAACGGCACGACAACTAGAGATGCAGCTAAAAACAACAGCACAGGACCTACACGAGTCGAGGGCCTTGTCGAAGCAGTTGTTGGAGGAAAGGGAGGAAAGCGAAGTGGAGCTCCAGAAGGTAATCAACAAAAACTCAGAATTGAGAAGGGAGCTGGCGGACAATGATGTGCAGCTGACTGATGCCCGCGGAGAAGTGGACCGTTTGCAAGGCACAATAGACACCTTCAACCAGTGCGCTTCGACACATGAAGTGGCCTTGGCCCGCATCACACAGTTAGAAGAAGAACTGGGTGCGGCAAATGAGGAACTTAATTTGTTTAGGAAAGAGCGGGAGCACTATGATGCTTCGCAGTTACAGAATGTGTACCAAGAGTTGGTAAGCGGTGAAACACAATTGAGTAGGGACTCCAAACACATAGTATTCTTTAATAGTAGTAATAAGTTAAAAAAGTACATTAAGATTAATAGGTATATTAGGAGAACCCAAAAGCTGATCAAAGGCCAGGCATGTATTAAAAAATATAGTAAATTAAAACACACGTTAACAGTTATGAAAAACAGGGTTCAAGACTGTCATTCAGAGCTGGAAGTCAAGGAATCAAATTTTCTGAAATTAAATGCCGACATTAACAGGCTAAAAGATGAGCTTTTGGCAGTATCCGCCATGTATGAGACCACTAAAAAACAAGTTGAGGAGCACATACAGGCTTTTAATAAATTGCTGCTAGAAAATAGAGATTTGGAGGAGCGGTGTAAAGCATTATTAAATGGAAAACATTGTAATTGTGGCCAAATGCCACCAGCAAAGATTATTCAAGCCGATGTGGCCCACGACACAACTAGGCATGCGGCAGTAGTTAAACAGCCCCCTAGAGCAGTCAGTAAGACTGTTGTTTTTTCAGATCAGATTGGGTTAGGAATGGGCCCATTATTAAGCTACCAGTTAGAGCAACAAGTGACAAATTACTGTTATCAAAACATTACTTTGTCTCATTTATGTGACCTTATTTCAAAGGGATGTTATGATAGCAGTACTACATTAGTAATTTTATTAGGAAATAGTCTTAATGTAGATAAGCTTAGCATAGATAAATTGATGTCCACTCTAAATGTTATTGAAAAATCTGGTGTGGGGAAAATTATATTATGTGCACTACCTTATGCAGAAAATGTATCATATGACTATAATTGTAAGATAGCTTACTACAATTCTTTAATGTACCATGCCATAGCTGTTAATAAAAAGTACCATTTCTTTGACTTAAATAAATTCATTGAGCGCTTCATGCTAGCTCCACGGAAGGTATTTTTGCCAAAGAAATTTTTTGTATATTTAGTGGAGTTATTGGCCTTCAATATTGAGCCAAATAGATGTAATAGTGTTATATATAAGTCTCAGTCAGCTGACAAAGCCAAGGACCCCATGCCTCATTTAAACTAGATTGTAAGACAGCGGAAAAACACCTGAGTATGAACGTTGTTCACCAGAATATTCAGGGTTTTTCCAGCAAAGAATTAGAAGTAGGATTATTTTTAGATAGTAATAATGTTGAAGTTATGTGTATTACTGAACATTGGTTGAAACAAGAACAGTTGATATTTGATTATGTTAATTTTAAATTAGCTAGTTTTTTTGCCAGAAAATCTGCTGTTCATGGTGGCTCCCTTATTATTGTTAAAAATTGTATGAAGTGTAAAGAGCGCAAAGATGTTGTAAAATATTCCATAGAAAGAACTATAGAAATTTCATGTGTTGAATTAGACAGATATATAATTGTATGTGTTTATAGACCACCATCAGCTGACTTCAGCATATTTGAATCTACAATGGAAAATGTTCTGAAGTTAGTGTGCAAGGGCCAAAAACATGTTATTGTATGTGGAGATTTTAATGTTAACTTGCTCGAGTCATCTAGTAATACTGTTAAAATGCTCTGTTTGTTTAAATCATTTAATTTATTTAATTTATTTCTTGAACCTACCCGGGTAGGTGTGACTAGTGCAACATGCCTAGATAATATTTTTTGTGACTGTGAATGTATAGATAAGAAATTATTTAACTGTTTTCATTCCGATCACAGCGGCCAAAGGGCAGCTTTCTTAAACGTTATTCATGATACTCCACAAACAATAACATATAGACCCATTACTGGATCTCGCTTGGAATCATTCAAAAATGAAATTCAACATAGTTTGTCTATAATACCATTTTTGCATTATGACTGTAATCATTTGTATCAAGAAGTTTTCAATGTAATTCTGAATCAATTTAATAACAATTTCAAAGTGAAATCTATTAGTGGGTCAAAAGTTAAAACAAAGTTTAGTGAATGGGCTACTGTAGGTATTCACAAAAGTAGAAAAAGACTTTATGAACTTTATGGTGAGAGAGAGCTGAACAAGAATTCAGAATTCCTGGACTATGTAAGAAACTACTCAAGAATCTTCAAGAAAGTGTGTTTAACTGCCAAGAAAAACTTTATTAGTTCTAAATTGAAAGTGTCGGACAACAAAGTGAAAACAACTTGGAGTATTATAAATAAAGAAGCTGGTAAATGTAAATCACGCGATTGTCAAGTCAACATTGTATCAGATAATCAACAAATAGTGTCGAACAGCGATGTTGCCTCGGCATTCGAAGATTATTTCTCAAACATAGCCGTTAACACCACAAAATGTTTACATTCTTCTGCGGCTCAAGCCCATTCATTACTTTGTGCTAATGTTAAGAAATGTAATAATTCATTTGAATTTAGTCAAGTAGACTCTGTAAATATTGTTAAAACATTAAAGTCACTCAATTTAAAGAAAACGGAAGACTTATGGGGAACATCAGTTAAAGTAATTAGTCATGTCATAGATATAATAGCACCTTACTTGGCCGTAATATATAATATTTCAATTTCACAAGGCACCTTTCCAGATCTTATGAAATGTAGCAAAGTCATACCGCTTTTTAAATCGGGTGATTCGAGTGATATAACCAATTTCCGTCCCATATCAATACTTCCTGTTCTAAGTAAAGTCTTTGAGAAGCTAATGTTAAATGATCTACTGGGACACTTCAACAGACATAGATTACTTACAAGGAAACAGTTCGGTTTCACAAGGGGCCGTTCCACGACCGATGCTGCTTCGGTACTCATTAAACATATATATAATATTTGGGAAAATTCTTGTGATGCAATTGGCATATTTTGTGATCTTTCAAAAGCCTTTGATTGTGTGGATCATGGAACGCTCATTTTGAAATTAGAACACTATGGTTTGTCTATAAATGCCCTAAACTTTATGTCTTCTTACCTTAGCAATAGAACACAAACAGTAGTTGTTAACAAAACTCGCTCTAGCGGGACTGTTGTCCAATTAGGAGTGCCACAAGGCTCAATTTTAGGTCCATTCCTGTTTTTGGTTTATATAAATGATTTGCCATGTATAGTAAAAAACTTTTGTGAAATAGTACTTTTTGCTGATGATACATCACTGCTTTTTAATGTTGACCGAAAATCTACGGATTACAATGTAATTAATAGCACGTTAGCTGATGTACTGCAGTGGTTTACTGTCAACAATTTACTTCTTAATTCTAAGAAAACCAAATGTATTCGATTCTCTCTGCCGAATGTTAAACCAATCGATACAAAAATACTTTTGAATGATGAATGCTTAGAGATGGTAGATACAACACTGTTCCTTGGCTTAACATTGGACAAAAATCTACAATGGAGTCCTCATATAAGGAAACTAGCAAGCAAATTAAGTTCAGCCGCATACGCCGTTAGGAGAATCAGGCAACTGACTAATGTTGAGACAGCTCGCCTAGTGTATCATAGTTATTTTCACAGTGTAATGTCATACGGTATTCTGGTTTGGGGCAAAGCAACTGACATACAGACTATCTTTGTATTACAAAAGAGAGCCATTCGTTCTATTTACAACTTAGGAACACGTGAATCAGTAAGAGAACTCTTCAAAGAAATTAATATCTTAACTGTAGCTTCCCAATACATTTATGATAGTATAATTTATGTTGTTAAGAATTTAGACTGTTTCACTAAGAATTCTGATATCCATAATTATAACACTAGAAACAAAAATAAGCTTGCCATAAAGAAGTTTCGTGTCCGTAAAGTACAGAAGTCATTTGTTGGGCAATGCATTCATTTTTATAATAAGTTACCTGACACTGCTTTGAGATTACCCCTCCCAGCTCTTAAGAACTACTTAAAAAAATCATTGATGTTAAAGGCTTATTACAGAGTCGAGGACTATTTGACAGACAAACATGCATGGCCCGAACCAGAAACTACAAAAAACGAATAGCAATTAAAATAATTGTATTATGTATAGAGGACACAGTTCAGATAAGAAAGCACATCAAATATTTTATATTTTATGTTGTGTAGGTAAATTACATATTTAATGATATTGAGATTCATATTATCTTTTTCTTCTGTGACAATTTGATATGTTTTCTCTGAAGAAGAACGACGTATTATTAAGCAATAATATAATTTATTGAAATTAATTTCCATAGAGTACCTAGTCTGTTCATATTCTTTGATGAATACTTTTGCATGTTAAATTGTATCTTGTTATTTAATGCATGTTAGTTATAAGATGTAATGTTTTGAAAAGAAGTTGCCCGCCGAGTTTCTTGCCGGTCCCATAGTGGATACCCCCCTCCCAACTGATTGGGGGACTGAAATCTTCTCGAGGCTGAGGCGTAGGGTTAGAGCCGGCGTAGCTTTATTTGACGTTCATATGCGCATTGTAATATACCTACTTGAAAAATAAATATTTCATTTTCATTTTCATTTCATTTCATTTCATTTTTCATTTGGACTATCGGATAGACTCATATTTTTGCATTTGGATAACGACGTAACTTTGTCGTTCGGCCGCACAACAATGTGGTTCGTCAAGGGCTAGAATCCTCCTTTTACGGCGCCCTAGCAACAGCGCCCTTATGATTGTTGGTATATGTTGGTAATGTGGTGCAACTTTCCACTTAATCTAAATTACAAATCTAGATTTTCAATAGCTGGATTAATTCCCGACTCCTCTCGCCATTTTGTGATATGCGCGCCCACGCAATGTATAATTTTTTTGTATGGATTTTTCCACATTCTCGATTTTGGCGCCCCCTTACCATGTGGCGCCTAGAGCGGCCGCTCCACTCGCTCTACCCTTAATCCGGCCCTGCCTGCACAGACTGCATAAAATAAGGTGGGAGGCGATAGCAAGGGATCCTATTGGCCTAAGTCCCTACTTCCCTAGCCCTAACTTATTCTATGACAAGGATGTCTGTACCAGGGACCGGCCCGCTATCCCTTATACGGGGTTTTGTATGGGTATTTCGTTAGGCTTAACTTACCCTACCCTTTTGGCGCGATACCCTTTCATTTGGCTTTTAAAGCCCTAACGAAAGCGCTTACCTAAAATAGCCCAATACCCTTTCAAAACCCTTATCATCGGCTCAGCCTAACGCCATAAGGGTAAGCCTTATATTGGGTTTTATTTGCTCTCCCTTATAGCATATCGTGCGAGTTTAAATCCTGTACCTCGCTCATAAAGCACACATTACTCCGAACGAAATAACATACGATCGTTACCTACGGCGGCACTGTGTGTGATATTTGCGCGTTTCTGTTTGATGGAAACGGCTGTAGATAAAATAAGGTTCAATTTTCAATACCAAATCCGTCCGTCCGTCCGCGAATAATCTCAGTAACCGTTAGCACTAGAAAGCTGAAATTTGGTCCCAATATGTATATCAATCACGCCAACAGAGTGCAAAAATAAAAAATGGAAAAAAATGTTTTATTAGGGTACCCCCCCTACATGTAAAGTGGGGGCTGATCATTTTTTTTTTCATTCCAACCCCAACGTGTGATATAATTATTGTTGGATAGGTATTTAAGAATGAATAAAGGGTTTACTAAGATTGCTTTTTGATAATATTAATATTTTCGGAAATAATCGCTCCTAAAGGAAAAAAAAAATTCGTCCCCCCCCTCTAACTTTTGAACCATAAGTTCAAAAAATATGAAAAAAATCACAAAAGTAGAACTTTGTAAAGACTTTCTAGGAAAATTGTTTTGAACTTGATAGGTTCAGTAGTTTTTGAGAAAAATATGGAAAACTTCGGAACCCTACACTGAGCGTGGCCCGACACGCTCTTGGCCAATTTTTTATCGGACTTGTCTTGATGAGTACCCGAAGTCTAGCTGATGCTGAACCCTGGCTGCACCTAGGGGAACTCGGGTTTAGTGTAACACAGGCAAACGCTGTTTTCGTCATCGGACTTGTCTTGATGAGTACTCGAGTGAGCAGTACCCGAAGTCCAGCTGATGCTGAACCCTGGCTGCATCTAGGGGAACTCGGGTTTAGTGTAACACAGGCAAACGCTGTTCTCGTCATCGGACTTGTCTTGATGAGTACTCGAGCAAGCAGTACCCGAAGTCCAGCTGATGCTGAACTCTGGCTGTACCTAGGGGAACTCGGGATTAGTGTAACACAGGCAAACGCTGTTTTCGTCATCGGACTTGTCTTGATGAGTACTCGGGTGAGCAGTACCCGACGTCCAGCTGATGCTGAACCCTGGCTGCACCTAGGGGAACTTGGGTTTAGTGTAACCCAGGCAAACGCTGTTTTCGTCATCGGACTTGTCTTGTTGAGTACTCGAGCAAGCAGTACCCGAAGTCCAGCTGATGCTGAACCCTGGCTGTACCTAGGGGAACTCGGGATTAGTGTAACACAGGCAAACGCTGTTTTCGTCATCGGACTTGTCTTGATGAATACTCGAGTGAGAAGTACCCAAAGTCCAGCTGATGCAGAACCCTGGCTGCACCTATGGGAACTCGGGTTTAGTGTAGCACAGGCAAACGCTGTTTTCGTCATCGGCCTTGTCTTGATGAGTACTCGAATGAGCAGTACTCAAAGTCCAGCTGATGCTGAACCCTGGCTGCACCTAGGGGAACTCGGGTTTAGTGTAACACAGGCAAACGCTGTTTTCGTTATCGGACTTGTCTTGATGAGTACTCGAGTGAGCAATACCCAAAGTCCAGCTGATGCTGAACCCTGGCTGCACCTAGGGGAACTTGGGTTTAGTGTAACCCAGGCAAACGCTGTTTTCGTCATCGGACTTGTCTTGATGAGTACTCGAGCAAGCAGTACCCAAAGTCCAGCTGTTGCTGAACTCTGGCTGCACCTAGGGGAACTCGGGTTTAGTGTAACACAGGTAAACGCTGTTTTCGTCATCGGACTTGTCTTGATGAGCACTCGAGTGAGCAGTACCCGAAGTGTAGCTGATGCTGAACTCTGTTTGCACCTAGGGGAACTCGG